>NC_139060.1:2091338-2691338 GCF_965140915.1 Aythya marila
CGGGGCAGGCACAGCTGGGAAGGGGACAACCAACAGTCGGGGTGTTAGTGCAGTGTTAATGTTAAATTACATTTGTTCTGTTATCCTTAAATCTGGTTTGTGACAAAGCAGTCACAGGAACAGAGCAGCTTCTGTCCCTGGAACCAGCCCATAGGCAATGGGAGGACTGGTGGGGATCCAATGTGTGCCAGAACACCTCTCTCCTGGCTCCAGCTGTGGCACTGGTGGGCTTGGGTCCGCGGGCTGAGCCTTCTCCTAGTGCTAAGTAACCATCACGTGTGGGTGACTGGAATACGTTTTTTTTCTCTTAAAATCTTGCGAGAGTGAGGTGTCGCTTTCCTTTTCTGTAATGGCCTCATCAGATCCTTGGCTACAGCGTGGAAAGTGATGTTCAGAGCCTCCTCAGCCTGGGGGCAGCCCTGTCTCACCCACCTGGAGGTACACGAAGACCTCCACGTCCTGCTCTGCCCCTGCCACAGACCTGGCTCTGGGGTTCCTTCTGGGGACATCTCCAGGGTCACACTGGGGCTTGTTACTCCTCCCTTTTTCCATTACTGCCTCTTATTTCTCTCATGCACCTTGTTAACCCAACCCTTTCAACTAAAGTATGGCTGCTGTCACCTGTCCGGCCATGTCCCCCCTCTGGACACTGCTTTGTGGGGTCGCTGCTCCTGCCCTGCGTTCCTCACTGCACTCCCAACCCTACCGCAGGGTTTTCACCTTCCTGACCATCTCTGGTGCCTGCATCCAAGATCTCCCCTTGGAGCCTCACACAAGGACCTTGCGTGGTTCCCCTGTTAGTGTCCCCGTTGTGCTCAGCCTGGCCCGGTCCCCCACCAGTGTCACACAATGTCACACACAGGCCTCTCCTCGCACTGCCTGCCTCACCCCAGCCAGGGCCGGCTGCCAGGGCCGTGCTGTGACTTTGCTGAAGGGAAAGCTCATTGCTTGCTTGCCGGGCGGCCATCTTCTCAGGCCTGGGTCCTGAGAGCAGCTCTGCCTTCCCCGGCCTCATGGTGGTTGTGTTACCCAGAAGGTGCCGCTTTGCCTTGGGCCAGTTGTCCCCACACACTCCTGACTGCCGCCAGCCAAGCAGTCTTTGTTACGGGTGGGTGGGGGTCTGCAGGGAGGTGGTGACCGGAGCTTTAAGTCCTCTTAAAAAAAAAAAAAAAAATCAATACGAGAAGCAAGAAATATTGGAATTGTAAATCAAGTGAAACGTTTCAAGAGGTGGTCAGAATGCTTTCTGCTGAGTGCTTTCCTCAGCATGTTTTGCTTGGTCAAACTGGAGCTGTATGGGCTTCAGGTGTGTGCTCCGGGGGCAGACTGCTGGGTTTGGGGTGCCTCAGATTAGTTCTGAGGCCAAGAGAAAAGCTCCACTGTTGTTCTGGAGCCACAAAGCTGGAAATCACACCTGTTGGCCTTCAGGCTTCAGATATTGCCCCAATTAGTAGCTTCGCTGTTTCCTCTTACACGCCTTTAGGACTTGTGGCTGTAACATCCAGGTACCTTGGATGGGTCTGGCCATTCCTGAACCTCCTCTGGGGATATTCCGATTTTTGGATAGATGCTCTTGCTGTACAGCACACCTCTCACGCACACCTATGGGTTTTGGTCGTGACCACAGAGTGTCTTGGCACGGTGCTGGGCATCTCTAATGGGATTCCTGCAACAAACCCGAAGGTCCCGCTCCGAGGTAACGATCTGCGAAGGAACCAGTTAAAACAAATGCCTGCTTCAGCTGGGATCTAGAGAGGCTTGCAAACATGCCAGACCTCCGTAATGGATCTCTGGAGGGAGAACAGTACCTGGAGGAGCTCCAAGTCCCACCTTCTTCATGTGGATCACTAAAGAACAGCTCCCTCCTGCGCCCGCTGCGCCAAGGCCTTGCTGTAAGCCCCACGCTGCGCTGGGGACAGCGCGGGGTCACAGCAAGCTCCTCTGGGGAGGATGGCTCGGGTTTTAGACGTGGTATCTGCTGGGTATGTTGGGAATAAACTGCCCTCCCTTACGTTTCTTAGGGAGTTTTTCAGCAAGAAGATTTTTTTTCCACTCTCACAATGATTGTAACAGGATTTTATTCTCCTGCAGCCAGCTGTTAGCAATTAGCAACTTGATCCATTCAGTCCGGGAACGGAGTTTAACACTTTCTTGCCTCTGTGAGGATGTTGCTAATCCTGTTTGTGCTGGTTTCAGGCTTGTGCTGTAGTGTTGGCACTTCCCGTGTACGTGGGCAGGTCATAAAGCAAAGCAGGGGACTCCAGTGCAGCTGAAGGAGCTATGAAGAAAAGTGAGCTGTCTAGGCAGAAAAAATCATTAGGAAGAAGATTTCAGAGCCGTTCGTGCAGAGGCTGGTAGTTGGTGTATTCCTGTCTGTTCTAGCACATGGAAGCGTGCAGTTGGGAAACCAAATCTACTACCAGCTGGGATGAGGACTTAGCAAAAACTCAACATCAGCAGTTGTTCAAACAGTTTCCAACAGGAAGAGCTCCAGAGTGGGGCTGAGGCTCCTCTAAGTACAGGACAGGATCAAAAAACGTTCTCGGTGTCCTTGCTCGAGGCAGGGACAGCTGCAGGGCACGAGCAGATGAGAAGTGACGCAGTTTGCTCCCTGCATGCGGCTCCTCTCCTGGGACTCCCCCACAGCCTCGGTAGTGGGCCAGGACCAGCCAGCAAGGCCCAGCTGCTGGGTCCCTGCCTCGGGCTGACCTGCTGGGAGCATTTCTTCACGGCTGTGTACAAAGGGGAGGATTCGTCTCACGTAACTGTGGCACCCTGGGGAGTTTGAGGCTGGTCTGAGCCAGCCCTTTGGGTTCCCTCTGCCATCGCTGGAGAAAGCTGGCTCCTGAGAGGGTTCATCTTGCTTGCCGTGGACACCCTTAGGCACGGGAGTGGAAGCAGAGGTCTCAGGGCCAAATCCAAAGCCAGCATTCATGGGCACAGAACTGCACAGGTGAGCTCTGGAGCCAGCTCTGAAGCTTTCCTCATCTCTCCTGGAGACCAGGCTGGCCTCGCTGCATCTTCCAGTTTCAGCTTGCCGCTCCCCCAGGCCACAGCAGTTGTGTGTAACCTGCTGAGCTCCCCATGCCTGTCACCTCCTGGGGAAGCCCTAGGCCCACAGGGTGCTGGGCACAGCCACCAGGGCAGGATGGGGCCGGGATGGAGCTGGCACCGCTGCTGCTCCTGCTGGCTGCTGGCTCAGTGGCAGGAGCTGGCGTGGTGCTTGGACACTTGTGTGACCTACCTTGCTCCCCCCAGTTCCCCCTTCCCTCCCGTTATTTTTTACATTCTGATCGCTGTCTTCAGGTGGCTAAATGTCAACATGATGGCAATACAATGGGTGTGATTTAACGTGATCTTTGCAGAGATGGGCACTAAATTAGTGCTTGTTCAGTACCTGGTCAAATGAGATAATGTTGCTGCTTGTTTTGCATGTCGCATCTGTTACATTGCAGGAATAATGGTGGATGTCCTCATAACCCGACAAGAGTTGTGCTAAGTTTGTCATCCTCTTAAAAGGCCAAATCCTTATGCTAAGACCCAGCACCTCTCCTGCAGCTGCTGGAGCCCTGCGGTGGTGGTAGCCTGTCCCGGTGGGGCTGTGGGTGCTGAGCCACAGGGTGGGTGCTGCTTCATCCCCAATCTGTACAGCTCCCCTGGGCAGCTGCCTCCCTGCTGCTGAGCCCTTTGCTGGGCCTTTGGATCAGACAGGAGGGCACGGCATCTGAGCACTTAAATCACATCTGGGGTTGCTCTGATTCCTTTTCTGCATCAGCAGCTGTCTCTTGTCCTCACCTGGCAACATACGATTTGGTGCTTTTGGTGCTCTTTGGCAATGTTTTCTCTTAACCCTGGTTGACCTACAGGGCACATTCCCAGAGGGTTTTGCTGGGAGCTGCCTGTGTCTATACAGTACCTGCTGCCCTCCTGCTGGCCGGGCCCTTCCTAGGTGCTGAGGGCATGGGGCAGTGGGGTGCTCGTCCTCTGCCATCTGAGGGCTGCCCCATATGGCTGCCAGCTGCACAGCCTCCAGCTGGGAAGTCACTGATGGGGAGATGTCTCCAGGGCGCTGTCCTCCTGCAGGGACCCCCTCAGGAGCTCACAGCTCTGTTTCACGGCTGTTCCAGCCCAGGGCCCCAGGGCAGGATTGTCTCCAGCCCAGGCTGTGCCCACGGAGCCCCAGGGCTGTGGTCAGGGCACCCGGTACTCTCTGCTGGGTTTGCTACCACTTATGTCAGGAAGATGGATAAAATGAAAGCCTTAAGACCTATGATCTTCTCCTTCCTAAGGCCCTGTGTGGGCACAGTGTCCTCTTGCACCCAGCTCTCACCAGTTCCCACTGGCAGCCCTGCTTGGTCAGCTGGGGCACCCTAGCCAACTGCCCGCACCAACAAACATCCAGCTCTGTCTTCAAACACTGCTGCAAAAACATCCTCAAAAAATCCCCCTCCAGTGAGCTACGGCCAGTCTCTGCTCCATGGCATCCACAGCTGCACTATCAGTTTTGGGGTCCCCTCTGTTTTTTGGGGGGAAGACCATCACAGATGCACAGGCAGCTCGCAAGGGCTTGCCCAGAGCCTCTCCCCTGGTTGCCAGACCCCGCTGCTGAGACGTGAGCTGCCTTCCCTTGCCGCTGGTTTGCTTTTACACAGCCCCCACCTCAGGTTGCATGAGGTCTCAGGATCACAGACCCTTGTTATGGCCGTGGCCAAGGTGCTCACAGGGAGCGCAAGAGGTGGCTGAAGCAGGAGGTGCCCTGGCAATCGTAAGGTCTCCTGACACTTGTTTGTAGTGCCACAGTGCTGGGCACAGTGCCTCGGGGCAGCACCCGCCCCTTGTTGGTTCCCCTCCTCCCCTTTGGCTTTTCCCAAGAAGGCCCTTAGGTCGGCTGTCGGGCTCGGAGCCTTCTTCTCTGATGGAATCCAGCAGGGACAATGGCCGGTAGCAAATCCTTAGGAAAGAGCATAAAACCAGGGCAAGCCTCAGTGATTCTAGCCCTGATTTAGCTCCTGGGTGTCCAGCTGGGGGATTTCTGGAGCCAAAGGTTTTACCTTCGGCTTTAAGAACCCATAGTGCATCTTTGTAGTGAGTAAAGCCAATTGTTGTGGTATCCACAGCAACTGAAGGCTGAGCCTTGTACAGTTTAATTATGTTGAGTGGAAAAAATACAGCCTTTTGTTACAACTCTGAGCTAAGGGCATCTGATGCTCTGTCATTCTTAGATGTGTGTTTGCACTGGCATGGTGACGGTCTCTTTCTCTGCTGACCAATCCTAACGTCCACTTTTGCCTTTTTAATGCCACTCTGAGGATTTCTAAGCAAATGCCCTCTGGCTCTGGGAATTTTTTGTTTATTGACTTGTTCTGTTTTCTTCTACCATTTCAGTAGGAGACAGGCCCTCTAGCCTGCCTTCTGTAAAGCAATCTTCCAGGATGGGAAACTCCTGAAGCAGTTTGTAGTGAATGTGGATGCAAAGAATTTGTGTAGCTTCACTGATAACACCTCCAGGAACATGGGTCGTATCGTGGCTTTCCACTGGAATTGCCAGAGTTTGAGCCCTTTGCAGTTTTCCTCATTTCCAAACAGGAAATTAAGTGTACTTGCATGTGTGAGTGCACATGCTTTTTTGGCAGTCACGTAGATGTGAAGGGAGAGATTATTTTCACCCTGTTTTAGACATTTATCTTGAGATCGAGTGACAAGTTTCGGAGTGCTTGGAGCAGGTGGAAGTGTCTGGATGGATCAGCACCACTTGGGGAGCCGGGCTGGGCCATGCAGGTTTGCTCTAGAAACAGCTGCTGGACTTGTGAATATAACAAGGAAAGCGATCAATAAACAGGGGAGAGATGACTTTTCATTGGACTTGTTTAAGAGCAGTCATTGAGTGTGTCCACACTGTCGATGCGGCAGCTGAGCTGGGCGATGTTAACAGCACCAGAGGGGATGCGCGTGATCAGGCGAGCCTCTGATCAGAAGAAGGATCAGAGCAGGGTCAGGATGCTTCTGAAGGCATGAAAAATTGCCCAGCCCATCATGAGGCAATGACAGTATAGCAAGCCCTGCCTTGGGAGGACTCTCATCTCTCTCTGCTTTGTCTTTCAGAAATGTAGACGGCAGCTGCCACCTGTGAAGGACTCGCATCCATCCGACCCTGTGCAGCGCCTCCGACTGCTACCATGATCTTCTGCATGCTGCTGTTGGCCTCACTGCCTGAGCCCTCTGGCACCGAAGTCAACCCTGGTAGGGAGCTGCCAGGCTGGGAGAGGACCGTGCTCTCCCACCTTTCACATCTTCATTTGCAGCCTTTTTTTTTTTTTTTTTTTTTGCTTCTCATGGTGAATGCACATAACTGTAATGAACACATACACTCACTAACGTAGTCCCTGGGTGCCCGAGATGGGTTGTCTTCCCTGATGGCTGTGCTGGAGTGGAACACCTGACAGTCCCTGGAGGGCTCAGGCACATGGATTTATTCCTTTCTGCACCCACCCACAGGGTCTGTGCCCTCAGCAAGCCTGCTTTTGGAGCTCTGGTTCTCTCTTCATAACTTTGGCCATGTGGCCTGCAGAAAAAAAACTGGCTCTAGACTGGCTCAGAGAGACTTTGCTTGCTGTGGAAAACAAATTACCAGTTAGCAAACCATAAACCACAGCTCTCCAGCCAGCAAGCAGGGTTTTGGGGGGAGAGAGATGTGGAAGGAAAGGTTTAAAAACCTTACCTGGCTCAAAGCTCTAGGCTAGCGACAGTGATACAAGCCTGCGAGCCCCCGGGGAGGGAATGCCTTGTATCCTACTGCATGGAGCAAGCTGCAAGTCTGACAGAGATGAGTAAGATAAGTCTGCAATATATTGCGAAAAACACCATAATGAGGTGGTTTCATCCAGAGACAGTCTGAAATAATGAGTGTAGTCCTTTTCCAGCTTGTCCCAAGGTGTGGCGAGGCAGCAGTGCTACCCTGAGGGGCTTGGTTCACCCTGCTGGGTCTGGCTCTGCTTGAAGTCCTGTGACTGTGTCTGGCTCTGACTGCTCTGCCCTGTAGATGTTCCCGGCAGCTTGAGGTCACTGCCACTGAACAGAAGTGATGTGAAGCCTGTGAGGAAGCTCGGCAGGCGTTGCTGTGCCTCCCTCTAATGCCCAGCTCGGAGCAGTGGTTGCCAGCTGGTTCTGATGGTTAAAACTAGTGGAAGAACAGGACAGGGAAGACAGCAGCCAGAGGGTCAATCACGTGCAGATCCCCTTTGGTGGCGGTGAGCGCAGAAGTCAGCGCACCCAAAGGTGCAGGAATAGCTCTCCCCCTGCAGGACCCTAGCTGGTCGAATGGGCTCTAAGCACCAGGCTGTGGTACCACTCTCTTGCAGTAATTTCTTTCACTGAGAAACGAGCACGTGGCTTTGCTAGTACTTCTGTGTTCTGGCTGTGGCTTCCTCCAGCAGCTTTGCTTTCTCAGCTCCGCAGTTGTTCAGCTGCCTCTGTCCCAGGGGCTGTGCCCTGCTGTTCCCACCCAGACACACAGCCCCAGCTGATGGCCCTGGGTTGTGTTGCCCTGATCTGCTCCAGGAGTTGTCTGAAGCCCCTCCAGACTGGCTGTAGACCTGTAAGCAATGCAGATGCCTTCTAAACTGAAGGGGCTGCTTTGTGGACGATGCCAGACCTGTTTGGGAAGGATCCTGTGTGGTTCTTTTGCCCAGCATCAGATGTTTGACCTCACTATAAGAGAAGTGAGCTGTGTCGTTTTTCTTACCCTCTGGGTATCTATCTGCATGGCAGACAAGTGTGTCCCTGGGTGCATAGCAAGGAGTTGGAGGAGTCTGAGCAGGAGTCTGATGGGATGCGCATTTTGGTGAGAGCCTTCTGCTGCTGTGAATCGCAGCCACCTGTAGAGCACATCCCTCAATGCCAGAGCCACTCTGGCTTCCGTCTGCCAGCCCAGGATGTGTGAGCGTGTGAGTTTTGTTCAGGACTGTGATAACTCCCAGTCTCCAAGAGTCCCTCCCTGGCTATCCACGTGGCATTGGTGTAGGGCCTGCTCTCCTTAACAAAGGTGAGACCAGACAGGACTCACGCTGCAGAATCACAAAAGCCCTTTCTGCTTTCAGGTGACTATTCTGCCCTTTTGGGACCTCTTTAGGTACTCACCAGTCAGCAGCCTACTAGCTTTCCTGCAGTGGTTTGGATTGTACTGGTCTATGGTGGGACAGGTCAGAATTAAGCCAGGTGAGGCCAGGCTGGTTTACTGAACTTACTGTTTAGCATCAGAGCAGGGTCAGAGCCTTGGGTTGGTTTTCAGCAGCCACAGTCATCGTGCCTGAGTGTAGGCACTGACCACAGCCAGAGACCAGCTGCCTTCCAGGGATTTCTTCTGTAAACAGGCCTTCTACGAAACCTCAGATGGATCAATGTTCAGGGTAGACCAGAGGCCCATCCAGCTTGGTGTCCCGACTCCAGCAGGATCCCATCCTGGCTGGTTCTGAATGAGTTCACAGGGTGCTTCCCCCAGCTGCCTTCTCAGCCGACTGTAGCAAGCTGCTTCAGAGCTTTCTGAGTGAGCACTTGTGCCTTTCCATTAAGTAGCTGTTAGTGCACATAGAATCTGTGAGTTCAGCTGATTTTTGAAGCCATGTGAACCTTTGGCATTTGTAGTGTTTAGCAGGTTAAGGATGCGTATGTTGGTATTGAACCCAGCTGCCTGATGCCTTGATGCCTCGTAGTTCTGGGATTTTGAGAAGCAGCAAGTAATTGTTCAGGATGTAAATGATCTTTGTCATGCTTCAGTAGTCTATTCTGTAATAAGTCTGTTGATCCTTCGTTGTGTGTCATCTACATTGCCTTCTCTACCTTTTGATGGGAAAAGGAAGCTGTATTCCATAGCTGACCAGCATCTGACCACGAATGCAGACAGCTGTGTAATGGTGTGTTCTGGTTTTTGCATTCACTGTTTGATTTTATGTGCATTCAGCTGCTCATAGAATGGTCTCCTTCCTCTGCATGGTAACCTGTGTATCCTGAAGGAGCTGTTTTGGAGTTTTAGTTGTGTTTGTATGTTTAACTTGTTCTTTACCTAGTTCTTGTGCTGTTTTACTGCAGTCAGACAGTACCATGGGAGCTTTCTTCTGTCAGTTGGAATCTTTTTATATTAAATAATCTGAGGTCATCAGCAAACATTGTCAACTCACCATCCATTTCCTCTACAAGATTATTTAATAATTTATCAAGATTATTTAATACCAGCACACGTGCATTGATGCTGTGCCTGACAACAGCTGCAGCCCAACCCTATCGCAATAACCTCTGTGCACAGGCATGAAATCTGGCAGGTAGTTATTCAGCCCACATTTCTTCTGCATGGTGGTAACGGAAAGGTGGGTTTCAGGTTTCTGTCTTGTCTTGTAGCTCCCGAACCCAGTGAACAGCCCTACCCAGGCTTGGTGTGAGGGCAGCAGCCATGAGAAACAGAAACGAGGACACCCGAGGCCGTGCCCTCCCCGAGGGAAGGGCAAGAAGAGCTGCTGACGTGGCAGCAGGCAGCGTGGCTGTGGGGATGTGCTGAGGATGCAGCTGACACGCATCCTGCTCTGGAGAGGCTGCAGCACGTGCTGTCACTTGCCTGTGTCACTGCAGGCAAGGGGAAGAGCTGGGGCTGCTGCGAGCTCAGGGCACAAGGACCAATGATGCATAAGAGAGCGCGTTTCCTTCTCTTCTGGGACTTGTCAGTGACTGTGTTTTTGCCTTTAATTGTTTCATGATTTAATCCCATATAACTTCTTTAATCTACTGTTGATGTCAGTCTGACAAAAATATCTTGCTTGCCTGTTTTGAATACTGAGCCTTAATGAATACATTAAGACTTTGAGTTTTCCGAAGCATCTCTAATATTCCAAAACATATTTAAAACATGACATCAGGGGGGAGGGCTTGGCCCGCATAGACTTGTGAGCTACGTCTGCACTGTCCTTGGTGAATTGAGCTGCGTTGAGCTTGCAGAGCCCTGTGGGTTGAGGCAGTTGTCTGTGCGCCTTGGAGGCACCAAGTTGGAGTGAGAAGCATGCCTGGAGAGAATTGCTTGCTCCACTCATGGCTAGAGGCAGGGGCAGATCAGGGTGGAGCAGTGTGGATGACTGGGGGCTTCACTCAAATGTAAACTCTAACCCACAGTGACACAACGGTGCAGATGCTTCCATAAGCTGGAGTTGTTTGGTCACCTGTGATAGATGCTCCTTAACTTCTCACTTATTATTGGACTGGTGAGAATAATAACAGTCATTTGTATTGATTGCAAGTCAAGCATCTGGGTTCTTCCAGAGGAAACAGCAAAAACTTGTAACGGTTGCTTCCTTTTTATATTGCACAATTATTCCTATATAATGTTTCATTGTAGAATAGGCCCATGCAACCAGTAACACTAGCGTGGGTTTGGATTTCTTGTTCTTAAAATGCTTCTTTGTAAAGTTTTTTCTTGCCAGAACTCTGCAGAATGACACCAGCTCTGAGTGTATTTCATTACACATAATTTTAGTTTATAGCAATTATGAAGTATTTCATCCTTTTTATTTGCATTCTCAACTTTATCATTACCACGTTTATTCCCTAGGCATGATAGTCTTTTAATTAAACTTGTCTGGTGATCTAAAAAGAGTTGGTACTGATTTTTACTTGCTTTTGTTCCCATTTTCAGCTATATGCCGTTACCCTTTGGGAATGCACGAAGGGACGATAAGGGATGAAGACATCACTGCTTCCAGCCAGTGGTATGATTCCACAGGACCCCAGTATGCACGGTAGGTTGATCCCTAACAAAACGTGTAAATTAAAAAAAAAAAAAGAAAAAAGTTTTTAGATATCCAATATGATTGAGAAATAAGCTTTTGCTTACCTTCACCCTTGAAGTATTGCATTGCTGTAATACATGACATTCTGACTCAATATTAAGAATTGTCCCCACGAGAGTGAAGTGGTAGACCTGTCAGAAAGGTACCCAGAGAGGTGGTGATGTCTTGGTGTTTGGAGAGTTGCAGGATTTGGCTGTACAAGCAGCACATAGCACTTTTCAGCTGAATCCTCTTGAAGAAATGGACTGTTTCTACTTCGACCAAAAAAACCCTAGAAACTGTAGAGTTGGGGAATTGTTAAAAAAGCAGCTTCAGATTTTTCTTTCAAGGTCAAGAAATACTATGGTCTTTTTCATGAAGTCAGCTTTTCGTTTTTGTTTCATTTCTCTCAGAGCTACTAACTGATGATTTTCAAAATATTTACAAACCTAAATTTCCTTAGACTTGTTTGTTATGATGATGTCAAACATTCCTTTAGTTTCTGTGCAAGTCAGATAGGAATCTCAGGTTAACTACAATGCTTTTATTTTTATAAAGAATGTGGGCCGTCAAAAATCATAAACCTCTCCTAATGCCGGCTTTCTTTTGTTAGTCTGTGGTAGAGCAAAGATTTTTAAATGGCCTGAAAGCCAGGAGATGCATTTAGTTCTCTGATGTATGGCTTATCCCTAGCTCTGCAAAGACCTGAGGCAGCACTTACCATCTCCTACCATCATCTGTTTGTTAGGGCAGCTGGGCGCCCACGGAGTGCAGGCACGAAGACATCCTGTAGCTGACTTCATTTTGTTAGAGATTGTAGCCGTCCTACGCAGATGTCTGCCCCTGTCATTTCACAATCACCTTCATGCCTTTCTTAGAACTTGATTTACTTGCCACATCTTGGAAGAAAGTCTTGCACAAGCAAGCACATTGTTGACCAACCTGAGACAAAAGTCTTTGCTCTAGCCTGTACCTTGACCTCCAGTGTCTCCTGCTGGGCACTTCTTTCCTTGATGCATGAGGGCTGATAGCACTCAGTGATCCCATCATGTAGAGCTGAGATGGTTGTCAGAAAGACAAGGACCTTTCAAGGGCTTCCCGTTTGCCAGAAAATCTGTTGTGGAAGACACCACAGCCGTCTTGTTTCCAGATAAGTTTTCCACATTTAAATCTTTCACCATCACCTGGCTTGCACAGCTCAGCCTAGAGGAGCCTAGGTAAGGCAGTGTTTCCTTTAGTGGCTCCACCTACTGATTGCTAGAGCATCCTTCTTGGCATGCAGTCTCCAAGGATAGAAACCTGAAGCTCTGCATCTGGTGCCATAATGTTCAACTCCTAATCAGACAGTTCCACATTGTGTCACTGGCAGTGTCCTCTGCTAGCAAGTCTGATGAATGAAAGAAATGTGAAAGCTGTTTTGAGATGACTCAGAAAAGTTTGTAGATGGGCAAAGCTTTTCTTTCTAAAATGTTTGATGGCTCCTATTTGTGCTTTTTAGAGCTGTAGCAGGAGGTCGAGCAGTGGTTGAAGCTATACTATGTAAGATTTAGAAGCAGGGATGCACTTTCCAGGCACGATGCTAAAAAGCAAGCAATATGCAGTTTCCTACTGAGTAACGTGTCTGTTTCTGATCAGCATTAAAGCATTGCTTCTGGGAAAGAAATGATTTTATAGTTAAGGAGTCGTAACTAAATCCAAGGGAGTTGATCTGAACAGTGCAAATCTGGCTACAGCATTCGGATAAGTCTCAATAGTCAATCAGCCCAAAGGGAAGAGGTGTTTGGTAGCCAGCTGTCGTTTCACTTGCAAGTAGGCCTCTTTCACCCAGTTCTCACAGTTTCAAGGTGTCTCCTAAGCTACTGGGAAGGGTGAGTCCTTGGAAGTGACGTTTTTTCAATGTGCGTGTTTTCCCCCAGGTTACAAAGGGAAGAGGGGGATGGAGCCTGGTGCCCAGCTGGCTTGCTGCAGCCAGAAGATGTACAGTTCCTCCAGATCGACCTGCATAAGCTCTTTTTCATCACCTTGATTGGGACTCAGGGACGGCATGCCCGTGCCACAGGCAAAGAATTTGCCCGTGCTTACCGAATTGACTACAGCCGCAACGGAGAGCGTTGGATCTCCTGGAAGGATCGTCAGGGCAGGAAGGTGAGCGTAGTAGGAACTGAATCATGGAGCATGCAAAATTCAAATCAAGTCTCTATGAATTAGACTGCAGAAGGCACGTGCTCTATTTCTTGCCTGGTGCATCCTACTTTCTTCTGACTCTTCCCTGTTTATCATCAGGCATTCAGCATCTTCTGCTTTACTCCTGTGTTTGCTATGATGTTGTACTGTTATTCCCCTGACTTGCTTCCTCAAATTGCTGCCATTGCCTTGACTAAAAACTGTGGCTCTTTGCTACCTTTCTGTCCATAGTCAAAATGTTATGTGAATGTCCCTCTGCCAGCTGGACACTCACCTTTTAAATTGGAAGCTGCAAAGCAGATTTCTGTTTTGTGATTAAAAAAGAAAGGAAGGTGGCAGGGAAAGGAGATAAGGTTCTGGGTGTCTGGTAGCAGTGTTTAATGTAGGGAGCTATGGGGAGGAAGAATTTTAGAGGGTAGGAAATGTGCTCAGCACACATACCCAAAGGGGCTTCTCTGCAGCAGTCTCCTGCTATCTGCAGACTCGAACACACAGTGCAGCACTAACAGCACTCTGGTCATGTTCATAAGCTTTCCTTAAACTTCCTAGGAAGAAATCAGCTTTGTCTGAGTTAGATCACCCTGCTTCAAGCCGGCTTGAAAAACCCTGACTCAGGAGGTTGAAGACCTAAGCCAGATTAGAAAGGTAGCTGGTACAGTGATATTTCTAGCACTGGGGTTGCTTTGGAAGTCACAGCAGGGTCTGTATTTAATGCCAGAGATCGTATTAGGTACTAATACCTAGTAGTATTAGTAAAGACCTTTGGCTTTTAATATTACTTGCCTGTCCCTCAGACTTTGTGTGCTATAAATGCTCTGTTTGTAGGCTGGAAAGAGAAGTTCAGGCTCTGTGGGGGTCACTGTTCTTCACTGGTATGTTTTTAGGTGAAGTCTGCGTCTCAAGTAGCACCAGTGTTCAATTGGTCACATCGTCCACAAGCAGCTAAATGCCCCTTTAGCTTTGTTTTTTGACTGTCCTTTACCGAAGAAGAGTTAGTATAGCTCAGTTGGAAGGGACCTACAAAAATCTCCAAGTCCCACTGCCTGACCGCTCCAGGACTGACCAAAAGTACAAGCGTGTTACCGAGGGCATTATCCAGCTGCCTCTTGGGCCCTGACAGGCATGGAGCATTGACTGCCTCTCTCGGAAGCCTGTCTGGTGTTTGACCACCCTCACAGTAACTAAACTTGTCCGAGCATCCAGTCTGACTCTCTCCTGGCACAGCTTTGTGCTGTTCCCATGTGTCTTGTCATTGGTGACGGGGGAGCAGGGACCAGCACCTGCCTCTGCACTTCCCTCCTCAGGGAGCCGCAGAGAGCAGCGAAGCCTCCTCTTGGTCTCCTTTTCTCTGGGCTAGACAGCCCAAGTGTCCCAGCCTCTCCTCATGGACACACCTTCCAGCCCTTATCCCAGCTTTGTTGCCCTCCTCTGGATGCATTCAGGTTTCTTAACATCCATTCCACACTGTGGAAAACGTCACATTTTGTAGACCTACATGCAGTGTTCAGGTTGAGGCCGCAGCAGTGCTAGGCCTGGTGGGAGTCACCTCACTTGACCGGCTGGCTAAACTGTGGTGAATGCACCCCAAAATGTGGTTTGCCTGCTGGCCCGCTGCCTGCTGGGCATGCTGCTGGCTCGCGTTGAGCCTGCTGTCACCAGCACCCCCAGCTCCCTTCCTGCAGGGCTGCTCTCCAGCCACCCCTCTCCCAGCCCGTCCTTTGTCCGGCATTGCTCAGTCCCAGGTGCAGAACCCAGCGTTTACCCTTGCCCAATTCCATGTCGCTGATGATTGCACAATGCTCCAGCCTATCTAGGTGCCTCCCGTCCCTTAAGAGAGTCAGCTTCTGTTTTTGTTGGTCAGCTGCTGGGACCGTGCAGTTTAGTAGACCTGTGAAACCAGGTGCAGGAACCTTTCACAGCTCTCTTGGTGCAGTCCAGAGGACCACCAGAAGTGACCTCCTCTCCATTTCAGCAGCCTTTCTGTGCTGTTATCTTGGCTCATCTTCAGAGAGATGCAGCCTTCTGAGCAGCTTCCTTTTGTGGTACCATAAGTTCTCTTGCTTCTCAGTGTGCTCACGAGACACCCTTATTCTCTGGAGATCATCCCTGTGAAGGGGAAGCCCCTTTTCTGCTCCCTTATTGGCCTCCCTTGTCTTCTAAGTTGCCCATACACCACCAATTGCAATCCATGTGGTCTGAGCAACCTCAGACCACAACCTTCATCCTTCCCACGAGTAGTATCTTTGGACAGGAGCCCCCACATGTGTTGCTCACTCTCGATGTCAAAAGTGTTTTTATTCTGTCTCTGGAGGTCCTGACCCTTTCCAAGTCCCTTGGGCACTTTGTGCCCACCACCAGCAGGGAGGATGACAGCTTCAGCTGTTTCCACTCACTGACCATCAGAATGAGCAGAGGACCCTTCCCAGAACTGCAGTGAGGCTGAGGGGAAGGGGAGGTAAAAGTTCCTGACGTGTCAGACCACACTTGAGCAGGATGGGGTGATTATGGCAGTGCTGTGGGAACTTCCGTCCACCAGATGCTGCGGCAACTCTGGAATTTTGCTGGCTTGTCCAGTGCTTCATACAGGATGCTGATGTCCTTTTTCTACCAGGTAACTAGTGACAAGGGAAAGAGAGGCTACGTACTAGTAACTCTGAAGGTCTCTGCAGCATAAGGTCCACACGTGCATTTATCTCCCACCTGCCTTTCTCCTCTCCCCAGAGTACTGCCTGGGTAGGAGAGGGGAGCAGCAGCACCACCCCTCTGCAGATACTGTGTGGGAAATCTCTCCGGTCTGAAGCGATGGGGTGCAGTTACACCCCTGTACACGTGAATCGCACAACAGGGAGAAGTTACTGATAAGGATTTCTCTTCTCCAGGTGATCCAAGGCAACATTGACACGTATGATGTGGTCCTGAAAGATCTTCGGCCTCCCATCATTGCTCGCTTTATCCGGGTGATCCCTGTGACGGAGCTGCCGATGACAGTCTGCATGAGGGTGGAGCTGTACGGCTGTGTCTGGTACGGTAAGTAGCAATTCCCATGCCTGCCACTGGACAGTAGTCCTTGCACAACTCTGACTGGGGCTCGCCTGTGTCCCCAAGTATGCAGAAGGAATTCCAGGCCTACCCAACTGCTTCTGTTGGTCCACATCATAAATGAAAGGATCATGTGGGCAGAGATGATGGAAGGCTGCTGCTGCTGTGTTTCTGAGGTATATGGCCTTCTCTTTTAGATGGTTTGGCATCCTATAGCATTCCTGAAGGAGGGACAATAGCGGCTCCTGGCTTCCCCATCGTTTATCTGAATGACTCGACCTATGATGGCTACCAGGAGCGCAGGTGGGAGAAGTCGTCCTGTTCTCTCTCGGTCACTGTGCAAATTCTCTCTTCTTACTTACCTAGTCATTAGTATCTTGTATCCCAAACTCTTCTTTGGTGAGACCTCTCTGGCTGCAAGCCAGCCTCTTAATTCTCCAAAGCATTTGCTATTTCAGTGGCTTTGTTGTTCCAGGTCCTTCGACATGTTGTTAGTTGCTATTTTAAAGGAGGGCATGGGCTCATGATGTGACAGATTCATTCCCCGCAGCTGGCAAACAAACCTTTGTTATTGGAAGTTGTTGGTGCTTCTCTTCAAAAGGATGTCTGTCATTATACAGCTCGGTGCTGTCTTTGTTCATGGCTTCTGTTTTTGTGCGGTGTGATGTGATGAGACAGTCCTGATGTATGGGATTGCCTTAAAGCCCTCATCATTGTTGGCTTCTAATTGTGACCATATTCAATGCACTGATTTCTTTATTGGGTCAGGTGTAGTTTTAAGCTGTCTTTGATACTGCAGATCATAAGGTGCTGCTACTCTTCTGTTGCCCCAGATTGGAGTGGGAGAGCTGGCTGGATCTTCAGCCTGGGTAGTCTCAGTGTCCCTGGAGCAGATGAAGGTCCTTCCCCTCTCCATTGCCTTTGTTGCTTCTGGAGTTTGGTATCTGAAGTGCATTCTCCAGCAGACTGCATCTTAAACTGTTGCAGGAGGTCTTCAGAGTAAACTGGGCATCCGAGAAAATGCTCAGCACTTGAACTCTAGGCTTGCACTTGATAACTCTGAGCTTCTGGACAGATTTGAGACATTATTTTTGAAAAGAAAGCTCTGATGGACTTGAAACAACTTGGAAAGCTGCATTGCTCCCTGCACGAAGCTTCAAGTCAGCAGAGATACCGCTGCCAAAGTGGCATGAGAGGAAGGTGCCCGATTAATCACTGTAGAGCTTTCTTGGGTATGATGCTTTTCCAATTTGGAGTCATAAAAGACTAAAATAACTGGATTTTGACAGCTCATTACAAGGACCATTAATTTTTCATATGATTGCGATTATTTAGGTAGGGTGGTGTATAAAGTTTTGAGGTGACTATGGTTTAGCCAACAGTTAACTTCTGTGGAAAGAGTTCATTAACAGTCTGAATATGAAATATTAAATAACTTTCAGACATTATGCAGCCACTTTATTTGTTGTAAATGGATTTGAATGTATTTAGATGGCTTGAAACCTCTGACAGACTTGGGCATGGGGCCTCCTCTTGAGGCAGCATATCCCTGGTTGTACAAGAATGTGCCTAATAGGTGACTTCAGTGACCTGTAGTCATCCACTGATTTTTTTTTTAAGGTGCTTATATTCCAAGTCCTATTTCATATTTCATTAACTTCCATGAAAGTTTTTACTAATGCCTAAAATTCCTTATGCTTAGAGATAGTTTTCTAAGTTACTTGTGTTCTATTATGCTTACAATTAAAATATGGGCGGAAAAAGTACATTCTTCACGGGTGAAGGATGTTGCAAGACACCAGGGAACTACGTTTGAAAGTATCAGGCACTAACCTGCACTGATATAGTGGGAGGTTGGATGTAAAGGAAAAATGGGCTTACAGGTGCAGACAGAAGTAGCCGTTGCACTTACCTGTCCTGTTCTAACTTAGGGAACTGACTTTGCTGGGGAATGTCAGGAAGCTCTAAAATCAGGCACAAAACACAGTGTACTAAGCAAGGAGTCTTTAGAGGTAGTTGAACTGTAGGTTGCGTGCCTGCCTAGTCCGGAAGGAGTCCACCTCTTCCCACTGTTGGTCCTGCTTTGGAGTTCACAAGGAAGATATGCAGGCCTAGGCAAATCCCTCTGATTTGAGGGCACACCTGGAATGGGCTTGGGGTATTCTTCAGCTTATTCAGCTTCAGCACATGCAGCAGCAGCCCAGGTTACAAAGACTGCCCAGAGGAGCTGAATGAAACAAGTCCAGGGAGCAAGCTGGGGCACTAGTACTGCTGAACTGTTAGCACTGCCCTGCCATAAGACAAGGGACATCCCAGGAATGACTCCCAGAAGGCAGGTGGGTCAGGAGTGTTCCACGCCTGGCATCTTTTACTCTGTACAGCTTTTCAGCACTGTCCCAGTGGGCTTTGCAATCTCAGGTAGGAAGTGAAACGAGGCAGGGTCCTGGAAGAAAAATCTTAATAGCTTTGCAAATGGGGCCAATAATGCTCTCCTTTTGTACAAGCAGCAATGCCAGAAATAATCCCAGTTACAACTGGCTGTGGCTGGGTGAGCTTCCCATGGTCTCACTGCTCTGTTTTCTGCTTTTCTGTGCCTGTCTGCAAACCTTTCCCCAATGGTTTCCCCATAGTAGGGAACTGGTTTCCTCCCATGCAGCTCCGTGATAAAATGCAGCAAGTAAAGGTTGCTGCTCGGAGAGCATACGCCATCGCTGTCTGTGGTCTCTGTTTTCCTTCTTGAGAAACTCTGTTTGTAGCTTGGCTTTGCTGTCAGTGCTTGATATCAGTGCACAAACTCCTGCCTCTTCCAGAGCAGGGGAGGCTTTTAAAAGCCCAGTCTGAACAGAATAAATACGATGTTGCCTGATAATAGAGAACCAGTTCTTGTCCAGGATGTGTTGAGTGAACAAATGAATGTTCTGGTGCCAGCTGCAGGACCCAAGTGCTTTCCCTCTGAGCTCTCCCAGCTGGGTCTATGTAACTGTTGGCTCTTTCCTGCCAGGCACTTGTACGGCGGCCTGGGCCAGCTGACGGACGGTGTGCTGGGACTGGACGACTTCACGCAGAGCCACCAGTACCGCGTGTGGCCAGGCTATGACTATGTCGGCTGGAAGAACGAGAGCTTCAGCACGGGCTGTGTTGAAATGGAGTTTCAGTTCGACCGACCACGGAACTTCACCTCCATGAAGGTATTCAGCGTTGTCCCTCTCCAGCAGCCTGGGGTGGGCCTTGGGTCTGGGCACTTCCAGGTTGCCCCTCTGGGCTCTGTCCCCAAAACCAGAGGATATAAAGTGCCCGACAGACAGCAGAAACTACCGGAGTCAAAATTTGTGCAGGAGATATCCCAGATTTGCAGGTGTAGGTAGGTGAAGCAGGGGAACGCTTGCCTCTCCAGAGCTTGGTCACTCTCCTTTCAGTATTTGGCTTAAATAACTAAAGAATAAAAAGCAAACACCTGAAGCAGTGTTTAGGCAGCCCCTGTTGGCAATTAAGGTGGATTTAGGATGCAAGCTGCTTACTGTCTAAGGCCTGCCTGACCCTTGAGGTAAAGGAAGATGGTTGTGTTTCCATTTTCATCAAAAACTTCCCCGGGCACCTCAGTCGGCACTTGTGCTGCCAGAACTTACTTAAAACACACAGAGGAGAAGGATGAGCTGAACTTTTAAAGTCTGTAGTAAACAGCAGAATCTCTTTAAAAGGATCAGTGGCTTTTCTTGTAAAGATTTCAAATGAAGGAGAACCCACCACATCCTTAAGTAAATTGTTTTGGTGGTTACTTACCCTGGTTTTATTTTGTCTATTTTTAACTTGCAACCACTGGCTCTTAGCCTGCTTTTGCTGGCAAAAAGCAGGAATCCTGCCTTCTCAGAAACTTCTTTGCTTCTATACTGTGACTAAATCACTTTCTTAATATTTGCTTCAGTAAACTAAATTGGCTGAACTTCTCAATGTCCTGTGAGATCCAAGATCACTCTGGTAGCTATCTTCCAGTCCTTTGTTTGCCAGTACTCCTTTGGAGGTATAGAAACTGGAACTGGATGCAGGTTTTTCATCAAACTACATAAAAGAATTGTACCAATTTCTTGGCCTTGGACGATTCTTCTTTAATATGATCACAAGATTCATAAACAGTCCTCTTAGCCAAAGGGTAAGGAGCCAATGTTCATTAAGACTTTGGTATCGTGCTTAAAGTCAGTTCAAAGTTATTGGCTTCCAGTGCAGAAAGCATTACTTACATTTTGTTCTTGAGTTCACTATCTTGAAATCAACCAGTCCAGCAAACCCAGACCATTGTTCAATTTAGTTTGAGGAAGCTGTTTGACTTCTGCAATTCTTTTTCTCATTTTACTTATTTTATTGTTGGTGATTCTGCTCTTTCTTTCAGGTCATTGAAAAAAGTAGTGAGTAACCTCGAGTGAGGAATACATTTCTACTAGCAAAACACCTAGAAAAGAGTCATTTGTGCCTTTTACATTATAAGACTTACTAGTTGACAGATTTTGGTCAAATTAATATAATTCATGAGTTCATATTATGCTAATTGGAGTCAGGTATTCTAATGAGTAAATTAGATGCCTTATAAAGATCTTTCATGTAAACGCAGTGATCCTGATCAACCAAATGCATAAGCTCATAAAAATAGTTACTTCATTTAGTATTTCATTATAAAACTGTATCGATTAGCATAAATTATTCTTCCATCTTTATTGAATGTGAGCAGTTCAGCTGTGCATTTGTTTTGTACAGACTATATGGCCTGTAAATACTTTTCTTTGTGTTATACCTTGATACCTGTTAGCTTCATTCCAGTCTTCTGGACTTTCCCAATATCCAAGAAAGTACTAAAAATAAATGTTAGCAAATATTGCAACTGCATTGCAAACTACTTAGGCTTGCATATTATAAAATTGGACTTCAGTAGGTGGTGTTTGGAATAGAAAGTGTCTCTGTATCAGTCCAAGACGTGAACATATCCAACTCTTATCCAAATATGGCACAGACAGTATATTGCAGATGTCAGGCTTTCCTGCCTTGTTATGGATGACTCTATCTCCATATTGAATAATGTTGTCTAAGCTTCATCTGTTCTTAATTATGCTCGAATACCCTTCTTTTGTCTTCTCCCTGCTAGCTAGGCCTGTTGTCCTCATTACTGCTTCACTGCTATTCACTGCAAGATTTCAGAGGCCAAGCAATTAATAGGGTTCAGAGCTGCATTCAGTTGGGAAACTGTTGTTGTTGCAGTTGCTAATACTCCACAGACATTAGGAAATTTCTGGAGTTGCTAGGGAGGTTCAGACCACCGTGGCTCTGAAAACAGAGGAGCAGGCTGAGGGGCACTGACGGCTTTAAGGATCATCTTATAGCTTTGGTTCCTGGTCACTGGCTTCAGTGCCAAATACAGTGGTCCAGGGCTTCAGGATTGCATGGCAGAACTTAAACTGTTGTATTTATGTATTTGAAAAGGGCAGGGCAATATTTGTATAACTGTTAGGCAGTGTAACAGTGTAAAGGATCCTTACAAGCCTTGTCTCTTTGCAAAGCCCACTTCCTTGGAAGTGCCAGAGACCTGGCAGGGTTCCATGTGTTTGCTGAGTGGTCTGCAGTGCTGCACCCCGGGGAGGTGGAGATGTCACTTATGCTGGAACCTCTTGGTTTGGGTGCAGCCCAGGAGCAGGAAGGGGAGATGGTGCTACCAGCTCCAGAGAGGGTAAGGCAAACCTCCCAAATACAGATCTGTGAAGTCAGCTTGAAAGCAGTTTGTAAGCTGCTTAGTCTGAAAACCAAGAGTGTGAAGCCATAACTCAGAGACAGGAGAGGACGTCTTTGTTTCAGTGCGATGTTAGCTTGGCAGCACGGTGAAGGTGGTTTAAATTCCAGCACCATTGACTAAACTAGTGGAGTCAGTGCAGCAAGGACAACCTGATGGTGTACTGAGCCACCAGGAGAGGCTGATGGATGCAGGCTTACGTGACAGTATAAAGAAAACAGATCCTCAGTTGTCTTCAAGGTGCAACCACAGCAGAAGCCCTGTATGTCAGGGGAACCTTCTTCTCAAGGTTGCACGTATTGCTTGTTTATTTTTTGGAAGAAATTTCTTAGACTGCAGAAGCTGAAGGCTTTCTAAAAGAGGTTTGAGTCCAGGTACAGTTTTCTCTTCCCTCCTAGGATCAAGGAGAATTGATCTGATGCTTTAGATGAGTACAGGGTTTGTTTGATTGATTTTTATATTGGCCTTTTGAAGAGCCTGCCAAAATGCCATCATTGTTGGTTTTATGTGTACAGCTAACAGCTGTTCAGAATCACTTTTTTGCACAAATGTTCTCATTGCCCACTGGGTGGATGGAGCTATGCTTGAACAAGTCACTTACTCTGGGTTAAGAGTATCCGTACAGGGTGATGAGGGAGATGTTAGAAAGTTAACAGAATCCTCTGTTAACTTTGTTAACTTTTGTAACTAAAGAATTCTTTGTTAACAGAATCCCTGGGGACTGATTTTGGTTTCAATAGATCTTCCTCCAGTCTGACCTGTTTGGGTTTTTTGTTTTGTTTTGTTTTTCTAGGTGCATTGCAACAACATGTTTTCCAAGGGGGTGAAGATCTTCCAGAAGGTGGAGTGTCTGTTCAAACCACGCCTGATAGCAGACTGGGAGCCTGAACCTGTTGGAGTGGCAACTGTCCTAGATGACAAAAACCCCAGTGCTAGGTTTGTGACTGTCCCCCTCAATCAGCATGTGGGTAAAGCCATACTTTGCCGCTTCTACTTTGCTGACACCTGGATGATGATGAGCGAGATTTCCTTTCAGTCAGGTGAGTGTTCCTCCAGTCGAGTAGAGCCTGGGGAGGGTGGAGAGCAGAAATGACAGTGGGGAGGTGCAGGACCTGTGGGGTTGGTGTAAGACAGTTAGTAGGGCACTGTGGGGCTACACAGTGGGGGAGAAGGTAGCAGAAACATTGAGAGAGTTGCATAGGCAGAAAGGTCCAGTCTACAGAGGATGCTTTTCAAGCTGATACCGATATACATAAGCAGAAATGCAACCAGGGCAACCAAAAATTGGACTGTAGGACATTTCTATTTAAGGCAGTTGCCTGCTGCTCAAGGGGTCAATTTTCACCTGTTTTTACTAAGCATTTTGTTATGAATAATTGAACTACATCTATAGGTAGCAATAAAGTTAGCAGATTGCAGATTTATATATTTAGAAAAACAAACAAAACCACCACCACCAACAAAAAACACAAGAGGCTGAAACTTTTGTTGCTTATATCTTAACTATGAAACAGAAGTAGGTACCATGAGGTGCTTTGAAAAGTTCTTCTAGACTCTGTCAAATCCCTTGCAGAAAACAGCTATCACTGATGCATAAATGTTGTGGCTCTAGCTTTCCACTCAAAGGTCCATCAGCAGCTATTGTGAGAAGCCATTGCCAGAAGGGAGAGCTCTGACTGCATCTTGTTGCTTATCTTGCTGATAGCAGCCCCTGCTGGCTGCCCTCCCTTTTACATGTAAGATTTAGGCAGGCTCTCAGTCCAGCCCAGGGTGACAATTTTTATAATCATGTTTAAATGAGAAGGAAGGTTGGAGGAAAAAAAAAAAAAGCTCTTGATTCAGTCCCTGCTGTCTGGCCGAGCTCAGGGAAGGATGCTGAATGTGCTGGTGGTTTGCTGTGGTCGGCAGGTGTGGGCTGCTCAGTGGAGAGGCTGTGCAGCCTCCTGCAGGCACACTGGGAAGCTCGGAGGGAGCAGATGACTGCTCATGTTGCTCATGATTTGCTATGTGGGTCTCAGCCCAGTCTCACTTGGGAAGGCGGGGGTTATGGTCAGGATTGCACAGATTGCTGGCAGAAGCAGAGATTTTGTTGGACTGACACCTCCACTTCCCTCCCGCAGACATGGAGAGCGTAAATCCTATTTTGGTTACGGTAGCCACAAGCACAACAGATCTCCTGGAAACAGCACACAACGTTACCGAGGGCACCTGGGGTAAGGACTTCTGTCACTAAGGTCTCAAGTGTTGGGGGATTTCAAAGTAACATCCTAGCTAATGTAGTGTCTCCTTTTCTGGAGAACTGGGTATGGCCTGGTTATTGCCCACACAGAGCTGCATCTCACAGTCCTCCGAGTCTCAGCTGTGTCTTCTGGCCCAGGCTGCCTCAGAGCAGTGGGCCGAATGCGTACGTGCAGCCAGTGAAACTTTGAGAGCTGTCTGCTTTAACATGGATCCATCCAAGGAATCAGTTCCAATGCTAAGAACAGTGTGTGGCTGCAGAAGTCCTCTGCACAATTCTTAGCTGTGAACCTCCAAAGTGAGAATTTGTGATTAGAGCAAAATGAGGGCAGAGCTGATGTTAATACTGAGGGAGCTGCCTAAGACCTCTTCTGTACTACCCTATGGAAAGGGACATGGTCTCATGGAAGTCAGCCAGCACGTGTAACAACCTGTGCTTTGTTGATGGCAGATTGTTCTTAATTCCTCTGTGTTTGCAGAAACCACGTCTTCTGTAACCAGCACCTGGATAGGAGAGAAGGCAGATGATTCCAATACCTCCATCCTTGTGGGCTGCCTTGTGGCTATTATTCTTCTGCTCCTGATGATTATAGTCATTATTCTTTGGAAGCAGTATGTTCAGAAAAGGTTGGAAAAGGTAATACAATGGGGCTACTTTGGAGGCACAAGTTTAGTTCTAAGTATTAACCCTGAAGAGCTCTGAATTATGTGGGAAGTACAGGGTTTTCCCTGCTCTATCTAGTAGCTAAATCTCTTCCCACAGCAGGGGAGGATGCAGGTCCTATCCAAGACATTACTGGAAATTGCTGCAGTTGCAGCCAGTACATTACTCAACAACTGAGCATCACCTCAGCAGTTTTTTTCTCTTTTTTGGAAGGCCCCACGCCGAATCCTGGAGGAAGATGCCACAGTTCGCCTCTCCTTCTATAGCTACACCATTGCCAACAACCAGACACAGATCCACCAGTCAAATCCCACCTATGAACGTGCTTTTCCACTGGATTTGGAATATCATCAACCAGCTACACTGCTCCATAAGCTTCCAGAGCTCTCCCAAAGTGCAGAGGATTCAGGTAATATAACCATCAGTCACCAGAAGTTAGGTATTTATTCTTTTACTATTTCCCTCACCTGTGAGTGTGTGCCAGTTTTCAGTCTCTGACTAATCTTCTCTGACTACAATGCAGTACTAACCCAGGGACCTAAGACAGTATTGTGAAGTTCTGAAACTTTTTAGTACATAACCTTGGTAGATGAAGCACCAGCCCCACTAGAGGGTGGTGGCCTTTTATTATTCTCTTTAAAGATTGTTTATACGTTAGCCAGGTCATCTTCTAGGAGCTGGTTTTGGCAAGTACAACAGCAAGTCATCGTTTGTCTCAGCCCCTTGGCAATGGAATCACTGCCTGCAGCACTCCC
This sequence comes from Aythya marila, assembly GCF_965140915.1. Taxonomy (NCBI): domain Eukaryota; kingdom Metazoa; phylum Chordata; class Aves; order Anseriformes; family Anatidae; genus Aythya; species Aythya marila. The sequence continues at coordinate 2,116,794 of NC_139060.1, forward strand.
AGGCTGCCCAGACTGGCTGGTGGAAGAGGAGAAGGCCTTTAGCACCTCTCCCTGCAGCAAAGTCTTTGAAATTCCCATAGAAAAAGCAGAGGCAAATGCAGCAGGGGGTTGTCAGTGCTGCACTGGCTTCCAGCCCCTGGGGAGCTTTTGGATGCACATAGAAGGGAACACGTCCAAGAGGCTTTTGTACTCTGTGATGGCACTGCTGATTAACGAGTGTAAGGGCAGTGCTGCATTCCTCAAGCACCAACAACATGCTAAGGTCCAGCATTATGCTACAGAAGGAGATTGATTTGGACTGAGTCAGGATGTGAATTTAAAGCAGAACGATAGTTCTGGGTATTACTGACCGTACAGGGAGTTAATTATAAAGAGTTATCCCATGGTGTTTATGTGAATAAGCTGTAAGAGGTATAGGGTACCATGATAACAGAGCACGTAGAAAATGGAGACTTCAATCTCCAGAGAGGAATCTAGAGCAAGTTTGATGTTGCAAGCAACATTCTGTACGTCAGGTAAGAGGAACAGATCAAATTTAGGATGAATCAGAAACAAGTAACCACTTCAGACTCATGCCTCCATGTCTGGGCAAGAATTTTAGCTCTCTGGATGGATCAGGGAACTGATTAACACAAATTCACTCACAACTCACAGGCATTTGTTCTGGAGTTGGAAGAAGTGCAGCTCGTCCTGGTTTAAGCCCTAGTTAAAACAAAGTGCAGTCTTCCATCTCAATGCACGCTGGTGTATGGTTAGCAGGTGTGCAGCTGGGCTTAGCTCCCAGAGGCCTGCAGGGTTCAGAGGAGTGGAGGCCAGGCTATACTGGTTTTAAGGCAGCGAGAGTGTCTGACTCCCCCCGTCTCTGTTTTGTCCTCAGTGTGCAGCGGGGACTATGCTGAGCCTGACCTGACCAAGTCTACTCCTCACCAAGGCTTTCAGAACAATGTTCCTCACTACGCTGAAACGGATATTGTCCACCTCCAAGGCGTGACAGGCAACAACATGTATGCAGTCCCAGCCCTCACGGTGGATTCACTTACCAAGAAGGACATCTCAGTAGGCGAATTCCCACGGCAGCAGCTACGACTCAAGGAGAAGCTGGGAGAAGGACAGTTTGGAGAGGTACAGCCATTCTCTTCCATGCTTTCTCTAACAGGAAGGAGTTGGGTAGCACAGCGAATCCTCTCAGCTGCCTCTCTGGCACAGCTGCATACACAGGGACTGGGGGACCTGCATCCCAGTATTGTATTTAGTACGTGTCCTTGCTCTAGAGTCGTAGAACGGTTTGGGTAGGAAGGGACCTCTAAAGATCGTTGAGTTCCAACCATCCTGCCATGGGCAGGGACACCTTCCCCTAGACCAGGTGGCTCAGTTACACTGATGTCCTTTAGCGTAGGCTTCAGAGAACCCAGTTCTGCACCTCTGAGGCTGCTGCCCAGTGCCATGTGTGAGTCTTTCATAGCACATGAGCTTTACAAACACGTGGCTGTTTGCTGCCTTTATCCCTATTTATGGCCCTACAGAAGAGGCCTGGGAGTGAGAGTTCAGACTGTTTCATGCTTTTCCATGGACACCTCAAACGTGTGATTAGCGTCAACTCCAGCAGTGATTCCAACCAAGGCAGACTCATCCTGGGTGTAAAAAGAGCTTTCACATTAACAGGTGGAGGTTGTGATGGGGCTCTGCACGTTGGCCCTGGCCAAGACAGACATTGTCCAGGCATTGTGGTGACCTTGCATATTTTCTGGCATCACTGCTTGCTCAAGTCCCAGTCTGTGTCAGAAGCCTCAGGCAGCATGATACATGCATCTGTCTCCTGCCAAGCTCTCTCTTTACTTCTTGGGCCTCTTTTGAGCTGTGAATGTCTTCCCCTCTCTTTTTCTTCACTCCCTGCTTTGCATCCACACATTACTGAGCCAGATTTTCCCCTTGTTTGCTCTCTCTTCCTCTCTTTTATCCTCCCCAGCTTTTCCTCAAACACAACCTTAAAATTTCTGTTAGCTACATTTTGGCAAAGCACAGCCCTTTACTGACTGCTTTCTCATCTGTGGATGTCCATACTTTTCATTCAATATTTTTTGTTCCTTCCTACTGACAGCGCACTTTCCCTGCCCCAGCCTCTCTCCTTGTCCCCCTCACTTCTTTCTGGATTAATCAGAGTACTGGAGAGGTGCTAACATCCTCAATCTCTTCACCTGGCTGTTAGTGCAGCCCCTTTTGTGGTGTGAATCCTGCAGTCTTGGTTTGTACTCCAACATGAGTTGTTGTTTTTTTTTCCTCACTGTTTTGCTTCTGGTTTTTCTTTTCTACTCATTCCTTTTCTTCTAGTAACTGTCAAAGCTTTCTCCTCCTCCTCCTTTGTGTTGTTAAACAGCAGCAGACAGGCTCTTCATCCCCGTTTTTCTTGGAGTTTGATTCATGGCCTGTTTCTTTCCTTGCATCACAGGCTCTTTTCCTCATTTTTGCAAATATGCTGCATCACTGTGCTCCCTTCTCTGCTTCTCACCTTTGTAGTCTCACCAAACTGGTCCTATGCTCTGCTCCTCTGCTCCAGCTTAGTGTGCAATTTTGCTTCTAGCAACATGTCTCATTCATGCTTTTTTCACTTCTCACCCGGGGCTTCCATAACTTTCACAGCATTTTTTTTCTGCTCCTAACTATCTACTTTCTGGACTCAGTGAGGCACTATGAGCACTTAAAATACAGGTCCTCACTACCTACCATGGCTCTTTCTTATTCCTGGCTTGTACAGCTGGTCTCTACTTGATGTTGTTGCTAGACTTTCAGAATTTAAGGAGAGTGAGTCTCATGACTGTACTTTCACCCCAGCAGATTTCATTCTCCATGTAACTGCAGCAGCCTTCTTGTACTTCTGTTTCTGAATTGTAGCTTTATCCATTTTCTGTGCTGTCTCCTCTTTCTCTTCACCATGTTTCTTGCATAAGTTCTTGATGCATTGTAAAATATATAAACAATATAACATACATAAGTGATATAAAATTAAGCTCTCATTATGTTCACCTTTCTGCTAGCACATCTGGTCTGCTCCCCTCCTTCAGTCCTTTTTCCTATCCTGCGCACTCAGTCTGTTTTACCTACTACAGCATTTCTTGTCCAGTTCTCTTAAATGTGCATTCTGATAACTTCTTAAGCAAATGTTTTATTGCATCCCTTCCCCCAACTTCTCTTTTCTACAACCCTAGCAGTAATTTCATGTCTTTAATGTGTTTTTTTTTTTTTTTGATGTGAAAAGACTTTGGATTCTGTGCTTTCCTAAGAGCATTCACCTCTTCACCTTTGAGTGCATTCACAGGTGAGGTGTTCACACCACACACACACATGCACTACTCCCCTTTTTTCTGGAATTAAAGGGTTTTGGAAAGCTGTCTGTAATTTCTGGACACTCCTCAGTTAAGTCTGAGCAGTGACTCAAGCCAGGCTAGGCTGCAGGACAATTCTGTACGTGTACAGCTGTTGTGTTGTGATACATGCCAAGTGTGCTGCAGCCACGTAGTCTGCATGCACATGCATCATAACGCAGGCAGCTCCAGGCATAGGGGCCTTCCTGAATATCTCCAGTGTTTGCTGGGCAAATTGGACCCCCAGTCATGTACTGAGCCGATGATCTACATGTGTGGAGTAAATTCAATGCCGTGGGGACCCATCAGGCTGCAATCCATGTCTCTTTCTGCATTGTGGGCTACATAGTGTACACACACAGTCTTGTTCAGGATTTTTGGCCAATCTATGGGCTATTTGTCATCAGAACAATGTCACTTCCATTAGATCATTCACTTGGTCATTCTACCAGCGCTGACCGAATTGATGACCTCAGTGTGTCGTTTTGCTCTGGCTTTCTGCGTGTGCCTGCTCTCATATCTGCCGTTGCTTTCTGCAGGTACACCTCTGTGAAGCTGATGGCCTGCTGGAGTTCCTGGGGGTCTCTTCTTCAGAATTCACTCACCAGCCGGTTCTAGTAGCAGTGAAGATGCTAAGATCAGATGTCAACAAAACAGCCAGGTAAGTACATCCCCAATGCCAACCACCTGAGAAGGAAAGCAAATACTCCCCAGGCAACAGTTTCACATGGTTTAACACTATTGACTCTGTAAGAGAAAAGCCTCGGAGGGTGCTGAGTGTTTGTGTAAAGAACAGGATGTAAGCAGAGAGCTGACGGTAGGAACAGATGATGTCAAACTGAAATGCTGTATTAATCCTGTTTGCTGGGGAAGGGGTAGATGCTGCACACAAGCCCAGAACCATCTCTCAAACTCCCTGTATGCAGATGTGTAAAAGTCTCTGTGGTCAGGGACTTTCTTACATGCTGCTTTTGCTTTCTTTAAACCAAGGAATAGTTTAGGACTCAAACCTTCGTTTTCTGTTTTACAAGAAATGATTTCCTGAAAGAGATCAAAATCATGTCACGGCTGAAGAACCCAAATATCATCCGGCTTCTGGGGGTGTGCGTGCGAGATGACCCACTGTGCATGATAACAGAGTACATGGAGAATGGAGACCTCAATCAGTTCCTGTCACAGAGGGAGATCTACAGTAAATTTGCAATTTCAAACAACATTCCCTGTGTCAGGTAAGAGGAGCTGCCCATACGTAGGACAAATTGGTGATACAGAGCTGCCAGTTCCTTGTGCCGTGCTTTCCAGGCAGCGACCTTCCAGCCTGGCCACTGCCACAGCACATACTGTGGGCACTAGTCCCACTTTGCATGGGACATTGTTCTTGAGGCCTCCAGAGATGCATGTTCCTGTGAAGTGTCCCTGCCTGGGGGCTGTTCTGGTCACAGTGACCATCTGACATATGTTGTTTACTGATGTACCCATCTGTTTACATTAGTGGGCTCACATCAAATATTTCATTAAGTGGCAAACCAGATGCATTGCAGCTAGAGTTTTGGGATGAAAATCAAGAATTTCTCTTAGACTTCTGAGATGTTTTGTACATTCTCTGGATGCCTAAAAACATTATGTAAGGGAAGCTGAGTGTGGAGCTTCATTGAAGGAAAGATTTCATCAGCTGACAGAAGGAGAATATTTCACTGGCAAAGACAAACGTTTTCTGTCCGCAGTGACATTTATCTCCCTCCTCTGTGGAAGGATTAAATCTAACATGAAAACATCTCTACTATTGCAGAAACTTGTTCCTCACAGATGAGAGTTGCACATACAGCTATCATGTACTTGGCTTCATAAAAGAAAACTGACAAGAAATCACTGTATTGCTTAGCCTTTGGCATGTACGCCCACAAAGAAATAGATTTATTTACAGTTAAAGAGCTAGGCAGTTAGGCAGAGCAAGTTCTGTTGATGGACTGGACAGGAGATGTCTGTGTCTTACCATGTCTAGACAACACCCCTGCTTCTGCCAGTAGCTGGCAGTGGTTAGTGGTCCTGTCTGGGAATGTTAAACAGGCAACATATAGGGTCATGACACATCAGGAGCTGCTGTAGGATGGGAGAGGATTTACATCTGAGTTGACGCATGTTCCAGCTCTCTCCTGTCTCTTCCACACAGTTGAAAGAGCTTTTGCCTCTAGACTCGGTTTCTCTTTTTTTTTTCCTGGCCATAGTTTCAGACTATCTTTTTTCTTCTCCTCCTCACCTTTCATCTGACTTCAGCACTGACATTCACGGGGTTCTTCCCTGCTTTCCATTACTTGGCCCTACCCATAAGTTTTCCTTTCTCTTCCAGCTGCTCTTTCATCCTCTCCTTTTGTCCCTCCCAAGCAGATAGAGTTTCACGTTAAAGGAAGCCTGTGTGGCTGGCTCAGATGTCTGTCTGTGTAGGAGTTAGTTACTGATACTGAAATGAATCCCCATGCCAAAGAGTGCAGCTTGTCTCTCTGCCAGTTCCTTTGGGTGTCTGGTTGATGTGGCAAGGTCCAGCTGTCCGTACAGCTCCTCGGTGTTTGAAATGCATCTCCCACTGCCTCTCTGGCTATGTAGCAAGTCATGAAGATGAGTCTGCTGAGAAGTGTCTGCTCCTCTGTATGCAGAGCTGCTTGCTCTGGGCACTGGGAGCCAGAAGAGAGCTGCTGACAAGTCCTGCCAGGATGCAGAGGGGATGGGGTGGACTGGGCATCTTGGATTGGAATAGGAGCATCACCAAGCAGGGAGACAAAACGGCAGCTGATCAGGGGGAAGGGAGAAGGTAGGGCCTGGAGGCTAAGCCCCCTATGAAGCAGAAAGCCAACAGCCAGGTTGACAAGGTAAAAGAGTTCCTTCTCTGGGGACGTGATGGGTCCATGCAGATCAGAAGCATTGAGCTGACGATGGGACAGGGCTGAGTGTCACCTGGGTGGGCTGTGGTGGTCACTGTGCTGGAAGGCTGGGAGGGAAGTGGTGCCCAGACCCTCCGGCCAGTGCTGTGTCAGGGGAGAGGGGCTGCCTCTGGAGCTTTGTAGCAGCAGTTTAGCTGTTGGTTAGAACAGGTAGGTTGGGTATGTTATCATTAGATAGGTTGTTATAATTTAGATAAAATGATAAAGCTTTTGTCATTGCCACAAGAACACTGAGTATGGCTTTTTATTTCCTGAGCTTAACAGAGAAACACTAACTGTGAACAGCTCATTAGATTTGTTTTGACAAGTGCTTGTTTATGAAGTGTTTGAGCATGCACAGTGGGAAAAGCTGGGCATCACAAAATAATGGTGTGTGAAGAATGCTGAAAGTCAGGTGGTCCACATTCTGTCTGTGTATTGTGCAACTTTATTAAAATTATCTTCATTTTGGTAATGGGAAAATTGAAATTTTAACAAGTGGGTAATACATCAGTTTACATAGTTATATTAAACATAAAAAGTAAGCTCTCTTAAATGTTATGTCACATGCTTACTGATATAAGTATGTGATAATGACGGTTTGAAATACTAAACTTGGCAATTTTTAAGACTTGAAATTCTGAGATTGTACAGCTTCATTTTTCCTGGCTTTCTATGAAAAGTTGGTGCTTTGTTGCATGATCTCTTTGAAAATCTTGGTAGTAATGCTTGATATTAAATACCTAAGGGATTTCAAATCCTAAGGGCCCTGAATTTCAGGGACAGGTTGTCTGTTCTTGCTTCTGCAGCTCAGGAACTTGGCCTAGCCTGGCAGGTTGAGATGTTAGTGCCCTAGACAGTTTAGTTTTGCTGTTAGGGCAAAAAATAAAATGTCAGGTCACTGTAATACATCAAATGCAAGGTAAAGCAGTAAGAAATGCCAAGTAAGAGTTGAGTGCCAAGAAATGTACTGACTTTGTTTTGTCATCTTTCAATGCAGCTACTCTAACCTGCTGTACATGGCCACCCAGATTGCCTCTGGAATGAAATATTTAGCATCTCTGAACTTCGTGCACAGAGACCTGGCAACTCGCAACTGCCTGGTGGGAAACAACTACACCATCAAGATCGCAGACTTTGGCATGAGCAGGAATCTTTACAGTGGGGATTACTACCGTATCCAGGGCAGAGCGGTACTGCCGATACGTTGGATGGCCTGGGAAAGCATCCTCCTGGTAGGCACTGCACAAAACCATTCTGTCTCCCTTCCTCTGGTTCTCAGTGTACCCCTGAATTTGTGACATATATGTGTAACAGCCTTTACAGCTACAAATGGCCTCTGGTGAGTTGTCTGTTGGGTTATGTTGGACATACCTAAATCTAATAGCCTGGAAAAGGAGGGTGCCCTTGCAAATTAGGCACATCTGGAGCCTAATTTGTGTTCTGTTTCTGACATTCAGGATTCCTGCTGGAGTCATAAGCAACTCGCCTTTCTGAGCTTGCTTCCCCAGCTGTGAAGCCTGGAGGGGCAGGAACAAAATTTGACGAGCATCAAGTGCCAAGTCTGGGCTTGAGGTTGAGGTTTTGTTTTGAGTTTAAGGGTCCTGCTGGCTCCCCTCAGGAGACTGTTCAGCAACCCAAACACACCCAATCCAGAGGCGATTCCTAGTATTCATCCCAATATTTCTTTCTCAAACAAGTCGTTAGGTCATGTAGTTATACTTCCTTACAATTTTTCTATGTACTTGGAGGGGGTATTGTAATTATGGCTGCCATTAAAGGCTGATGGGCCTCAACTTTTTTTTAAGTTCACCTTCTTTTCATGGTTACAGCTTCATCTAGACTATAAATCACTCCTCTCCTTTCTTGTGTGAATTTCTTCCAAACCTTTGCAGCCTACCAGGGTTGCCAGATAAGCCTGGACAATCCGGGTCTGGGCTGTTTTCTGACAAAACAGGCCCTCCCGCCCCCGATTGTTGTGTGTTATTTTGTGAGCAATCTTTAGCTTCTTTTTCCTTCAAAAACGTATTGTTCCAAACACATCCAGTTTGGGCACATTTTTTTAAAGACACAAAACAGGGCAGAGAGCTGACTGTCACCAACTTTTACATGTACAAAGATCAAAATTATCCTGGCCTTCCTCTAAGAGCCTGCTTCAGCTCTGCTTTCACCCCTAGGGCTTTGCTCCTTGTTCAAAGGTTTTTCTGTACTGCACTGCTGTGCTTTGGGTGGAGGTAGGCAGCAGCTCTCCACCCTGCTGCCACAGCCTACAGCATTGTGCTACTGCTGGAGGCAAATGCAGACTTCCTCAAGAGGGACAGTAAGTTGCTAACTTTCTCTGAGACTTGCCCCCTGTTTCAAGAGGTTTGCCCCAGTGAAAGCTGCACCTTATTAGGTGCCATGGGTCCACAAAGACATGGTGCTCCTGCCCTGCAAAGCAGCAATGTTGTGCTTTGGTCCCTTTGTGCATTGCTCGGAGCAGGTCACCTGCTCTACTGTCTTTATGGAGAGTGTTTTCCCAGGTGTGAATCCTCGTGTTTAGAGAGAGCAGACTGAAACAGCCTTTGCTAAACATGCACTGTGGGCAAACCAGGCTTACAACATCCTCTCTGTTCACAGGGCAAGTTCACCACTGCCAGTGATGTCTGGGCATTTGGGGTCACACTCTGGGAGATGTTCATACTGTGTAAGGAGCAACCTTACAGCCTCCTCTCAGATGAGCAAGTCATCGAGAACACAGGAGAGTTCTTCCGGAGCCAGGGAAGGCAGGTAAGAAAGCAAATGTGACTTCTTCCTTCACTTGACCTTGATTGCATCCAAACTGATCTCCTTGAGACCCTTCTGCTGGCCTTACATTATCTGCAAAAGTCCCTGCTTCTATTACTCCTCTTTTCAGACGTGTCCCACCTCTCTTGCCCTTCGTCCAGGCTCATTGGACTGGCTTTCCTCTCTTGGAGTCCCACTGGAAGAGCCTCCTGGCCTGTCCAGTGCTTCTTCCGTGTTATAAGCCACTTCTGCTTCAATCTGCCTTTGCACTGTCCTCCTTAGCTTTTCTGGACTGTCCTACGCAAACCTTTTGCTTTGTCAGTTTTTTCTGCCCTTAGTGTTTCCTCTGAAAGACAAGGAAGCACTCACTGAGGTGGGGAAGGAAGAATCATTAGCACCCAGGGGTTAGATACTCCCTGTGATATCTCCAACTATGCTGAGGAGCTTTTGGCCATCCCTAGTTGATGAAAGGCTTTTCTATCTCATTATCCTCTGTTGCTCCAGGCAGGAGTGTACAGTCCACTGTTCTTGCCTTCGTACCCTTTAACACAAATATCAGTGATGACGGTAAATAGAGCATGACAATCCAGCCCACTGATGATTGCTGTACCCCAAGAGTGGATATCTATTTGTTTGCTCTTCTCCCCAGATTGACGTTTAGTATCAAATACATTAAAGGATTAAGGGAAATAAATAAAAAAAAAATGCAAAGTTTTATTCATTGTCTCCCAGATACTAATGATGTAGTGAAGAGTCTAAAAGATCAGTGTATAGAAATGAGAGGAAAGAAAAAAAAAATGCCAACCTGTGCTGTAGATAAGCTCTAAAAGGTGTTTTTTCTGTCTCTGCTAACAAGCTGTCACGATGCTTAGAAAGCCTCATGGGTTGTCTACGGTGAGTGAAAGTATTTGGATTTTATCGTGGTAAATTTAGTTTTGGTTTGTGTTTTTCTGTCTCTTGGAACACAAGTCTCTCTGAAGCATTCATGTTTCCTGTGGGACAAAGGACTGTTTTATGACCGGCTCATCAAACAAGTTGGCAAAGTGTCTGCAGTGCCATCTGAGGTGGTGTCGCAGCTCCATGCAGGCTCCACTGCCAGATTCACGCTTAATGGATTTCAAACATTGCATGACTGCTGTGTCTTGTAACGCCTAGACCGAAGCTGTCCTGTGGTTTTCGTTTAGTCAAGGTTTGATTCTTTTAAGGAACAAACACTGAACTTGCTGTATTCTTCTTTTCAGATCTATCTCTCCCAGACTCCTCTGTGCCCTAACCCTGTGTTTGACCTGATGCTGAAATGCTGGAGCAGGGATATAAAAGATCGTCCCACTTTTGACATGATTCACCACTTCCTGCTAGAACAAATGGAATCAAACATTTGACTCCAGAAAAAGAGACAAACTGTTGAGAACAGAGTGACTCTGGTGTCTCTTTGCCTGTACCTCACAGGAAGATGGTCAGGCCACCTTGCTCTCCTCCCTTGACTGTACCGTATTTAATTGAGACGTCCATGGCAGCTGCTCGTTCTATTGGCCATGGTCTGACGCGCAGGACCAGAGGATCTCATTTGGTTGAAAAATCATCTCCTCTTCTGAATCATTTCCTGGGAATACTGTGAGAGGGGTTTTGTTAGATACCCACACGCCTTTGGGAAAGACGAATGAGTAAAACTTTACAAGGGACTTGGAGCTCTCTCCTGGTTGGAACAGAAAGGCGCCAGCCTGAGTGAGAGCCACAATTCAAGAACAGATTTGTAGGAGTAAAGACTTCAGTCTTCTAAAACTATTCCATTAAATCAAATGGAAGTCTTGTGCACATTAGCAAGTGTTTCTGTAGGCTCTTGCTAGAGATGATATGTATAGTAAGAAACTAGAACTGACTAGAGCTAGGAAATGGTTTAACAGACTTGAGAACTGACGGAGCTGGATTTAGCAACCCTTTGGAAGTAATGCTACCAGGGTCTACGGAGGATGCTGATAGAGTCCAAGATCATGTTCTTTTTTCCTGTGGTTGTTAAGCACTGCTTTTGTTATATATGTGCATTTTCCCCACACTGGATTTTTTTTTCTAGAAAAAAGAAAATTAAAAAAATGAATGTTAAAGGTCATAGGAAGGTCACTACAGTAGATCTTCTCTTGACCTGCAAATTAAGGCTAGGGTAGGGAGTTTGTATTGAAAAGTAGCTGATACTGTACTACTGTCACTACGTAGATTTATTAGCCTAATGAACTTGTAGCCACAATGGACTGATGTGCAATTAATCCTGTATAAGTACCCATTAATATGAGATCTCTAAGTTGATGCTGTTAAGTGTGCAGGGGGAACTTAGATTTGGTGAAAGCGAATGGCTGAGAGCAGCCCCCGCTATGTCATTTGTCATAGCTCACGTGAGAGGAAAAGGAACAGGGCACGTGCCATTGCCGGCACGCACCTGCGCACACACTCGGATTTATTTCTAGCATCTGCAGTCCCTCTTCAGGTCTGCAGCAGGTTTAGCGCTGTCAGCCAGGCAGATGCACTTCGGCCCAGGCTCTGTTACTGCTGTGATCAAATCTGGCATCAGGGTGGGACTGCCACATCCCGCCAGTTCTGATCAGGGTGGCTTTGCGTCTGATTTTGGATGCTTCCTGTACAACACGAGACAACTTGCTCCTTGAACCGGGGTTGTCTTTTTGTTTGTTGTGTCACAAATGGCTCGTTCTCTGGAGTATTTTATAGGGCTCTGAAATACCCTTGGAGTGGGTCAGAGAATTCAGCTTGTTTCTACAGTACATCCATTGTGGATTTATCAGGTGCCTGGGGAATACTCTGCTATTCCCTTTGTAACTGTTTAGCAAGATATTACGGACCAAACTGAGTATTTCATAAGCTGGGAGGTTAAAGTTCAGCACTTTTGTTTCTTTGTTTCTTATTTTTTCAAACAGCATCCAGTATAACATGTATTTCCAGTAAAGGTTGTAAAGATAATTCCTATCTTGGCCAGCAGCATAGTGTTCACTGTGCTACGAGCTACATCGTGTCTGTGCTACGAGCTCTGTAAGCGGACACCGCTGACGGAGGGAATGCCAAAACAGCTCTAATAAGAGGATAATTATGGCTGTTACGTTGAAAGAGAAAACCTGTCCCTGCGTTGGCAGACGCCAGGACTGAGTGTGCTGTGTCTGCTCCCCAGGCAGAACAAAGCTGGTCCTGAAGCTTCCCAGCTGCCCCCAGTCGTCCTGCTGCAGGTCGCTGTGGGAGTCCCCGGACTGCGTGTAGGCATCAGGGTCTGGGCTGGTCCTCTGAGCAGCCTTCCCGTGATGGAGCACGAGGCATCTCATGCCCTGCGAGGGCTGCACGGGCTCGGGTGGCTCTCACCACAAAGCAGGTGTTTGCCCCCTTCGACCGAGGGGCTCTGGGTGAGCTGCTGCTGCCACACGTGTGTGCTGTAAGTACCTGGCGTGGGCGACAGGAGTCAAAGCTGTTGTGGTCATGTATGCAGCCATGCGTTGGTGTTATTGCTGGAGAGTTTTCATCCTGTCCTGGAAAACAGAGCCGAGTAATACACAGCCGTGTGTGTGACCTCCTGTGTTTTGGAGTTCAGAGGTTCCAGAACACTGTAATGTCACCTGGGTGGGCTTTGTCCTTCTGTTATGTCAGGACGTGCTGTTCCTCCACTGACATACGAAGTTTCTCTCATATCAATAAATTCTAATGATAACCTTGACGAAAGTGAATTTCTGCTTTTTTTTTTTTTTTTTTTTTTTTTTTTTTTTTAATTTTGCCTAGGTCTAGGTGTCTGCACTGAGGACAGATATTTTGGTGTGACTGTTCAATAACTTTGGTAAGTGTGTGAACCCAGGTCTGGAAGAAGCAGCCAGTGCAATGCAGCTGCTGCTCCAAAAGGAGCAGACTTTGGAGGAACTTTCTGAAAGCACTGACAGGGTGGCCTGAGCCCCAGGGAGCCAAGACAGCCAGTGGGACACAGAGTGGCCTGGGGTCACTCTTCAGTGCTGTGAATATGGTGCTGTGTTTCCTTACGCATTTTTTTTCATATTCATATTAAATTCAAAGGATGACCTGGGTTGGGAGAGACCTTTGTAGGTCTCTAACCCAGTCAGCCTCTAAAAACAGCTAACTTCAAAGCTGCGTTGGGCTGCTCAGAGCTGTGCACAGCTAGGCTCTGAAGGTCCCCAAGGATGGAGACATGGGCACATGCTCCGACCCTACCCCAGAGCTGCACTGCTCTTGTGGGGAAGAATTTTCTCCTTATGTCCAGTCAGCCTTCCCCTCGGGGTAACTTGAGCCTCCTGCCCCTCATCTTCCACTGAGTAGAGTCATTGTACCCCTGGCCGCCCCATCCACCCTGCAGAGCTGGGGATGCTGTGCAGTTCTGTCCCTGCAGAGTTCAGGTACTGGGGCAAACTCATAAGGTCTGGAAACTCCAGATCTCCCAAAATGTTGCGGTACCAAGAGCAGGAGTCAAAGCAGCACATGTGTCTTCTCAGGTGCAATTTTAGGTGGAGTGCTGGCACCTAAACAAATGAGAACAAAGCTGGAATACTCCAACTTCTGGTTAGTGTATTTCTGGTTAGTATCTCTGAGCTCTTGAAATGATTGTGCTGGCCACGTGGCTGGAGTTCTTTGAGACCACAGAGGGAAACTGGCAATGAGCCAGGCTCCCTCCTGGTGTTACAGTTTGTGGAAGTGGTGCTGATGCCAACAGGTGGGATGACCTTGAAGGTAAGGACACAGCGCTCCCAACAGCAGTTCAGCACAGAGAAGAGCTGGGCAGAGGGGGGCTGAACCACCCCACAGCAGGCACCGTGACCACGCTGTGTTGGGGACAGGAGCTCCTTTGCCCTGTTTGTAGCAAGGCAGCGAAGGTTTGCGTCCTCCAGCAGCCAGGAGTGGGCAGAGCAGGGCTGATGCATCCAGTGTCAGCGCTGCCCTTGCTGTCTGTGCACTGCATGGGGACCTGGGTGTGCACAGCACAGAGCTCCCCGTCTGCACGTGCGGGACATGGACGGCAGCGTGAACACAGACACGTGCCGGGGCCGCTTATGGGGAACATCTGCTGCTGTCCCAAGGGTGCTGAGCCTGCAGGAAATCTGACAAACTCCATGAAATTTCCATGCTCATCCAAGATTTCCAGAGCTTTCCTTTCTGGGTAAAGAAAGACTCGTCCAGAAAAACCTGCAGAGCCGCGTGGTGCGCCTGGAAGCACCACGGTACCCGGCAGCATCACAGAGGTTTCCCGGGTGACTGCTGCATCTCCTCCCTCCTGCAGCCACTGTGCCATGACGGCCCCCAGGGAGAGCAGCCTCTTCCCTCCCGATCCTCACTATATCCCCGGGTAAGTCCTGAAGTTCATCCAAAAAGTCTGGTCGTTTCCAACGCAAATACCTCTGGTTGGGATAGGATACGTCTCGTGGCTCATGGTTTTTTTAAAGACACTGATAAAAGTGTCATCTAACAGTGCAGTGAAGGAGACATGGCTCTAGGGGGAAAACTGCGCCTTATGGCAGGTGTAACTAAAGACCATGACACAGGGCATTGAGGGGAACTTCAAAACTTTTTTTTTTTTCCTTTTTTTCCCTTTATTCTAAGCTGCCAAATGTTTCCAGAGTTTCTGGGTTTTAGTTCCAAACTGAAGTAATTTTTGCACCAAGGATGTCTGAAGATCTCCTTTGAATAAATATTTGCATGAACATAATTGTCATCAATGAATTAAGTGGGTAGAGCACAGTCCTCTGAAGTCAGTGACTGTGGGTAATGGTGCCCTCAAGACTTCACTGACCCAAGTGACTTTGTACCAGCAGCCACCTGCTCTCTCTCAGTGGCCATCCAGCCCTTTCCAGGTCACCCGTGTGTGCAGGGCACCACACACACCGGGGCAGATCACCAGAGGACCCCACGCACCACCTCTGCTTCACCACAAAGCTTGTCCTCATATTTCTGCCTTCAGTGTTTATGTTTCAACATAACATTTTAGCTCATTCATCGGGAACCACCTCTCACCAACCACAGCCTTGTTCCTTTCAAAGGCCATCACAGGCCTTTGCAGAAAGCTTTTTTTTTTTTTTTAAAAAAAAAAAAAGAAAAGAAAAAAAGAAATCCAGCTATGTATCAGCCAGATCACCATTACCCACAGTCACTGACTTCAGAGGACTGTGCTCTACCCAATTAATTCATTGATGATAATTATGTTCATGCAAATATTTACGCACACTGTTTGGACAACTGCAGCAACCTTGGGAGCCCTCCCTGGGCAGGAGCTGGTAGAAGAGGCAGAGAAACAGCACAGAGGGAACCAGCCCGAGTCCTGCATGGCCATGGGCAAGAGGGGAGGCTGAGCCTGAGCTGCAGGTGAAGGCTGGAGCATGTTTCCTTCCTCGGCAATTGTCTGGTAGCGAAGATGAAATTGGTCCTTCCCATTACAGCAACGTGCAGGATTTTCCCGTTCCTGACCTCTGTGTCTTCAGAGCTTACCTAAGCGCTGGGGCTGGGTTTTTCCCTTACTCTTGCATTGCTGCAGTTGTCCAAATGGTGTGCGTGCTGCTGTGAGCTGTCACCCTGTGTGCTGACAGCAGCAAGGAGGGAGCTGTGCTGGGCTTGCGTCTCTGTTTTGGAGCCCAAAGCCTCAAAATTCTTCCCTTGCTCCATCCTGCCTAAGAACAGCCCTTGCAAGAGGCAGATTTGAGCCCTAATACCACCACTGCAGCTGCACGGCTCCTCTCAGGCTGCTGCTTCAGCTGCAGAAGGCAGGAGGAGGCACCAGCTCCTGCTGCTCGAGGCTTCCTTCCTCCTGTGCCCAGGGTCCCGCTGGGCTGGGTGCCTGCACGCGAGGAGGAGCTGCCTGCTGGGCATCGCTGCAGCCCGGCTCCACTGCTGCAGACGTTGCTGCCTGCAGATGTTGGGAGGTGCCGGCAGGAGGAGGAGGAGGCTGACACGTTGCAGCACCTCTCCAGCTGTCCCACGTGTGGGGCCTGCCCATGCTGGTGAGTCCCCAGCACCACGCAGGCACCCAAACCACTCGGAAGCACCAGGCACCAATCACCCCCGCAGCGCTCGAAGGCATTGGGAAGTGAAACGCGATGTTAGAGCCATTTGGCAAGGACTTGGCACGGGGAGAAGGTGTAGATCCACGTTGTGGGCCTGTCCTGGGAACGGCCCTGCCCGTCCCGGTGGATCTGGGAGCGGTGCGGAGCGGTGCAGGGCCGGGCACAGGGCCAGGGCTGCTCCCTGTTCCGTGACGCAGCCCTGGGAGCGGGCACTGAAGGTAGGATTGAGCAAGAGAAAGGGAAATTGGGCACAGCCTCCAGAAAGCCACAGACTTGCTGCTTGCGAAGGGGTTTTAAGATCACTGGCTGCAATGGTGAACTACAGAAACGAGGGATTTCTCTGGTTTCTTAATGAGAATACCATGAAGAGAAAGTCAAGCAGCCTGCAGGAGTCCTGATCTCTTCCCAAAGCACCATAGCTTCTATCAGCAGCTCTTGTGATTCACTTACGTGGCAGATCCATTCCCCGTAAACCCAGACTGACTCGCCTGAGCTCCTCGGATTACCTCGCTTTTAATTGCTTATGAATTGAATCCTTTCTCAGCCCTACCATTATTTTGTTCATGATCAAAATCCCTTCAGCTGGCCTGTAATTATTTAGGCTGTGTCATTTTTGCTCCCGCTCAGCTTTATCGTCCCTGCATAGTTTCTATGTGTTGCAAGACGCATTGAAAATCAATGGGAAGGGGCCACCGAGCTCCTCCAGGAGCTGCCAGTAAAAGATCCTGCATGCAAAATAGGACAACTTGCCAAGTGCAAATGCATGGCTCTGCTGGCTGTTGTTTAAAGTATTTGGAAGGGAAAGTACTTACTCATCATCTTATGATCCTCATGCATCATCTGCCTTTATCCCCAAATACACAGCGGGATCATTGATCAAGTATTTCTGTCTATACATTGTGACTGGCAGCTCTACCTTCCTTCTGTGCTGGTGGAATAACGTCGCTGCTGGGAAGAGCTGGAGTTTGTGGCCTGTGGTGGACTTGGGGACGGAGCCAGAGTTGCGCCAGGCCCCTTGTCCCCAGAGCTACTGCAAAGTCACCTAGGGAAAGGAAGGGAAGGAGCGGTGCGGGTTGCTTTGGGTCGTGAGCCCATCCTGCTCCTTGCTATGAGGGCTCAGAGGTTACCAGTCACAACTCTCAGTTCTGCAGTTTGTGCTGAATGAGGGGCACTGGGAATTGCCCAGGTACAAACACGTGGCTCGGGTGTCCCTGTGCCCACCGATGCAGTGCTGCGTGCCTGGCCCTGCTCTGCCCGCTGCACGACGGCCCTCACGCCAATCCTCCGGCACAGGCCGTGGCAGTGACCGCTCTGTTTCGGTTTCCTCCCCAGCTATGAGGGCTTCGTCCCTCAGTACAACTATCAGTTTGGAGAAACCTATGGCAAAACTACTTACCGTCTGCTGACGGACCCCCACGTTCGGAAGAGCCCTCGCTCCGTGCTGGCGCCGCTGTGCAAGCAAAGATTCATCGAGGACTTCAGCGGGACGCAGGGCGGCCTCCAGCCCTACCTCCCCAGGCACCCAGGTGAGTGGCCCCTCATCTGTGCCAGAATGAATGTAGGTTTGGTCACAGTGAGCCCCGTGCCTGTCCTCCATGGGATCTGGGGGAAGGGGAAGTTTTCTACAGAGCCCCCATAGTCCTGGTGTAGGAGCAGCTGGGGAGCAGCACCGGCATGAATCTGAAGCACAGCCTCAGCAGAGGGGCATCACTGGGCTTCTGGTGTTGGCATCTTTTGGAGCAGGGAGAATCGTAGACCCCTGATTATCTTCAGTTAGATGAAGATAAATGATTTTATGGTGTTTATGAACTTGCCACCCAACTTCTTATTCCACAGGCTGTAGTCCCCTCTTTTTCTGTCTGGGGAAGATTGGCTCGTAGCACTCCTGCCTCAGCTCTGCAAGAGGGCTTGTGTTTGTTCCTGTCTGTTAACCAGCCCCATCTCCTCCACCAGCCACTTTGAGACGTGCTCACAGAGATTCCCACCACCAGGAATTTGCAGGAACCTGCCCAGGGGACTAGGGAGAGGGTGCCTGATGCCAGCTGAACAGGCCCAAAGTGACAGCCGTGCTCTGGTCCCATATCGGCCCCTCTCAGGGCCATGCCTGTTTGTCATATATGGCGCTGTGATCCTCAGCCATAGCTGTTTGGGGCCCTGCTCAGTGGGAGCAGCTCCATGCAGGGGCTACGTGTGCCCGGGCAGGATCTTGGCGCTGGATTCCCTGGAGGCAGCCCCACTGCAGCGACGTTTCCTGCTTCATGCTGGGAATCGCGCCACGTAGCTGCTTGCAAGCTTTTGGCATTTCTGCTCTTCCCAGCCGTGTTTTGCAGGATCCAGGTCTGCTCCATGCAGGTGTCGCTCACAGGCTTTGTTCCTGGATGTTTCCGTTTGCATTTGCCTGGCCTAAAATGTAGTTTGAATGGACCCAACTAACCAGTTGGCCTGGTTGCTCTCCATCATTACCCTGTCCTTGTTGTTGTCCTCCCCTCGCCAGCCTTTACATCACCCACAGATGTTTGTGGCCAGGAGCTTGCCTCTGTTGCTCGCTGGTGAAATGCTGAAGAACCTGGCCCCAAGAAGCACCTTGTGCTGTGATACTTCTTCCTGCTGCTGTAGGGCTGTCCAATCCTCAAATCCTTCATTGTAAACTTCCATGAGTACTACATGCTTCTCTAAGCACAACATTTCACCCAACCAAGGTCAAAGAGCTCCCAGCAGTGCTGCATCTGTGGGTTTGCCATTAGTGAACTCAGAGCCTGAAGGATGTTTCAAGATCTATTTTTGATAAAATCTTGTTGATGGACACAAAGTATGTTGCTGGTGAGATGAGTCCTATGTTGGATTTTTCCTGGAAGTGATGCTGGACTCAGCTGATGGGGATGTGAACCATGGAGATGCAGGGTGGCTGTGGCCATGGTGAGGGGTTATGGCACAGGCTGATAACAAAGAGCTCGTAAGGATTTCTCAAGTGCGAAATGACTTCATTTTTTTTCCTTTGATGGAATAAGTGGCTTGTTGCATGAAAAAAAGTGTAGGTACAATATTTTCATTAATAATGTAGGAAATACAAAGACAAAGCTGCTTTAAAATTTGCACAGCAGATTGAAAAATCAATTATATCGAGGATTTATTTTTAGTCTGTTGCTAGCCTGGGCAGCAGTTGATAGTACTGTTATATAGAGGGTGTGCATATGTCTATAAAACTTTATGAAGTTATATACCGTATATGTGCTTTATAATAGGATTAGAAGCAAACTTCAAACCCAAGCACCAGTCGGAAGCCTTACACCTGTGCAGAAAGGGGCAAATTCTGCTCCTTGCTGGGAGCTGGGACCGGTGGCTTCCCACAGGGGCCTCTGCAGCCGCAGCCAGTGCTGGCCGCGCGTCTCTGCGAGCTCTGCAGATGTCCCCAGAACAAGGCAGTGGCGGTCAGAGGGCTGAGAGGAATGACCTATAGGAACAAAAATTGAAAGAATTCGGTTTGTTTAAAAACAAACAAATAAACAAAAGTCAGGCATAGAAACGGTTTTCCAGTTAGGAAGAGGTGGTTGTGGGGAGTAAGAGCAATCATCACTAAGGAGGGAGAAAGGCATGGCGCTGAGCAAAGCACGTTAGGCAGTGCTGGGGCTGGAGGTGTCTGACGGTCCGGGGGAGCCACGTCACGGGATATTTTTAAGGGAAAGCCAGACAAAAGCTGCCAACTCGGCCATCCCTGGTTCATCGCGCAGACGCTCAGCACATGCTGGCCGTGGGATTTTTTCCAGCCGGCGTCAGCAGCCCCGTCCTGGCCGAGCAGCCCCGATGCCGGTGCAGGAATTCCTTGTCGGGCACAGGGGCTGTTAGGGGTGTGTGGGCACAGTGAAGGATGTGGGCTTTTTTCCTTGCTATTTATAGCTAGGCTGGTGATATTTTGCAGCTAGGGCATGGTGTAGATCAAACGTTAAACAACTGAACCGATCCCTGTGTAGTGTGTGCACGGCAGTTTGTTGGCCAGGGCTGATGGGGTTTGTGTGATGGAACCCGGGATGCTTTGGGTCCCCGTTTCCCTCCCCTGCTCCAGAAGAGCTGGTGGGGGCTGAGGGCAGGCACGATGGCGATGCCCTGGCCTCTCCTTCCCCACACTCTGGCTCTGCCCCGCAGGGTACTTTCCCTACGAGAGAGCTGGGGCCATGACGAACTTTCCCGAACCGATTTTTGGACCAAAGCCTCCCCCGCCAGGGCCGGCAGAGGAGCAGCTGCTGCTGACGCACACGGACCCCATGCCCTCTCACGACCCCGGCGAGCGTGCCCGAAGCGTGCAGCGGGAATACGGGTACCCGTCGGTGGTGGCACGCTGTCCTGCTGTGCCGTGGAGGCCATCAGAGGGGCAGGAGTGGCGATTACCTGAGCTGACCACATCTCGTGGGCTTGTCACCTCGCCAGCAGGACTCAGGCAGGTGAGCAGCTCTGGGTGGGTGGGAGGTGTGGGGAGGGCCAGGAAGCTCGGGCTTGCTGTGCTGGGAGGACAGGGAGCCAACAGGAAGCACAGACAGCAGGGATGGTGAGGACCAAACATTGAAATTGTTGGGAAATATCAAATTTGCAAGAGCATTTCTAGTAGTAGCCAATCCATCGCATCATCATGTTGTAATGGGTGGCAGGGAGGGGTTCAGAGAGGACACGGAAAGCCCACCTGTTAAACACGTGGCTCCGGGACTGGTGCCAACACAGAAATCTTGGGTTTTTTGATCATGGGGCACTTTACTCAGCACCTGGCCTGATGGCCGCAGACGGGTCCCTATCTTTTAGGGGAAAAAGGATCCTGGGCCAGAAGCTGGCAGGGCTCATTGAGAGGGCTTTAAACTAGGTAGGAAGGGGGATGGGGCTGAGGCTAGGATTGTTGGGGCTGTGCCAGGGGGAACAATGGCAAGGCCGGAGGATAAGGCAATGGCCCAGCTGAAGTGCATCTACACCAATGCACGCAGCATGGGTAACAAACAGGAGGAGCTGGAAGCCATCGTGCGGCAGGCAGGCTACGACTTGGTTGCCATCACGGAGACGTGGTGGGACCAGTCTCATGACTGGAGTGCTGCAATGCCTGGCTATAAGCTCTATAGAAGGGACAGGCAGCATAGAAGGGGTGGTGGTGTGGCTCTCTATATTAGAGAGTCTTTCGAGGTTGTAGAACTCGAGGTTGGGAATGACAAGGTCAAGTCCCTTTGGGTTAGGATCGGCAGGGACAACAAGGCTAGTGTCCTGGTCGGGGTCTGCTATAGACCGCCGAACCAGGATGAGGAGACGGATGAGGAATTCTACAGGCAGCTGACAGAGGTTGCAAAATCATCAGCTCTTGTACTCGTGGGGGACTTCAACTTCCCTGACATATCCTGGAAGCACAGCACAGCCCTGAGAAAGCAGTCTAGGAGGTTTCTGGAGAGCGTGGAAGATAGCTTCCTGACACAGCTGGTTAGTGAGCCTACCAGGGGAGGTGCCCCGCTAGACCTTCTCTTCACAAACAGAGAAGGACTGGTGGAGGACGTGATCATCGGGAGCTGTCTCGGGCAGAGTGACCACGCAATGGTGGAGTTCACTATTCTTGGCGAGGCCAGGAAGGGGACCAGTAAAACCGCTGTATTGGACTTTCGGAGGGCTGACTTTGAGCTGCTCAGGACACTGGTTGGTGGAGTCCCTTGGGAGGCGGTTCTGAAGGGCAGAGGGGTCCAGGAAGGCTGGGCGCTCTTCAAGAGGGAAGTCTTAATGGCGCAGGAACGGTCTGTACCCACACCGTCTCCCACAGCATTCTCCTCAAGAAACTGGCTGCTCTTGGCTTGGACTGGCGCACGCTTCGTTGGGTTAGAAACTGGCTGGATAGCCGGGCCCAAAGAGTTGTGGTGAATGGAGTCAAGTCCAGTTGGAGGCCAGTCACTAGTGGCGTCCCCCAGGGCTCGGTGCTGAGGCCGGTCCTCTTTAATATCTTCATCGATGATCTGGACGAGGGCATCGAGTGCACCCTCAGTAAGTTCGCAGATGACACCAAGTTAGGTGCGTGTGTCGATCTGCTTGAGGGTAGGAAAGCTCTGCAGGAGGATCTGGATAGGCTGGACCGATGGGCTGAGGTCAACTGCATGAAGTTCAACAAGGCCAAGTGCCGGGTCCTGCACCTGGGGCGCAATAACCCCAAGCAGAGCTACAGGCTGGGAGAGGAATGGTTGGAGAGCTGCCAGGCAGAGAAGGACCTGGGAGTGATGGTGGACAGTCGGCTGAATATGAGCCAGCAGTGTGCTCAGGTGGCCAAGAAGGCCAACGGCATCCTGGCTTGTATTAGGAACAGCGTGACCAGCAGGGCTAGGGAGGTGATCGTCCCCCTGTACTCAGCTCTGGTGAGGCCGCACCTCGAGTACTGTGTTCAGTTTTGGGCCCCTCGCTACAAGAAGGACATCGAGGTGCTTGAGCGGGTGCAGAGAAGGGCGACGAAGCTGGTGAGGGGCCTGGAGAACAAGTCCTACGAGGAGCGGCTGAGGGAGCTGGGCTTGTTCAGCCTGGAGAAGAGGAGGCTCAGGGGTGACCTTATCGCTCTTTTTAGGTACCTCAAGGGAGGCTGTAGCGAGGTGGGGGTTGGCCTGTTCTCCCACGTGCCTGGTGACAGGACGAGGGGGAATGGGCTTAAGTTGAGCTAGGGGAGTTTTAGGTTAGATGTTAGGAAGAACTTCTTTACAGAAAGGGTTGTGAGGCATTGGAACAGGCTGCCCAGGGAAGTGGTGGAGTCACCATCCCTGGAGGTCTTTAAAAGACGTTTAGATGTAGAGCTTAGGGAAATGGTTTAGTGGGGACTGTTAGCGTTAGGTCAGAGGTTGGACTCGATGACCTTGAGGTCTCTTCCAACCTAGAAAATTCTGTGATTCTGTAATTCTGTAATCACAAAGGCCTAATTTCTCACTTAGTTGTGTTTTAGCTTCAAATCCCTGTTGTCAGACCTTGTGCCATGCAAAGCAGCCCTCCTGAGGCTTGGGGCTCCTCTGCTGAACCAGGACCTCCTCGTGCAGAGCAGCGCGTGCTCAGGGCACCTTTGGCCAGTGCCATCTTCCTGATCTCCTGCCTTCCCCAGCTCACCCAAATTTCCAACTTTCATTACTTTCTTTGAAACACAGGCTTTAGGATTTGACTTAATTACTCTGGGACAACGGGTTTGGTCCCCTTACTGCTGCTGGAGCAGGAGATGCTATTTGTCGTGGGGCAGTCAGCCAGGGCTGCACAAATCCCCTGAGGGCAGAGATTAGAGATTTGACGTATCAAAGTCAAAAGCTGCCTTGGATATAAAGCCCGAGAAGTTTCCTCCCAGCGCCTTGCTCTGAGAGGCAGCCTGAGGAACAGGTTTCCAAAGGAGCTCAGCCCCAAAAGCCCCCCTTGGTGTCCCGTGGTTATTTTGCAAACCCTGCGCACGCAGAGCGCGCCTGGTAATTTGGCAGCAGCAGAAATTCTTGCAGTAGCTCTTAGTGGAGAGCCAGGGAGAAATGGAAATGGCAGCTGTGATTACTGGGTTCTGGCAGCGATTTAAGTAGTGGAGTCAAAGGAGGAAGCAGGTTTTACTGGTGTTTATTTTATTTCTGCTTTTATTTTGAGCCTGTAAAAATCGAAGGTGTGACTCTGCCAGGAGTGACTGAAGCTGCGGGTGTAGAGAGAAATGATCAGCTACCAAAGCTGGATGTACCGAACGTGATCCAGCAGAAAGTCATCTCAGGTAAAAGAGCGCATGGCTGTGTCCAGCACGAGTCCCCGTCAGGAGGAATCTCATCCCCTTTTGCCCCTGTGGGAAACAGGAGCTGCGTTGGCCACTTGTCCCCATGTGTCTGAACACTTTGGGGTGCAAAATGCCCCCACTCCCCTGCTCCTCTCAGCACAAAGGAGTTTCTTTGGGACGTGCAGGACGTGGGCTCTGCACTCTCTGCAGCAGCCTGAACAGTGTCTGCTACCCCTGAGGTATTTCTCTCCTAAAAACGTAAGAGGCTTTTCTGCATAACCAAAGCAACAAACAGCATTGCACTGCGCCTCACAGAGGTACAGAGCTCTTTCTGACAAGGAGTTGTGCTCCCTAACTTCTCACCGACCATAGCAACTGCCATGAATGCATGGCGAAATATTTCAGACGGGGTGAAAGAGGAAGGCCAAGCACTGCTAGTCTAGAAAGCAGTAGGCAAATTTCTCTCTCCAAAGCATCCCCTTGAGAAGAGGGAATTCTGGCTTCTTTTAGTTTGTACTTCTCTCTCTACTTTTTCTCCTTTTGACACTTTATGTTGTTTCTCTTTTACAATTGGTGAAAAATTGTTGGATGGGAAGGGTAAATGAGGAAGAGAGGCTGGAGACCTGGTTGTTAGCCCTTGCATGCGGATGAAACTGGGTGAGAACATGGCAGAGGTGCTGTTCTAAAGAAAAGACTGCAAGAAATTGAAATGTTTCTTCCCTACCTCATGGAGACCCCCATATGATTTAGCCCATTGAGTTTTCCCAGGGGGTCATAACAATGACTGTCTTAGAATAAATCTTACATTCAGTTTAAAAGGATGAATTAAGTGAAATTTCCCCTTGCTATACTCTACCAAGATTTTATTTGTCCTAGCTTCTTCCACTTCCAGTGTGTTATACAACTATGTATGTTCTCTCTTGCCTTCATCCAAAGGGTACACTGGATACATACCCCGCTTCACCTGGATTACTGGTGTTAACTACTTGCAGGGCGTGAAGGACGCCATGGCTGAATTTGACAGACATCAGGTAGAGTGCATGCACAAATCTTATTTCAATGATATAATGTTGGTCCCGAGTCATCTGCAGCACCACAGGCAGTTGCATTTGCTGCAGCAGTGTTTGAGCTGGGGTTATAAGTACAAGCAAAATAAAACGCTATTAGGTAACACGTTGAAAAAATCATGAGCAATTAAATTCTGTAACTTAATGTCCCAAGGAAACAAGGGAGGATAAATGAGTTCATAAAAGGATTAAGCAAATCTATTGAGGGTTGGTTTAAGGGTGGCTATTAAAAGTGCTGCTCTGGGTGCACAAACACAGGATCCAGCTATCTGCACTCCCCTTATGCAATATATCCTCTGGTACCTGGATGGCTTCCTGGGCTTCTTGGATGGATATTCCTCCCTTTCAAGTGTTGTAGAGATTTTTTCTTTACTAACGTAACTTGTCTTAAAAGGATTTAGATCTTGTCATTTTCTGTGTCCATCCCAAAAAGCAGAGAAATATCCCTATTGAAAAAAATCTCCTATTTTGCCCCCTTGCTGTAAGATCCCCCCACTACAAAGCCATATGACCCTCCTACATGGGAAAACGAGACCCCTCCCACCCCAATTAGCAGATTGCATCCAAAGCCACACGGTCCTTCCTGCTACCAGAATGGTGTGAGAGCCCCGGGATGCTGCAGCCTGGCTGGGTGAGTGCCAGTGAGCACCGATGGGCTCGGTGACAGCTCATTTTAAAAGCAGGCTGCAAAATTTTTCACCCTTTCTGGTGAGCAGGATTCGCTGTGGTGCCTTTGTCCCAGAGCATGGGGGTCAGATGTAGGAAAAGGTGCAAGCCCGAAGGACCCCCTGGCTGGGAAGAAATGGCTCTGTGGGGACTGCGGTGGGGCTGTCGGGATCAGGGTGCTCGGTAGCATCCTGATGCTTTGGCTGAAATGTCTGAAGATTTTCTTGTGTGGCTTCCTTAGCCTTCCCTTCTGTGGTTAATAGAAATAGAAATAAAGCACAGAGAACAAAAAGCAGACGATATTACAACTAAAAGTGCTGCTTGCAAATCACTTCTGCCCTGATTTTTTAAGAAATATGTGCCAGTGAAGGAGGTGGATGGTGTTTCTCTATTGCAGGAGTCAGAAAAATTCAGGCTTGCAGAGGTTTTTTGCAGTGCAGGAGGCACTGAAGGAATGAATGTAAGCACACTGAAAAAAAAATAATAAATCACACCACATTTCTATCTAAGATGGCTTCTGCCTTCAAGCCACTAATCTTCTGCCCTAAATCTCTGTTGCCCTAGGTTACGTGTTAGGATGCGCCATGGAGCGTTTCTTACTGGCTGCATCGGGCAAAATAATGCAATCCTCTCGCTTCAGCGCTGCCCTGGGGAGGCAGGAGGATTGCACCGCCGCAACCCGTGCGGTCACACAAGGGTTCGATGGCCCCGGCAGCTCGCGTGGCTCCCTCAACCCTCCCTTTACCACCGAGCAGGGGGCCACGCTAACGAGGGCAGTGGGGCTTTACTGAGGGCTTTTGGGGTTTTGCCACCTCAGGGATGTGAGCCCCGCGCTGTCCTTCGGCGCGGCGTTAGCGGGGTCTGACCTCCGGGGCAGGTGACGGAGGAAGATTTCACTCTCCCTTCAGTTAACGCGCCCTAAGCCTTCCTCTTCCTCCTAGGCTGGGAATTACGGGCTAATCGCCGTCAGTGGGATGCATGGAGAAACAAAACCAGTTCAGGGGCTCACACCAAAATGAGGCACACATCCTGCTGCAGCAGCTCTGTGAGCTGGATGCATTTGGGACTTGTGGCCCAAGCCCAGATGTGATGGCTGCAGCAATCCGCAGCACCAGGAGCTGCTCTGGGTGGTGGGGATGGGGTGGCAGGACCAGGGCAGTAGAGGGGCTCCTGCCAGCACCAGGGGAGAGAGAGAAGCTGCAACATAGCTTTACGTTAGAAGGGAACTGGTGAGAGAATTGCTTCTCATCAGCTCAAGTATTTCCTTTAATTAGGAGTCAAAGCACACGGCTTGGGTAGCAGTGGTTTACAACTCCTGCTGCTGGGTTTTGTTTTCCAGTTCCTGCAGCGATACCCAGCTCACAGCTTCGGCAAGAGATTTCCCCAAACTTACTGGCCTAACAACAGAATTTACACCAGTGCTGGACTGATACCTGCCTACACAGGCTTCGTACCACGTAAGTTCATCAGTTGAATGAAAATGAAAGTCACTAATTACCATCATTAAGTAGTGCTGTTGATAGCTGCAGTGTCATGGTAGAGCCCTGCGATGTTCCACAGGGGCAGTGAATGTGCCGGGCTGCTGGAGCCGTGCCCCCACCTGTCCCCCCATGGCTGCGCGGCAGCTTCTTCATCAAGGAAGGGATTCTGTTCCCAAAAAGCTTTAAGGGTGATTAAAAAAAAAAGCAAAAGGTGGATGATGCAAAGGGGTGGAGACTGCACCAAAAGCTGTGAATTGGTATAAGCCATTGCAGGTGGTGGTGGCCCTGTTCTGGCCGCCAGGCTTTGGGGGTACCAAAAAGGAGAGGTGTGAAGGGTGTTGTGGGGTCTGGGGTCTGCCCTGAACCACGAGGAGCGGTGTTCCAGTTGCTCAGCTAGCAACCAGAGAGCCCAAGGCACAAACACCAGGAGTTGTGTTCTAACGGGGTTCCAGCAGGACTCAATGCCGAAGCCCTGCTGATCCCGTGATCAGCGTGAGGGCTTCCCAGGCATCCGATGGAACCGAGTCCCACAGCTGCCTCTTGTCGCCTCCAACAGGGCCCTGGGGACAAGCGGATGCCGCGGGCAGGGCCGTGTACACGCTCTCACCTCGCGTTGCATGCAGTACACAGGAAAAGAGGAAAAAACATTTACTGCTCCTCTTGGCTTCTGCCTCCACCCCCTGCTCTGGGAAGGGGGAGGTCGAGCACAGTGGCTGCTGTCCCCAGCGCAGGGCACCCACCTGGGCCTGTCCCCCTGGCCCTTGAGGCACTGCGTTGGTGTTTCTGGCTCCTCTCTTCCTCCACACAGGGCTAGCAGCGGGTAGGGCTGCGGTCATCTGGAGGCGCTCAGGTTAGAGCCCCTGGAGCAAGGCTTCTACAGCCCCCAGGCAAACCAGAGTCCAGCGTTAGCACTGCCCCTGCGCTTTGTCCTTGGTTTGATGACAATGTCAGACATGAGGGGAATGGCCACAGTCCTGCAGGGCTTTGGGAGAAAACCATGGGCCAGGGAATGCATAAGCACCAACTGCTGCAGGCGTTACCTCATGCTTTAAAAATCTCTCGTCATCTTCTCACCTACAACAGCAGCCTCCTGTATAGGTCTGAAGCCGGCCACCTGGTTCTTGACAGGCTGATTCCCACCACTGCTCAGGGCCATTCCAAATACTGCTCCAGAAGGGGAAACTTAGTTTTTAATCCTTAGATTTGCTATTAGCATTTTTCTTGACAGACAATAGTGCTATTTAGTAGCAGGTAGGTATTCGTGGTCACCTCCAAAGGGTATCCTAACTTCAGAATGTTTTTATAACTTCTTGATTTAAAAAGAGCCCATCAAGCTGTTGGCTGCACAAACTGGAGCTCTTCAGCATAATTTGTCTGCAGCAGCAGACACAGCACAGCTTGCTGCAGCTGGCTGAAGCCGTGACTCGCCCTGAGCTCCAGCACCCTGCTCGGTTGGTGCTGCTGCCTGGATGCAGCCTGGGCGAGGGCAGCTCCCTTCCTTCAGAACCACCCACCTGCATCTGAAAGGCAAATCGCAGGCACCATTTCATTAGCCAGGCAGCCTGAGCGAGCTGTAGCTTCCAGCCACCTCCCTCTGAGCCTGCGCTTTCCTTCTGGCCAGAAGAGCTGCCCAGCTCCTGCTGAGACTGCAGCCCGGCCAGCTGACCCCGCACCTGTAATAGGAATCCATGGGCAGGTACCTAAATTTAGACACAGACTGGGGCCGGATTTCAGCCTCCATGTTAAGGGTATTCCCCTCTGCAAGTACAGTTGGTTACACAGCAGCATCAGAGCATTTCTTCAGTAGAGGAGCAAGTAGGACTGCCACATCTCTGGTGACACAAGCAACTGGTGCCCAACCCAGCACGGAGAAGCGTGGCTGCCATTAGCGGGAGGGCTGGTGCTCACACCCCATCCCTTTTTCTTTTCCAGACCTCCGCCACACCTATGCACTCACATTTGGAAACAGCACCCGAAAAGCTTACCGAAAGGAACAAAGGAGACGAGCCTGTGCACTGTGAAAAATGCTTTAATGGTGCCTGTACAGCATCTGAAGTGACTTTAAGACAGGAAGAGGAACACAACACGGACAGGGAAGTATTGAATGAAAGAGTTCATACAGCTTTAAACAAAATTTACAGGTGTTCATATGCATAGCTTTTACTCTGCCTCTTCCTCAGCCTCCTCCTCAAACTCCCCCTCCTCCTCAGCTGTCGCATCCTGGTACTGCTGGTACTCAGACACCAGGTCGTTCATGTTGCTCTCAGCCTCTGTGAATTCCATCTCATCCATGCCCTCGCCTGTGTACCAGTGCAGGAAAGCCTTTCGGCGGAACATAGCAGTGAACTGTTCAGAGATGCGTTTGAACAGCTCCTGGATAGCTGTGCTGTTACCAATGAACGTGGCAGACATTTTCAGGCCACGAGGTGGAATGTCACAGACCGCTGTTTTAACGTTATTAGGGATCCACTCAACAAAGTAGCTGCTATTTTTGTTCTGAACGTTCAGCATTTGCTCATCCACCTCTTTCATTGACATACGGCCTCTAAACACAGCAGCTACGGTCAGATAGCGGCCGTGACGTGGGTCACACGCAGCCATCATGTTCTTTGCATCAAACATCTGCTGCGTTAGCTCTGGTACAGTCAGAGCACGGTATTGCTGGCTCCCACGGCTTGTGAGTGGGGCAAAACCAGGCATGAAAAAGTGCAAACGGGGGAAGGGAACCATGTTGACTGCCAGCTTCCGCAGGTCAGCGTTAAGCTGGCCTGGGAAACGCAGGCAGGTGGTAACACCACTCATGGTCGCTGACACTAAATGGTTCAGATCACCGTATGTTGGCGTTGTTAACTTCAGTGTTCTGAAGCATATGTCATAGAGTGCTTCGTTATCAATACAGTATGTTTCATCTGTGTTCTCCACAAGCTGGTGCACCGACAGCGTGGCATTGTAGGGCTCTACTACAGTATCTGAGACTTTAGGGGAAGGTACGACACTGAAAGTATTCATAATTCGGTCTGGGTACTCTTCACGAATTTTGCTGATTAGGAGGGTACCCATACCAGAGCCAGTACCACCACCAAGAGAGTGAGTCAGCTGAAAGCCCTGGAGGCAATCACAGCTTTCTGCCTCCTTTCTTACAACATCTAATACAGAATCAACTAATTCAGCACCTTCCGTATAATGGCCCTTTGCCCAGTTGTTTCCTGCTCCGCTCTGACCTGGAAGAGAGCCATTTTCATATTAGATTACGGTCACTGCTTCCTGCTTGCAAGCAAAGCTTAAGAGCATCAGGCTATGGCAACCTCCCACAAAAGCTTTCATTTTATCATGCCATGAGCTGCGGTTTCACAGAAGCACCTCTAAAATGGCTCAGTATACCTACACAGAAAGCATTCAGCGCCTGGCAATGCGTCAACCCTTTCGTTTCTCCCGATATTCCCGAGGAATAATGGGACTCGGAAGATCAACGACCTCTTACACCTTCTCAGCAGCTACCACCGTGCACCATCCGCAGCCCTCCGGTGACTCCACGCCCGTCACCAAGCGCCAGGATTACCCCCCCCCCCTCCCGGGGCCGCATGCTTGGGAGCATGTGCGGCGGGGAAGCCCGCAGTGCAGCGTCCCTGCCCGCCCCACCCCACCCCGAGCCGGTTACACGGCGGGGCCCTCCCCCGCTCCCGGCGCACTCACCGAACACGAAGTTGTCCGGCCTGAAGATCTGCCCGAAGGGCCCGGAGCGCACCGAGTCCATGGTGCCGGGCTCCAGGTCCACCAGCACGGCGCGGGGCACGTACTTGCCACCTGCAAGACAGGGACGGGCCGTGACTGCGGCGCCTGGGGGGCGGCCGGGGGAAGGGGGGGGGTTGGGGTTAATGCCAGGGGGGCGGCCGGGCCCTACCTGTGGCCTCGTTGTAGTACACGTTGATGCGCTCCAGCTGCAGGTCGCTGTCGCCGTGGTAGGTGCCGGTGGGGTCGATGCCATGCTCGTCGCTGATCACCTCCCAGAACTGCCGGGGACAAGCGCGTCAGGGCCGGCCCCGCCCGCCCGCCGCAGCCCTGCCGCCCGCCGCCGCCGCCTCCCCCCCGGCCCCGAGCGCTGCCGCGGCCCCTGCCCGCACCTTGGCCCCAATCTGGTTGCCGCACTGCCCGGCCTGCAGGTGCACGATCTCCCTCATGATGGCGGCGGCACAGCGCACCCTCGACCAACGCCACTCGTCCCCCAACTGACTGGCTGCGTGAGGCGACCGCCAACCGCCTTATATAGCAGCGGAGTGCGCGCGCAGCATTCTATTCCCCGCCCGAGCGGCCGTCCGCGGTGCCCATTGGCTGACGATAGCGAGGCTCTGCGAATAGGGAGCTCTGATTGGCGGGCGCGCTGTCACTCAAACCCGCGCTCCTCTTCGTTCCGCCCGTTTGTCTGTTGATTTTACTGTTAGGCAACGGGCCGCCACGAGCGCCCGCCCTGCTCGCCCAGCGCGCGCCCCGATTGGCTGAATTGAATGATTGATGCCGGGCGTGATTGGCCGCCGGCCGCAGCGATGAGCTCACGCCATCTGATTGGACGGCGACCAAGTGCCCTAGTAACCGTCGCAATGACTCCGCAGCGGGCCCTGGGCGGTGGCTGGCGCAGCCGCCTATTCCCGAAGCCCCCCGCGCACTTTGCGCAGCGTGGGCGGCCGCTCCCCCTCACCACCGGGGGGGGGTGTGTGTGCTGTTGCCGTGGCAACCCCCGCGGGCCGTTCCCGCCACGGACCCCGAGCACCCCCCAACCTCCCCCCCCCGCCTCCCGGCCGGGCCTCCCTCGCCCCCCGCCCTCCGCAGGCCCCGGGGCGCCGCAGCGGCGCTGTGGGGGCAGGGAGGCGGAGTGCGCAGGCGCGGGCTGCGGCGCCTTTCTAGCACTTTCTGGCGCGCAGCCGCCTGAGGCGGCGGGGGCCGGGCGGGCGTTGCCACGGCAACGGCGCCTCACGCCCGGCGGCGGGAAGGGGCTGGGGGGGAGGGGGGAGGCTCCGTGAGGGGGCGCCATGGCCGCGGCCCCGCTCCGAGCCCTGCGAGCAGCCGCGGGAGGGGCCGGGCAGCGGGCGGCACTGGTGGGCGTGACGGAGAAATGGGTGCAGGACCGTCTGGGTTTCCCCACGGCAGGGCTGAAATGGCGTCTGAGGAGAGCTGCGCCCGGCGACACCTTCATCCTGAGCTGGCTGTTTGCGGCCCAGCCCTGTCATTAGGCGGCCCAACGTCCCAAGCCGAATAAACGTCTCCCTCACTTACCCTTTCTCTGTCTCATTCTGCGGCGCTGTCGCCTTCCGCCGCCCAACTTAGTTAGCACATTCTTGCATAGGCGGTTCATCTGTTGGTCACGGCTTCTACCGAGCATACTTTGGCTGTTGTTTTCGCAGAGCCTTTTTATGATTATACACGTTCATTAAGGGTGCCAGCGCGGCCTACAAGTCCTAGCATCTCTTCTTGTTTCATAATGGAGCTAGAACTTGAAAGAGGCTCTTAATTGGGTGCTCCAAGCCTAGCTAGTCGCAAACTGGTGCCTTGATGTGGGGGTGGACTGAGGCGAAAGCAGCAGTTGACCTCGATTCTTTCTACACAAACAGCAGCCTGCGTGTCGTTCAGGTGTTCCTACAAGAGCTACATTATGACTTGTATAGATATCATGATCTACACTTGGATAACAATAACCCAACTGTTCCTGTGACAGGGTCAGGTGAGGAGGTGAGCAGGAGAAGAAGAGTATCGTGAAGACTTTTGCAGGAGATAAAATAGCCTCTGGTCGTTGGCTTCATGCAAGGGTGTGTGTGAATGATCCTTCTGGCATGTAAACAGCATGCACCCGCAGAGGTGCTGGAAGGAGCCCAGGAGCACTCGGAGCAGCCCCAGAAGCACCTGGGCAGCCCCTGGAGACCCTGGAGTACCTGGGGCAAGCTGAGAGCAGCTCCAGCAGCCCTGAGAAGCCCGGTGAGAGCCCTCTAGGTAGCCCCAGAGGTGCCCGGGCAGGACTAGGAAGACACAGATACTGCTCATCCTCCACATTCAAAGCCAGAAGGTAGGAGGTTTATGTAGTTTACTTAAAGATAGCTGAGTAATGCAAAGGTATTAGGGCCCAGATCCATCCCACATAATTACAGGCATTGAATTGAATTGCTTTCTCTGGGCTGCGTTCACACCAGAGCTGGTGGAAGGGGATGGCTCAGCCTGCTCCAGCGCTGCAAAGCCCTCTGACAACACCTCTCTGTGGTCCGTAAGTGTGTTTGTAGTAGCCAAATCCAAAATGTCTGTATCTCATTTAAGAACCAAAGGCAGCAAGGATCAGTCCGGAGCAGATTTGCTCAAGATTTCGTATGAGTGTGCAATAATCTGTAAATACTGCTTTTCCTCCAGGATGTCATGCCATATCTTCAGAATAACAAGGAGCAAATGCCATCTTCTTTCTGATTAAGAAGATAGAAGGGAGTTTTATCTTGCCTGCGTTTTGCTGCTTGCAGTGTTCTGCTGTCTAGGAAAGTACATTCAGCACAAATTAAATTATTATCAAGGCCTGCTCAGAGCAGCGTTAGCAAGCATCTGTGTTCATGAAGCCCCAGAAAACTCTCCCTAAAAGCAGAGCAGGGGGAGACACTGCAGGGCCAGCAGGAGGTTTGCTGGTACAAGTCCTGCTGTGTTTCATGCAGATACAGGCTTTTTTTTTTTTTTTTTTTTTTTTTTAATTCCAGCCAGAAAGCAGAGGACTGCGTATCAGTGACAAATGTATTTCTTCGTTCGACATTATGAGCTTTTGTAGCCTATGCTTCTGCCAGCTTGTGCTTGTGGTTCAGCCCTTGCTGCCTTTAGTGTTTGGGAAGCTGTTCTGTAATGTGTAGAGTGAGAAATGGTTGCCACCCCCAACATCCCCAGTGGTAGCAAAAAATGGAAATACTCTGCTCCATTATGATGTCCAATATCTGTCTCCTAAATGGTAGCAGGATTATACCCAGCAGAGCAGTGATAATACCCCGTGGGGTAGCTAAAACTTTGCTCCTGTGATTGAGACTTCAGAGGTTTCCCTGGGAGATTCAGCTACCTAAAGATCTGTGGATCGGGAGGCATTTCAAATTATACATGCAAAATTTATTTTTGCTATTTCTATTCCAGTCAGTCAGTACTTCTGTTAGCTACGTGCAGATCCACAGGAAATGACAATGCCATTTTAAATACTTTTGCATTTTTTAAATTAAAGTAAAATGCCATTATTTCTAAGCTCTCTGTGAGGAGGAGCACAGCCAAGCTGCCAGGAGTCTGTATGGAGCTGCAGACCATCGTAGCCCTGTGACTTCGAGTGCTGTGGCAGCCCAGCAGCCTAATTTGTGTTACCAGAAGGTGAGCTGGCAAGTAGCGAGGCACATTGCTGCCAGAACCTTGTCTCACATGAAGCATTCCTTCAAAGGCAAACCATCTGCACAAAACTGACAATTCAGCAAGGTCTGGGAGAAAAAGAAATATTGCAAATTCTGTGGCCCTGCATGAACAAAATGATAAAGCATGTTTGTAAATGTCGGCTGTTTAGCGGACAGTCTGCAGAGAGGAGCTGCTGTGGATTCCCAGGGCAGGGGAGCAGGGGCAGTTGAAAAGCAATCGGATAGCATGGAAGGGAACAGCTAGAGCAAGCTGGGGAGAAACATGTCTCCTACATCGTTTCTTGTATTGAAAACATCTGCTTTAAATGGTATTTGATTTCTTTGGAAGCTCTCCTCAAACCTTGCTGCAAGTGACAAGGAAGGAGGCCTTACCTCATTTAGATGCTTCTGAATTTCCCATCTGTAAGTTTGCTGTATGAATTAATGGCTGTAACAGGGATACTAGAAAACATTAGGGACCACTATTACCAGGCCAACATCCCTGGGTTTAATCCAGAAGAAGACGTTAGTGAAGTTAAAGCTGGAAGTTGTGTTTCTATTTAATTATATATTCATTATTTTCTAACTTTGATTGTTCTTATGAACTTTTTTCTGCTGCTTTCAGCATGGAAACATTTTGCTGTGAATACAATTGGTTTGAGTAGAGTAGAGAGATACCTTTGTTAATCTTTGAGTATCGCCTCCCCGTTTTACTGAACCACTGTTGTGTGTGTGTTATGGGGTGCTTAGAGATGATCCCTCCACTCAGCCACCCGGCAGGCAATGGCTGTAATTCTTGTTTTTACACTTAACCTGCAAGACAGCAGTCTGTGTCTCTGAAAAAGTGTTCTTGTCTAAACTGAGCCTAGTATCTGGGGTGGGGATGGGGGTGGGGCTGGCAGGAGCCCAAACCCAAATCACAAAACTAATTCTGTCCATGTAGGTAAAAATCTGGAGCTCTGAGTTCAAGAGAGGGGCACTGCAGAATAAATGTGAGTGGAAGCCCTCTTCCCGAACTGAAAAGCTTTCAGTGGTGGTCCAGGTTTACAGTAGAACTGAAGCATGGCATGGGTATGGGTGCACATTTGTCATTCTGGTCTTTCTGATTGTTATTTCTGAGGATAAACAGTACTTTGCTTTCTAGAAGTTATTGCTCCCAAGAGATTCTACCTCAGATGGATCTTCCAAGGAAGCAGCTGTTAAAGGTGAGGGGCTACTTCCAGAGACTGGTAAGTGAGAGGTGCAGCTGCAGAATTCTTGGCTGAGAGGACCAGGAACAGTTGGCTGGGATTAAGCCACAAGTCCATTCAGGCCGGTATCTTGTCTCTAGTGATCAGCAGCCAAAGAAGAGCAGGGCAGACATATTCGGATGTCGGGGTGGTTCCAGCAATTCTTTAGCCATAAGCAAGCATCTTTTTGTTTTATAGCCCCAGTGGATTGTTTTCTTATGAATTTATCTAATCACCTTTTGGAGCCAAATAAACTTTTGGCATAAGCAACCTCCCATCATGATGAGCCCCATGGTTTAACCGCAAGCTGTGTGGAAGAAGAGCTCCTTCCATTTTGCTCCGTGATTTCTATGGAGCTCCTCAGTTCAGAATAATGCTGTGGGCTTATTACTTCAAAGCTTGCACTTGAGAGTCTTAAACATTGTCAGTGGTTACCATAAAATCGAAAGTAATGCTAAAGCATCTTTTACTTGACATAAATATCAGTATTAACTGGCAGTTTATATCTCCCACATGTTGAAAACCAGTGAACTTTGAACATTGCTCCCATGTTTTCCTCATTCAGTTCCACAGTTTCACTGCTGTACGTTGTCCAGAGATAAGCACTGTAAGTCTCACCTTCTTTCACTCAGGAGATCTGTTCCTCCAGAGAATTTCCACTGAGAAGTGGTGACTAATTTGATCATGAGGTAGGCATATGGTAACACCCCCTGCTGTGAACAAAAATAAACTTTCCTTCACACAGAAGTTGATTTTATCATTCCTCTTTCTCTCTCCAAACTCTTCTACTTCATTCCCACTGTAGTCCTCTTTCTAGTAGGGATTATTCAATCTCCTTCTCATTTCCAAAGGACCCTTCATCCATACTCCGTGCTAGTGCCCATCTCCCTGCACAGAAACCTTCTCCCACTGATGCCGCAGTTTCTTAACTCACTGATTAGAACTGCTTTCACCTCCCACATATAGAGAAGCTCCATACTGCAACGAGTCTTTCATCTGTGTCCACATCAGGAGTCTCCTCGGCATGTTTCCAGACAAGCCTGCTTGCTAATTTATTCGATTTGTGGTGGGACCAGCTACTGGCTGCATTGGAGGTTCCCGAGGCTTAAGGCGCTGTCCTGCCAGCCTCCCTCTTGTGACTAATCCCCGTCATTACAACCGAGGGGAACAAGACCTTACGCTACCAGTGTTTATCTGACTAAAATCATCCTATTGCAAGAAGACTCTTTAATACCTCATATAGAGGGCGTAGTGGAAGCCAAGTCAAAGACTTCTCATCTGCCTAGTCTCCAGTGCGTACTGGTACACACTGGAGAAATTGGCTATGCTACACTTAAAAAACCTCAGAACACTTTAATTCAAGCATCCACTAGCCTGGGTTTGATGGTATTGTAAAAAGACTTTTATTTTAAGATAGCTGTGGCAAAAATTGGT
The DNA here is from genome assembly GCF_965140915.1 of Aythya marila. Lineage (NCBI taxonomy): Eukaryota > Metazoa > Chordata > Aves > Anseriformes > Anatidae > Aythya > Aythya marila. The sequence continues at coordinate 2,153,850 of NC_139060.1, forward strand.
GTTTTTCTTATCCCAATTTTAATTTGGGCTTGTTCTGCTAATAGCATTTTCATTTACTTTGGTGTGTTCTGAATTAGCTCTTGAAGTAGGAGTGATAGTCCGTGAGGTAGGATATAAACATCATATGGCTTTCCACTTCTCTGAAAGATAGTCAGCTACATGATCATACGCATGGTACAAGAAAAAAATGTACAAGGCACTGACCCATCTCCAAATTCAGCCATCATGAAAGTCATTCTGCTGGATTCACTCCACCAGTGGTCTTGGTTTTCAAGTGATTTCACTTCTGTTTATTAAAAAAGCCCCTGAAAAGAAAAAAAAAAAAAACAAAAACAAACAAAAAAAAAACCTGACATGAGTGCAAACACTGCAGTACTTGCTGCTGTACATTGTTTCTAGACCTTCCCCTAACCACTGATCTGGAAATCTTCACAGGCAGGACAGTATCTGAAAGAGAGGAAGAGTTACGATCGCTACTTTAATAATGGGAAGCTGGAGCTCAGCCAGTAGGACAAGTTTTGCAAAGCTCATGCAGCCTGCCCGTCTCCCTGACCTCCTCATGACTTGCCAAGATCACCTATGGGTAGAGAGTCCGCCTCCGTGAAATCCTGATGCGTTGGTTCATCCATAGGCACCCTGCAAAATACACATATCTCAAAAAGCAGAACATAGCTACAGCCTTGGATACAGTCAGGTACCGAGAGAGAGGTTAGGACTCAGTTTAGGTTTCTCTCCTACAACCCCAGGGAACGTGGGGGCGTCAAAACAGGAAGAAGAGAGCAACTCTGGTCCTGTGGTGGTGGACTTGGTACTGCATAAGTGCACTGCAGGCAATAAACCATTGTTCATCTCAATCTCTGGGGTAATCCATTGGTACCAAGTGGAAGGAATCTACTGGCTGGGAATGCAAGATACTTTGGACATAATTCCAACTGGAAGAAAGACAAGGAGCTAATATACTCCTATAAACATGCTGAAGTGAAATTTAGGCTAATAGTCATCAGGAGGTCAGCTAACGCACTGTGTTTCTGGAGCTAAAGTAGACAAACCTCTTTCTGGTGTCTAATACGTTTGATTTCTTGCTTATTGATACTTGCTGACAGCAGCAGAACTGCAATTGCGTGTGAGCAGACATCACCTGCCAGAAGAGCTCTCCCATCGCTCAGCCCAGAGTGCGAAGGGAGGGAGCTATGCATAAACATACAGAATTTATGAACAGTTAGAAAATCCTCATTATTAATCATTTCCACAGTTAAATATCTCGCTGTAACTAAAGGCTGCAAATGTCTTTGTTTCAAAGTAAGTGAGTTTATCTGGAATCTCCTTTTAAGTAGATTTCTGCTGTCCAGGTAATCTGGGGATTAGTTCTGCAAATTTACGTAGTGCTGAGATGGTGGAGCTGCTTCTGTAGGAAGCGGGGGGAAAGGAGTAGGTTACTTTTATTAGCTTCCACTGTCCCTGTAGGTTCCCAATTTTTATTTTTTTATAAATTTATTCTTTTTATGACTAAAAACCCACATTAGTGCTTTTAACATACCAGTCTAGCTCGGTGTCTAACAAATACATCTGTAATTTTATTTTATTTTTTCTGCTGGGTAGAAAGATAATGTTATGTGCTTGCAATACTGCCCATCTGAAGCCCAGTTCACCTGGTAACCCTGGCTGCTGGGGGCTGCCTGTTGGAATGGGCATAACCATTACATGAGAACAAATTTGCCTGCCCACAACTGGCACCACAACGCGCAAGCAGTAGGCCTGCAGCAGGACACAGCAGTGGCTGTGTTTGGAAGAGGAGTGGTGGCAAAGGAGGGAGCGGAGCTGCCACGTGTGGTGTGGAGACCACTGAGGGAAAGAACTTCAGCCATCAAAATATTCTTTCTGTGCCTTTGTTAAGAACAGCAGCTTTTAGCTCAAGCGTTTCAGAATCTGCTCTAAATTGAGCAGTTGTGGTTGTCTTCATATTGCAAAGTCTTATTTCGATGTCAGCTGGTGGCTGAGGTATCATGGATTTAATGTGGAAAGTTTGGTCCTCTGTGTGGGCCGTCACTCAGTGCAGGTATACGGCATCTGTGGGGCAGGATCGAAATGTCAGGAGGACACGCTGAGCTTCTCGCCTAATTACTCACTTGTTATCTGCATGGAAGTCCCAAAGCGCCTGAACAAGAGCTTGGGGAAGTTCCCTGCAGAGTTCTTTCTCTTGGAACCTGTCATCTAGCATTCAAAATCAAGAATGAGCATAATGACTGAGCAGGCCAGAACACCTGCATTGCTGGTGTTCCTGGCATCTCACCTCCTTATTTCCATTTCTGACGGGGCTACCACGGGATTCTTTCTGGGCAGCTTACAAATCTCAGCCTGGAATCCCACGGTTGTCCTATGTGCTGACAGGTCACAGAGCTGGAGAGCAGTTTTAAAATTGCATTTCCAGAAACAGGAGGAATGAAGTCACAGGAATTTCCCCCCAGTCACTGTCTACCTCATAACCTCTTTTTTTTTTTTTTTTTCCTATGCAGGCCTTTCTGAATCCCTCCTGCCTTATTCAGGCGGTTTGAGCAAAGAACACATCAAAGATGTTGACACATCTCTCATCAACTAAATACCAGAAGCCAGGTTATCTAAAGTCATTTTCTGCCTGCCTGCCACTGGGGAGAAAGTGCCTTCAGGGGTTCTCGTTGTGTACCCCGAAAGTACACAGCACAACAGCTCTTGAGTAAACAGTGGCAAAACCAGCATCCCCCATCCTTCTCGCTGAAACACTTTGTATTCACAATAAAAACCCCGCTTTGATCTCTTGCCAAGAATAACACAGACAGTGTATTAAAACATCTTTAATAACATGATATAATTAAAAATATCTAACGTGTAACTCAAAGAAATGAATATGAAGCTTGTTTCGATCTGTTTCCACACCCCTCCAAACTTGACTGACAGGTTACAACCCTTCATTAGTTGACCTGAAAATTTATGAATACACCAATATTAAGAATCAGGGGGGTGATATATATGAGTTAGGAGCACAAAGGATTAATAACCGGGTTCGAAAGGACTTGGGTGCCGTGGTAGCTTTAAATATCCTGCAAGGCACATCATTGCATCTGTGAACATTTAAATTTCTGTTTAAAGTGGTCTGAAATGAGTTGGAGGCACTTGTGCCTCAGGCTTTTAACAGCTTGTGTGTTTAAGTCTCTGAAGCAATATGAAAGGTGAACTCTAAATGCTGTAGTCAAAGGACATTTGTCTAAATCCATCCCCTTTTTCACGATAACATGGGGAATTTGTATAGTGCCTTGTGTTAGGAGAGCAGAGCAGACCAGAGGAGCTGGAATGACTGCCAAGTCCCAGAGGAATCCTAAGTACTGGATTTAAAGTAATTTTGGTCACAGTCTAACATGAAAGTCATTGGACTGACAGTTGGGAAAGCTTCTGTTCCTGGGTCTGCTCTCATCTAAAGGACAGTATTACACATCACACTCTAGAGGCAGTGAGACAAGCAATTCAGTGCAAATGAATGAACTGGGGAACCTCAGGCCAGCATGCACCCGATTTTAACACGTGAGATTAGATGTGTTAATTTAAATCCTGTTTAAAGTGTTTAAATTGACAATTTTAACCCTGAGTTGCCATGACTCAGCTGAGAGACAGGAACTCAGCTGCATGTCTGTGTTCTTTGTTTCTCCTTTGATGTTGTGTATGTTTTGTGTGGACCAAGACCAAACCCATTGCTTTTGAAGGATTCTCAGTCAGCTGGAGCATTCACTGGAAGGGATGCATGGGTACTGTCACTGATGTGGAAGGACATGTCAGGAGTAGCAGGAAGAAAATACAAACCTTCTTCTCTGGAACATGAAAGCAAGTTGGCTGTTGTATTCTGATTGTATTTTAAGTCTGTTCCAGTCTTCGTTAGTGGAGACATTGCAGGTATCTTCTCTCTTGTGGCCAGAGAAGAGGACAGCGCACCTTTTCCAGTTATCACCTCTTCTAATTAGGTCGGATTGTTCAATATTAACCTTGCTACAGTGCTCAGGGCCTGCCTCCTCAAGGGAATGTTTTCATTAGGTTGACATTAGTAATCTCACTTGAAGCCCAAACAAGATCTGCACAAGCTGGTCTCATTTGGAAAACATACAGCTTGATATCCACTGGGAATCTCAGACTTCCTGCAGAGCAGGATCTGTTTTCTCAATGTACAGTAGTGCAAATGGTAGCAGGCTAAAGTAAGGCACTGAGGCTCTTGAGTCCTGAAGGAAAATCGCTTGCATCCTCCAGTGAATGACGCCTATGTGATTTCTGTATGTACCCTGTTCCCTGCCCTCTGGCAAGAGTCTTGGAATAAGAGTCAGTTGTCATCAAAAACACTGCTGTTCCTGTTACTGAAGCTGTTTTCCTTGACCATCACTCGGTATGAGATGCGCATGAAAGAGCCAGTGAGCAGCACAACGAAGAGGATAAGGAGCAAAGACCAGACACCCGGTTCGATCCCCTTGAGGACTCCTGGGCTGTCCTGGGGGATGGTGTTGGTGAGACTCAGCAGGTACCCGAGAGTCCAGCCAGATGATGGATCACCAATCTATTGAAGTAAAAAGGAGGAGAGATCAGAAGAGCAGCAGACACTGTGGAGCCCAGCTGTGTTTCTGTACAGAGGCCCAAGGCCTTACATGCTTTATTTGAGACTGACCTAAGGATTAGGCTGGAAGTGAGCGGCTCTTCCTCTCCTAGGGAACACTGACAGGCCTTAACTGCCCTGCCCAGCCTCACCTACCCACTGGCCTTGGAGCCCTATTTAAGCTCTGGCCTGGGCAGCCAGCTCCCCCCTGAGCGATGCTGTGGGTGCATCTGTGTGCTGTTCTTTCTCCTGCTTGCTGACTGGATTTCCCAGGTAGGCCTCTGCTGTAAGCAGCTTTACTTGTGGTCCTATTGCCTGGGTGGATTTTAGGCTGGTGGTGTCAGTAGCTTGTCTTTGGCTTTCTAGTCTGAGCTTGCTGGATGGATCCCAGCCCTAACTCATTACCTTGCCTTTGTCTGACTCCTTCCATGTGGCTGACTGAGCTGCTATCGCTGGTGTTGCCCTGCTCAGGTACTAGGAGATATGCCTTTGTTGGTGAGCGTTTGGCTCAGGAAATATTATCAGCAGTTTGTCCTAAGCATTAAGTGGCAATGGAGCTTCTTCTGCTTATTAGACATGGATTCTTAAAGATGATACTGCTTCAAATAAGGTTTTGGCCTTTCAGGTTTTCAGTGGGGGCAAGAGGAATCCCTAGCTCTCTGACATTCTTTCCTGCTTCTAAAAACTGAATTTATTTTGCAAAACTATGTTGCTGGAGAAACCTTGTTGGTTAGGGCTTGTAGGACTGGGAACAGACTGGCTTTACTGAAAGCATCCTTCCCTTGTCATTGGACATACCACACCTTGGTAACTGACCTCTCGGAAGGCAGTCTGAACAGACTTATCGAAGTCCAGCGTGTATCCCTTTGTACTGAGATGAAAGATGAAGGCAGTTACAAAGCAGTAATCAGCAACTACATCCAGGCTTGTCTCGGACTCCTGGACTAGCTGGTGTCATTTCCAGAAAAATAATGGAGGAAAAAAAAAAAGTAAATATTCAGTAGCTGAACTTCAGGCTTGCTTAAACCCTCCCGCTTCCTGCTCTGGGACTGACTGCAGGACTGGAGGAGAGGGGTGGTGTCCTGTGCAGACTGAAGCCATGCTTCCTGCACCCACTGGGCTGTGGTCTGGGGATCAGTGCTACCTCTCAGTGCCTTTGTTCCCACCTCGTTAAAAGATCTGGCAGTTCAAAGAGCATCAGAACTGGCAGTCAGGTCTCAGGTCAACTGCTTGGTGTGATTTTCTGCTCTCTAATTAGGCTGAGCTAATGCTGCAGCCTTTCAGCGGAAGCACTAACGAGGCCTTTTCCTTCTATCCAGAAGAGAGAACTTCAGGGAACTGCTAATGAGACTTGCAAACCCTGTAGGAACTGGCCAGTTTAGATGTTGCTGTGGAAGGGACGCTTGGTTGGTGTATGCTCAAATGAGGGTGGTGTCATAAGACACCAACTGAGGAAGAGAACTTCCAGACACCCCATGGCTTGGGCTGTGTGAGCCCAGGTGAAATGGGATATTCCCCAGAGCCTAAGCAGATGTGTCCCTTGCACTGAATGAGTGGAGGATAACAGGAGGACCAAGGTGATGTGCAGGAGTAAGTAGATGGGCTTCCTGTTTACTCCTTAATATGCAGTAGAAGGCATTTGTGACTTCTCATGGAATTAAGTACAGGTGTTGCCAAGAGTAGCAGCTGAGATTTGAGAGGAAGGGAAATAAGTGGAGCCTGTTTCCTCAAAGTGTAAAAAAAATAAAGATTTTCCCTGAGGAAGCCAATGACTTACGGCTCTGTTAGTCTGACCCATGTGGGCTTTTATAACAGTGTCCCTTGCTTCCCACTATCCCTGTATGCTAAATTATTCCACAGTTACCTCTTTGACAGACATCCCACAAATCTTGTCGACCGCCTGACCCAAGTCAGGAGAGGGTACAGATTTTCTCAGGAAGTCCATGGCCTCAGAAATCACCTACAACAGCAACAAAAATAATCATCAGGTTGGACTGTGCATCCTTGCCTGCAGTGCCTGTAGGAAGTGGCAGTAGGCATGGGGCACCTTGCCCAGGTGCCCTCCCTATGCACCTGTGTTTGGTTACAGTGCCTCTGAGGAAAACAAGAAAGATCTGTTGCTGTCTGGAGAAGGAAACAGGGCTGAGTTTAGCTTGCACACAGCAGCCTCCTGGCCCTCTGGCTACGTAGGCTAGTCCTTGTGCTCCTTGGCACTCTGTCTATGGGAGATGCAGCAGCAGGGAACTGGGGAGACTTCTCTAATTCCTCCCTCTGGATGCCTTCTCTGAAATGCACTCAGTATGTCTTAGGACCTTGCAGTGGTTCTGGCTTAACATCCTAATGATTTGGACACTAGATCCAAGATCTCAGGTATAAGCACACTCGTGGTGGAACATGCCTGGATGTTACCTCAAAGTGGGAGAGGAACTTTAGTTTCACCACGGTCTTGATGTGAGAAGACCCCAGCATGCAGCCCCTACCTGCCCTAACCCTGTGGGATCACACGAGCTCCTTTATGGCTCTATGGAGCCCCCCACGGTCATCTCACAAGCAGACATTGCTGAGACATGGGATGGAAAAGCCTCATCAGAGTTTGTGGTGGGAAGCCTGTGGTCCATTTTTGAACACCTTTGCCCCAACGGGGGGGAGAAGGCAGGAGTGCATGTGTGGCCCTGGCCCTCTTGGCTAGCCATTGTGGCTGTTCCCACTGTACTTATTAATGACCAAACTGGTCCCATTCCACGGGTTCCCAATTCTAATTGCTTTCCCCGGTGTCAATGAGAACCCACCAGAAACCTGGTCTGCGAGGGCTTTACAGCACTGCTGAGGGAATGCGTGAGGAAGCTGCAGGAGGAGGAGGAGGAGTTGAGCAGGCTGTGCACAAGGGTCACGCAGGCAGACGGGTTGCTGGAACCGGTGATGTTGAAGACCTCGTCAGGACCAGGGATGTCCGATGCGTCGTCACTGGCAGCACAAGGCCCTGCGTGCACTGACTGCCACCGCACTTCCTGGGAGTAGGTGAGGGGCCAGCAGGGATTAGACACAGTTTTAGCACTTCTCTGATCCTAGGGAGAGAATAAAACAAGGGTAGAGGCAGCAAGAGAGGAGGTCGGCATCCCAAGGCTTTATAGAGGGAGACAATACAACAAAGTAAGGAACAGTTGTGGGTCTTTTTCCAGCACCACAGTGTTGTAATGAGCAGGCAGGCTGCAAACGGTTTGCCAAACCTTATCTCAGTTAATTCTACTGCAAGACCCAGATGCTGCAGGGTCCCAGCTCCTGCTGAGTTCAGGGCAAGCTGCAATGACTGAGTCTGCTGTGGGAAGCTGAGGAGCTGCAGCCTGTGGGTGTCTTGGCCCTACCTGCTCTCAGGCCAGAAATACAATTTCAATGAATAAGGTATTCTTTCCAGATAAAAGAAAGGCTGTTCTGGTCTGCCTTCAAACACGTTCAATTCCTCTTTTGTCCATGCTCACGAGTCTGGTTGCTGAAACCCTGGGTAATCCTGCTTGCATTAGGCAGTCAGCCAGGCCTGGGCAATTCTCTGGTTTATGATGTTTCAGCCCTCATGCTCCCCATTAGCGAGGGTGACCTGGATGGCATGTGAGTTCCAGTTAGCTGCTTGCCCATGTGGGCAAGTGGGGACCATGCAGGGCTGTGGAAACCCCTTGACAATCAGTGGTTTTTGTCTCTAGGAGTTCCCCAGTACATCTGTGGTAAATGGGGCCCTCTGTGGGGCATCCAGGTCTCATATCAGGGTCTGCTCCCCGGAGGGAGGTGTGGCCGGGCACTGAGTAGCTTGTTTATGAAAAAATCAGTTTTGCTGAGGACAAGAATGATTCCTGAATTTGCATCAGATTGTGCTACCAGTCCCTGCAAGTGGGGAAAACAATTTGGAAGAATCAAAACACCTGCATGTTTTCAAAATGAAATATTGCTCTTTTAGAAAGGGCTTCAGAGCTGGTCAACAGGACAGCAATATCCTGAACAGAAGGTCCCTGGTGGTTCCCAGGTGCTCCCCTTCTAGGATGGGGATCCAAGGGAAGTCTTTGCCTCTCTCCACCCTGAATGTGACCTTAGCACCTGTGGAGAGCAGCTTTGTGCTTGTGTGCATTAGGCAGGGAGACAGGGAGTCTGCAAGTAGGAAATCCTGAACTGCGTGTCTGCTTGGAGGGCATCAGTTCAGGCATGGGGACAAATGCATTGGGCTTTTTTTTTTTTCTTCAGATAATTGTGAACACACTCTGCAAAAGACTGACTGATATTTTGCCCCTTAGCAGCTACACCCTATGAAACCAGTGCAAAGGGTTGATATTATATCCAGGAGCCTCGCAGCAGCCCTTCTGGCAGGTACTCACTTGTATGAGCATAGAGAGCAGCCTCCTGCGGAGCTGGTCCGTGCCATGGCAGGGGCAGTGATGGGTGTACACGTCGTGTGTCCTCCCGTACAGCTGCAGCCTCACTCCCTCCTTTGGCGCCTGGTTCCCTTCTTCCCTGGAGGTGAGCTGTGTTGAGGCTCCTCCTATGGACAGGACTCCTGCCATCCCCTTTCCGGAAGGGACCAAGTGTCCTCGCCAGTCATACTGACCCCAAAAGAACCAGAGAGGTTGGTTATTAGGAATTCTACATCTGCGTCATGGTCAGATACAAGCACTACTGCACAGAGAAAGCAGCTTTCTGGTGCCATACAGCTGCCCCCCTCCACTCCCAGGACATAAGGATGCTGAACTGCAGGATTTGGAAGGAACAGAGGTGCCGAGGGAACAGAGGAACCACAGCCATCTGCACAGAGCTTTCCACAGTCAACGAGAGCAAACAGGGCTCACAGCCTTGGATGGCTGCTCAAGGCAGTGGTCTCAGAAGGTAGGAGCAGGGGAGAAGATGGTGGGGAATGAGAGGGAGGTTTCCAGGTGGGCAGTTACAGGCTTCAGGTGCTGCCTTGATGCTGAAGTGCTCCTCCTGTCAGGAGAACCCTGTGGTTTCATCTCCTGCAGTCTTGCAGAACTGATTTTGGCAATGCTGAAGTTAGCAGTGTGGGCAGGAAAGCTTTGCACTTTGCACTTTGAGTCTTTCTTGGGAGCCATTGGATTGAGAAGCCATGGAGGAAGCACGGAAAATTAAATGCACTTTGTTGTTCAGTGTGTGCCTTCTGAATACAGACCAGGCACCTATGCTAGGGACACCCAGCTGTACTCGTGCTGGCATCTCAATGAGAGGGACATTTACAGGCTTTTCTCTTGCTTCTCCGTCCACAGGCTGGTCCCTGGGACAGCTGGACCCTGGTGACAACTGCACAGTACCCTGCAGATATAGCAGCAATGCCTGTTCAACAGTGGCTCTGGGCTAGGACTGAAGGTCCCTGAGCAGGGCACTGGAATTCTTGTGTACACCCGGGAGCAGGCTGTGTAAGGTTGTCTTTGTGAACGTCGTGGATGCGTTGTCCAAAAGCTTCACATCAGGACAAGAATATGAGCACATCCAGGCAAGGCTGTGTTAGAGGTTTGGTCCCTCAGCCTGATTTTAATCATCTCACATCATCTTCCCCCCAGCCAGCTAGTGTTAGATATAACCTGCCTTCTCTAAAAGGCAGTGCAAGCAGTGCTCAAGCATTGTTTACAGTGCAGGGATTTTTAATGGTCCCTCCACTTGTCTCTGTTGCTGTTTGTTAATGGGAATTACTCGGCTCAGTTCTGTACTTTCCAGACAGGATCATCCTTTACCTTGAAGAAGTTCTCCAGGACGTAGTTAACAGCAATCCAATTGAATACTTCTTTGTTTAGACTGGACAGGATTTGTGCCCCCTGAAAGTCAAAGGGCGTTGACTTCAGGGCCACAGTCAGGGCTGCGAGCAGATCGTCAGAGAAGGTGGGATGGCTGAGGCTAGACAGAAAAGAAAAAGAAGGCACAATTGCTGTTACAGGGCTTTGCCAGGAGCAGCCCACAGAGTGCACAACTGCAGGACATCTGCTGTGCTCCCTATTTTGGGTGGCAGCACTGTGAGGCACAACGATAATCCTCCTCCTGCTGCTACTTCCCTCTCCCCTCACACAGCGCTGGTGGCAACAACAGCCTGCACAACAAAAATGCAGAGGGAAGGTTTGAGCAGCTGTGCCACCAGTCCAGAATCTGGGAGCTTAGTACCCGCTGCTACTGAGGGATCCTGTGGCCTTGCCACCAGACTCCAGACTTTACTTTTCCCCAATGTCCATAAGGAGCCAGAGGTCCCAGTGAGGTGACTGGGAACAGGTCCAGTATGTAGGGTGGACCTTCCCACCACTGCTCCCAACCTGCTGCCAAGAAGCACCACTGCACACTCACGTGGATTGCCATTAAAGCTAAAAACACTTCAGCTTCCAGACTGACAGATGTTTCCCCCAGCCCTGATTGTGAAGGTGACCAGTGGCAGTAGCAAGACTGTCGTCTTCATGGCTGCTTTGGGGCACAGGGTATGGACACAGCCATGCCGTGCTCCCCTCCAGTACATGGGGAGCTGAAGAAGGTTTACCTGACCAGCAGATTAGGGATGAAACACTGCAGAGCAGACAGGGTGAGACTCATTTACAGACTGATCCACATGACGTGTGCTGATCTCTGGGTGTGGGTTTGCAACATGCACTCACTTCAGCTGCCTCGTGCTGGTGGTTGCTCCCAGGTAGAGGGGAGTTTGGCTGTGCTGCTCTGTCGGGATCGTTTTCTGGGCCTGGTTCAAACATGTATCCAAGCTCTTCCCTACTTTCTGAGGTGAATCTGAGTAGTTGAAGATTCCTGGACCTGGGGATCAGGGGAAAGAATGGAATTTTCTGTGGGAAGATGTGGGAGAAGCTGTGGGAGGTGTTACTAGAGGGCATGCTGTCCTTCAGGACACACACAAAGCCAGGATCTGTCTCAGGTGGAACAAAGGAGCTCCCACTTCTTCCATTGCTCTCTTCTGGGAGTAAAATGGTCAATATGTAAATACCAAATTACATTCATCTAACCCCAGCTGTGCTGCTAAGATACCCTGTAAATGACCATGCGCCAGCCACATGACTGCTGCAACAGCTGAGGCTGTCTCAGCTCAGAGGAAAAAATGTAAGTGCTATAAAAGATAAGCAAAGGGCACACTGCCATGCAGGCAGCATCGAAAGTGATGTCATCTCCTTCCTCCAGCCACTTCCTTCTGTGTTGGTGGAGGTGGCTTGTGAACCAGTTATCTACCAACAGGACACCTCTGGTCTAGAGGAAGCTGGTGCTGTGCAGACAGAAGCTGTGTGCAAGCCCTGACTCATCTTTCCGAGCGAGATTCAATGTGGTCTGAAATGTTGATTTTGAACAATCACCCGGAAAAAGCCTGGCTTCCCCAGCCTCTGTCCCTCTCGCCTTGCTGGCTGCGTGACTCCCTCCCCAGGGGTTTTGCTCTCCTGGGCCCCGTATGGAGCTGAGCTCACATGTAGAAAGAGACCTGCAGACAAGGAATTCTTGCTGCTGCTGATACCCTGCTGCTGCAGCTTCAGGTGTTCAAGCATGGAGCTACAGTTAGTTTTTTAACCCAGCCTGTGACCGTGGCAGCAGTCAAGACAAACACAAGGTGTCAGGGAGCCCTTAGTGCACCATCTGTATGTGGTTTGTTTTGCTAGCAGCCTGCAAGAGCATCCCTTCCCTGCTTGTTGCGAGGCTGCCCTGCTACTGAGAGTTCAGGGCTTCCAGCATTCTGCTGTAATCATGCCTCAACATCAAAGCAAGATTTAGAGATAGGGAAGAAAAACCCCAAGCGCATTAAAGTACAAAACTCTTTTAGCTGGCACCTGTGGGGCTTAGGCGACCCAAACTATTGAAAAATACCCCAGTATTCTCCAAAATGTGACACTTAAAGCCAAGCTGAACTCATACTTTTGGTATCAAAGGGGTTAGAGCTGTCATGCCTCCTGTGGGGCTATACCACTCACTGCCCAGAGTACAGCTGGGAGGAGGAAGAAGTTACCAGGAGTCTCCCTGCAGCCAGACTTGTCTCCATTGCTGTTCACCATCTCCCCTGGATGAGGACCTCAGCAACCCTGGCTCGTCCACTGACCCACGTGGATGTTGGAACCACCCCTCGGTGTGCTCCCCTAGCTGCAGCAAGCCACCGAAGCTGTCATCTGCTACTGAAGTGCTCTGACACCCAGCTGTGTATAGATAAATCTGCCCACGCTGAGGAAGACCCATGCTGAAAATGAGCAGCCTGCGCTTCGCTGTTGCCAACATTTCAGGTTTCAGCTAGATGATACAGGAGCTGAGGAAATCGCAGCAGTGGACCACACACAGACCTCTCCATTTTGTTCCATCCTGTGCTAATCCCAGAGCCCAGAATTCATGGATCGGGCACCTTACCTTGCACGACACAGGAACTGCACTCTGTGATAACCCCAGTCTTGTTTGTCTTGGTAGTGGTCCAGTTGTAGATGAACAGGACGGTGCGGGATGGGCCAGCATCCAGAACAACGCCATACTGGAAAACCCCGAAAGCATTCTAAATAAACACTGAATGCACAATTCTTTGTTACTGTAGGGCCGCTCATTGTTTTGTAGGTACTCTGGGTGACCCATGGGCCTACACAGCAGTATTTCATTTAGCTTTTTACGTTCAAAGAAAGAGTGAAGGCAGGAGATGATGTGCATTTAGAGTGAAGCATCTGCATTTCTGAATATATACACGAGGAGCAGCAGAAGTGGAGAAACACCCAGAAATACGTAATTTCTGTAGTGGCATGCTCTGTGGTTGTTCCTGAAACCAGGCAGAGGGCTTCCATGGCAAGCTGAGCCATCTGGAGCTTGGGAGAAACAGGCCCTAGTGCAGTGGGAGACGGAACTATACAGTTTCTCAGCTGAATCTGGGACTCAGATTGCTGCTGGGTTAATATGTTAGAGAAAGAAGGCTTTCATGCAGAACTTGGAGGGCTGTGGCTTTCTGCTGCTTCTAAGGAACCCGAGACTCACTTCCCTACTGGAGATAGTGCAGCATGGGTTGGGTTTGCCCTGATGTGTGCCAGATCTGTTTGAGCCGCAGCGTACTCGGACTAACCATCGCACGCACTGTCCAGTGCAGCCGTTCCATGCAGACTGAGATGATGTCTTGGCAAAAACAGCAGCAGCCTGCGTGAGATTTCTCAACACCTTGTGCACTGTCATATTTCTCCTACTGCCTAGTAGTGAGGCTGAGGGTTTTCTTAGTCTCTTTGCAGCCCAGGGTCTGGTCTGTTTGCCACTAATTGAGCTTGACAGTGCTGTAGCTGGTACATGAGGGTTAGGAAAGGAGAGACCACAGGGGTACCCTGCAGTGCAGCTCTCAAAATGCCCTTAAAATAGCACTCGTGCTAGCCTAGGGTATCGCTTCCCCATTCCAGTCTGGGACATCTGCGGTAGTGCGTGGTCTAAGCTGCATCTTCTACAGAAATACTCATAGCTGTCACTGAGTGGGAGGAGAAAGCTCTGGAGAGGCCTCTAGAGAGGCTGGTGCTTGCAGCATCGGAAGGGTTTTAGCAGAAGATGGAGCCTGGCTCAGCCCTGCCTGCTGCCAGCCGCCTGCACCCTTCCTGAGAGCTCCCAGGCTCGGTGCTGGGGCTGGAGCTGGTGCGGCTGGAGCCCGAGCAGAATGCGGAAAGGGGACGCAGCTCCCTGCCCGAGCCTGCTGGCATCCTCCCACACGAGTGACAGCTCGTATTTCTGGCAGGGACATGTCAGCTGCCGCAGGAGAGGAGGAAACAAATGCTCTTGGTGGAGAAGCCGGGATTTTTCCTCCCTCACAAAATGAGAGAGTGCTGCTGGGAGCGCAAGGCAGGGGAGAGTATTGCTGCTTTAGTGCCACAGCTCAGCATCAGGGAAGGAAAGAGGTGCTGGCAAAGCACGGAGTAACAGGGTTTTTTTAATCCAGTTTTGTTTGAGAAGCCTGGGGGAGGATAGTGTCTCTAAACTTGTAGGTTAGCGTAGTTCTGAATAAACCACAGTGTGTGACTAAGCACACCTCAGCAGCTTTGTGTCAAGAAGTACGGGCAGATCTGGCAGCTGTGTATGGCAGGATGGATCTTCAGCTGAGATCAAGAGGGGAAAGGAGAAGTAGGAGAGAAAACCCTACCGACTTCCAAGAGGGACCCAGCTCTTTCCCTCCCCTGAAATCACGGCCCCTTGCTGCTGTGGGGTGGCTCCTGCTGGGGGCTGCCTCTGCCCAGCCCGCACGGGGCATTTCTTCTGGCTGATAGACAATGCTCAGCTGGCACCTCCCCTCACCAGCTGGGCACCTGGACCCAAAGGCTCAGCTTGGTTTTGGTTGGAAAAGCTATACTATGCCGAAGGATGCTCTTGCATCCTCACAGCCTTGTTCTGGTCCATGTTCTGTTGTTTCAGGCTAGAAAGTCAGTAGCTCAATGAATCTAAAAAGCAACAAAACACCAGTTTGTAGTTTAAGTGCCTGGCTTGCACCATGGAGAGGCACAAGGAAACAGGCAGGCTCTCCTTAAGCAGTAGCCCCATAGCCATGGATAGTGTCCTTTGCTTATTGCCCCTCTTGACCCCAGCTTTGCCACCCCTGCCGGAGCCGTTCGCCCTTACCTTGGTCCCGAGCGGGGTGACGGGCACGTCTTTGGTGGAGACGCAGAGCAGCACGATGCCCGTCAGTCCCGCTACGATCACCAGCCAGGGGGGAAGGAGCTCACGCCAAGACATGAAGCACTTTTTGTCAGAGAGTCAAAGAGGAAGCAGAGGAGCAGCGAACGGAAGCCCACATCTGACAGCGGCTGCTTTCTACGAGCTTTAAAAAGAGGAGAAAGGCGGGGCCAGGGCCAGGCTCTGGCTTCAGCCCAGCCCCAAGCCACAGGGACCATGAGGAGCGCGTGGGCCAGGCTGCGACGGGCCGGGCAGAGCACCCGTCCGCCAGCCATGCACGCAGTCAGTGCAACCACAGCTTCGTGCGATTCCGGTGCTCGCTTGGCAGAGGCATCGCCAGAACCTCGAAACCGCCCCGGGCAATGGTGTTGAGGGTAAACAGAAATGCGGGGTGAACTCTCCTGTTTAATAAGCAGGAAGCAGGCAAACTCATCGCGCTGGTATTCTGCGCCTGGCAGTGCTAGCAGGAGCTGCCAAAATTAGAAATGGGGAAACTCCTCGTGGCTGGGTTTCCTTTTCATCCGAGGGCCGTGCTTGGCACTGGTGTGGACCTGAGGCGCTCCCTGCAAGGATGCCTTCATCTGCGATGGGGCAGAGCACTGGCATGCTGCCTCCAGACTGCTCGTGGTGCCTTGTCTGCACTCAGGTGGCTGCTGAGACGGGAAAACATCTGCATTTTTGGGTTCCATGCACAGGAGGCTCTGGCTGGCTTGCTCCTTGCTGTGGGTAGGAGGCATCCAGGGCTGCTCAGGCCGTTTGGCCCCAAGGCCAGTATCAGCGTCAGTGCCTGCATGCCCCTTCCCTCACGAAGACACATCCCTGAAAACAGAGTTTCTGAGGAAGAATCTCTTAGCCTCAGGAGAGGTGTTTCTTTCAGGCTGTTCTGCTCTGCTTCCCAGTGATTGGGTCTAGTAATAAACCTGCAACTGCTTTAAAATAAATGTTTTGGCTTGTACAAACTGACCTGTTTCTTGGCAAGGCAATCTTGACCCCCTGGCCACCAGAAGACTTCACCAGCCAGGCCTGTACCTGCAGAATGACTAGAAGAATGACACCAGCAGGGTGTATTTGGAGACACATCTCTTGGTCTGAAAGTTGTTTTAAGCCTTTATCTTCCTGCAGAGTTCAGACTTCAGTTGAGACTTTGCTGGTGCATAACTGGAAGGCATAAGCAGCTGTTTTGTCTACACAAATGCCCCACTTTGCAACGGGGACATGGATTAAATCACCAGAGTGCTGACGTTCCCATGCTTTCATGTCTGCCCAGAAGGACAGGCAAGCTTTCACACGGCTCACTGGGAAAGATTCCTACCGCAGTTCAGCTTTGTGCAGCATAGCAAGCAAAATAGGTGCCCCAGGCATCCTCCTGTCTCAAAGAAATGCTGCGCACACACGTGGGGTGTGTGCAGCAGCTGCTTGCACCAGGGTGGCTGTCTGAGGGCTTATGGACACTGGCTGGTCACAGTAGTTTAGACTGACTTCATGGTACTGATAAAAGCACCCTTGAGACACAGGACTCTCAGTCCTGCCCTTGCTACTAGCCTTTTGGGGGCTCTAAATCACGTAGGTTTTGCTTTGATTGTTCTGCTAACTGCTGGGCAATTGCCAAAGGGCTTTCTGCAAGGACTTGGACTTGAACTATTGCAAACTCTAGATATGTAAATATCCCGACGCAGCCAAGAGAGAAAGTAATGCAACCTGCTTCTGTGCCTCATGGCTGGATAATTCACTTGAGGTATGAGGTGTCTGTGTACGAGCTCACACAAACCTTGGCTTCCAGCCAGGAAGGGGAGAGCACAGCCCTGGTGCATGGCTGCAGAGCTGTAGCAACTATCCCGAAACTTGGCGCCGGCGGCGGCCAAACGACGGACGGGGAAAGGCCTCTTCCCCGCTGCGCACCGTTTTTGGTGTCGTTTCCCGATTTCGCCACTTTCAGCGGGGCAGAAAAGCTGCTTTCGGCCGCAGGCGGCCCGGAACCTTCGGTGCGGCGCAGCGCGTTCCGCGGGACGGGAAGGGCGGCGGACCGCGCTGCGCTGGGGGACCCGGCAGCGGGGCGGACCGCGGCGGGGCCGTGGCGGGAGCGGGCCGGGGGGGGCGGCGGGGCCGCCATGTACGCGGGGCTGCAGGAGCTGGGGGTGGCCAACGGCGAGGACCTGAAGGAGACGCTGACCAACTGCACCGAGCCGCTCAAGGCCATCGAGCAGTTCCAGGTGAGGCGGGGTCGCCATGGAGACGCCCGGCCTGCACCGGGCCTCGGCGGGGGCAGCCCCCCGGGGAGCGGGGCTGTGTGTGGGGAGGGGGCGACAAGACCCGAGGAGGGGGTGTCTGTGCTTTGTTTTGTGTTTTTTTTTTTTGTTTGTTTGCTTGTTTTGTTTTTCTTTTTTTGTTTTTTTCTTTTTCCCTTTTTTATTTATTTTAAAGCCAGCACGGCTTCAACAGTCCTCGCTGTCGCTCCCTGACCGCCCCCTGTCCCGTATTTGTGTTGGCAGACAGAAAATGGGGTCCTCCTGCCCTCCCTGCAGTCGGCGCTGCCCTTCCTGGACCTGCACGGCACCCCCCGGCTGGAGTTCCACCAGTCGGTGTTCGACGAGCTGAGGGAGAAGCTGCTGGAGCGGGTCTCGGCCATCGCTTTGGAAGGGAAAGTTGAGGAAAGGTTTGTCAGCAGGCTTCTTGGTTATTCGCAGTGAGCTGGGAATTTAATGTGAAAGCTACAACAGATGAGAAAACTCTCTGCAAAGGAGCGTTGACTTTTCTGGGTGTGCAAGTTCCAGTGTTTGAGATGAGCCACTTTGGTCCTTTGCTGTTAAATGGTAATAGAGCATCTTGCTCTTCTGTGTTTCTAGGTACAAGAAGCTGGAAGATCTCCTGGAGAAAAGCTTTTCCTTGGTCAAGATGCCTTCCATACAGCCCGTGGTAATGTGTGTCATGAAGCACTTGCCCAAGGTAAAACCACTGCTCCAGTTGGCCTGTTCTGTTACATCTCTGTTACACTGTTTCTCTTAGCTGGGCAGGGTTGGAAGCTCTGGCTGCAGACCCTCTGCAAGTGTTAGGAACTGACTGGAAAACTTACTTGATTCTCATGGCTTTTAACAGCTCTGTACTGAGGTGTTAATTCAAAAAGCATTTTACTTCTTCAAAATCTGGTGGGACAGTTGCCCTACTTTATTTAATACATGCACCTTTCTAAGAGAAGTCAAGTTCACTGATATGTGAATTTTTCTATAGCTGACTGAAAATCCATAGCAAATGGAAAGTAAAACTTGAAGAATGCAATTAGAAGCAGGGAGGATTTAAATTCAGATTTGTGAAACAAAAATCTCTATGAATAGCGTTATTAAAAGTATCATATCGTACTTAAGATAATGGGTACAGAACTGTCACTATCAGAACTTTTATAAGCCACTGAATTTTAAATCATCACTCCAAATCATACTGTCACATACATAAAGTCTTTTGTCCTCTTTGGAAGAAATAAGGAAAAACTTGATGTGTAACCTGCTTGCTTAAGAATTTAAGTGTCTTAGGACTAGCTTATTGCTCCTTGGAGTAGGGAAGGAAAAAGATGAGGCTGTGATATCTTATTTAATTGCATCGTTTTGTAAATTACTAGACTGCCTGGGATGGTGATTTAGATGTCCTCTGCAGTCGCTTACCTATTGCTTGGACAGTCAGCCAGGTGAGGTTCTCTACACTTAGGTAACTGCTCTGTTGATCACAGGTCCCTGAGAAGAAGCTGAAGTTGGTAATGGCCGATAAGGATTTGTATAAAGCATGTGCAGTGGAGGTGAAGCGCCAGATTTGGCAGGATAACCAGGCACTGTTTGGTGATGAGGTATCTCCGCTGCTGAAACAATATATCCTGGAGAAAGAAAACATTCTCTTCAGCAATGAAATTTCTGTCTTGAACAATTTCTTCAGTCCATCTCCCAAAGCAAGACGGCAGGGAGAGGTAAGGACAAGGAAACCTCTTAAGACACACTTGTGAATGTTGTTTGTTACCTTGCAGTCTACCTCATCAAACAGTGAGGTGTTGGTTTCAACCATCTAACTTTGCTACTAAATTTGCAAAGTATTTTGCAACAAAATACTTAGGCTGGACAAAGTATTTGCAAGAAATACATTCCATTATGTCTTACACATCTTGATCAAAGCAGCAGGAATTACTTTAATAGTTGCTTGAGGCAGTGTAATAATTGATTAATGTTCTGAGCTGTTTATGAATTTTTAAATGTTTTTCTGTATTGCTCAGTCTGGCTTTAATATCCCTCAGCTGTTCTGAAAGCAGAGTATTTCTTATCAAATCAATTTGATTATCTTAAGTGATTTTTTTTGTTTGTTTTTTTAAGCAGGACAGAGAAACCAACTTTTTTTTTTTTTTCTTAGTTGGAAAGGAACATAGAAAGTTCCTATCCTAAGCTGGCTTTCAGAAAAGTTGCTCTTTGGATGGAATTACATGAGGGGACAGAGCTGATCTAACACTGCTGCTGGAAAGGCAGGTGGTGCTCCTGCCCTCCCTCCCTCTGGCTCTGGTGATATCAGCCCCTTCCATGAGCTGATTCAGCTCCGTAAGTGCTACAGAATCTTCAGCAAATAAAACCAGTAAGTGGGTTTCCAAGGCAGTGAGTTAAATCTGCTCAAAGAAGAGATCATCTGGGATGAAACCCTTTGCAAAGTGCCTGCCTGCGTGAGCCATCCTTTATGTGCCAGGGAACAGTGGCGTAGATGTTAGGAGTGGGTCTCTCTCTTTTTAGCAACAGTAAGCTATTAGATTGGATCAGCTGCAATGTGTCACTTAGGGGACTTTTTCTCCAAAAGGGAAATACCAGAGTTTCTGGAAGGACCTTGCTACTGAGAATGCAAAGGAATACCAGGGATAAGGAAGTACAAAGCTTTCATTTCAGAGGAGTACCACATCTGTTACAGTTACGTGGGGGATGTGGTTTGGATCTGTTTTGCTTTCAAAAGCCAGCTTCTAGTGCTGGTACTCTGGTGCAGTTGGTTTCAGGTTTATACTGCAGACTTCACCTTCATTCTCATGTCCACAGCCTGAAAATGGAAATACAACAAGTCTTTCAAAAAAAATGAGCTGCTTTCCATGTTACAGTAATTGTAGATTACATTATTTGATACCAGGTAACTGAGCACCTTAACTTTGCAAATGCTGCTGCTACTTTCCACACAGCCCCCAAGAGAGCCTGTTTTCAAAATGCCTGGCTTCCTGGCTCTCTTATGGCTGTGAAAGATTTGCTGAGCATCTCTTGAAGAAGCACTTTGTCAAATCCTGATTTGAAATCATAAAATATCCCAAGTTGGAAGGGTGGAAAGGACCCATAAGGATCAAGTCCAACTCCTGGCACCACACAGGTCTACCCAAAAATTTGTGACTAAGTGCACAGTCCAAACGCTTCTTAAATTCAGACAGGCTTGGTGCAGTGACTGCTTCACTGGGGAGCCTGTTGCAGTGTGCAACCACCCTCCAAACCACCCAAATAATTGCTTTTAAGGAGCTTGGAAGAAATAACATTTTGCGTGTGTGTGGTCATGGTATTTCTTGGTACTGAGTGCACGTTTTTCCCCTTTGGGTTTAGGTGGTTCAGAAGCTGACTCAGATGATTGGGAAGAACGTGAAGCTCTACGATATGGTGTTGCAGTTTCTGAGAACATTGTTCCTTCGGACAAGGAATGTTCATTACTGCACGCTACGGGCAGAGCTCCTGATGTCACTGCATGACCTGGAAATCAGTGAAATCTGCACCGTTGACCCCTGTCATAAGGTATTAATCATGTGGGACAGATGGGAGTATTACTGGAGAATTTTCTGTTTCGCCCACTCCTGTGCATACCTGCTGCCCTGCAGGACTTCAGACCAGAGAAGATGAGTCCTCTCTGTGAAGAGAGTTCAGACCTTGAATCCAAAAGTCATCTTATAGTCCTTGGAACTTCAGGTGAAAATTTCATCTTGGTTAACCAGCAGCTTGCTTCATTTCATAACCCATAAATCATTCAAATTGATGGTACTCGTGGAGCGTTAAAAATAGCATCTAATCTGACCTATGTAGATGCTGCAAAAAATAAGCGAAAACATCAGCTAGCCCCAGGTTCTTAATCAAAGCTTGCTTTCCTTCCTGTTGTGCTGGTGTGATACACTCCATCTGTCAGTAAACTGTGTGTGTAACATTAAATACTTCGGATCCTGAATTTTAAAAACTATTAGAGTACTGGGGTGTGGTGGGCCTGGTGTTAGCGTCACATCAGGATTTTATTATTGGTCCTTTGTCCATGGTCGGCATCGTTCTGATCTACAAGAAGACTTCTTTTTCTAAGTAATACTGCCAAGTTTTATGGGTATTCTGCTTACAGAGAGTATGTCCTTGAGTGATGATCAATATTACTGCATGCTCTTTAACATCTTCAGATCAAGAGTCTCAAAATCGGTATACAGTGACTGAATAGAAAAGGGCAATTCTTGTTCAAGTTACAGATTGTTTTCAGGTGACTGCATTTTGCCACCATATAATGGTGTGAGGAAAGTAAGCCACGATGAAAGCATCCCAGAAAATTGAGCAAGTTTTTTCTGTCTTGACAGCTGAAATGCTGAGAAAAACGTGTGTTGTTTTCTTTAAGGGTGGGAAAAACAAACAAACAAACAACAATTTTAGGTCAGATAAGATGTCTTACTGTCTTTTCCATTTGATATGAAAGCAGAGAGCTCCAGAAGGTAACCCCTTCTTACAAGGTGGGAGTTGTAGTGCCATAGCTAAAATATCCAACATTATTGCTGCTAATTGATACAGCTTCAGTGTGAGCCTCAATTGCCAGGGAATGCCTGTCTTGGAACAGGAGAAAGTGGCAACAGTTTAACTTATATCGGTACCTCTGACCTCTTCTTGGGATGTTTGTATGTTTGAGCTCCTCTGTATTTGTGATCAGCTTGCTACCATACCCAAGTGTATTAACAAAGCTTATTAACTCCAGAGATTTGGAGGTCATTCCAAGTCTGTTTTCTCCGATACTGTTTTCTATTGCCAGTTAATGAGATCTGTCATTATTGTTAAGCTTTCTTCTTTTTTTTTGAACAGTTCACCTGGTGCCTTGATGCCTGCATTCGGGAGAAGTTTGTGGACAACAAGAGAGCTCGGGAATTGCAAGGATTTTTGGATGGAGTGAAGAAGGGACAAGAACAAGTTTTGGGGTAAGCCACTTAGGCTGTTTATTGAGAAACTGGAAATCGGTTCCCAGCAGTCACAACGTCTAGCTTGTTTTTTAGGTGTTAATTCTTCCCCAGAGCTAGACAGCAGCTAGTAGTTCTTCTGTGTGGTCAAATGCAGTGGATTCATCAGCATTACTGCAGACATGTTCTGGTGAAAAAACTTGTACTGCTTAAGTTACTACCCTTGAGTGATTGTTGCAGTCTCCTTTATGGCCTGGTAACGGGCTGTGTGAGGTCTCCTGTTTGATTTCATCACAAAAGATGTTCAGTAATTATTTTCATTGACTTGAAGGAGCATGTTATCTGAAGAAACACTCACAGCTTTTTTACAAAGGCAGGAGAAGCTTTATGGGGTGGACAACTGTAGGTAATAAGTGACAGAAATTCAGGTTTTGCATTATAATTGTAAGGGTATTGTTGCAGTAGTTGCCTTGTGTCCCTTCTCTTTAACAGTGGTTTCCATGTGTGTTGTTTGTTGTTTGTTTTTTTTTTTTTTTTTAAGTGTACAGAAGTGCATGTACCGCTTTGACATTAGATGGGATAGTTGATGGGCTTACAAGAACAGGCTCAAACATCTTACTCCAGTGAGATGCATTTTCTTAAGAAGCTGGTGTCATACAGTGGGATATGGAACTGGGCTGCAGGGGTGGCTGTTATGTGTGACGTGTGTTTGATTTTTGCTTCTTCTCTCAGGGACTTATCGATGATCTTGTGTGATCCCTTTGCCATTAACACCTTGGCCTTGAGTACCATAAGGCACCTGCAAGACCTGGTAGGGCAGGACACCTTACCCAGGGTGAGTGTTGCAGCACATGTACCTGGAGTGAATCTCTCTTAACTGAATAGCATCTATCAGCAAAAGACTGGCAATATGGAAGAAGTATCATTAAGTTCTCTAATGCGTGTGTAAATTGAAATAAGAGAAATGTAATACTGGCTTCCCATTTGTAGCACATGCCTTAGAGCTCTGCAGGAGCACTGTTTGGAGATGGGCATTTTGGAGCTCTGAACTGACAACAAATTCTTTGCATGGTTCATTCTGTCCTAACAGCTATGCATATACATACATCCCTGCTTTGTCCTTCCATCAGTTCACCTAACAGCAGCAGCCTTTATTCCCTGTGTGAGTCTTTTGCTGTATTTATCCTGGAGTTGTTAAATTTTGTTGTTGGATGAAATAACTTCTTTGTGGCAGTTTGACGGAAAATTGTTTTGGTTTTAGGGCACAATATAAATGAAAATTTGTTGTTGTTCTTACACTTCCCATTTCTCACTTCTGCTGAAATGACTTGATTCATCCTGTCACATTGTATTTCAGTATTCTAATTTGGCTGGACACATTTAAAAGCAGTGTCCTGATCACACTGGCTGCATACTTCTTGGCACATTTTAAAATGTTACAAAAAAACAGCTCTCAGGTGTGCCTGTTGTTCTTTAAGCTGTTTGATTCCTATTTGAGGAATCAGCTATCGATTAAATTTGAGAACTGAATGCCTCTAGCAATATTTGAGAAGACTGTTAGTGCAGGAGTGCTTTGACTGTAAACCACTGCTTCCAGAGAAATATCTGTAAGTGCAAATTGTGGAATATCAAACTATCTGTTTTTTTTTCCCTCCTCCTTAAAATTCGAGGAAAGTCCAGATCTACTACTGCTCCTTAGGATGCTGTCCTTGGGACAGGGGGCCTGGGACATGATTGACAGTCAAGTCTTCAAGGAACCAAAAATGGTGAGCTTCCTTAGATTTGATTCTTACATGGTTTGCATTATGAGTCCCTGATTTAATCTTCAAGTCAGCTTCCTGCATTCCTCTCGTCAGTGATTTAGAAAAAGACATGCAAGTGGTCACCGAGCAGCAGCTTAAATGGACACGCTGTAAGCTCCATTTACCTGAATGTCTGTCCCTTACTGTTTTTTAATTGAACTGTTCCTCTATTAAAATCTGTAGCCTTCCATTTTGTGTTTCTGATAGAACACAGGTTGTTCTGCCTTGCATGGAGAGAAGATGCACTAAAACTCTTTTCTATTGCTACTCTAGTTATGCATTGATCCCTGTCAGTTAAGGTCATGAAGAAAATTATTTGTAATATCTGAAGAAGAGATGGTAGCCTCCTTAACATGCAGTACTTGGAGATTGGAAAAGGTCCCTTGGAAGAGAAACTATGTAATTGTCCAGGGTAACAGCTGTGCTCAAATTCTTTCCATAGATAAGGTGAAATACAGCTTTCCTCATTACCAGTGGATAATGTGGAAGTGAATTTTTCAAGAAGTTTGAAGGGAACTGGGTGTCTGAAAGCTTGCTTTCCTAGGTGTAGGGTGGGGCTATTAATATTGCCTTAATATTTGTTACAGTGCTGTGGGACTGTTAGGTGGCATGAACTGATTGATGAAAACATTGTTTTTTCCCCTCTCTTCAATCCCTCTAAGGAAGTTGAGCTGATCACCAAGTTCTTGCCTATGCTGATGTCTTTTGTGGTGGATGACCACACGTTCAATGTAGATCAGAAACTGCCCTCGGAGGAGAAGGGGCCAATTCCCTACCCCAGCACCATTCCTGAAGCTTTCACCAAGTACGTAATCTGCCTTACCAGCCTTTTACATATCAGTCTTATTGATAAAGCAAAACATCAAGGAGCCAACCAACAGTGACAGGAGAAAATACTGCATGTGGTAAAGTGAATACTTTTTTGGGTAAGATTTAGTCCTGGTTAATCAAGCTTGAACTTTACCTTCTGCAGAACAGGTTTGCACCACAATTCCTCAAATAAAATACATCCACATAAAGTACTGTTTCTTGCTATGACCATTTTTTCAGCAGGGTGAATATCGAAGTACTTGTTATTACTCCTTTCAGATGCGCTGATTGTAACTTCCCAAGCAGTGAATGATGAGTATTTGAGTGATACAACTTAATCTGGGTGCAGCTGGATAAGTGCCATGCTCGCCACCTGGAGAGTGCTATTGTAAATCATAAATTTTGCATTTTTGTTACACGGACACTCTCTGAAGACAACCTATCACTCTGGGGGCTTCAAAGAGATAATTAAAAATCCTCATTGTGCTCTGTCATATTCAGATCTTGTGCTAATTTCCAGAACAATTCTTTGTTTGTATGCTAGAATATAGAGTACTATATCCCAGTACTTATATTTAAAATTGTTTCATGACAGTGCTGACATTTGACCTTTGGGAAACCTTAAAACAAAACACTATTGTGCTTTGTATAATTTTTGAATGCTAGGACCTGTTTTAAAACCCATTTTGGATGATCACTTATCATTAATACTATTTAAAATGCACACGATCAAATCAAAGTCACTGAGCAGCTGCTTTCAGTGGGTTTGAGGTTAGTCATTCCTGTAACTGCTTGATTCCTGTCCATCACCGTTCTAAACTCCCTTGAAGAAAACAAAAACAAAACTGTTTTATTGATTAAGAAACTTTGCTTCTCTTGTAACAGATTCTTGCAGGACAACAGAATAGCTTGTGAGATTGGGCTATACTACATCCTTCACATCACTAAACAGAGGAACAAGAATGCTTTCCTCAGGCTTCTGCCAGCACTAGGTGCGTTTTGGTCTTGTCTTCTATTCTGTAGCTGTTTGCCTTGTCTTGGAGACCCAGGAGGCAAGTAACAATCTGAAATGAAACTTGTTGCAGAGACAAAGATGGATGTTCAGCTTTTGGCTCTTCTGGTGACTTAATTGTAAAGCACTGCAGAATGACGTGGTTGTTTTTGTCTGCAATTAGGATACTTTTCTCCTGCTCCAAGAATTTAGGGGTAGTGGCTGAAAGTCAGTAGTTCCTTACATCAAAGGCTGTATTAACAATGGAATTAGCTGAGAGCTATTTGGAATGAATGAAAGATAAAAAGCAGGTGGCTTAATTCTGCTGCTGCTCACAGTAATTGCATATGACCAAAAATTCTTGGGACTTGGCTTTGTGTGGTGAAAAAACCTGTAACAAAACAGGACTGAACACAGCCCTAAATTCTTCTCTGACTTACCTGATTTCTCTGGGTTAAGTTGCATGAGAGCTCTGAAGCAATCGTAGGAATTTCTGCTCCCAGTAATGGGGGGCTCACTTCCCACTCTCTCTCTCACTGGTGTTCTTTGGGCCCTTTGCTTAACTACCAGCTCATTTACATGGGTGACTTTTTCCACTGGTAGGTGATTTGCATCTGTTCACTTTGAGGTCTGAGAAGCGCAACGAGGTGGATGTGGCTGTAAGCAGAGGACTATGGGGAAGTATAGAAGGGGGACCCTGTGATTTTGGCAGCAGCAAGCTGCTCTGTTTGACCTCAGTCTTCAAGATATCACGGGTTTTCTGCATACATTTCTCAGACCTCTGCTCCTAATGTAGAAGCTCACAGCCACCTTCCTGGGTTACCTGTTGTAAAAGCCAATAAAGAAAAGGTTTTGCAAAGTTCTCAACAAGAACATCTGCTTATGTCGTCAAGGTTTGGCACATCCTTGCAAGTCTCGGTCTCTTTTTTCATGTTGTACAGTTGAGACATTCAGTGACCTGGCCTTCGGTGACATATTTCTGCATCTGCTCACTGGTAACCTCACACTTCTGGGTGACGAATTTGCACTCGAGGAGTTCTGCACCAGTCTCTTTGATGGCTTCTTTCTCACTGCTTGCTCAAGGTAAATCTGATTTTGCTCAGATGTGTTTATGAGATAGCTGTGAGAGGCTGCACTTCTTTGAGCTATTGTTTAATATTTCAGCAAATTCTTCATGCATAGTTGAGATCTTAGCCTGATACTGTTTCTCTTTTAGGAAAGGCTTATGTTTTGTTTAAAAAAAATTGAACAGCAAAATTGTTAGTTGTTAATTGTAAATTATTGCTTAAACTGGAATTGTTCTCAAGCTGGAGTTGCAAAAGATAATATCCTTCGTGTTATGTGATAGCTGTGACTAGGAAGCAGTAACTGTAGCTCTTTGCAGTACCAGCAGGACACAGCAAACCTGTTTGTTACTTCTTTTAAGTCGGTGTGGTTCAGCTGGTGGCCAGATCTGGGAGGCTTGCTGTTCAGGCATGGCAGTATTCAGTGCTGCTGCTGCCACCGCCATTTCCTCCACGTGCACTGAGGGCCAAATATCCTCCTCTATGTGCATGTGGCCTATTCGGTGCAGCTGAGAGACAAAAATATCTGCCACGTGCTGTAGTCTGTGCTTAAAATCCACCTCTCCTTCCCCATGGTTGCTACCGTTGGTCCACCCTTGTTGAATTAATTACATGAATTGCTTGAAAGTCTAAGGCAGGGTTAGCACTTTGGCACGTGGGCAATTCTCAGTTACTTGGGGAGATTACAACAAAGCTGGCAGTCTGTGGCTCTGTCAGGTATTCTTCTGGTAGTGTTGCTATAGGCTTCTCATTCTTCGAGACTGATTGTTTATATCAGCTACTCTGTTCTAAAATTGCTTTTTGCAGAAAGGAGAATGTACATAGACATGTGCTGAGACTGCTGCTTCATCTGCATCACAAAGTGGCGCCTGCCAAATTAGAGTCTCTCCAGAAGGCTTTGGAACCCAACAAACAGGTAAGAAGGGAAACATGAGAAAGGGAAAATTAATTGCAAATGAGAGCATCTGCCTTTCCAGACGTTGCTTAATGGAACACGTGCTCTGCTCAGATAGCAGCTTTCCAAGTTGTCTTAATTACCTTGTAACTTCCTCTTTCTGTGTTGGTTTGTGTTAAAACATTGAGGGTAATTGCAAATTTAGTGCTGTAGCTAGTAGTAGCAAGAATGAAGTCTGACTCTCCTGTTTGTCCCCTTCTCTAAATCTCTTTCTGCAGAGTGGGGAACCTGTGAAGGAGCTTTATAACCAACTCACTGAGAAACTGGAGCTTCGCAAGCCTAGTCCAGCCGAAGTGACTGAGACTCCCTCCATGGAACTGCCCTTGCCCACTGTGCCCACACCAGCCTCACGCTGAGCTATGTCTGTAATGCAAGAGTGAGACATGAGAAAAACTAACCTAGTGCTCAGCAGCGTGAAGGCACTGTACTGCCTTGTCAAGTGTCTCTGCCTACAGGGTGGAAACAAACAAACAAACAAAAGCCACTGAAGCTCTTTCAGGAAACACTGCAGTTTACCCAACTCACTGGCTCTTGCTGGTTAGAAAACTCTGTATGCAGTGCATTGCAGAGGTTTACTTTTCTTAAAGATAGCTGAGCGTCTTCTTGTAGATCACTTAAAACTGACTGTACAATTTTTTTTCAAAAACAAAAGGCGTATTTTTAAGCTTTGCATCTTGTATTCTTAAACTCTATTCCAAGAACTGATAAATGAGTGTCTAACTTGGGGTTGAGTGGATAGTGTGAACTCCTGAAGGCTAAGCGTAGCTTTTTCCCTGGCTGTTAACGTGCTCCTTTGGGTCTTTAGGTCTGATGCTCAGCAGATGGAAATGTCAGAGGAAATAACCTCCACTGATATGATTTCCTGTTTGAGGTTCTAGCTCTTCGCTACGTGGTAAGACATGCTGCATTAGTCAGGGATGTCTACCACTGTCAGTAGACCAAGAAGCAACGAGCAGCCATCTTATGAAGAAGGCCACAAATTGAGTCTGGCTCTTGCTCGCCTTTTCTCCCCACTTTTCTTCAAAGGAGTAGCTTTAAGTGAATCTTGGAGCCGGTGAAGTAAAACCAGAACTACTGTGTTCCCAAATGGCAGTGGGGTTTGAGTGTAGGTTTTGAGTGACTTTCTAACTGAAAAAATAGCCTGTATCTTCATGGCTTATCTGTGTTGCTGTCTGTACTGATACTGTTAATTCCTGTTCTTCTTTTACTGCTGCCTCAGTGTAAATGTCAGGCAGTGTGCAGGAAGGTGAGCATGGGAAAAGAATAAGCTGTGTGAGTTTACAAGTGACTTTGCATTTATTTCAGCAAGTACAATATATCTGAAAAGAATCTCACCGGACCTCTAAGCAGGAAGCTGTCTGCCTGAATTGTTCTGAATTGCAGAATAACTCAGGTATTAAAGGCACCTCTAAGGGTCTTCAGTTCACCCTCAGACTAGTGCCAAACCTAGACGAGGCTGCTCAGGAGCAGGACTTTGTATTTATCTCTTAGTTTCTTGAGGTATCTGTCAGGCCATTTCTCTAGCCTGTTGAGTTCCCTCTGAACAGGAGCTCTGCCCAGCACGTCAGCCATTCTCACAACTTGATATCATTTGCAAACTTGCTGAGGGTGTGTTCTGTCTTCAGGTTACAAATAGAGGCATTAAATAATATTAGCCCCATTACTGACCCCTGAGGAATGTTACATGTATCTGGCTGCTGGTTGGACTTTGTGCTCTTGGTCACAACCCTCTAGACCTGGTATCTTGCCAGTTTTCCACGTGGCAATCTGCACCACAGCAAAGGGGTTTGGCTGTATGTGTTCTTCAGGCGGTTGTGTCCAAAGCCCTTTAAAGTCAAGGTAAACTGCTGCTCTCCCCTCATCTACCAAGCCAAGTATCCCTTCTTAGAAGGTTATCAGGTTTGTCACAATTAACCCTTGGGATTTGCCCACGTGTGCTGGCTGCGCCCAGTTACTTTCTTGCTAGTCTTTTATTTTTCCTATCACCCTTTTTTTTTTGTCTTGGGACTTGAGCACTCCCAATGCCAAGTCATATTCATTAGACTTCTCCATTTCCTGAAGCTGTGTCCAAAAAAACCAAAAAGGTGCTTGTTAAGCAGAGATGGAAATCCCTCCCCAAAGCTGCTGACTCCCTCTTTGTGTCATTTTCTTTCTCCTGAGATTGGGTTCTGCATGAGGAAAGTGAGCGTCATCTCCATTGCCTCCCTGCCTCCTTGTTTTTCCATTTATGCAGGGACTTGTCTGTATCTCATGGGAAAACTGGGAAGGCAGGTTGGGTTTGTGTACAGACAAGGGTGCTGCCCTCTAGTCCAAGCTGCCTTTGTGCACCTCATCTCCACTCTGACTCCTGGGGTCAGTATTGCTTTTGGCAGACTCTTGGCAGTTCTTGGCATCGAACTTGCTGGAAACAGGAACTGGTTATTACAATCAATCCTCTCTTACAAAGCTTTGTTTTTAAACCGTTCAAACTGTCATGTAACTTACACAGCAACATCCCACACTGCTGGTGAACCTTTCGCAACGAACCTTCTCAAGTCCGTGTTCTCAGGCTCTGAGTTTATTTTAGGTTTGTGTTAGGGATTCTTTCTGTCACTAAAGGCTACCCATGTGCAGCAGGGTGACTTGCTCTGCTCCTGAAGCATGAACTTCTTTTAATCCAGTCTGACGGTGCTACTTATTACTAGGCAGAAAGTCCTCTTGTGTTTTAGCCTGTATCCACAGTGGTGATTATATTTTTTCCCCTGTTTTTTTCAGATGGCACAAAGACATTGAAGCCCAGAGCACAAACTCTGCAGGTTGTTGCTTCAGCTGAGGAGGGGAAATCTGTGGGCAGGGGAGAATGGGAATGGCTGCCAGTCCGTACTCCCTTGGCCACCTTTCTTGCAAAAAGATGTGATAAGTTAGAGGAAACAATTTTCAGAAAATATTTTCAAAAGTGAGTGTCAAAGTCTGTTACCATTCTTTGAGGTGAGAATAGTTTTGCTCCAGAAATTACACAGACTAATGCTTTTGGGTCTGATTGCCCAGCGGCACACTGCCAGGTGCAGTACCACCGGGCTGTTCATGGGAATTGTGTTTTTTTTCCCTCTTCAAGTAGCCCTCTGCAATTGATGCCGAGATGCAGTGCGGTGCAAGCAGCGTGCAGTGCTGTGGATGCTCGCTGGAGGGCAGCGCACCACCGGCTGCCCTTCCCTGCCGCCCGAAATCCCTCCCAGCTTGGCACGGAGCATGGAGCTGGAGCTGCTCCCTGTTTGCACTCATGTTGCAGTTTGTCTTTACGACGGGGATGCGATACCTGCGGTACGGAAAAACGGTGTATTCTCTCCAAACCTGCTGCGCCTGACTGGGGAATGAGTTTTTGCAATGAATTCTAATTAGCTTGAGCAATCTGGTCCGCTCTGTGTGCTTTTCCAGGGAGATCATAGTAACTAATAGCCCAGAGAGGTTCTTCAGGCTTTTTGGATGGTTAACATTTAACTGAAATTTTATGTTGAGCTGTGAAACAAGTCATTTGGATTGAGCTACATTAGCAGGTTGATAGAGCACTGTAACTGGGATATTGCAGTTGATAAAAGCAGCTCTGAAATTCAGTTAATGAGGCCTCAACTAGCAGAAGAACTGGGTTTACCTTATACAAAATTAGTGGAAAAGATAGTTACTGTATAACTTCCTGACATACTGATTTGATGCTGGAAAGCTCTTTGTAGACCCAAGCTATAAGGAGACAGAACAAATCTACTCGGACAGAAGGACCATGAAGAACCCCCCCCGGGTACCCATCATCAGCTGTTGAGAGTCTCCTCTGTTTTGCCAGAACTTTGTGGGATTTAGGTGATTCCTGGCTGACTCTCTATATAAAAGCGTAAAGGAAACCTGCCATAGGTTTAACTTTGAAGAACTGAGTTAGAACATGCTGGCCTGCTTGTGCAGTGCACATGTGGCCTGTTCTTGCAGAGGGAAAGCTCAGGCTGTCCTGAACTTCCCTGTTGAGCTCCTTGGCTGTCTGGCTCAGGACACAGGTCGGCCAACAGCCAGCTGGGGGCTGCTCTGGTGTGGATCAGAAGGCTCATGCTGCCAGGGACCAGCCTTCATCTTTCAAGGCTGGGCAGGCCTTGGTGTATGGCCCTTCACAGGGAAAACAATGCTCTACCATCATTATCTCCCCTGCCTTAAACTAAGCTACATGGCTACCAATCTCCTCTTGTTCTAATGTCATGCCTCAGCCCACTGTGCTGCCTCAGGTAAAGCTCGATTTTGGGCCAAAGCAAGGAGCTGGGTATCAGGCTTACAAGTGGTCCTCTGCTCTGTCCCAACAGGACTCTACAGTGGCAGGGAGATTCCTGCAGGGGAGGCTCTGTGCCTCCCCAAACACTGCCCCAGCACGGTCCTTACCAGTATCACTTTGGGGAACAGGCATGAAAATTCACCAAAGTGAGCCTGGTAAAAAAACTTACTGACATATAAACATCACGCTCCCCGTCTCAAGTATTTAAAGCTTCAAAACCCAAATAATCAGGTTTTCTGGCCTTAATAATTTCAGCAGCCACAGAACCTCAGGGAAGCATCTGTTGTGTTTTCACATGGTGTGCTCTTGGCTACCTCCTGCTGTACCGGTGCATCACCAGACAATGCACAGAGCTCCCTGGGAAGGAGCAGATGATGAATAGAGGTCCCGAGCAGTTCCCTGGGAAGGAGCAGAGGTTGTCAGCCCCAGACAGCACAGAGCTCTCTGGATCTTTCTCTGTACTGCTGAAGTGCTTGGAAAGCCACCAAATTGTTCTTGCTATGATTTCCAAGATTGGCTGCTGGGGTGTGTGTTGTTGAAGCAGATATATGCATCTTTACATGCATCTTCTCAGCCCGATGAGGTTTGTGCCATGAAGAAGTGCAAAACTGCACTGGAGGTACCAGAGCTTGATCCTCCTTTGGTGGGAGTGGAAGGTCACAGCAGGGAGCAGTATGAGATCAGATCCTGGGCGCTCTGTAGGCGGTCCTGCTCATCTTGGCTTTGTCTGCAGTTCAGCGAGTTGCCGAATTTCCCCTTCTCAGCAAGTCTTTGGGTGGTGTCAATTCCTGTGGTGTTTTTCTTATTTGGCATGAGTAGCGTGGTCCTTTGCTGGCTTTCTCCTACTGACTTTGCCTTGAGCAGCCTGCAGCACCTGATGTTAGGCTGGACCCGTACCCCTGCTTCTGCACGTGCCTTGTCTTCACCTCCCGGTGCCCTGCTTCCCTGGGGCTGGGGTAACACCTCTGTCTGATTTACTGCTCCCTTTTGGGGAAGCCCTTTCCCTGACCAACTCTAGTTTGCAGACCTGGCAGTTAGGAAGAAAACATGGTTCTTGCTGATGTTGTTTCAGTGCCTTGGCAGCAAAGTCCTGCTGGGCTCAGGAAGAACCTGAGCACTTTATTCTAGTATGTCCTTGCTGTTAAGGCTCCTGATTTTCCACTGAGATCCATCCAGTTCAGGGATTTAAACCCTGACCTTTTGATGAGGGACCACGTGTGTCCACCCAGTGCCTTTAGCTCTAAAATTTAGACAGGAGGCACTCTCACACCTCCTTTGCTCAGAAGCAGTGGAAGGACAGCAAGGAAAGGGGTGAGCTCGACAGACGGGATGGTTACTGTTGTGACAGAGTACTCAGAAGCCTTTTTCTCTAGAAGAACCTTCAGTTATGCTACGGTCACAGTGTCTCAACAGAGTCATTAGGGGTGCAACAAGAAACCCCGTTGCACCAATTTCCTCCCATAGAAGGAAGCTTATTGTTCAAAAAGAGGGCTGGATCCTGACAGCTGCAATTCCTGCACTTCTCCGGATTAAACTTAAACTGGTGGAAAAGAACAGTTACGAAATCAACCTCCTAGAGAGCACTGATTGCCAGCTCTGGATTTCCAACCCGTTGACAGTATTTCCCACAGAGTCCCACAAAATTCACAGCTGGGACCGTTGTAAGGGTGGGCTCCACCAAGCTGTAGCTTCAAGGATAAAGAGAGGTGGGGACCCAGCAATTTGAAGGCATTGTTGTGCATCTTCACATGTCTGAACAGTCCCGAGCATCTGCTTGTTGGCAGAACACCCTGTTCCCCCCTACTGCTGTGGGCAGGGAGCTGTTTGAAAAGTGGTCAGGAACAATGGGTTGCGATGCAGATGGCCGGAAGGAAGCTGGGCATTTAAAAGGAGTGTCACAAAGTCTGGAGCAGATGTCACACAACAGAAAACTGAATTATTCCTCCCCGAGATACTCTTCTGGTGGAGCTACTACATGGTTTGGGCTTCACAGTCACCTACAGTTTAATTGTAGTAAGTGGGAGACCTCCGCTGTAAGCAAGGATCCCCTTATCCAGCTTCCCTGGAGATGGAGGTCTTGCTTTGACTTTGGAAAAGCATCTAGTCCAGAAAACGAAGAGACATGAAAAATTGTGTTAATTCCTTTTTCAGAATAATTCATCCATTTCACGGTGGAGAACGACACAGGTGTTACCTGTAGGTGTATAAACAGGTACTTCTGGGTGCTCTAAATGCTATTTTAGATCCCCTTACACTGGGGTTATGTCTTGGTCCGAGGGAAGTGGTGGTGAGAGGTAACCGGCAGCAGTACCAGCTGCGTGGGGCAGGAGCCGTGCCACAGCCTGCGCCTTCTAGAGCTCTCCTGTCAGCAGGGAGGAGATTGAATGACACAGGGTGGTTTGGGCAGTTTCTGGCCTTTCTTGCATTTTTGACAGATGGCGCACATGCTGATCTATGTTTTCTTTTATACAGTGGTAAAAAGCTATGGAATAGAAATGCCATTATTAATAAGCTGTCTCTGGAGAGATGTCTCAGTGGAGCAGCTTTTCAGGATGAGTAAGTATTTCCACAAAGTTGTCCTCACAGCTCTGGTAGATCCTACTGTACCCTGCAGAGGTGTCTGCTCTCCAGCTTGCTTTCTACCTTTGTATCTCATCAGGCCACGCTGTTAGTAAGGGCTGAGCCCTGCAGGGCTCATGGACTCGTCCGAGCTCTGTTGCCACAGCTCAGAACCCACAAACAATTTCTGGGCATCCTTACCAGCACCCTCCCTCCTCCAGAGCCAGGCTTGGTGGCACAAACAAGAGGCAAGTCAGCTTCCTGGAGCTCTGTGTGGGTGTAAGGGCAGGGATTAAGGGCGGCTCCACCCAAATATAGGTCACAGTGTTGAGGACACCTTGGACAGGGTTTCAGTTCTATGGCTGCTCCACTCTTACCACCCTGCATTCACTGCTCCTCCAGTTCCTCTCCTCTGCTTCTTGCCCTGGGGCACCTGGTGCTCACTAACTCATCGTCGGTCCGTTGCCTTCAGCACCATTCTCTCCTCTCCCATATGTGATCCCAGCAAAAAATGTGGTGTAAATAGCAAGGATCGTTCCCATCTAGGTGAGGGCAGAAACTTTCCCCCTTTCCTTCAGAGAGGTTCCCAAGGGACACATCGTCTGCCAGGGCAGCAGGGGGTTCTGCTGTGTGTTGCTTGGTTGGGTGGGGGGCTCATGCCCCAGCTCAGGGTACTCACAAGGGTGTGAGCAGTTGGTATTTGCCTCTTCTAATTCTTTACTGCAAGTTCTATTAAAAACTGCCTTTACTTTTGTGCTGGGTTTGTAGGTCAGCACCTAGAAAGATTTTTGTAAGGTTGGGAAGTTCCTTACTTCCCAGGGGAATCAGCTTTTAAACCTGACTAATGCCACCTTCTGCAGTGCAAGAAGGACCACAAGTGAGGAGAGGAGTGCCCACTGGTTTTTAGAGACCTTCCTAAAGATAATGAGGTCAGTCCAACTTGAAGAATAACTGCACAGAAAGCAACTAAACAATCTGCGTGGGCGGCTTTGGCCTGCTGGACCTGCAGGGGGGGTTCAGTGAGAAGGACTCGAAGCAGCTGGATGCAGCAAAACCAGCTTCCTTTTCTTGCAAAACAATTGCACAATGGGCAAAGGTGTCTTACCTGGGCCTATAAACAGCTACTCGGAGAGGAGCTGTGTTGCTGCTTCTCCTGATCAGCAGGACTTGGCCTGTGCTCGAAAGAGGAAAAGCAGCAGCATTGGACCGCAGCACCTGCACCTGCTTGTGTTAAAAGCAGCTTCCCAGAACTGAGCAGTGGTGTCTGTCTTGTTCTCCACGTGCTGTGGATGTCAGCCCCGTGGTAAGGAAATAAGTAAGAAGATGCCTGTAACCATACATCCAGCCTGAGTCAAACAAATCACTTTCTGGTTCCTGTGGTGTTGTCAGAGAAAAAAGTCCAGAACCCAGGAGCCAGTTATTTCGGAGTTTTGTGTTTTGTTTTTCTTTCCTCTAGCATCAAGTTGCTGTGCCAAAGCTGTGTTGGCTGATCAGGGTTAACAGAATTAGAAAGTGATGAAATGTTGATAAAACCCTGGTGATGAGTCATTAGCATACAAAGCAATCTGGTGACTAAGAACACAAGTTTTGTATTCCCATTTTTCAAGCACATGTATAGGTAGGAGCAATTAAAAATCCTCAGAAGAAATCTGTCTCAGAGCAGATTTTTTGCCTTTGATTAGTGCTGTGGAAGGTGCTGACAAATTGTACGGTGCTTCTTTTTCATTTTAACTGAAAATCCCGTTGCCTACCCACTTGTGAAGGCTGGGTTCTGCTCTCTCCTGGCTCTGTGTCCAGTTGTATTTCCACTTCACCCTCTGCTTCCAAATCTGTTGGATGTCCTCTGAGCTCAGGAAGGAAACTCTGCATGTGCTTGAGAAAGGGGAGAGCCAGAGGCAGGTGAAGTTTATTCCCCCGAATTGCTCTTGAAGGCTCGTTCAAGATGTCAGGGTCACTGGGCCTGTGTCATTGGTGACTCACAAAACGATGCCAGTGGAGCAACAGCAGAGAATCCGATTCTGTAGGTCACAGCCAGATCTGTTACCAGCCCATGGCCTACTCCACATGGGCACCATGTTCTGTTTAATCTCTGGTAAGCAATCATGTAATTACAAAGGACTTCCTACAAACAGGTTCCTTGAGGAGAGGCCAAAGGGCAGAGAAGGGAATCTGTTCTCCATCTCACCTCTCCCAGCACCACCACGTTCATGGGCTTTGTATGGAGATGCAGAACCCCTTGTAGCTAATACTGTGCTGTCTGCGATATTTGAAGACCTGAGATCCACTTTCACTTGCACTATACCGAAGTGGTGGTACTTCCACCAGTCAGCCCAGTGCTCTGACTGCTAGCTGTGGGGATTGCTGTGTCTTCTGCACCCCACACGAGTTCTGGACCAGGACCCTACAGCCTGTTGCAGGAGCTTTTTGTCCTGATCTTTTCGTTTGGCCTGTCTGAGGGAAGTTCAGTGTTCCCAGTCCTTGACTGTTGTGTTAACTGGATTTACTGCCCCAAACAATAATTGCTGCCTTTCTGTGATGCAGTTTAGAGACTGCACGAATTCTGTGATCTTTAGGAAGGGTGGGTCTTCCAGGTCGTTAGTCAGCTGTGCCACCTCCCACGTGGAGAAATGGGGTGATGAGTGCTTCCAAGAAGCTTGAAGGAAGGTGATCTTCAGGTGTTGCAGTGTGCCCTGGGGGCTGTAATGAATGTAAATACTGACATCTACCAATTCTCTTTTAAAAATCTCTTTAGTGCTAAAGAGGCCCTAACTGTAATCCAACGAAGAGGGAAATTGGCCCTGAGCAGGCCCAGAGTGACACAGCCCTGTTCCTCAGTCCCTTGGCTTATAAGAATGAGAAAAGTGAGGCTGGTGGAGATGCTTTGTGCTGCTTCCAGGTGGCTCAGGTATCCTGGATTTTTCTTCCAGCCCAACTAGCTGGGTCAGGTGTCTCAGACAAAGGAGCCTGGCCTCATTTCCATCGTGCTTTCACAAAGGAATCACAGGCCTTGGTGTGCGGCTGCTTCTGCTGCTGGAGCATCAGATTTCCTCAGTGCACCAGTGGTTCAGCTCTGCCACAGTTTGTTTTCTGGCTGCTTAAACCATGAGCTGAAAGCACTGACCTCAGCATTGATTTCTGTCCCACCAAAACCTAGGCAGGTCGTACCGTATCCCAGAGCCTGCTCCTCATTTCCTTCTGTTATTCCAAACCTGCCTCAGTCCAGGCTTGCTGGTATTCCCTCTGCCCTGCTTCCTTCTGGTTCAGCCTTGGAGAAATTTTCTGCTGTGCTAGTTCTTTTACACAACTTTATCCATATTTGACCCACTTGTCATTTTTGTAGAGTCATCTGAAAACAGCAGGAGAGGGAGAGGGATGATGGATCTGAGGGGTTCTGGCTCTTGGTAAAAAACATTTGCAGAACAGTGGGCACCTCAAGCAAATCAAGGCTGTGGTCTGCAGGTAAGGTGTGTTTCAGCATGCAGGTATCTGTTATGTGATAGCTTTGTATCCATGCTTTCTTGGCATGTCTGTCTTATAAAGCTGGCTACCAATGTGTGCAACAGCCTAGTGAATATTCGCTCCATACCCTTAGGAGTCCCCAGCGTGCTCGTGAGCTGCTTCTGCACCTCTGCTCAGGGGCTACTGGCCCGACTGGAAGCCGGACTCACACGGGTGCTTCCACAAGGCTGGGCCCTTGGCCTGGTCCTGAGCTCGGGCTGGGGCAGAGGGGAGGTGGCTGCGGGGCTGTGAGCTGCCCCCTGGCCTGGGGCACGGTGCCTCTGCCGCCAGGAGAGCAACCGGGCCCTTCCAGCTCCCTCACGGCTGCAACAGATTTCCAAAAACACTGACCCGAATTGGCACTGGCACGCTTCAGTCAGGCGTGGCGCTTCCCTCTGCGCGCTCCCTGGTGTGTTTAGCAATGGGAATTCACACCCAGTCCCACGCATAATCCCTTAGCAAACATTAACTCGCCGCTCCTAGTGGCGGGGTGCAGCAGACCAAAGCAGAAAATATTTCAATTCCCTGGCACATTTCTTTGGTATTAGAGTAACCTTGATTTTCAGTAGAGTTGATCAGATTGCTCATAGCAAGCATTTTTCACCATAACGTTTTTTTTGAATCCTTGGAAATTTTGACAAGTCACTAAGCTGTCTGGAAACAAACAAACAAAATCCTTGGTAAGAGCTGTGGGCTCTGGCAATAACTCGGGGGTTACTGGCTTTCTGCCTTGCATATCACTAAGACTGAATCGGTGTCATTTTTAACTGGAGACTAAAATTGTATGGTAAAGCTCAGGTAACTTTTTAAAGACTTAAAAATTTCAGACGTAGGCAGTGTTTGCTTGAATATAGAGGATGGCAAAAGAGCAGAAGCAAGGCATTTAAGTCTACAGTCTGCTGGGATTTTCGATATTATTAAACGAGCATTAGTCAGTCAAGGTGTAATGTATGGCAACAAGCAGATTAAAAAAAAAAAAAAAAAAAAGAGCACCTAATACAAAACTAGGAGTAAGTTGTAATGTGTTATCCTGCCAGTCTTTCCCCCATAATTTCTCTCTTGAATTTCATGTAAAACACTGCTCTCCCCTGGAACAAAGGAGTCACGTTGCCTTTGTTCATTAAAAATTGCATATGTATAAAATGTCAGTGTTGTCTAAAACCCCTCGCTGTATGACTTGTGCCATACATCAGAACCCATCTCCCGCAGCCTGGCAACTCTCTCTGTTGCTATAGGGACACGGCTCCGCCATCCTGTCACAGGGAACCTCAAGCATTCCTGTTTTCAGAGCTGCTACAACACCTCCAGCCCTCGCGTGTTTCATTCACTTGTTCACTCCCATCCAGGAGTGCTTCTCCTCCGAATCTGGAGTTACTCAGCACTTCTGAACTCGTAAATGAAACAGCGTTTGTTAGCTGAAGAAAAGCCACACGATATTTTGAGGCACGCGTTTGGCTGGGATGTTGTTACTGCCCCTGGGCTTGTTTCACGTGCAGACACATATTGTAATTAGCATCCCTTGCTGTGCATTATATTTGTCTTGGCGTACTTAAAACTCACAATCCCTGGCTTTTGTGCACCTGTCTGCAGCTCTATACTGAAGGGCAAAAGTTTCTGAGAGAAACATCCTACCTTGAGGGCTAGGCCCACGGGTAAGGCAATCCGTTAGCAGAGAAAAAACTTCCTCGTGGTGAGTTTGTTGTGAGTCTGGGTGCGGTGTGGCTGTCGTGCTTCTTGTCAGATTGTGCTGTCCACAGTGCCAGACCCCACACCATGGCCAGCACAAGCCCAGAGGTGTGTGCACTCTTGTAGGTACTGCGCAGATCTCGGGGGCTGCAGCGTTTGCCCCTCGTCTGGCACAGCCCCACTGAGCAAAGGCAGGGTGCTCAACCTGCCTTCTTGCTTCCAGGTAATCCTGGTAGTGAACTAATTGCTGAGGGCTTGCTGTTTCTCCTGTGGAATGATTCCATTGGAATAATGTAAATTTTCTGTAGGATGTGCTTGGAAATACAAAACAGGTATTGATAAGGCTTGATTTTAAATTATGAAAAAAAGGGCTTATTTTTTCTTTTTTTCCCTTTCCTTATAGACAAGTGTCTGAACAAGACAGAGCTATGTTTTTGCCCTGCTGGAAATACCAGGCGTGTGTATTGCGTGGTGTCCTGGGGCTCTGTGCAGGAGGAAGGGAGAGGCCCCAGGGCCCCGGTGTCACCCGCACCTCAGCTGAATGCAATCCTGCACTGCCAGGCAGGAAGAGATCCAGGGGCTGGGAGAGGGGCTCTGGTGTGAAAAAGGCTGGGAGCTGTGGCTCCAGGGTCTTCCTGCTCATCAGGAACACCCCGAGGGTTTCGCTACAGTGGGAATAACAGCTAAAGATTTAAACGAGGGCTAATAACAAGGAGAATAAAATAAGATTGCGAGAAAAGCAAGCAGAAAAGATTTCTCAGCTGTAAAATACTCCGTAATGCTACAAAACAACATTGGCTCACTGCAGACCGAAATCCTGAGCCGCTCGGAGATTCCCCAGTCATTGACTGGTTTTAATGTATTCCTTGCAGCCAGCCAGCGCTCCGCTTGCGGGCACGGCAGCCAACGCACCCCCGCCAATCACCGCCGCTGGAGCCGGGCTGCTCCTGTGAGGAACGTGAAGGAAGCCGATGGCTGCGGAGCAATGCAGACAAAGCAGGAGTGAGAGGCAGACAAAAGGGATGGAGTCCCAGGAGATGTGATCCACCCCGTTAAAGGAGGCGTCCGTAGCCTCTGCAGCTGTGTTGATGCTGCTTCGCGCAAGAGGCACCAGCCTCTCGTCCCCCCCGGGAGATCGTTACGGCATTAATTGCCTCTGCACAAAACCCGGCCGTGAGGCTGCTCCTTGGCAGCCGCCCGCTCCTGCCTCCAGCCCTTGCCGGTTCGGAGATCCCAGCCAGCAGGAGCGGCGCCCCTCCAGCTGGCCCCCGTGGATCAGATGTCACCTGTACCCAATGAAGCAGATCCCGAAGTGCCACGAATGGATCCCAGGATTCTTATTTTCCTCCTCTACGTGATGATCCTTCACGAGCTGGTGAGTGGCTGGATGGAGTACCAAAAGCAGACAGCCAAGCCGAAGAAGCAGGCGGGTCCGGTTTGGTCTTCTAGGTGAGTTGTTGTTGTTGTGCTTTTGAAGGGTGAGCGGCTCGGTCCTGAAGCGGGTATGTTCTGGGGGGGAAGCTTGCCTTTTGTGTGCCTACATCACTCCCTGTAGATGTGTGCGTGTGCCTGTCTGTTGTGTGGCAATGCACACAGGTAGGATTAGGTCCGTTAATCTTTTGAGCCTGTGTTGTCTGAGCATGCCGTGTGTTTGACACACAGGTACAGATGCCTGTGATTTGTTTTTCTGTGGCAATGTGCTGCAACTCAGCATGTTCCCCGTGACTCAGGTTCCTGACCAACAAGCCTTGAAAATGAAAATGTGGGTACCACTTCAGGCAGGATGCTCATCAATGAGACACAAACCTCTAAGGACTTTGTAATCAGAGTATTTCTTGCTAAATCACCAGCGTGCATGTCACTATCTCTCCGTCTCCTCCCACCCTCAGGGCTGTGCCCACTACACAAATCCCTTTCTTGTTTTCTGCCCCACAACAAAAATAGGCTCTACAAATAAGGCAATAGAAGGAAAACCCTGTGTACCTTTAAAATTCAAATATGTTTCTGCAAATATTGTACTGTATGCTTGGGGTAATCATGGTCTTAATATTGTCTTACAAAGAAAAATATCTTCGCAGTTCTGTGTTGGCTTCATGGCTAGAGACTTGCACCCTGGAATCCAAAATTCACCTACTGCTGGGTCTCGGGCCGTGACACCAACGTGTCGTGGCTTTGGACCTAAGATGATGCCCGTGACCCAGTTTGCTCTCGGTCTGGCAGCCGCAGCACAGCGAGCAGAGCTGGCGGCTCACCGTTAATCCTAATCCCGTGACGTGCAGCATCCCAGCTGCAGACACAGCCCTGGCGTGCTGGGTGCTGCACGCGCTGACGGTGCCTCCACGGAGGGGAAGGCAGAGGTGCAAGCTTGTCCCCGGTTGTCCCCAGATCCTGTTGGCAGACGCTAGCCAGGAGATGCCAGACTCTTCATCTGCAGCTGAGGGATAAATTTGCTGGCCGCATTTCCTGACCAGCAAAGCTGAGCTGCACCTTGTGCTGTGCAGTTGTACGAGTTAACATGATTTGCACTGGGAATGCAGCCATGGGTGGAGGCAGCTCCAGTGGAGAAATAGCTTGAAAGCGATGGGCTGGCTGGGTTATATCTGAGGACAGAGACAGGTTGCCTTGCTGGCTTCAGGGAAGAGCACAGGGAGGTATTGGAGAATGACTCGCCTGGGTCTGAGGCACCCCAGTGCTAGCAAATGGATGTGATGCGGAAAACCTAATGAATATTTTATTTACCAGCAGCCACCAAACAACCTGCATTCAGGCAGGATAATGCCATAGGATGGAGCTTTCAAAGAGAACCTAAGGGAAGAAGGCACCCCACCAGAAACAAAAACATCCCCGGGGGCTGGCATCTGACCCAGCCTCTGCTGGGGAGCTGGGACTGGATGGGAGGGTTTGTGCAGGGCCCCACACCCTGGGCACATCCCTGCCTTTCCCATCCGAGCCCAGCCCTGCCCTTGTGCCCATCGCTGTTGTACCTGGCCTGGACTAGTAACTGTGGTGACTCGTGCTGATGCTCAGGACCTTTGGCTGTGGCCGCAGGATGGATGCAAGGGCTCGTGCTAGAGCTCAGGGCAGAAGGTGAGTGGGGAGGCTGTAAGCACTGTGCTGGTTGCTTTGGTGGCTGGGCTGTGGCACAGCTGGGGAAAGGGCATCTCTGGGTACCCCGTGTCCTTGTAGAGGTGCTGACCGTGGCATCATTTATTTTGCACCTTTAGCTGAGTCCAGCCAGCCTGGGAAAGCAGAGCTGCCAGCTCTGTGTGCGTCACTCAGCAATCACAGGCTGCACCCCCAGCAGGAGAAGCTCTGCAGCGGGGAGAAGTGGGAAATTATGGGATGAACTGGGATCCTTTTAGCCAAAGTAGGATTGTCCTGGGGAGGGGCTGAGCAGATTTAAAACCAGCTCAATGTCAGTGGGGGAGAGCATGTGCAGGGGCTGGGCTCGTGGTGGCTGCTACAGGCTGCCGCGATGAGGCAGCGCCTGGTGAAGCTTTCTTGGGTGATGAGCCCTTGTGGCCAGGTTCCCCAGTGCTCAGAGAGCACAGCTGGAGCCAGACATTCACCCTTCAGTATCAGCTTGGGTTTGGGAAGTGCTCAGAAATGGTTGTCACATCTGTAGAGCTCCATCGGCAGGGCAAAGGCAGCACCAGCCAGCTCGCAGGTGGCTTTCCCACCGTGCAGCTCAGCACCGGGCCAGGCACCATCTGCCCACGACAGCCTCCTGCCAGCCCCGGTCACCCATCTGCTGGCAGCTGGTGAAGCCCTGGCACCAAGGAAACCACAGCATCTGCAATGGTTTGGGGGATGAAAGTGGCCGCACGCCCACACCTGCACGGGGCTGAGCGTGCGTAGCTTGGAGCCTGGGCGAGCTCAGCAGACGGGGCCCAGTGCGGGCAGCCACGGAGCTGCATCTCGCCCTGAATGCCTCTGCACTGCTCGTTTCCACCTCCTGCCAGGGGCAACGTGAGCAAGAGGCTGGTGCCATCCAAGATTTGGGGATTATTGAATTTTGGGATTTGCAGACGTTGCCAAGAAAGTCACCCAAAGCCTTCCTGTAAGAGCTCAGCCCCAGAAGCCAGACCTCCCTGGAAGAGGAGGCCAGCACTGTCAGGTGAAGCTTCTCCTCCCGCCACCTCCCCAGCCTGCTAGTTTAAAGTAATTAATCTGAAAACCAATTAGGAAATGAAGTTATAAACCAGCAAGCTAATTAGGACACGACAGAGCTGTCTCTTGGCTGCACTTGCAGCACAGGCAGGGATTTCAGGGCTCGTCCTCCTTTTGTGGATGGTGAATGGCAACGAGCTCTGGCATAAAGCAGCTTTTCCTCCTGCTCATAGCGTTTCCCCAGCTCTGTTTTCCTCGGCCACAGAAGGGGTCACGGCTCCACCAGCCCCCTCTGCCACTTGTGGGCATGGTGGGGAGTTATTGGGGAGCACTGGAGGAGCGGTGCTGAGCAGGAGCTAGAAAGATGGTGAATTTCCACTTGCCAGCCCCAGAGATCACCCCTATGCCCCCTTTTCTGCAGGGAATTTCAGTGCGTACCCCTGCAGCTGCCACCCCTTGGTCTCTGAGGTCTGGGCATAGATGCAGGGGACATGTCCCTGGCTCCGACCCACGCCTCTGACGCTGTCTCACTTTTCTCCTCACCAGCAGTGCCACCAGACTGAACCACTCCAGCTTCTCCAGGCCGCTGGTCCACTCGGTGCGC
This sequence comes from Aythya marila, assembly GCF_965140915.1. Taxonomy (NCBI): domain Eukaryota; kingdom Metazoa; phylum Chordata; class Aves; order Anseriformes; family Anatidae; genus Aythya; species Aythya marila. The sequence goes on from NC_139060.1 coordinate 2,198,605, forward strand.
AGGGAGCGGTACCGGGACTGGAGGAAACCAGGACGGATCATCCGGAAGGCGTGAGGACACCCCAAGGTCTGTCGGGGAGCATGGGGAGAGCTTCCCGAGCCCAAAGACACCACCCCTCATGCGGCCCGCACCAACCACCGTGCAGCAGCCGGTGTGAGAGCGTCCCACAGGCACCGTGAGCTGCGCCCTGCAGCTTTCTCCTTCCCCTGAGCCTGGTGTGGCCGAGAAGGAAAGAGCCCCTTCCTCACGGGGACCTGGCACTGCATGGCGAGGGGCAGAGGAGATGCCCCCAGCCAGCAGCAGTGGCCCCAGATGAAGTTTTTGCACCCAGCGCAGCGAGGTGACTTTTCTTTCTTCTTCCCAAAGGGCTGAGTAGATGGAGAGCAGATTTCTTTGGGGCAGAATGAAATTAATGAAATTTGCTCCTTGGGCAACTGTGGGAAGCCTCCAAAGGGTTTCAGTCTCCTCTCGCCCACCTGAGGGCTGCATGGCTGGTGAGCAGCGTTGCCCAAAGTGGTGGAAGGCTTTGGTGTCCTGCTGGTGACCTGTCCCCAGAGCCCCAGAGGGATGTGCTTCTACGGGGGCACCCAAAGAGATGGCACCCATCGCTTTGGAAGTGCTGGCTCCCTGTTAAGTCTCACCCACGGGGTCTGTGTGTTCTTTCTGCTTTTCGTCACACTGTTGAGTGGGTGGCTCTGGGCTGGAGGAAGGAAAGCACCCTGAACTGGTGACTCAGAGTTACGCCACTGAAGGCAATTTGCTGCAATGACCTTGTAATTAGATTTCTTTGCAGCATTCCCAGCAGTCGAGGCAAATGTAAAAGTGACTTTCTAATGAGCAGATAGATGGCAAAAGAATACAATATTGCTCTTTTATTAGTCTGATTTAGACATAAAATTAGATTTTAGAGGCAAGAGTCGGTTCTTGCGTCCTGCCGCCCTGCTTACAGTCATGTGTGGAATTGGGAATCTCTGAGCGCTGGCAGGATTCTGACACCAGGCTCTAACAGCAAATGTTCAGGGCAAAACTGACTGCCTTGTTTGCTGAACATAACGTTTGGCTCAAACACAGCCTGTTTTTCTCGTTGCCAACCATTTATAAGTCTGACTCAGGCTTGCAGACGCATTATCCAGTAGATAGGGAAGGGACTCAGAACCAGGCATTCCTTATGCTGAAGTAGCCACCTGCTGCATTTGCATGCCCGTCTGCTTCCCGGCTGTGTGCGAGGTGCTCCTGCGGTGGGGGCTGCGTTTGCTGAAGCTTGCAGGAGGCGCCTGGGTGAGGGCAGAGCTCTGTGCCCGAACAGAGCACCTGGAGCCTGAGCAGGAGGAAGCTGGGGACACCCTGCTCCCGAGGTACCCGTCCTCTGCCCTGGGCAAGCTGGCAAGTAGCTTGGTTGCAGGTCTCTGCTCCTCTGGGAGATGAAGTTCTGGCCTTGTGAGATGAAGTTTGTGTCTTCAGTTCTGAGATTTTTTTGAGAAAGGAGCTAGAAGTAGCAAGGAACCTGCTTTCTGCACATCCCAAAGGATAAACTTGCAAAGATGTGCCTCAGCTCTGGGACGCTGTGGCTATCCTCGAGGCACCCACTGCCTGTCCCAGTACACACAGGTGCATCCACAAAGAACAGAACAACAAAGAGAAGGTGTTGGGGGAAAAAATACGGTGGGAAAGCATTTCTGGGCGGTGGGGGCTTTGCTTTCCTGGCGTTCAGTCTGCCCCCAGCCTGTGGGGGACGTGGCTGGGTGCTCTGCCTGCCCTTCTGCTGGTGTGGGGGAACCTGCTGGGAGCGATCAGCATGCAGAGCTGTGTACCTGAACTCCTGGAGTGCTGCGGGACGTGGCCGGGCTCCCAGCCTCAGCAGAGCAGGGGGACCCAAACGGGACAGAGATGTCCGAACGGCTGCACCCTTGGGAAGGGACAGGAATGCCTTGCTTTGGTGATCACATGCTGGATTTATCCCTATAAATGCCCTCCTGTTTCCTTCCAATAAACTCTTTTACGTACATCTTGGTTGCATTGTCTCCTTTCTCGTTCAGCCCTTACATGTTTCTTACATGTCTCTTCACGGCTTTGGCAGCCTGGGAGCCAGCACAGGCAGTGGCTGCTGGCAGCATAAGTGGTGACTCAGAAGGGCTAAAAGCATCTTTGAATGCTGAACTTGTAACACAAATGCTTGTTTTCTTGTCTTTTCCGCAGAGGAACACGTGGCTGCAATCCAGAGTCTTGTTTTGGATGGTTGTAGGCTTTGCTTTGTTCTTTTCCTTTTTTTTTTTTTTTTTTTTTTTTTTCCTTCTCACACAAATATCCAGGTTGCTCTGCAGCTGTGTCAGGGAAGCTCCTGCCCAAGGGGTGCTCCTGCAGCGGGAGCTGATGATGGCAAAGAGCTGAGGGGCGGTGGGCTCTACAGAGACCGGGGCCAGCCCAGAGGCAGCCCTGAGGCCACGCTCAGTGCTTTAAAAGAAAAAGAATAAAATAAGAAACGAACAAAGTGCTTACTGTAAGCCACACCGCAGCCCTCACTCGAGGCTTCTCGTGGGGCGCTGCACAGTGCTGCATATGGAAGTCCCTGCGTGCAGCTCGGACTGCAGTCGATGCTGTCCGATGCTATGATTAGGCTCCGTGGGCTGTGCTCCAAACCACCGCTTTCTTAGAAACTTCCCTTTTGCCTTGAAATGGCTCAGAGAAGTCCTGCCCCTCCATGCCAAGCCAGAGAAATCCCCGGGTGGCTGGGTGCAGGGAGGGTTCCAAGCACTGCGGTGCCACCAGCCCTGGAGTGACCCCCGGGGACTGCTCCCCTCTGGCCCCAAAGAGCTCTCTGGGGTGGAGCAGCAGGAGGTCACCCTCCAGGTGACAGGCTAAACCAGGGGAATTTTGTACATAAAGAAGGAGCAAAATCCCTGCTGTGCTGAGAGGCAGAGGTGGATGCTGCTCTGTGTTCCTCCTCTCCAGGTCCTGCTCTGATCCTTAGCGCTGTTTTTGAGGTAAGTCTATGGTTAATGGCTTGTGTGATTCACCTTCAAGGTAAGTGAAAATTCATTTTTTTTTGTGCCTTGCCTTGGTCAGTCAATTCTGACTTTTTTTTTTTTTTTTTTTTTGAGTAATTCTTAGTTGTTTTCTTCTTACTGCTTTTAATTTCTCATCTTATTCAGAGTAGGGAGGCTCTCTTTCTTTCATGAAGAAATTACTGCATATATTTAAACTCACTTCCTACAGGGCAGGGTGAACCCAGGCATCAACCCCAGCCCTCACTAGCACAGGAAAAATAAAGCTGAGGAGCCTGAGGACTGTTTGCCACCCCCAGAGCCAGGCTGGTCACTGTGTCCACAGCGGTTCTGCTCCGGGCAGGAAGGAAAGGCTCTGCTTGCTGCCAGCTCTCTGCAACAGGGCAGCCCCGGTTCGGCTTTTCTGGATCAGCTGCAAATCCTTGTGGATGATAGCAGCAACAAAACCTTATTTTAAAAAAGTGCTTAATTTTGGAAAGCTTCACTTCTAGGGCAAAAAAGACAGAGGTGAGCAAACTGTTAATGCAAAGGTGTCTGCAGTGGCCATACACCTTTTTGTATTAGCAGGTATTGTCTTTAGGTGTTGGCTAAACCAGGGGGGTGCTGGTTATTAATCCATAGTGCCCATGGCTTTGAACTCCTGTTTTCACCAAAAGGAGAGTTAAAGGCTGCAGTGAGGAAGTGGCGCCCTGTGGGTGGTGGTTCTCAGCCCTTTCTGAGCTGCTCAGGCCATGTCCATCGCCCACCACATCCAGCCAGTCCTGAGCAGACAGAAAGGTGTGGTTTAATCACAAGTTCCTCTGGCCGACAGAAGCCATGAGAGACCAAAGGTGCCTTTGCCTGAAAATGCATCAGCTGTGAAAACACCTTCACGCCCCATTTCTCCCTGTGGTCCATCCCTGGGCACAGGGGCTGCATCCCAGAGCAGTGCTGAGCACTGGGGGATGCTCAGGAGTGGTGGGCTCATACCCTAAAGGCAGCGTGAGTGACAGCTCACACGAGAGCCAGGCTTTAAAGCCAAGTGCTTAAACACAGGCAAAGAAAAGTGTCTGATTTCAGGTTCATCCAGGTAAGGATTGAGGCTCCCAAGTGGCTGGGGAAAACTTTCCTGCTGGTGAGACACCAACGGGCTTAGAGGCTGCGTGCCAAAAAGAGGAGGCCCGGCACTGCCGTGGTGGTCCCACTCCTCGCCCTTCCACCACTGCTGCCGAGGAGGTCAGTGGAGGTCACCCCGTGGTGGTGAGTGCCAGCGGCTGAAAATGCAGCCCCGGGATGGCACCGGGCAGCCCCCGGCTCCTTGTGCAGTAAATAACAAGACCTAAAAGGCACAAACCCAGTGGGGTGAAGACCAGCAGAAGCAACAGCCCCATGGTCCTCCCTCCTGGAGAAAGAGACCGGAGCTGCTCCCTGCGCCAGGTTGCGCAGTGCCTTGCACCCCCTTGGGTGTCCCGCTGTGCTTGGCGGGTGGTGCGAGGATTTCGGATGCGGCAGCTGAGCGGGGTGGGTGTGTGGGGGCTGCTCTGTCTGCCGGGCGGTGAAGTCTGGCAGCAGAAGGTGGGGTAATTCAGTCGGCCGCTTGCCAGTTGCGCTGTAACAAAACCTGCTAAATGATTGTAGTGTGGGTGATGCTGGGCTCTTGCAAGGGATTTTAAATGCAGAGGCTTTTGGAGCCAGGCAGTGACAGCATCATTCATTTCATCTTCTCTTGTGAGCAGTTAGTAGCGGTTAACGTGTGAGCTGCTCCTGTGGTTCCTTTGTTGCCTTTTCTCTTTCTTTTGCAGCACAGGCAGAGGAAGCCAAGCTGAGTGTGGCGGGGTCAGGTCCAATTACCACAAGGTCGTGCTTGCTTGTGAAGAGTAGGACGTGGCCCCTTGCACCTGCCAGGTCTCCTCCGTCGTGCCTGTGGTAATTAATAGTCATTGTTTGGCCACAGATCTTCAGCCTCGGCAACAGTGTTTGAAAACCCGCCTCTGATGCAGCTCAGCCTTCATGTGCAAGAAGATGAGCTCGGGTAGATTCACTGCTTTCTCTCTTCCACCCCAACCTTTGCAGGACAGCACAGAGGTGTCCAAGGAGCTGCTGGCCTCGCTCGCCTTCATGAACACCAGCTCGGACTGCTTGCCCCAGGAGCTGCATCCTGCCATCCCTGCCCTGGGGACCCTGCTCCTGCTGGGCTGCATCCTGCTCAACGGCGTGAGCTTCTGGGTCTTCTGCTTCCACATCAAGCAGTGGGATTCAGGCATGATCCTCCAGTTCAGCCTGGTCCTGGCAGACATCACCATCATCCCCATTGCTCCCCTCCGGATTTCCTACCTCAGCCTCGGCAGCCGGTGGCCATTTGGCCAATTTCTCTGCCAGCTCGAAGTCTTCCTGCACAGCACCCACATGTACGGCAGCATCTATTTCCTGACGCTCATCTGCATCCACCGGTACTTTGTGGTTGTTCGGTACAAGAGCAAGTCCCTCTGGAAGAAGAGGACCTTCTTGAGAAAGCTGTGCTTGTTTGTCTGGATCGTCCTCTTTGTCCAAGGGCTGCCTTTCTTCTTCGTCCTCAAAACTTCAGTTATTGATGGCTCAGAAAGATGCCTGAATATTCACCAGTCAGAATTGTCCTCTGTTTACATAGTCTACAACATGGTTGTGGTTGTGTTCTCTTTCCTCCTGCCCTTTGCTGTTTCCTTGACCTGCGGTGCTCTGCTGGGAGCTGCCATTGCTAAAGCAGCCAAGAGAAGCTCCAGAGGTAAGAAGATGAAGAACAGGTCTCTGCAGATGATAACAGTGTCTCTGGTGATTTTTGCCATCTGCTTCGGTCCTCTGCACATCTGCAGGACCATAGGCGTCATTGTGAAGTACTACGACATATCTTGCCAGCTCCTGCACCAAGTGGAAGTTGCCTACTACATCAGCTGGGTCTTCACCATGGCAAACACCTGCCTGGATCCCCTGATCTACGTGTTTGCCAATGATAAGTTTAAGAAGAGCTTTGCTGACTCCTTCCGCAAACGGTGGGGCACCAACTGAGTGTGGCAGGGAACTGGGAGCCCCCTGAGGGAAGATGCTGAAGAACTGGACCCTGAGCTTCCCCCTCCTTTTTTCTGTCCCAGGTCCCCAGAGCTACCAGCAGCAGTTCAGCCTGGCAACACTGCAGGACCTGGGGGTTTCTCTGTGTTCCCCCAGTGACACCACGGGGTTGTTCCTGCAGGCAGGGGCTCCCTGGGCTGTAAGGAGGCTCTGACTATGCACAGCTCCTGGCCGTATCCCAGGTGGTTGGACCTCTTGTGCATGGGTTCCTTGAGAGTGCTGAAAGAGCCAAGCCCTACTGAGTACAAGGGGGGAATAGGGAAAGAATTTATACCTAAAGTCATAAATCAGGAGAAAATCCAGTGAAAACTGTTGTGAATTCCTGACTGTGAATGTTTTTGTGCTTTTTTGGGAGGAGGGTCTGCATGTGCATGGAGCTGAGGAGGGTGCAGGTCCCAGAACCCACAGAATGCCCCCTGTCCCTGACCCTTGGGCACCAGCATCTCCCCATGCACCACTGGGCTGGGGCCAGGCTCCCCCTTACCCACGCATCTGATGGAAGGACAAGGTGGCAGATGTTGAGCCACGGATGAGGGGTACAGGTGGGAGGTGTGTGGATGGGGAAAGGAGCTTCATCAGCCTGGTAGGAAATCTGGACTCAGTCTGTTGGAAGGTCCTCGGGAACAGGATTGTGTGCGCCCCTCTCATCAGCCTGCCCTCGTCCCATGACGACTGGGCTGAACGCCTGCGAGGAGCTTCCTTCACCCCACTCTGAGTGGCAGCCAGGGAGAGCAAAAGTGTGGGGTGAAGGGTGCAGAAACCTGGAGCCTGAATGCAAAGGCCGTGCTTGTCCCGTTTGGGCATGTTGCCTGGCCAGCCCTCAGCCCTCTGGCTGCTCTCATCCTTGGCACCTTTACCTTGAGGCAGGGGACTGTGTTTCATGGTCTTCTCCTTCTTCAATCACGCCATGCAGATGGGTTCCTGGCCTCTGGGAGCATGGCAGCCCCAGGGCAGTGGCTTCTCCCTCGGGGTGGTGGGAAGTGGCTGCTCTCTGCTGCAGGAGCAGGGGGAGTGGAAGAGCCTGAGCTCGTGGGGGCAGAACTGCTGAGCTGGGTGCTGGGTCAGCCGAGGTGGAGGAGCCGGCAGTTCTTGGGCTGCTCAGGGTTTCTGCAGATTAGAAATACAGTATAGCTTTAAAAATGTATATAATTTTGTGGGGGAGCAGGCTTCTTTTAAACCCAGGTTTGACACTGGGGGATGTGAGAGTGTTGGAGGCTCTGACTGCTGCAGCTCCAAACTCATAATGGAAAGTGAGGTGCAAAAATAGTGTTTAAAAGAGTGGGCAGAGTTGTAACGTCACTTCCCCTAGGGTCATGTGCTCCAGCCCTTCCCTGTGCCCTGCCTCAGTTCACCTCTCTGTAAAACAGACCCAGCCAAGCAGAGTTGTGCTGACTAAACAGAGCTGCACACTTGAGTGCGTTTTTGTGTTACAGGGTGGCAAACCATGGCAAAGAAGGCGGCAGAGAGAGGAGAAGCTGGCGGGGTATAAGGCAATGGCTTGGATGTTCAGGGTTTATTTTTAGGCTTTGCTATACACTTTGTAAGCATCATACTGGATCCAAATTTCACTTCTCCATCTCTGAAATGCATCTAATTGCCCTTCCTTTTTCTGTCTTGCCTCTTTCAACTGAAAACCTACAGCCGGAGATCATGCTCACAGTTTACTTTCTGTATGAGCAAAGCCAGGCACAGAGATCTCGATTTTGTCTGGATTTCCTGGAAGATGCTGTAATGACTGCTGCTGCTAGGACAACAGGGAACAAGACCTCATCACCTAAGAGGAATTGGGTTGTGGTTGGGATTTTCATCAAGGTTTTGGTTCCCAGTACCCCACTTCAGTTTGGGTTTGGATGTCTCAGCTGTTGGATCTGCCTCCATGCCTGCTCCTTCCCATCTGGTCCACCAGCGGAGCCAGTGGACCAGAACCCACTAACTGCCCACAGAACCCAACAGATAATGCATTCATCCTGGAAACTGCTACCAAGGGCACCCAGAAGTGGCCAGGAGACTCATTTTCTAACTTTGCTTCCCTCTCCCAGTTAATTCTTTGGCTAATCCCTGCCTGCCTTGCAGGTGGGAGTTGTGCAGCTTAATTTGATTTTTGCCTATAATGATAGTTAATCCCTTGCATGATCAGACAGAAGGTGTTGTTCCTTACTGTTGGTAATGCTGCTTTTGGATGGGTCCTATTGCAACATCCAGGCAAGCTTCATAGTCCTGCCTTGCATGGGCATGTGGGTGGCAGTGAGCTTGGTTTCGGGCTCCTGCTTGAAGGAGGAAATATTTTTGTGTTGAGCTGATACAAAAATGAGGAGGCATTTGTATGTGTCTGTGGAAAGGGTGGTTGTCCCTGTCCCTGATCACAGCATTTGCCAAAGTGTCCAACAGAAAGCTGAAGACCCATACTCAAAACCCAGGCGAGCAAGTGATGGGGAGGAACCACGTCAGGATAATCCCTTTTTGTTCCACCAGGGAGCACAGCTTGAGTAATTTTGATGCAAAATGTTTTCCAGATCAACATTCACCTTCCTACTCTTAATGAACTGGCAGTCAGTAATTCAGCCATGACAGCTCGCTTGAAAACCAACAGCTGTTCAGGCAAGTACAGCTACGGCAAATGCTCGGGCACCGAAACGTATCTGCAGTCTTGCATGTGACTGTATCTCATCCTACATTTAAAAACCCAACTCTACCCTAAGCATGACCACAAATCCTCTTTTCTTGGTTTGAGCTGCTAGTATTTGGTAACTGCAGTGAAAGCATCCCATCTCACGTAGTCACAGCATGACTGGGTCCCTCTGGTCCAACCCCTGCTCCAACAGGGCCATCCTGAGCAGGGTGCCCAGCACCACATCCAGGTGCCTTTAGAGGATCTCCAAGGAGGGAACTCCACAACCTCTCTGAGCGATCTGTGACAGTGCTCTGTCACCTGCACTGTGAATAAATGCTCGCTGATGGCCAGGGGAACCTCTTTTGTTCCAATTTTTGCCCAGTGCCTCTTGGAGTTGGACTCAACAATCCTTGTGAGTCCCTTCCAACTTGGGATAGTCTATGATGCTTGTCCTGGCACTTGGCACCATGGAAAAAAGTCTGGCTCCCTCTTTGTTGCACCTTCCTTCAGGTATTTATAGATGTTGATGAGATCCCCCCTGAGCCTCTGTTTCTCCAGGCTGAGCAGTCCCAGCTCAGCCTCCCCTTGCAGTAGAGGGGCTCCAGGCCCTTCTACATCCTGGTGGCCCTCTGCTGGGCTCCTTCCAGTACATGCAGGTCTTTCTTGTACTGTGGGGCCCAGAGCTGGAGCCAGCACTCCAGGTGTGGCCTACAGTACTGTGTCCTGTTCTCAAGTACTGTGTCCATTTCAGGAGTGTTTGATCTTGAGGAACTTTTAGGATCATGGTCCCTATTCACTTGCTATAAGGAGACTGCCTTTAAGCTTTTGATGTTTTAAAGCGATTCTTACACCTTTCTGAGATGAGCTCGTGCACTTATAAGGCACACAACCACACCATTACTTAGTTAAATTTAGGTTATTGCTGCTTGATAGCTGCACCTTTACTGGATCTGAAGCCTCACCCAGATGCCATACCCGGCACCTCGTTCACAAGGCAGTCACCATTTGTTTCTAGCTTTGAGCAAAGGTGAAGATGCTGATGGTTTCGGACCATTGACCTGTACCACTTTCAGGTTTCAGGATCTTGATGCCATCTCCTTCACTCCAGTCTAAGCTCATGTTGGTTCCCCCCAGCTCTGAGCCCTGGTTCAGCCCTGAAAAGTGGCCAAGGGCTGGGGGCAGCAAATGGGGGTTTTCTTCCACCAACTCTCTGTCGCTGGGCTGAAGGGGAGAGGGGAGCCCAGCAGGAGTGTGACAGGCTGTGGCCAGCAGTGAATGCCCATGTCCAGGTTGGGACGCAGCCCTGGGTGAAGGCCATGGCCCTGCCTGGCCCAGCCTCTGCAGGCCCGGCTGAGCAGCCTGCTGTAGTCTTTGCAGACTGGCCCCAGCATGAACCTCTCATAAGGCCATTTATTAAATGTGCACAGAAGCAGCTTGTGATTAACAATCATGGCTTTTTGTTTGTTTGTTTGTTTGTTTGTTTGTTTTAAGGCAGAGAAGAACTATCAGGTCCTGCTCACTGTGCACATGGCAGAGTGTCACTGGGCCAGGATAAACAGTGTAAAGGGTTCAGTTACTGACTGAGCTATTACTTGTCTCCCAAATCCTTCTGACCATTTAGCGAACAGCCGCAGGCAGTTCTGTGGTGGCTTTCAGCTGAGCTCAGGCCTGGAGCCTGCTGCAGGCGGTCTTGTTTCAGCATCCTGCATCCTCCAAACAATCTTCCCGTGCTCAGCATAACTTTGGAGTCCTTGCACTCATGGGTAAGAGGTGGGCACAAGAACAACAGGCTGACTGGAGCAACACGGCTGATTTTCTGTAGAGCATGATGGTCTTGTGGACAAGCCCTGGTGAACCCAAGCCCAGAAAACCACCCTGGCACCAAGTCCCTCTGTACAACCTGGAGGCATGGAGATCCTGGTCCCTTGTAGATCCACCAGCTTTTAATTTATATTTTTGTATTTAAGCTCATTGAGCAGCACTGCAAAGTGGGTGAGGAGCTTGCTAAAGCACTAAAAACCACAGAAATGTCTTGGAGCATGGGTGGATGGTGCTTTTCCATGGCGCAGCTGGGTTTAACCTCTGGATTAAACCAGTGGTTTCTTCCCAGCTGACACCAAACCCAAACCATGTGTCAGTCTTCGCAAAGCATGGTGCTCAGCATGGTGCTGAGGTTTGCATTGCAGTTTGATTGCGTGGTTTCACCTTGTATGCTGTGTTGTATGGCACACTGCACTGAGGTTTGCAACGTGTGGTGCTGCAGCAGCGAGTTGTGTGCATGGGAGCAGGGTTGCTACAGACGGGCTCTGCCCTGGGGAGCCAAACAGCGATGTTTTCAGCAGAAGGCAGTCATTTCAGGTGCAAACACTTCATTCTGCAGACTACCCAGTTTTCCATCAACCCCTCCTTCCCCTGGGGTGATACCAGCCCATCAGCACATTAAACGGCCCACGACGAGCCACGGTGAGGTGTTCCCGTGACGTGGGAGCCCTCCTGCGCCATCCCAGCAGGCACAGTGGGAGGAAGGACACTGCTGACGTGGGCTGGGGAAAGCCCTTGGCCTTGCCTGCCACACGGGGCTGGGACACGCTGCCTGCGTTGCGTTAGGAGCCCAGCAGCTCCGAGCTGGTGTGTGGGCAACCAGCGCTGCCAGAACCTGCTCACCCAGCAGCGCCGATGGCCGCTTCCCCACATTTTTAGTTGGTGACTTGCAAGCAGGCTTCCTGTTTGTGAGATGATAACGCACAACCACAGCCTGGATGAACACACCATGCCAAAGCCCAGCTCATCCCTGCCACGACATTTACGGGATGCTGCCTTGGCTTGGTGCTGTTGTGAAAGCTTGCTTCCTCTTCCAGCAGCTCAGAAACCAAGAGCTGGGGCTGCAGATCACTAAATCAGCTTTAGAACAGTTGCAGGGGCTGTGGTCTGTGCTCTCATCGCTAATTTGGGGCATTCCAGGAAGGAATGAGGTGCTTTTTCAAGTTTATTTCTGAACACAAAACAGAAAATGGAAAATCTGCAGACTGGGCATTGGGGGTGATTGCATGGAGCCAGGGGCAAGAGACTTAAATGCTGCGTGTCCCTTGAGCCCTGCAAACAGGGAGCTTTGCAGTGCCTTCTGCTGCTTCCAACACAAACAAAGCCGGACCCAAAGCTGTGGTACTGGTGAGAGGGCTCTGAGCACTTTGGGGCTGATCGCCAAAGGGTGCTTATGTGGAAGAAATGTTTACAAGAGGGATTTGTGTGGAGAGTGGCCTTTAGATGTCCCTGGCACCATTTCTGGTTAACAAAAGCCATTCACTGAATCCTGTCCCGCTGCCCGGCCACACGCCGAGCTGGCTCGTGGTGTCCACCAGGCTGGGGAGACCCCACCAGAACTACGACAAAACCCACCCAGATCCACACCTGCTGGGAAAGGAATGCTCGCTGGTGGCACCTGGAAGAAGACAACGTTTATTTTCTCTTCATCGCGAAGCCTTTCCAAACCCAGTCCAGTGAAAAAGGATTAGTCAAAACTATCAGTGCCACCGTCGGTGCCCACAGGTCCCTGGAACACAGGGATGTCCCCTCTGAGCATCAGCATGGGGAAGGCTGGGTTGTAGGGCAGGTGCGTGGTTGCTCGCCTGCACTGAGGATCAGGCAAGGGCATCCCTCATCAGTGCAGTCTCATCCCTGCTCCTGCACCCACACAGCTGAGAAAATACAGCTCAGGGCAGCAGGCAAGGAAAGCAGAGGAAGGAGAATATCGGTGTGCAAGCCTGGAGGCAGGCTCCTATTTTCAAGGAGAAAATAACAAAGAACCATGCTCCTCCTCCAGCCGGCTGTGAGGCCCTGGTGTGCTGTGCCTCGGCTTCCCTCCCTGCCTCACTGCTGAGGGTCGTCACCTGTCCTGGGGGTGGACAGCTGGGAGGGGGTGGGTTGAAGCAAAGAGCTGAATTCCCAGGGTTTACACAGGAGGAGGAAAAAAGGATGTGGGAACACCCCAGCAACAAGGCATAAAGTTTGAGTTTGGGGCCACAAACCCCCACACGCAGCCCCATCTTTCTTTCTTTCCTTCCTTCCTTCCTTCCTTCCTTCCACAGCTCCATCCATCCACCCATCCTTTGTTCCTTCCAGTGATGACCATGCCAGTTGCAGAATCAACAGTGGAGCTTCCAGAAGTCCCAGTGCTCTGTATTTTAGCCCCCCAGATCATCATGTCCCAGCCACCCAGCACCCTTTCCCGATGTTCCCCACTCCTGAGGGCTGCAGCAAACCTCAGGCAGCTGGGGAAGGTGTGGGATGAGGGCAATCATGTCCCACAGCTGGGGGTGGGAGGTGCTGCCCCAGGGCACAAAGCTGGGGAGAGGGACCAGGGATCCTGATGATGCCTGGGGCTATGAAGGGCTGCAGGGTACAGCTGACATGGTGCCAGCCCTGGGCTCAGCTTGGTAAGGGCTGCACATGGCATCAGTTTGGCTTTGTGTAGAGGTAGTGATGTGAGGAGGGTCGTGGGGGTGCTGGTAGGGGCTCAGCTGGTGGTACCTCTGGTGTCCTGCCCTGTTCTGCTCCTTCACAGGTGATGCAGAGATGGCAGGGGAGCTGGAAGGGGGATGGACGTGTTTGAGGCAGGATGAGGCCAAAGCCCTTGAAAATAACTCAGGATGCCCCCAGATTCTGGGGCAGGGAGGATGTGGGAAGAGCTCCTGGTGCAGCAGCATGGCTGAGCTCCCCAGGGGCTGCTCCATGGGATCATTAGCAGAGGGGGCAGGGAGCAGTGGTGGGGTCAGGCTGCAAGGGGCAGAGAAGGACCTGGAGGGTTTGAAGTTTCTTGGTGACTTACCCTGATCCTTGTTGCCCTGTAGCTTTAGACCCAGCACGAGAAGGCAGCACCCACTTCAGCAGGAGCTTGAATGCGTGCACAGCACAAAGTGACACTGCTAATTAGGCTCAGAGGCACACAGCCCGTTACGGAGCCTGGCCGGTCCCGGACCGTTTGTCTTTGGTGCTTGTGAGCCAGGAGCAATTACTGAGCCAGCAGCTGGAGGTGGAATCGAGGAGTGATTCACTGCAGAGCCCCGCTACGGCTGGGCAGGAGGCAATGCAAGGGCTGTGCAGGCACCACATGAGGAGAGGGAGCAGCAATGCTGCCTGCTCTGCCCCCGTGCAGCTGGAAGTGCAAGGTGCTGCTAATCTCCCAGGTTAGGGTACGTGCACGGGCACCGTAACTTGTGTCGTATGCTCCAGCAGCAGAAGTCCTGATGAGCAGGCAAGCAACTGATGGCTGCATCACCAGCGTGCCCTGGGGTGATGCTGGGCGATGCTCCCAAGGCTTGGGTGATGGAATAAGCTCTGCTTTGGGCTCAATAGTGATCAGGTTTGGGTTGAAGGCATAGGACGGGCACCCAAGGGGGCAGGGAGCTCCAGGCCAGGTGCCACTATTGCAGCAAAGCAAACTTGAACTGTCTTCGTCTCCTGGTGGGAATAAAGCTGATGTGGATGGAGATGCTTTGCTAGGGAACAACAGAAACTCCTTTCTTTCTTTTTTGCAACTGCTTGGAAAATGGGTTGAACCAGGCCAAAATGAAGTTCTTAGTGAGCCTTTTCCCCCAGAACAAGGGAGTCTGTAGGGTTGGCATGTTTGTTTTAAATTGGGCAGGGCGGGCACCCCACAAGAAGTGAGCTGCAGCCTGGGCAGGTTCAACGCCCACAAGCCCAAAGCACTCATGCACACCAGGCTGCTTTGCTCCGGGCTAATTCAAAGCCAACTTTTGCCAAAATCAACGTGTTTATGCAAAGGACTGCAGTGAGGTGGCCTTTAGTGGTAAGGAGAAAAAAACAAAGCTTTTGCCAAAGAAATTTCTCCCCTGCTGCACTAATGGCCTCAGAACACTACAGGGCACCTACTCAAGGTTCTGTGCATCTAAGGCCAAATCCTACAAGTTGCAAGAATCACCTTTAAATCACTTAATTAACTTTAAGGAAAAAAAAAAAAATCCAGCTCCTGAAATCATGAGATAAAAGAGATAACGTTACTTCTGCAGAGAAAAGCACCATTTGGGGGTCAACATCGGTGCCACCAAAAACAGCATCGAAATGCCTGCTCCTGTTTTCTCTCAAAGTCCGTCACCCCCAGCCCTGGCAAACCAAGTCACGCTGCTGTGAGTGCAGGGGCTGACATCAGCAAAGGCTCGGCACAAGCGGCAAGGGAAGTGAAAAAGGTTTGCATCTGTGTGAGGCTGTAAATTTGGGTTGCCAAACAGGATACGGGCTGGGAAGGCAGCTGGGCGAGGAGGCTGCGGTGGCTGCTCACCCTTCTGCTCGGGTGCATTGCTTGCTGTTGATCATAACTTGTGTGTGGTATGGAGGGGGTTAATGTGCTTGTTTGGCAGCTCTGCTCACAGCACTTTGCTCTTATGGGGGTTTTGGTGAGCCTTGAGGTTTGGTTTTGCTAAAAATGAATGCTGATGGTTTAAAAATAATAATAAAAATAAAAGCTCTGCGTCCTGTTGGGACCAACCTTACTGAAACAAGTGCCCATGTGTCCCTGAAGCTGGGAATAAACCCCAAAACCATCCATAGAAGCTTCCTGCAAACCACCCCCAGCGTGAGAAGTGGGAGCCGGGGCCCTCGCTGAGGCTGACTCACTCACGTGAGGCTGGTGATGAATCGCTGCCTCTGCAGCTGGGTTTTGCTGTGATCTTGAGCAAATCTCTGGCTCATCACAATAGGGCAGTGTTGCAAGGCGTTATCTCCTGACCACCTGTGGTTGGAGGGCATCCTCCAAAACCTGCTGGGCACGGAGCTGCCCCAGCCAGCCCGGATAAGGCACAGGAAGGGACATGGCTTGGCTGTGCTGGCATCCAGCTGGTGCCAGAGAAAGCACGTATCTGGAGGTGGAGAGGCTCACCCCGTGCCAAAATCACCCCTTGTCTGCACTTGTGGAGGACAGCATGGACCTGGTTGAAATCTATCCTTGCTTGGTTCAGACAAGGCTTGATGAGAGGAAAAGTGGGAAAATCACAATTTGGGATGTCTCAGTTTCCATCGGGGTGGGAGTGAGTTGGGGTGAGTCTGAGCAGGAGGCTCATGGACCCAGGGAGAGCCCAGGCTGGGAGCTGGGCTACCAGAATAGGGCTGGTGGCCACCTAAGTGCCATTTGAGTTGGGACTGTGGGTTGCCCAGGTGTGCTCTGGTGAGACAATTATCTGTGAGTTATCTGTGCGTGTGTGTGCGTTTGTGTATAGGAAAAGGTGTAACTGCTGCTTGAATGAAGAGAAAGTGGTTTGGGTGCAAACATCCAGGCATAACGAGATTTGTGTTGCTTAAATGTGTTCTAACTGTGAATGCAAACTGTCACTTCAGATGTTTTGTAGGAAAAGTGTAAAAGTGAGCGTGTGTTGGAGGCAGAAATGCTGCTTCACCCCCCGAGGAGACATCGCCCAGCGATGCTCGTGCCTAGTGCCATGGCACAGGCACACGAACAGGGTGAGCTCCACGGGACGGCCAGATCTGCCGTGTCCATAACACCACCTCCAGCACCAGAGTGGGCTCACCCCTGCTAAACCCTTCAGGGCTGACCTGGCCCACCCTGCCCGTATCCTGCCACGTCCCAACAGCAGCCTCAGGAAGTTATTGCAAACCTGCTGGGGAGCGCAAACCCACCTCCAGCATCCCGCAGCATCCACCTCCTGTCCTCTTACCTGCAGGTATCCGCCCCTTCCTGAGTGCTACGCAGGAAAATCCCCGCACACCCCCAGCCCCCTGCCCTCTAATCCCTTTATGGTGTTTGTGCCGGGCTCCCCCACACCGACCCTGCTCTTTGCCTTCCCTCTAATCTCCCCGTCAAACAGTTTTGGCAGGGACAGAGCAGCACGTGCTGTTTGGAGTGGCCAAACCTGGAGCGGGCAGAGGGAGCGCTCCCGCCTGGGGCTGCAGGCGATGCTTCGGAGGTGTCATCCATGAGCAGCACCCAGGGCAATCCCCCTCATTTCAGAGCAGCACCCTGATTCCTGGAGGATAATTTTGAATAAAAACCCAATTCTCCATCCTGCTAGCTCTGCTTTGTGGCGTGTCTGGGCGCTGGGGGGGCTGACCACTGCCCAAGGCTGCAGCACCCCCAGCCCCAGGTGCCCATCCTGCTGCTTGTGGCTGGGGAAGGTGTGGGCAGCGACGGGTCCTTTGCCCAAAGTCACCCCAGCTTGTATCTGTTTAAAGCTTGTGTCTGTTCCTGAAGGTTTTCAACCTGGAAAATTTGCTAAGGCTTCTACTGTTAATAAAGCAAAGGCTTTAATAATATCTTTGGTGTATCTTGGCAAGGCTGGGAAATGTTCGGGCTGATAAAGCCTCAAAGTCAGGGAGATAAAACCTGGAGGAGTTTCAGCCTTGGCTAGAGCTCCCCAGGGGTCGCTGGCTGCAGCTTGATCCAGGTGCTGGGCAGGGGGCTCAGCATGGAGCCATGGGAGACCCCTGCCAAGCCCGTGCTCACCTCTGAGCTTCACAGCCACCGCAGGGGAGGTGATGGCTCCTCCGTGCCGGGGATCTGCTCCTCCTGCAGTCCTCCGGCTGGAGAAAACCCTCCCCAAATAGCCTTCTGCAAAGCCCACTGGAGATTTAATGTGTGACCGTTCACAGACACAAGGACATCCCTGCTCCTGCCTGAATCCCTCCGGCACACTGACCTTGGGTGGCTCATGCATCCCTCGCCCCGGTGCCTGGCGGTGGCTGCTGTTTGCTGTGCCTGTCGCGGCGCGGGCGGGCAGGAGCCCGCTGTTTGCAAGGAGCCCAGAGCTCATCGGCTGGAGGGTAAAAGGTGGTTCAAGAGGCTCAGGGATCCAGGTCGGAAATGTGCTCGTTGCTATTAGCGTACAGTCCAGTTTCTGCTATGGAAAGGGCTGGAATTAGACCATGGTGAGATAAGACTTGATCCCATGGTGGACAGCAAAATGCAAATAAGCAGGTGTTAACACTGTATGGCAGGAATGCCTTGCTAAAATCCCTAGCAGGCTTTTGTGGCTAAACAACGCTGTGGTATCCATCAAATATTTGGTGAGCTGCCCCACTAGCGGTGTTTGGGGCAGGCATGGGACCCTGTGCTCGCAGGCTGGAGCCGTCCCTGCTGCCCCAAGCCATAGGAGCGCCCTGTTTGCCCTGCCGGGCTGGGCTTTGACCAGGGAAGGGATTACCGGTGTTTGTTCTGTCTTCCCCCTGCAACTATTTTGGTGCTCGGCACTTCCAGCTGTCCAAAAATGAGTTTTCCTCCCTGAACCATACAGTTACTACTGGACATTAGTGCAGTCGGTGTTTTGTTTCGTTTCTCTGTATTTTTGAGCCTGCTGTGTACACAGTTTTGGAGTGTTTCTGGGCACTTTCAGGAGGAAAACCAGAGCTTTTGCTGGGCATAAAGTGAGGACTCGTGGATCTTGGCTGAACCCTGGTGCTGCACAGCTCACGTGAAAGCATCAGCACTGTGTTAGACCAATGCAACTCGCGAGGGGCTCAGTGCTGGCTGCTCTCAGGGCCAGGTTTGTGTTGTTTTCCCGGGATGGGGGCCGTGGGTTCTCCCTCCTCACCCCCAGCCATGGAAGCGCAGCACCAGCCCCTTGCATCCCCCGTGGGCTCCAGCTCCCATGTGGGAGCCTCAGAGCAGCCCAGCGTGGGCAGGGGGGCAGTGACACGGCCAGCACACCCACGGCCACGCAGCCGCCTCGGGAACACCTCTGGGACCCCGCCTGGGCTGCACACCCAGGCACACGCTTCCTCCTGGGCTGCCGCCCTGTTCGTGACAATTTCCAGCCAGGAACGAGGAAACGTTTGGGCTTCGCAGCCAGATTTATGGATGTGTCCCCAAAGCACCCGGCTGAGGGAGGTGGCTGGTTCGGAGCTGCATGCTTTGAGGGGCTCCTGCACAAAGTCCCTGTGTGACACCCGGCACGGAGGGTGCCACCAGGGAGCCCTGTGCCCTCCACCACCGCCGCTTCAGGTAACCTCGGGCACATCCCTGGGTGCTGACCTCCTTCCCTCGGGGCAGCACCCGCGGCTGGCAGGGCGGGTGACGTCCAGGTGCCACTGATGTCACAACCTGGGGACCAAAATTGCTAATTAGCTTTTGCCTCTCTGTCTGTCGATCTCATTTCCTGGTGCTTGTGCAATCGCAGATGCTTTCGTGTGTCTTCCCGGTTGTTTATCTGCCTGCGGGAGCAAAACACCTCCAGAAGAAAACCAGAGCTGCGGGTGGGTGCCCGGCCAGGAGGCGCAGGGGAGGGTTTGCTGCAAGAGGGCTTTTTAGCTGCCCTGGTGGCACGGAGATGTTTCACTGTTTTGCACAGAAACATTCCTGGGGGTGAGTCAGACAGCCGAAAGCATGAGTCTGCCTGAGGTAGCAAAGCCCCGCACTGCTTCGGAGCCCGGGCATGTTTTAAAGCATTTTCTCCTCTTTTAAAATAGAAAAACAAGGGAGAGTGGGGAGTTGTGGTGCTCTCCTGCAGCTCTGGCAGCTGGGACCTTTGGGTTTTATTGGAAATCCTCTCCCTCCTCCCCCCAAAAAACACTATCAGGGGATTTGAGATAACGCCCGTGAGCTGCCAGCGCTGGCTGTTTGCGCTGCGCTCGTGCCGTCGGTGCACTGGGGCCGGTTTGTTCTGCCTGCTGGGACAACTGGGAGCCCTGCAACGCCATATCTTTGGCAAAGTAAAAAGGCAGCAGCCTGTTTAATTAATCTAATTGAGATTTGGTTTCAGCTCGATAGCTGGAAATCGCTGCTGTATTGAAGCAGTCGGCTCCAGCTCCCACCTGTTTGCTGGGTTCTCGCAGCTGCCTGTGAGTCGGAGCAGAACCACTGCTGCGTGCGGGTGGGTTTTGCTTCTGAAGGTCCTTAATGACTCTCTGGTGCTTGATAATGTAAAATAATGTGTTTTAGCACAACAGTTTGTCCGTGCAAGGGGCAGGACAGGATTCCTGGGGGGCATGGTCCTGGGGGTGCTAGGGAGGAGTGTGGCACCCACCAGGACCCCTGTCACAGCCCTGGAGCGGGGCTGGGGGGCAAAATGCCATCGGGGTGACCCTACAGAAACAAACCACCAGGAGGGAGGTGGCAGATTAGAGTCTGAATAAACAGGACTCGTTATTTTTAAGGACATAGAGCTGTCAGAGAGCATCCAAGGGAATGCTAGGGAGATGGTGAGGAGTCTGGAGGGGAAGATGGGTGAGGAGCGGAGGGGCAGGCGCTGAGCTCTGCTCCCTGGGGACAGCGACAGGACCCGAGGGGACGGCATGGAGCTGGGACAGGGGAGGGGCAGGGTGGGGATTAGGGAGAGGCTCTGCACCCAGAGGTGGTCGGGGGCTGGGACAGGCTCCACGACACAGGGGCTGCTTTGGGGTGATGCTGAGCAGAACCGGGGGCTGGACACGGTGCTCCCTGGACCCTTCTGTG
Organism: Aythya marila; assembly: GCF_965140915.1. Lineage (NCBI taxonomy): Eukaryota > Metazoa > Chordata > Aves > Anseriformes > Anatidae > Aythya > Aythya marila. The sequence continues at coordinate 2,218,712 of NC_139060.1, forward strand.
CCCCAGGCTTCTCACCCAGCGCTCCCGCACCGAGCTGCCCTCGGTGCCCGCCGCCCCCCGAGCATCCCCCACCCCCCCCGAGCACCCCCTACCCAACCTGCCCGGCCCCCCCCCCAGCACCCCAGGGCCCTGCCCGCCCCCCCGGCCGGGGCCGTGTCCCCGCTCGGTGCCGCCCCCCCCGGGCGGAGCCGCCCCCGCGCCGCCCCCCGCCCTATAAAGAGCGGCGGGCGCGGCCGGGGGCAGCGCTGGGGCCGGTGAGCGGCGGGGCCACGGGTTCGAGTCCCGTGGGGGGGGGACGGGGACGGGGACACGGGGAGCGAGGGGACCGGGGGGACCGGCTGGGGGTGGCAGACGGCGGGGGGGCGCTTTGGCAGAGGGGCTGGCTGGAAAGTAAGAGCAGGGAAGGGGGCAAAGAGGGTAGGGGGGGGAAAGGAGGGCAGGGGGTACAGTGGGGAAGGGGGCAGAGGGTGACGGCGCGCTCCCGTCCCGCAGGGCTGTCGCCATGTCGGTGTCGCACAGCTCCAGGCTGAACAAGCTGGTGCGGGAGCAGTACATGCGGCTGCCCCAGGGCGGGCAGGTGCAGGTCACCTACGTCTGGATCGACGGCAGCGGCGAGGGGGTGCGCTGCAAGAGCAGGACCCTCGACAAGGAGCCCAAGAGCATCGAAGGTAATGCTGCCAGTGGTCCCTCCTGTTGGCGCCGAGCATCGCTGGGATCAAGTTTTGGGGCGCTTCGGGCGGTGGGAGTCGGTGCTTGCCCTCCTCAGTTGCGTGGCACCGCTGATGCCCGCTGCAGCTGTCTCACGGGGTTGTACAAAGTGGCAGTGTAAATATCCGGCTGCGAGGCTGCCGTTTGCCTAATCTCTCATCTGTCGTCAGCCCTGGGTGGGAAGGGGAACGCGAGATCCTCGCCCCTGGCCACCGGGCAAACAGGCGTGGAGCCGGGCTGGCATCCAGCGCGCTGCGTGCCAGGCGTTGGCAGAGGGTGGCCGGCGGGGAGGAAAAGCTCCGGGGCTGATCCTGCCCTGCTGGATGGCACCGGGGTGGGTGAATGCACCGGTGCTCAGGGTTGTGCAGGAAAACCTCAGTGGCCGTCATGCCACGGCGCTTGGTGCCCTCTTGTGTGCTCCATGCAGAGTCTAAGCCAGCAGCACCTCGCACAATCCATACGTGAGATGCCTCCTCCCAACCCCGCTCTTCCCTTTGTCCCTCTCCCACCCCACAGATGTCCCCGAGTGGAATTTTGATGGCTCCAGCACAGCACAGGCAGAGGGCTCCAACAGCGACATGTTCCTGGTGCCCGTCTGCATGTTCAGGGACCCTTTTTGCCTGGACCCCAACAAGCTGGTGCTGTGCGAAGTGCTCAAGTACAACAGGAAACCTGCAGGTGAGCACCGGTGTCGTTAATAACTACTAATCCCAGCCACCCCGCTATAACTCGGGGTGCCTGTGTTTGAGGAGACCGCTGGCACTGATGCTGCTCCTCACCAACCTGCGCTGAGCTCTTGGCCTGAGGCTCTGAAATGCAAGCACCGGCAGAGGCGGGTGCGTGCAGGGACCTGTTGCAGCAGCTGCTCTGAAGGGCGAGGAGCAGCACAGCGAGAGGTGGCTGCCGCCCCGCTCCCGTGCGGAAGGGTGGCACGGGGTGGCCCAGGGTTTGATCCTGAGCGCGCCCAGCCCTGCGGGGCCATGCAAAGCATCAGTGCTCTGGCTTGTAAATAAGGGGAAACTGTAGGTGAGAAGCGGTGTTCAAAGCGCTCGGGGAGGGGAATAGCAGCTCCCAGTAATGCTTCGGCTTGGTGGCTGCCTTGTTGATGGCTGCAGGAAAGGAATGTGAAAGTGCTGGCGTGGCTCCGGGCCTCTGCAAGGGCTTATCGCCAAGGGCAGAAGTCTGCAGTCCCGGTGTCTGTCTGTCCATCTGATAAAGTCCAGGATGGAGGAGGGGATGCCTGGGGGGAAGGGTTTGGGTTGAGATCCCTTCCCGGCAGCACTGCCTCTGCCAGAGCAAGGCTTAAAGCCAGCCCCGGCTGCTGGAGCCGGGCAGCTCCCAGCCCTCCAGCTCCTGGAGCGGGGCTGCGTTGTCATTAAGGACCTCAGATGGCACGGGGTCCTGCTCCTGAGCCAGCCCAGCTGCTTCCAAAACCACAGAGCTGGAAGGAGATGAGGAGCTGGAGATGGCAGCAGAGGAGCAGTGGGAGGTGGTCAGTCCCTGCTCCCAGGTGTGCCGGGTGCCCGGGGACAGGGCTGGGGAGGAGGATGTGTGCAGGAGAAGGATGCTCATGCAGTGGAGGCAGTGGTTTTGGGGGTAATTTAATGAAACCTCCTGGGCCTGTGGCCTGATGCTGTGGGCATGCAGTGGCTCTGCAAGGAGGAACCTGGTGAGCAGAAGGCCCTGCAGGAAAGGGGATTCATTCACTGCTTTCCCTGGGACTTCTGTGGGAAATGCTCTGGGAGGTGGCTGAGGCTCGAGTGGGATGGAGCTGAACGTGGTGGGTGCGTGCCCACAGTGTGGGTCTGACCAGGATCTCCCTGCCCACAGAGACCAACCTGAGGCACACCTGCAAGAAAGTCATGGACCTGGTGAAGGACAGCCACCCCTGGTTCGGGATGGAGCAGGAGTACACGCTGCTGGGCATCAACGGCCACCCCTACGGCTGGCCCGACAACGGCTTCCCCGGCCCGCAGGGTAAGCGCCTTCCTGCAAACCCCAGCCCAAATGCTCACCGGGGGATGCTGTCCTACACCGAGCATCCCATCCCATCCCATCCCATCCCATCCCATCCCATCCCATCCCATCCCATCCCATCCCATCCCATCCCAACACTCGGGCACATTTCCCCTTGCGGGAGCCAGGAGAAGGAGGGCCGGAGCTGTTTTGCCGACTGCCCCATGGCTCACGTGAGCCGGTCGGCAGCGCTGCTCCTGCCAGACCCCACTGCACAAACAGCTCTGGGCTGCACGACTTGTTTGTCAAGGGCAGGAGAGCTCGGCCGGAAAAATCTCCCCGCGGCTGTTGGTGAAGGGACCGGCCGGGTGCTGCAGCACGAGGCTGAGCACCTCCTGGGAGAGGGCCAGGGGTTTCCCAACCTGACTTCTTCGCGTCGCAGGGACGAGCTGTTTGCAACATCTCCCTTCCCCTAGGCGGGGAGAAGATCTTCCTCTGACCTGTGTGAATGAGGAAGAGCGCTGCAAAACCACAGCCAGCTGACTGCTCTGGGCACGAACAATGCCAGCTGCTGGCAGAACAATCTCCGGAGCTTGAAGTGCTCAGAGGGTCAGTGGGGTGCCCTGGGGCAGACCCAGCCAAGCTCTCCTTATCTCCTGGCTGCCTCCCAGTTGGCGTTACGAGTCCTGTTGAGCCGCAGAGATAAGGCCGAGGTTGCACAGATGGTCACTCACTGCTCCCCGGCGTTGGGGTTGGTGTCCCGATGCACCAAGGATCCCCATTTGATCCCCATAAATCCTCTGCAGCCGATTCTGGTCCCAGTGCCTGGGGGTGGCGGGGGCACACTGCCGTTCCTCCCCAAAGCCGTAATTGTGTGATGCCTTCTGTTTCCTTCCCAGGCCCCTATTACTGTGGGGTTGGAGCGGATAAGGTGTACGGGCGGGACATCGTGGAGTCCCACTACAAGGCTTGTCTGTACGCGGGGGTGAAGATCTGTGGCACCAACGCGGAGGTGATGCCCTCCCAGGTAGGTGCCCGCAGCCCCGTGGATGCTGACCATGATCCAGGTCTGCTTCTCCCAGGCTTGTGCTCCCCATTTCTCCTTGGGGCTTCTCTGCTGTTGGGTTCCCAGTGATGGAAAGTGGGGCTGGGCCACCCTGCGGTGCCCAGCACGGTGTCAGCGTGAGCCAGGACGGGCTGTGAGAGCAGCAAGTGGAGCTGAGGGTGTCTGTGTCCTGCTGCCCTGCCCTGAGAGCTGGGAACCTCCTGTGGGACACAGCCTTGGGCAGCAGCTGGAGGCGATTTGGGTTTTTTAGGAGCTGACACAAGGGAGCCTGTGATTGCTTTATGCAGGTGGCCAGACTGGCCGACGGCGATTTGATTCTCCCGCTGATAAGCAGGGGTTTATCAGCAGCGGGGCTGAGGCACGGCTTTTAACGACCCTGCTGTTTGCCCTGATCTTTTCAGGGTCCTCCTCAGCTGCCCCCAGCACCCTGCGCTCCGGCCAGGCCATGCCAGCAGCTGTGGATGCGTCATCCCAGCTTAGTCACCAAGGGTGGCGCAACCCTGTCCCCAGGAAGGACTCGTGGGGACATCTTTAGTCCCGTGCCCAGCTTGCAGGAGGATCTTACATGCCAGCTGCTTGAGCACCAGCCTTGGAGCAGGGCGTGATACTTATTTACTTCCATTTTGAGAAAAGCCCTCCGATTTTCTCTCCTTAGTTGTGAACAGTTTATTCCCTTTTTTTTTTTTTTTTTTTTGGTGTGCCAAAGCTGTCCTGTTGTCTAACTCAATGCTCCCCATCCCATTGCTGATTCCTGATGGGTGAACTATAAAGCTCAGCCACTCCCCATGCTGGCAGCTCTCGTGGGGGGTGTGACAGGGACACAGGCTGCCCCACAGCTGAGGCACAAATCTCTCCTGTCCCCCACAACACATCCGCTCTCACCTTCCAGTGGGAATTTCAAGTGGGGCCGTGCGAAGGCATCGAGATGGGCGATCACCTCTGGATGGCTCGCTTCATCCTGCACCGCGTCTGCGAGGACTTCGGGGTGGTGGCCACTCTGGACCCCAAACCGATGACGGGCAACTGGAACGGGGCCGGCTGCCACACCAACTACAGCACCGAGGAGATGCGGAGGGACGGGGGCCTCAAGTGAGTCCCTGGGGGAGCCCTGGGCTGCACGCGGGAGGGTTGGGGCCACGTGCCGAGCTGGGGGAACATCTGATTTTAAGAGCACGTTGTCATAAGTGGTGGCCTGAGAGTGCCCCATGGCTCTGCTGGTCCCCACACCAAACCTGACCCCATTCTGGTCCCCCACAGACACATCGAAGCGGCCATCGAGAAGCTGAGCAAGCGGCACGACTACCACATCTGCGTCTACGACCCGCGGGGCGGCAGGGACAACTCCCGGCGGCTCACCGGCCACCACGAGACCTCCAACATCTTCGAGTTCTCCGCTGGCGTGGCCAACCGAGGCGCCAGCATCCGCATCCCGCGCCAGGTGGGCCAGGACGGCTTCGGCTACTTCGAGGACCGGCGGCCAGCGGCCAACTGCGACCCCTACGCGGTCACCGAGGCCATCATGAGGACCACGGTGCTCAACGAGACCGGCGTGGAGACCAAGGACTATGCCGACCACTGAGGCCGCGGGGTGGGTGGAGGTTCTCGTGCCGACGCGAGCCGTGCCCGCGCGGTGCCGTCGGCTGTCAGCTCAGACTCTTTAGGAAGCTCGCTTCTGGTTTTGTGAAATGTCGCCTTAGAAATTATATATATTTTATAGCGAGAGGGAGGGGCCCAACCTATTTTCTCAACCACTTTTTCTGGTTCCTGGTTTTAGGTCATCCTTGGGGAGTTTTTTAAGACTTGGATGGAATTTTTTTTTTCCCGATGGACTTTACACTGTGATGTACATAGATTCCTACGTGGAAGCTGCAGCTGCTGCTGTTTGCACCTGGGGAGGGTGGGTGCTTTTTTTCCCTATATCTCTGTTGCAAGGAAAAGATAATAAATAATTTTCCTGGCTGTATGGCAGCTGGGTTATGCTGTGGCGGGTGCATTTTTCTGTGGCTCCTAGAGCTCCGTGAAGGATTTAATTGGGATCTTGCTGATGAGTTGCTGCTTCTGGGACCGGGGAGCGCAAGAGCTGAGATGCTGGAGGCACCTCGGGCAGGTTTTAGCCCTGAAATGGGGAGGGTCTCCCCCAGCTGCCGGGGCCGCCCTGCCCCATTTGCCGGCCGAAAGGCCATCTCCCTGCATCGTGATCCCCGCAAGGCAAACAGAGTGGCGCAGCCTGAGCAAACAGCGGCCGGGGCAGCAGCTGGCGGGCGTTTACACAGGGCGTGCGCTGCTGAGTCAGCACCCGGCACGGGTGGGGGGATTTTGAACCCGGTTGTGCCTTTAGCTACGTGGGGATGAGCCCAAATCAAGGACCACGGGTCCCTCCTGCTGGTCATGGTGCTGCCAGGGTGAGCTGGGGGTGCTGCTGTGACCCGGACATGTGAGCAGCCAGGAGCCCTTGGTGTCTTTGAGCTGTTCACGATAAATGCAGCCTGGTCCCCACACTACGAGGGACAAATTTTCCTCCCAGAAATTGCCAGTCACAGCTTTTAGTCGTCTTCATCAAAATCACAGTGCTGCCTCGTTTTCCTCTCGTTTCTGTGATGTCTTTAACGGGCGATGTGAGCGCTGGGACAGCGACTGCTGCCTGCAGCTGGAAAATCAATGAAGAGCTAAATCTGGAGCAGGAAGGCTCTCGTGTTCCTCTCCCTGGCTGTACCAGTGCCTCTAAGTACAGTGCTGCACGGCTGAATCTGGGGAAGCGCATCAATCCACATTTCCAGGCGCCTCTGGCACAGCTCTGCATGGGTCCCAGCCTGGTGCTTTGTGCCTGTTCCAGGGCTCAGCTGCGGGTCTCACGCTGCCGTTCCCCTCTGCTGGAGCAGCCTCCCCTGGGGCAGGGCAGGGGGGCTCCAGGGGCTCCCCAAGCCGCAGCCGGGGCTGTTCCCAGAGCTGGGGCCAGCCCTGGCCACTGCCCGCAGGGGTTGCTGCAGCTGCTGTGTGCTCTGATGCCTTCTTGCTCTCCTTTGCCAAAACGCAGATCTCACTGGTCCTTTTCAAGGTCAAAATGGGTCAGAAACCATATTTTGTTTGTATTTATTTTTTTTCCTAACGCAGGAGGATTTCCACCCACAGGGCCAGCACCAAAGGGGAAACGAGGACACATGCATGTTCCTACATGTACAAGAGCTTTTGTTACCATTCGCTGTGCCTGCTGCTGTTGGAGGCGAGCTGTGGGGCTCAGCTGGTGGAGCAGGCGCTGGGGTCGGATCCAGCCCTGGGGACCGGGACGGGAGGCACCCAGCACCACCCAGTGCTCCCCACCAGGGATGGGTGGCGGCGATGGGGGACCCCAAGGCGAAACCCAACCCAGAATGGAGATTCCGGGAGCTTCCTGGGGCTCGGCTTTGCATTTGGGGATCTTCACCCTCCGGGGATTTCCCCAGAAAGCCGGGCCGGGCCGGGCCGCATCCTGCACAGGCGGCAGCGCTGCCTGGGGGTTTGCTGCCCTCAGCAGGCTCCGGGGCGAACGGCAGCGAGCGCAGCCCCGGGACAACCCCAAGCCCACCCAAGCTGCCATTTCCATCCCAGTGGCCAAAAAAAAAAAAAAAAAAAAGCAAAAACAACCCCAAAACAAACCAAAACCTAACAAACAATCCCTCAAAACAAACAAACCAACAAACAACAAAACCCCAAAACCAAAACCAACCCCCTTTGGGGCTCATCCTATATGCATCCCAGAAGCAGGGCACTGCCCGGGGCTCTGTGGGGTCACCCCAGCAGCCAGCACCCAGCAGGCAATGCCCAGGGGACCCTGCAGCTCCTGGAGTTCTTTCCATGGCTGCTGATGCCATTACACTGATTTCAGGCGAGGCCTCCAGGATTGTTTTTTATTCCAGTAATAAAAAGGACACCAGAATTGCCATTCTGACTCTAACAATAGCGTTACTCAAAGCCGCTGGGCAGAAGTGGGGAGTTCTGGGTAGAATAAAGACCTAAACCAAAATGTCAATAATAACTTTTTTCCCTCTCCTTGTCTTCCAGCCTGCACAATCCGCTTGAGTCTCTCTATCTTAATGGGCATTAAAATGGTTTCAAATTAGATCTACGGAAAATTGAACTTTATTCCCTCGGAACTTCAGTCTGGCCTTTAAAAGCCAGCGGTAATAGTTGGGTTTCGTGTAAGAGCATCTCTGATCTCAGAAGCTCTCAGCCTGGGCGGGAGGCAGCAGCACCAGCAATTCTCCGCTGCGGAAACACAGCCACAAGCCGAGGGGGACGCACAGCACCCAGCACACCACGAGACGAGTTGGGCAGGGGCTTGGCTGGGGATGTTTGGACCCAGCCCCACGCTTGTCCCAGTGCAAGCCCTGCTCCTCCTGACTGGCTTTGCACCCAGCTTTTGGCTCCGTTTGGTCCCTAAAAGTAGGGATGAGGACAAAGAGCCCCCAGGCTGTGCCTCATTTAGGGAAGTGCCCCCTGGGGACACCCCGGGTTGTATCTGGCCACGGTGGCGATGCAGCCCCACACAGTTTGTCCAGCCTGTGACCAACCTGTGTGGCTCCATCACTGTTAAAAACCGAGCAGGGAAGGGGTGATGGCAGCTGCTGGAGACCTGATGTGCCCCCACTGCTGGGAGGATTTGGCGCTCAGGCTTTCCAGGAAAGCTCTTTGGCAGGGCACTGGGAGCAGATGGGCATCCCCCAAAGGGATGGGATCCCCACAAGGGGGGGTTAGCCTGGTGGGGACGATAGACACATCAGCCACAACTACACCTCCCGTCTGCTCTGTGCTCGTGGGGTGTCCACAGAGCAGCCTCCACAAACTGCTGGTGCTGCTCACAGAATCACTGAATTGTAGGGTTGGAAGGGACCTCAGGAGATCGTCAGGTCTGACCCCCCTGCCAAAACAGGTTCCCTAGCGCAGGTTGCTCAGGTAGGCATCCAGACAGGCCTTGAATATCTCCAGAGAAGGAGACTCCACAACCTCCCTGGGCAGCCTGTTCCAGTGCTCTGTTGCCCTCACCGTGAAGAAGTTCTTTCTCATGTTGGTGCAGAACTTCCTGGGCTCCATTTTGTGGTAATTACCCTTTGTCCTGTCCCCACAGACCACTGAAAAGAGGTTGGCCACATCCCTCCATCTCCCACACTTATATATTATATAATATATAATATTATATTATTATAACATATTTGTGAACATTAATAAGATCCCCTCTCAGTCTCTTTTTCTCCAGGCTGAACAGACCCAGGTCTCTCAGCCTTTCCTCACAGGGAACATGCTCCAGGCCCCGTATCATCTTTGTGGCCCTCTGCTGGACTCTTTCCAGGAGATCCCTGTCTTTTTTGTACTGGAGAGCCCAGAACTGGACACAGTATTCCAGGGGAGGCCTGACCAGGGCAGAGCAGAGGGGGAGGATCACCTCCCTTGACCTGCTGGCCATGCTCCTTTTAATGCACGCCAGGATGCCCTTGGCCTTCTTGGCCACCAGGGCACACTGCTGGCTCCCCAGGTCCTTCTCTGCAGAGCTCCTCTCCAGCAGCTCATCCCCCAGCACCCCCGGACACCCGGTGCTTGTGGTGGGTCTGTGGGGCCAGGTGAGCTGCCAAAAGCCCTCTGTGAGCTGCAGGCTGGGGACTGCAGGGGTTCTGGGTGGAGGCAGGAGCTGCACAAGGGCACTAACGGGCTTTTGGCAGCCCCAACCAACCTCAGCTGGGTCTCTCACCCACAGGGGCTCCATTTAAGCTTAGCCAGGGGCATTGATCCTTGCCTGAGCTGCCTGGGGGTGTGCTGGTCTTCAGATCAAACCTTGGTGATCCAGCTCCTGACCTTGGTTGGGTTCCCAGCCTGACCTTGGGCCTGTCTCATCCCTAGGCTTTTTGGAAGGTCTCTAGGCTGTGCCTTTGAACTTGGGCTGCAGATTGACTTCAGTTTAGATTTGTGGTGTTGTGGGGGACTTACTGATGGGCTGGGCTCTTGGTTGGATGTTTCCAGCATCTCTGGGTCTGCCACACCTGAGGGCAGAGGCATGGGACCGTGGCTGGGAGCCCCTGCCCTGTGGTTCTGGTGTCCCTGATGGACCTTGGGAGGGTGGAGGGCTCTGCAAGGGGCTGCAGGGGAAAATGAAGTGCTGGAAGAGGTGGGGAATGGGTGCCCCTGGGTGGTGCCCCCTGGGGTGGGGTAGGAGGATCCCCTCCATAGTGCTCCTTGCAGTGTTCCCTGATGCCTCTCCACGGTGAGGTTCCTGGAGGGTGGTGGCACCCCCAGCTGGGCACCTGGTGGGTGTGGGGAGCACTGTGCTGTGCAGGAGAGCTTGAGCTGGGACACTGCTGCTGCTTTCTCAGGCTCTGCTCGCTGTGGGGACCATGCACCCAAGGGTGCAGGATCAAGCTCCTGACCAACAGCAGTCTCTGTTTTGTTTTCAGGACTGTGTCTGGCTGAAGATCACTATGGATGTGGCTGTGGTGTCTGCTGAACTTAGGAGAGAGGAACGGGAACCTTGAACTTCCTCTTGCTGCACTTGGGTGGGAGGACGTGGGCTTGGGGTCAGTGCAGTGACCGCCCCTGTGGGGCTGGGGTGCGATGCTGACAGCCCCAGTTGCAGCACGGGGCCAGCTCCCCATGGTGACACCTCACACCAGTGTCCATGTGAGGAGCTGGGGACACCACGGTGTGTCCCCACCACACAAGTCCTCTCCCCATGCATAGGGACAGGCAGTGGCAGGCTGGGGCCAGAGTGCAATTTCATTTTCAGTCCTCAATTCCTGCAGAGATGCAAGGCTGGTAATGGGATGCTGTGAGCAGGAACACATCTGTAGGGGACAATGAGATGCAAATGACACAATTTTGTTTTGTTTTTTTTTTTTTAAGACCATTTCATTTATGCAGTTCGTGCAGGTGCTGGGGTTGCAGCAAGGAAGTCAAGTGATAGGATTTTAATGTTTGCCAAGGGGAAGGGGGACAGGTGGAGCTGTAGTGGCCTGCAGACAGGCAGGTGGCTGCTGGAGGCAGGGTTCAAACCCGAATAAAGTGACTGGGGGTGCTGCTCTAGGCCTGGGCACCATGATGCACTGAATCCAACATTCTTGTTGGCCTTGATTTCCCCCCCTGCAGCAGATGTGTGTGTGCTGGCTTGGCTGCACCAGTGGCTGAAATGTCAACGCACACTGGGTTGGAGGAGGACTTAATCAAGGACGTGGACCCACGTCATGCTTGGGGTGCTTCACCTTGTCCATGACCCCCCAGGCCACGCTGTTTCCTGTCTGTTCTTACTCAGTCATACCATGTCCTTCCCTCCCTGCCCTCAGCCAAGGGTGCCATGGCTTGTCACACAAGCCCTGTGGTGCCCAGTGTGTCCCCTTCCCACCCTTCTGGGGAAGGGACAGGCCACCAGGCCCTGCGCAGAGATCACTGCTGGCCTGCTCTGAGCTGCCTTTCTGTGGGACCTGTGTAGGCGAGCTGACTGCTCAAGGAGCTGGTTCCTTGAGGCTTCTGGCAGGAGCAGTGTCCCTAGAGCTGTCACAAGCTGCTCTGTGCTCTGCTTATGCCCCAAGGGCAGGGGCTCTGATGTCCCCCCACAGCCCAACGAAAGGGCCACGAAGCTGCTGGCTGCAGAAGCATCCGTGCTGCCTGCTCACTCGGTGAAGGTGGGCTGAGGACTTCCTTGGCTTGTTGAGGTGGGACCTCACCTCCTCACCGGTGGGACCGAGCCACCAGCTCGTCTGGCAGTGCTGTGGGCTGGCAGGGGATGTCCTTTGTCATGGTTGTGGCAAGGTGGAGCAGTGCTGGGAGGGGCAGCTGGGACAGGCCCCGGGGGCACGCGCTTGGTGATGCTCAGGCTGGGGCAGGTTTGTCAGAGGTGACTCACCTGCTCCTGACGGTGCCGCTGGCATCAGAGCAGTGCCCTTTGAGCTCATGGAAACACAGATCAATGACGACTGACGGAAGGGAAATATCCTACGAGGAACAGCCCTGCTGTGGGCAGGGGGAAAGGAGCAGGGGCAGGAGCAGCAAGGTGAGGGGGGGGGGACGCCCATGCCCTCCTGCTCCCCACCTGGCATCCACCTTGATGCAGTCAGAGAGCAAAAGTCGTTCAGAGAGCATTGCTTTGTGCTGAAAAATGTTCAGCAGCTGATGGTGCCCTCTGGCAGCAGTGTGTCTGAGGCCACTCCTGTCTGCCCGGGTCTGGGAGGCTCCCTGGTCTGTGGGTCTGCTCTCCTGATGTCCCTCAGCCAGCCCTGCGAGGGGGCTGTGGGGTGTCCCCACCCCAAAAGCTCTCTGTGTGGGATGCTGACGTGACCCCAGCGCCCACCCTCCTCCCCAGGCACTTCCTCCTGGCCTGCAGAGAGGACTGGGGGATTTCTGGGTGACTTTTTATTGTTAGCTCTGTCCCTGGTATCAGGGGCAGGGTGCATCTCACAGCTTTTAGCAGCCAGAAGGGGGACATCTGGGCTGGTTAAATTAATCCTCATGGGGGGCTGCTGAGAGGTGCAGGGATCACTCCTCCAGCTGGGGTGGTCTCAGACACACCACTGCTGCCTTCTGCCCCTGGATAAGGCCCCTGCTGGAGGTCATCTCTGCCTCTGTCAGCAGCATGGGAACAAAGGAGAAATGCAAAAGACCTATAAGAGTCCAGCCCTTAATTTTAACATGGCCCTTGTCTCAGAGCAGGGGACAGTCCTCCTGTCCCCAGAGCCTGTGGGTGACAGCAAACAGGCCACAGTCCCCGCTCTGCCTGGGCTGTGATGCGGAGCCTGTAGGGACGGGACTTCCCTCCTGAGCCTCTTGTCCAGCCCTGCTCTGAGCAACAGAGGCTCCTCCAGTGAGGGAGGAGATCACAAATCCCATCAGTGAGATTAGAATAATAGCAATAGTAATTAACGCCTTGCTGCTCTCTAAGGATTTTCTAGCAAGGCTCACCAGGTGCTGGATGGGTGTTAGGCAATTACAGCAGTAGCACCCACGTAATGGAGACAGGTGACAGCTGTGCCACCGGCTTGCAGTGGCTCTGCTGGGGACTTGTTCTGTCCCCTGATTTTTCTCAGTGGATTGGGGAATGAAATTAAATGGGAGGAGCTGGCTTAGGAGGGGTGACCCTGAATCAGCCTCTTCCCACAAAGGTGATGGTTGGGGCGGGGGAGGGGAAAGCAGCTCAGGAGCTCCTGGTGTTGCTCATGGATGCTCACCTGGTCCCTAGCAAAGAGACACAAATGCCCCCATAGGAGCTCAAGGGCTTGAAAATACCTCTGTGTGCATTTGGGGACAAAATCCAATGCATCAGCTCCTGCATGCGTGTCGATGGAAATCTGCAGGAGCAGCCTCCCCCATAGAGACACAAATGCCAGTACGTGGGCTTGCGTAGACACAAACCAGCACAATAACATGGAGGCTGGAGAAAATGCTTTGTGGGGAGAGACCTGAAGACCTCAAATTGCTTGGTTTTTCAGGGAAATTGAGATGTGTCTTGATTTCAGCGTGTAAGTACCATCACAGGGAGAAACTACTTGGCACCAGAGTACTCCTTAATGTCAGGGAAAGGCAGAACAAGAACCAGTGGCTGAAACAGAAGCCTGCCAAAGAGGGACTAAAAAGCAGATGTGTATGTTAGCAGTGAGAGAGGCGAGGAGTGGAAGCAGACTGCCAAGGGCCGTGGCAGGACTTTTTTCTCTCTTGGTAAAGGATAATTTTTTCTCTCTGGTGGAGATTCCTCTGCTGAATCATCACCCTATTATACCTCTTAGTTGTCTGCCCACCCCCCTCCTTGCACGGGGGGCTGCTAGAAAGCCCTGGGACATCAAGATCCTAGAGATCTGTACCCCTGGGGTGGGACATTTAGCTGGAATGCCATCGTGTGCCCTTGGGTGAGCTGTATGGCAGAGCCTGTGCACCCACCGAGCAGAGAGGGGGACCACAGCATCAATGTCTTGCCAGCAGAGAAGGAAGGTGTGCGGGAGGTGTGGCAGAACAATGCTAAGTACGGTGTGAACTGATGAAAGGTGTCAGCCCAACACAAATGAATAATCGGTGTTGCTGCTGTCAGTACCAGGTGGCACGGTTGGCTGGCCAGGAAGCTGGCTGAGAAGCAGTGAGGTACTGGGCAAAGCAGGGCAAGGGATTTGGAAAGGTTATAAACCTTTATATTATATTTATATTATAAATATGTCAGTGTTATGGGTTCTATATACACATGTGTGTAAAAAAGAAGTTATGAGTGATATATACAGTACAAATACATCAGTAGCGAGCCCTCCAGGGGCTCCCTGCTCAGATGTGTAGCTTTAGCCCAAGGGAAGTTTGAGATGCAATGAGCAATTTCCTCGGCTGTGCCTCTGCTGTTTTCTCTCCTCCTCAGTCACAGCAACTCCAGTGCCTGATGTCTTGTGGTGTGCTGGTGTGTCCCCAGCCAGCAGTTGAACCACCACCCCCTTGTCCAGTAGGACAGGGGAGAGCACTGGAAAAGCAAGGGTGATTGAGATGAAGACTCCTCAGCTGGAGAGGAGGAGAGGCCACGAGGCCAGGCTTGCCCATCTCCCCAGCCCTTACGCACCCTGAAGCGACAGAGCAGGTGACGATGACCTTGCAAGCTACAAGCTGTTCCAGAGATAACACTAATGCCTCACCCAGGAGTGCTCACCTCATTAAAGCCTGTGCCAGTCACTGCTCAGGTATCTCAGCTGCTTCTATGCTGCCTCTCCTGGAGGCTTCCTGGTCCTGCTGGGGCGATGATGGCCGTGGGGCAGGGGAAGCTGAGGCATGGGCAGGTGCTGGGTCATCGCGTGTGGCTGGGGGACAGCCTCTGCAAGGCCAGAAGGGGACACATTTAAGTTACAAGAAAACGCACATGATTTAACCACGAAGCCTTCTGCATACATCATACATATATATATATGTATAGGTAGTACAAGACTTGCAGCTTCAGCTGTTCCTTTGTGGGCATATTTTGTTCCCAGCCACTTTCCCAGGCCCATGGCAGAAGCTCAGCCGTGCTGTGGGCAGAGCATGGCCCAGGTGCCATGGGTGTTGTTGGTGCTTGTTTTGTTTTGTTTACTACTACATTATTTGTCAAGAAGTTTTGTGTTCCTTAAAGTTAGCGGAATGTGATGACATCTGAAAAGAAAATTTTATTCTAAAGCTGGGGTTAGCATTTTTTATCTGTCTCTCTTTAGAGTTTTCCCTTTTAATAAGGGAAAAAAGAGGAAGGGAGAAATGAGGGCGAAGAGGAAGTGAGAGTTCCCACTATCAGAACAAAGTCTTCAAAACAACTTTAACCAAAACAACAGGACAAAATAGCAGGAAAGGGAATCTTAACATCCTTATCTCTCTCTTTTTTTTTTTTTTTTCCCCCCATCTACTCAGAATTTCAGTGCCTGTGACTCTGCAGGCAATTAGACAACATTGGTGACTCCAGGGCACATGCAGATGAGCAGGGAGGCAGGAATGCAAACAGGCATTTGACTCTAATGAGCAAAACCCTCCTGAACTGAGCACCATCGTGCCACGTACAGGGAATGGCAGGTGCCCTGGCACTGCGGGGCTCATAATTGTGCCCATCTCATTACGTTTTACGGACAGCTAAGCAGTGGGGAAGGATCAGTGCCATGGCACCGCTGCCGGCCATGTCACAAGAGGAGCTCCTGTGTTTGTCAGAGCACTCAGTGACTGTCTCGCAGGGCTATAGCTGTGCACAGCGAGCACGTCACTGGAGCCGGGATGCTTTTGTTCAGCTCCTAGCACAGGAATCCTTTTTATTCTTGTTATGACCTTGGGCAAGTAACTTTACTATGCTTAAAATTACTTTTCTGCAAACAAGGAGTATAAATATATTTGCATCAAGAGCGTTGCAGTGCAGCGTAAGGGGCTCTGTTTTGGCTCATCGAAGGATTTTTTTTTAACCGTGTGTCATTGCTCAGCATCCCTGTGGGGCAAGGGTGATGGTGCTACCCTGGCGATGGGGACAGAGAGGGTATGACTGCTGGTAGCTCAACACTGCTCAAAGCTCTTGGTCTTCAGAGCCTTTCCGTGGGAGAAACAGGTTCAGTAAAATCTGCTGTGGCACAGGGTGCTTCTGCCACCCCTCATTTGTTTGTTTTCTGCTGGCAGTGCCACCTGGGGTGGCTGCAAAGGAACCGAGCTGCAGAGGCTGATGAAAGAGGCTGCGGGCTCATCTTACAGAAGGAGACTGGTGTGCGTAGCCTGGCAAAACAACAGCTAAGGGCAGAGCAAGGAGAGTGGTGTATGGAAGCCTCTGAGGGTATGCACTGCAGGAGATGAGCTACTTAGCGTTGGCACAAGCCCATCGGGGTGTGTGTTGCCTGTGACGACGTGCAGGCTGGAAAGAAGAGGTAGCTTGTAAGCAGCGGAGGAGCGAGGGCCTGGAAGAGCTCCCCAGCAGGAGCCCCGTGCGCTGGGAATATACAAACTACTTCTGAAGTAGCTCTCAAACCCCTTTACGTGGGGTGTGACACTGTGATGGCCACCCTAAGGTGACCCTGGAAGCTCCTGCAGCTCGGGCTGGTGTCGCTGCGGGTCCTGCTGGGTCTGCGCTGGGTGTGCTCTGCAGATGAATGGATAAACAGGGATAAGCGGCCCTCCTCGCACTTACTCATTCTGCCCGTGTGCGCAGCCTGCTTGTCATCAGCCAGGAGGCCTCGCCGGGAGGTGCCTTTCCCCAGCACTGTGTTGGGTGTTTGCTGTGAAATAAAGAAATAGCAAAATGCCCTTTTTACCAATTTTATTTATTTATTTATTTATTTAATTTTTAATTGAGCCTTGGAGTGAAAGCAGCATTGAGGGGGGCACACAGCAAGTGTGAGGCAGGGCAGCCCCCGGAACCCGGGGATGCCCCAGCTGGGGTGCAGCCCTTCACCCCACTGCTCTGTGGGGATCCGTGGGGTGGATGTTTGGACCCATGGGGTGGCTGTTTGGATCTGTGGGGTGGATGTTTGGACCCATGGGGTGGCTGTTTACCAGCCCTGACCCCACGCTGTGTCTGTACAACTCCCACCGGCCGCTTCAAGCGACTGGGGACGTAGGAACAAGCAGGGGGCAAGGTGACAGCTGGGCAGGGGGAATTACAGGCAGAGCTGCTCAGGGGGAGCACTGGGAGAGGCAAGATGGCCCCGGGACAGCCGCCTCCTTTCCCCCCGAGCCCGGCCTTTCCCCCAGAGCCCGGCCCCTCACGGCTCCTCCGCCCGCCCCTTCCCTCAGCGCCCGCCCCGGCCCCACAGCGCGGGCCGGGCCGGGCGGAGGCGGGTGCAGGGCGGAGCCGCCCGGCCGGGGCAGGGACGGCGGGGCCGGCACGGCTCGGTACGGCTCGGCTGGGCTCTGTAGGGCTCGGCACGGCTCGGCAGGGCAGGCACCGCTGCCGGCAGAGCGGAGCGGAGCGGCGCGGCCATGGGGAAGGTGCAGCTCTTCGAGATCCGCCTGGGCGAGAGCCGCGTCATCTACAGCCCCGGCGAGCCGCTGGTCGGCACCGTCACCGTGCGGCTCTCGGGCTCGCTGCAGTACCGAGGTGAGCCCGCGGCCTGCCCGGCACCGGCTCCCCGCTGCCCCATCCCGAGCCCCGGCCGGCTCCGGGCACGGCGAGGCGGAGGGCGAGCGGCCGGGGGCCGGGCGGTGCCGGCGGAGCCCCCGAGCTGCCGGCGGGGGGGTCCCGGGGGTCCCGGCGCTGCCCGCTCGGAGCCGGGGCTGGGGGTGCTGGAGGCGGGGGGGTGCGGGCTGGGTGCCCGCTGGGTGCCCGCTGTGTGCCGGGGCTGCCCCGCTCGCTCCTCGTCCTCCCGACAAGTTGTTGTGTGTTTTTTTGGGAGACTGGAGGGGCTCCAACGCGAAGTCCCTCGGATAGGCACTGGGTGAGGGTGCTCACGCTGCCCCGGCCATCGGCCGTGCTTTCAGCAGCACCTCGCCCAGCTGTCTGCGATAGCTTTTTGGAGGCTTCCTCGGGGAAAAAAAAAATGCCTGGGACAAGTGCAGGCTTGCAGGCTGCTGAACTCCTCCTGGAGCGGAGCAGGGCACGTATCTCCTTGGAGCCTTCTCCCAGCAACGCTCCCTCCAGCTCCAGCGAAGGCATTCCTGCCCCAGCGTGTGCCGGCCTCCCCCTGCCCGGCCCCACGGCTCCCACCCTGTGCTGGGCTCACCCCCTGGGTTTTGGGAAGGCGTTCGGTCTCGGTGGGCTCCGATGGGATTTGGCTAACCAGCCTGGGGCGGCTGAGCAGGGCTTTTGGAGAGCTGGTGGGTGCTTCCAGCCAAAACCTGAGCTGTTCCTTCACCTTCTGTGGGAAGTGTCACAAGTGGCTGGTTGGAGCTGAGGTCCCAGATCGGCTTTACCAGCTGGGTGGCAGCTTGCTGTAACGGGTGTCTGCGCCTGCCCAGGTAACCGGGGTGCTTGAGGATGGGGTGCCAAGGTCTGCAGAGCATGGGGTGACTCTCTGCTGGGCGCCCTCCCTGCTGGATGTGTCTCACCCCCAGGAACAGGGGAGGAAGCTCAGGTGGCTGCCAAACATCCTGCTTGGTGCCACAGGACGTCTTTGGGGAGGGCCCTGCTGGGGCTCGTGGGCCCGGCAGCAGAGGGATCGAACAACCTCCACCACAATGTGGCTTCTGCTGGGCTGTGGGGAGAGCTGGGCAAAGGCCTCGCAGCCGTGTGGGTCAGTGTCGTAAGGCACATCCACACACACCTCCTGTGACCAGCTGGGACTCCTCAGAGGAATAAACACCTCCCTGGAGAAGACGTGAGGTGCTCGCCCTTTGCAGGCCAGGCCCACGGCAGCCAGGTGTGATACTTTCCATTTCCCGAGCTGGACCAGTCTGACGTGTGTGGTTGTGTGTTGTTTTTTTTTTTTTTTAACCACAAACAAACTCACGCATGATTACTCCACACCGTGCCTCATTTTATGGCTGTTGGAAACCGTGCCTATCAGGAGGTGGACAACACAAGCAAACAAAGCTCGTTCTGCCTTGCTATAGACGTGCTACGAGTCCTGGGTCACAGAAAAGCCGAACTGGAGACACACCTTTCAGGATCATAAATACTTCCACCTACTCTGGCTTCCTTGCCAGCCCTGCTGACTAGCACTAATGGCTGTTCAGTAACACGCCGTCCTTGGCTGGCCGTGTGGCCACATTACGGGCGGTGACTCACCTTTGTGGTGACCCTCACGGACCTTCACAGCCTCCCCTGTGTCCCTGCCAGGATGGAGGTGGTCCTCTGAAAGCCGGGCCTCTGGGGAGAGCGCTAATGGCACTGCAGGTCCCTAATTGTTGTGCCTAACTTGCTGGGTAAATCATCAAGCGCCTGTGTACGGGGAATAATTAATCTAACAGGAAGCTGGTGCTGGGACGGCCGGGGGTAGGGTTAGTTTGGGGGGAGGGAAAGAAGTTATTGCAGAGCAGGGGACAGCCCTGGAATGAAGCTGCTGCTGCTCGGGGGTGCTGGAGCACTTCCCTCTCTGCTCGGCAGCTCCCAGGGCCGTGCCGATTATTTCGGTCTTGTTGCCTACTGCTCAGCCGGGCTTCTCGCGGGCGGAAGCGTAATGATAAAATAACAGCCCTCTCCCAGGTCACCCAGAGTAAAGAACCTTGAAAGCACTTTCTGGAGCAGATTTCAGCACTGTGCTCTTCTGCACTCTGTTATTTAGCTGTCCAGGTTTATGCAGTGATGCCTTGACTTTCAAATCAGTCCCTTGAACTACAAGGCTCCAGACACAAGTACCGATGTCTGTTCGTGTTCTAGAAGTATCTAGGTCCATAATTTCCATTTCTGCAGAGCCTGCGAATCATAATTTTCCAGTCTAATCTTAAATGTAGTAAAAGGTTTCACTTCTCATATGGAAAACCGAGAAAGTTGGTGGTGAAGAAGGGGTTGAAAGCAGGTCACCTGGATCCTGAGCCGTGCTACGCTCAGATTCTTGTAGTGACTAAAAGGTCACTTCTGTTTTTGTGGAGGGGCAGCGTGAGGAAGTGTGGTTTTGGCCAATGCATAAGGTGGTTCTGATATTCGTGTAGCCTGCCCCCGTGCTGGGGGGAAGAGGTGACATCTGAGCACTCTGTTAGCCAGGACCCTCTGCACAACGGGACCTCTGCAACCGGGAAGCGTTGTTCCTGCAGGAGGGCCGTGGCTTGGGCTGCTCTGCACAGTGCTGGTGAGAGGATGGACTGAATCCCCAGGTAGCAGTCTGCAGCATGCTCTGCCCTGCGACAGCAGTTCATCTGGTGAGGGAGCGCGATGCCCGCGACGCAGAACCGAGCGAGGTCCTGGTGGAAGGCAGGGATGGCCCCAAAGCTGCAGCTGCCCCCAGAGGTACCGGCAGTGCCCAGGGAAGGCCCACGGGTCACCAGACATCTGCTCGTGGGCACAAGGATGAGGCAAGGCTGGCACTGCTGCACGGGAACGCTCACGTATCGTCCTGCAGCATCGCTCCGGCAGGCTGGATGGCTCCGGCTCTGGTGGCAGTGGATTAACTTTCTTTTCTCATTGTCTGGAGCGAGACAGCAGTGAGCTGTGTGGCCAAGCCTGTCTGAGACTGGGGAACAAAAGAGGGATTTTTGCTGTCCTGGCTGGCTTGCTGCTGGAACTGAAACTCCTCTGGAGTCAATAACTAATCGCAGGATTGTTTTGTGTCTCTTGTCTCCGCAGTGCGCGCCGCTCTCCGCTTCTCCCCCGCCCGCGCACCACTTGCGCTCATCTTGAGAAACTGTTTGCTGCTTTCTTTGGCGAGGAGATGTGCTGCGGCCCTCCCTCTTGTTTAACAAAATGAGGGAACAAGTGGAGTGGAGCTCTGTCCGTCTGATTTGCTTCCAAGCATGACAAACGGGGTGTGATTGCGTATTCTTTCCCTGGAGCAGCGCAGAGCGGGCAGAGGCGCAGCTTGTCTCTCTGGGCTGGAGTCAGGTAGGCAGGAGGGATGCTCCCCTGCTGGGAGGAAGAAGCCCATGGTTTTCTGTCCGTCCCTTCTGGGGGCAGCTCCCTGACCCTCGCAGGGGCCCCGCAAACGGGCACAAAAGGGAGTGAGTAAGGTGGGTGCTGGCTCCAGCATCTGCCGGGGCGGTGCAGGCGGCAGTGCAGGTGGACGTGCTCTGCTCCACTTGCAGCCTGCTGTGGAGTGCTTTCTGCTAAGGTCACCCCTTGGAGGAGAGGGGAAGAGGAGGAAGTACGCGTGGAGGAGCCACATAGCCGTCGGTTGACGTGGCAAAGTCTTGCCAGAGGCTGTTGCAGCCAGGAAGAGCAGGACAGACCTGCCGACTGGCCTCTGCTGCCTGGAGAAGGGGATGCTCGGGGTCTTCTAATAGCACAAGGGCCAGGAGGTGGCTGGGTTGTGATGCACGGCTCCTGCAGGTGTGACCTGTGGAAAAGCATGGAAAAAGGTGTTCTGCAGGGAATTGGGGCAAGTCTTTTCCTCCTCCTGCTCAGGGCAGCTGCTCCTGAAACAGCCTGACAAGCACACCGGGGCTGGGGTTTCTGCTCCGTGCCTGAAGTTAGCGATCTCTTTGCGCTCCTAAAATTGTAGCTCTTAAAATGTGGAAGTGCAAAGTGCTTTGGAAGGGAGGAAAAGTGCAAAGGGCCTGGCTGGCTTTAGGTCTGCGGGGTTTTGTCTGGTGTGCAGGTGTGCCCGCCTGGGCTCTGTTTCGTGTCTAGGAGCTGAAACTGGAGGTGAAACAGCTTCAGACCACGAAGATGTGCAGGTTTCTGTCTGCTCATGGTAGCTTGTAAAAACCAACGTCACATCCACCAGCACTGTTTGATGGCCAGTTAAAAATAGTTGACGGGGTGCAGGTGTCAGGTGTGAGCTAGATTTTTATTTATTTTGCTGTGAATAAGCCTGTGAGGGGAGGCTTTTCCCCAGAAAGGGCTTCACCCTGGCCAGGTACGTCTTTGTCTAGGATCACGTACTGCTTTGAGAAGGATGCTTGGTGCCACGTGGTTGAATTGAATGGATGAGCGAGCTCTGGCAGGTGTGTTGGGACAGAGAAGTGCTGGTGACTGCAGAGGACGTTGGGGTGTCCCGAGGTAAGGACAGACCCCTCAGCAAGGTGGTGGTGGCAAGTTAGTGCCAGGCAGGAATCATTCAGAGACCTAGTTTAGTTTAAAAACATCCTGACCTTTGAGCACCTTACCCTTGATTGAAAACTGGAGCTTATCAGATATCCGCAGCAAAAAGGCTGCTTCCGAGAAACATGAATCATTTCTGGAGCATTAATGCTTGTAACTTCCAATCCTTTGTTCTTGCTGAGGGAGCTGCTGCTGCTTGGTGGTTCTGGCTCCAGCTGGAGGTAACGATGCTGCAGCTTGCGCTTCATCCCCGGTACGTACACACCCGCCTTAACCCCACATGTTCCCTGCAATAAGGCATGGATAAAAATGGCTTGGGAGGCAGCAGATCCGGGAGGAAAGCTCAGTGTGGGGGTTCGACTCGGTGCCTTTTTGACGGGGATTGTTGGCGCGGGACTGGATGTCAGGTCCAGGGGTTTAGCTCCAAGTCCTGAATGCTGTTCTCTGTCTGCTCAGATATCTGCAGGTGTCTGGCCTCACCGTGAGGATTGTCGTACGATCCCGCACCCCTCTGAGCATAGCAGGGATTTGTTATGGATCTGGTGCTCGGGTAATAACAAGAACACAAGTCGTCTTCCCAAACTGATATCGCGCTATAAATAGAGAATCCAGCTGCTTGCGCTGAATGGCATCAAAGGAAATCATAGGAGCAGCTCTTATGCAGAATGAAGTGGATTCTGGCTGCTTTCTCCCAAGTCGCTGGGGCTGCTTCTTGACAGCTGAGACGTGTGAAAGCAGTGCTTGAGAGCTCAGCGTGGCGTGAGAAATCCTCAGCGGGGAGCACGTGGCCCTGGGGGCTGAGCTCCCGTCGCCGTCCCACCTCCTGGGCACTGAACCAGGCCGTGCAGGTACCCGGCTGTGTCGGGGGGATCACCGGATGCAGGGTGGCTTCATGGCTTCTAAATAACACTTTCAGGATAGGGGACTTGAAACCTGCCCTGCTAGGAGGGGTGAGCTGGCTCTGGGCTCGTGCCTGGGAGCTGTGCAAAGGCCTTGCCGGTGTCTTGGTGCACTATGGAGCAGCTGTGTGAGGTGCCTGTCCCCATGCTGCTGTCTGCTTTCCTCCTTGATGGGCTCCCACCCCTCACACCGAAACTGCTGTGTCTGGGATGCCAGAGCAGGTGTGAGCTTGCTGCTTTGGTCCTCAGCAGTGCCGTGGTGTGTGCAGGAGGTTGGTTATGACAGCAGTGTCCGCGCTGCGTCCTTTTGGCCCGAAGTGTGCGTGGCAGGGGCTGGTCAGCCTCTAACGGGCCTTTTTCCAGCTGGCCGAGTATCAAGATGATTTTGCAACTGCTCCTCTCCCTGATGCTGAGGGACAAATCCTGGAGAGTGCATGCCCAGGAGCATCCCTTGTGCCCCAGGAGGGCGCAGAGGAGCGTCCCCTCTGCTCCTCAGCATCGGCGCTGTGCCTGCAGCACTGCCTGGTGCCGGGCAGACCTGGAGCCCTGCATCAGGCGGCGATCTGGGTGGCGGTGAGGGTCTGCCAGAGAGCACCAGGCAGCAGGAGCTCACCCGGACCGGTGACTCAGTCCCGCAGCAGTCTGGCCCAAAGGAGCCCTTGTGCCGTGGCGTTACGGTAAGCCTGTTAAACATGAATTTCCAGAACCCTTTGAAGCCTTTATTTAGAGAGAGCCTGAAAAGGGAGTAGTCTCGGGTGAATCAACCTCTCCGTGGTAAGCAGAGAAACCTGATCAGTCGGCCCTTTATCTGCCCAGCGTGGCTTTTGCACCCAGCGCGGAGGGGTGAGGGCAGGGAGGCCGTCACGGGAGCGGCTGCTCAACCTGCCCGGCTGTGGGAAGAGCAGAGCTGGATGTGTTCCCGGGAGGACAGACATGTTCCCAGGAGGACAGACGTGTTCCCGGGGGGACAGACGTGTTCCCAGGACATCAGAGAGCTCGGCCTCCCCGGCCGCTCCTCGTGTCGGCTGCACAGCCGGCTGGCTCTGCCAGCAAGATGGGGTATGGTGTGCTGGCAGGGAAGGAGCAATCACTTTTGTTATGAGTTTACAGGGCCAGTTTGTTACAGCATGAGCCCGACTTGTCTTCAAGCACTCACCGGATGCCTCCCGGGACCTGCGGTGTGGTCAGCTGGTGGGGTTTCTCGCCTGGCTCCTCTTCCATTTTGGGACAAGGAAGTCAACTGTCCTGGAATATCCTAACTGCCTCGGCCTAAAGTAGTGCTAAGTGCTGGGTGGAAACCTATTTTGCTTTGGGCAAGCTATAAAAAAAAAAAAAAAAGTGTTTCCCCTCTTCAGTTTCAGCACTGCTGAGCCCGAGGAAACGCGGCTGTGGCCAGGCTGGCTGAGGCGTTGGGTGCTGGCAGCTCCTGGCACCTGGCAGCTTTCCTGGGCGAGCTGCCGGCTCCGCTCTGCTGCCTGGCTGCACCTCGGCCGTGTGGGACTTGCATTCCCCTCCCACAGCTCTGTGTTCGGGGCCTAACCCTGAAGATTGAGATGCTCTGACTGCTCATGTACGCGCAGCCTTGTTTTGCTTTGGAGAGCGTGGTTTGTGTAAATCCAGCTCGCAAAAAGCAACTGGAAGCTCCCGGTGTGCCCTGAGCAGCATGGCTGTGGGTTAGGATCTGTCTTGTTGAGGGATCGTGACTAAACCTTGCTTGGGCCTTGTTGGGATCCTAAATACTAAATTCCTGTGCTCCTGGCCACGCTGGCAGTGTGTGTGGCCGGGAGGTGTCCATGTGCCGGCAGGCAGCACGCGGCTCAGCAGGGCTGGCTGTGAGGCTGCACCGAGCTCTGCGCAGGAAGGAAGGCGAGCACAGGGTGCAGGCACTGGCAGCAGTTGTGTTTGCTGAGATCTGCTGGGCGAGGAGCTGCGCTGCTCCCAGCTGGTGCGTGGCTCTTGCCCTAAGCCCTGCTCGGAGCCCGGTGCCGTCCGAGGGGAACCGCAGCCCCGCTCCCTCGTGGAGCAGCCGGCAGGAGAGAGTCTGGAGCGCAGCTGCGGAAGGAGGGCAGGCACAGCCACCGCCAGACAGGCCAGCATTTCCCTCTCTGAACTTCTGTCTAGGGAAGCAGAAAGGGAAGAGGTTTTCTGAAACCGAAAGCTGGCTGTGCGTGCCAGAGCCAAGAAGGCCCAAGTGAAATGACTCCGCGGTCCCGGCAGCCTTCTGTTCCTCTGCAGCCCCCTGCGCTTCTGGGAGATGCTGGGAGAGGGGGCTGAGAGCTGGCAGTGCAGCCGGGGTGGGTGGCTGGCATCAAGATTTCCATGGTGAGCGTGAGATCTGCCTCTCTGTGCCAGATACCGAGCTCCTCGCAGTGCCTCCTGTGCTGCTGCTCGCAGCGCCCGGGGGTGCCTGCACCTGCGGGCCCCGCGCGGGGAGAGGCCGTCCCTCGGCGTGCAGCTGATGCTGCTCCACCTTGCGCAGAGCAGTGCTGACGGAGTGAGAGTTTGGGCTCCCAAAACTGGTCTGAGGCACAACTTCCCTCCTTCCCCACTCTCCTGGAGCCGCACCTGCCCCAGGCTGGTCCTGCAGGAAGCCCGTGAGCTTGCAGGCTGGCTGTGGCGCTGCAGCCAGCGCTGCCCTTGCAGGCTCCAGGCAGAGCCCCCCCGTCCCTCCCCGCCTCTCTTCCCAGCCTGGGTGCCGCAGCACTCAGACCTGCACCAGCCTGAAGCTCAGGGAAAACTCCTTTTTTTCACAAGAGATGGTTTAGAGGAAAAGGGGTGCTGGGGGGCTCTTTCTGGGAGCACCTTGGTAGCGAGGCAGCAGCGCTCTGGGATCCAGGGCGAAGGCTCAAGTGCAGCCGGCATCGGGCCCAGCGTGGGGATGCTGCAGCATTTGTACCTGTCACCGAGGAGCCCCGTGGCGCTGAGGTTTTCTCCCGCAGGCTGGTGTGGGTGCAGCCAGGCTCGTTAAACGTGCTCAGCCGGGGATGTTGCTCCAGATGCTCAAGATGACCCCTCTCCTCCGAGGGCAGCCGGAGCGCTGATAGAAGCCTGGGACGCTATAAATAAACCTGGCAGCTCTGCAAGGGAGAACAGCCTGGGCTCTGAACAGGAGGTTGTCCTGTGGAGCCCAGCAGTTTGCTTTCTGCCTTTGGGATGTCTTAGGCTCTTGATTTTGGGGAGGGGCTGGAAAAGACAAGCTTCCCTGCTCTCAGCCTGTGGTGGAGAAAAGTGCTCGCAAAGCGGAGAGGATTGACCTTGGCTGAGAGGGGAGGTGGCTGTCACAGCTCTGTGCTCACAGGCGTGTGCCTGCATGGTTTGTCTTCAGAGGTTTCTGCATTTCTGGATGACAGCACCCTCGGTGGATTGGTAGTACCTGGGGTGGATTCTGGATAAAACAAATCAGCATCACCCAAAATACAGGGGTGAAGTGAGCCATTAGCAGCTGTCACCGCCCTGCTGTTGCTGCAGGTGGGGTTTGTACAGGCTGGGGCAGGAGCTGCTCCAGGCTTCCTGCGGGTGGGATGTAGCAGGGGGTCGAGGATGTGTGAGGCCCTGCTGGGACCCCCTGCCCCGCTTGGCAAATGCAGCACTGCCACAGGGAGCGGGCAGCCTGGCCCTCGGTGGGTTTTGGTGAGCTGCTGCTGCCCCACGAGTGGGCTCGCCGTGGGTCAGGAAAGCCTGAGCAGCTCTTTGAGATGACTCCTGAGAGCACAGGGCTTCCCTTCCCCAGCTGGAGGCCGAATCCCCTGTGCTGAGCCCTGGGGAAGGAGACAGAAACCTCTCCAGACAGCCCTTTGCTTGGTGCCAGACACGCCGCTGCCTCCAGCTTTCAGCGCGCGCTCTGCCCTCGCCTCACTGGCTCGCGAAATGCCCGGGACTGTTTGTGTCAGGAACTGACAGGAAGGACCCAGAAGGATGGGGACAGCCGAGAGTTAATTAGGAGCTGCTGGTTTAATTAGCGGTGTCTCGATATTTTTGTGCATGAGGGCTGGGAGCCGGGGGAGCAGCGTGCCCCGTGAGCTTCCAGCCTTCTGCTTCCTGTGGTCTCGGCTTCCTCGCTGCGTGTTTTTCAGGGAGCTTTTCTAGGAATCTCCCGGTCTCTACCGACTGCATGAGAGCGACTTGTCCTGCCTGCAGGTCTCACTGCCTCCCGGGCTTCCCGCCTGCCCAGCACCATCCGGCCCTGCTGTGCTGGGAGCGGGATGACCCCAAAACTTCACCTGGCCTGGGGCATGGGCCAGGAGATCTCGGGGCACTCCCAGCCTCGTGCTCCTTGTCACCTGAAGCTGCAGTGCTGTGTGCTGAGGTGGCTTGCTCCTCTCCTGTCTGGGCAGGTGGCCCTAAGGGTTGCATTGCCGGCTTGCTGATGTTGCCTGTGATGAGACCTGCTCTCCTTGTGGTCTGGCCTCACTCTCCCAAAGCCTCTCGAGTCCCCAGAACCGGCACTGGTGGGGATGGCAGCGGGGCCATCCATCCCTTCCTTTTCCCCGGGCCTGGGCCACGGCTGTGCCTGGCTGCTGGGGCTGGGGGAGGTGGCTCTGTCCTCATGCACAGCTGGAGAGAATCTAATTAAAGATTAGTGGTGATCTGGCCTGCCGTGGGTCTGGTGAGAGGGGTGAGGAGAGGGCTCCTCTTGGCTGGTTTCCATTAAATGAAGGCTTGTCTGATGCAGGCTCGCTGGTCTCTTGCAGCCCTCTCCCCTCTCTGCTCCCCCATTCTCAGGCCCCAGACACCCCCCGGCCCTCCTGCCAGCACCTTCTGGAAGTGCTGGGGTGCTGGCACCTCCGTCCCCCATCTCTTTTAGGGCTGTTGTGTGCTGTCCCCTTGGTTTTGGCGCTGTATTTGCCCTCTCTTGGAGCGGGGCTGTCCCCAGCAAGGTGTAGGAGCGGCTCTTGAAGCCCTTTATGGACGTGTGCCCATTCCCTTGTGCTGTGTGTGGCTGGTGTGGGTGCTTTGGGGTGGCTTTGCAGCACGTTGAGCCCTGTGCTTGTGGGTACGGGCTCCCTGTCCCAGCTGAAGCCTCTGGGTCAGCTGGAGGCCAGGAACTGGCTCGTGTGGGCTTCAGCTGGCAGAAATCCAGGGCTGTCCATAGCTGCCCCTTCCGAGCTCACCTCCTCGTCCACCCTTGCAGCAGCAGAGGAAAGCCCCGGGCCACCAGCAGCGACGTGCCAGCGGGACGGCACGTTTGTCCTGCGTGAGCTGCTGCCAAACCGTCCTCATCTTCCCTCTGTACCTGTTGCTGGGGTGTGTGACACAGAAGGGACCTGAAGCCACTTGGGACCGGCTGCAGTTTGGGGAGGGCTGTGCCGGTGGGACTCTGCTTGCTCAGCACCACTGGAGCTTGGAAGTCGAGGAGGGGGAGGTACGGGTGCACGGCCTCTGCTCTCCCCTCGCCTGCCATGCGGTACCGGCTCCCTGGGTCAACCGAAGGAGAAGTTTGAGGTGTACAGCTGCTCTCCTTAAATCACCTTGGGAGAAGGCAGACGTGCCCAGCTCCTGGCATCTCTATTTTTACTTAGGGCAGAGATGGATACGGCTGAGCTGTCTCCTTATATTTCCAGCAGTTGGCGAGTGCTGCGGTGCCTTGCTAAAGACGTGTCTGGCTGGGTGCAGAGCTGCCGCTGCTCCTCTGGGTGCTGGGGGACCGCAGGGGCAAAGGGCCCTCGCCTCCTGCATGGCTTCGTAATTTCCTTCTCTTCTCCTTGCTGCTTTTTGTGTCGCCCCCCCCACTTCCTATACAGATATTTGACTTTTTTTCCCCCCCCCGTGTTTATTTAAAGCAACCCAGGGGCCTGGTAACTGGGGCCGCTGGGAGCACTGGATTCCGGAGGCATTTTTATGGGTTTCTAACAACTGCAATTGGCCTGTTCCAGAGCAGAAACTCTTCTTATTTGCTATACCCGCAGCTTGGCATGGAGACTGCCTGCAGGGGAGGCCTTGGAAAGTCTGACTGTGCATTTAGCTTCCTGGCAGTCGGGCTGACGGGCTTTGCACCTCGGGTGGCTCCGGTGGCAGCAGCTCTGACGGTGCCGGGTTGCCGGACCTGTCCCCCTGACTCTGTTTTTAGCTCGCAGCTGCCCCCAGCACCACGGCTCTGCCTGGCAGCTGTGAACAGGAGCCCTGACACCACAGCCAGCCGCGTCCCCGGCTTCTTCCTCTCCCCGGGTCACGAGATGCTCGCAGAGGGGCTGGCTTCGTGGCCGGCTGCTCCAAAACCCGGTGAGGTTGCTGTGAAACTGCCTTGGAGCTTGTCTGCTCGCTGTGTTGTGTGATGCCCTTTGGTTACCCTGACACATCACATAGGCAGAAACACGGCAGCTGGGGGGTCCTGCCAGGCCTCCAGTGCTGTCCCAAAAGAGCTCAGGGACTGGTTTGGGGTCAGATCGCTCCCCTCCAGCCGGTGTGTGAAGGAGCAGGGGTGAAACTTCCTACGTGGTGTAGGGGAGGATGCTGTGGGCCCACAGCAGTTTCTGCTGATAATCTCCTCAACAAGAGCCACGTGCAAACCCATGGTCACAGCTGTGGTCACGGCCTGCCCTAGGAGGAGCAACCACTGGGACTGGGGCTGGAGTGGGCTGCCCTTGGGGGTGACCCAGGACCCCAGGATCTCCCTCCATGGACCGAGGCCTTCCCTCCTTTTCAGGCTGGCAGTGCCAACCAATTTGGGTTCTCAGTGGTTAACTGAGAAGCCCTGGAGCTGACAGCCCTGTGTCTGAGATGGAAAACTGTAAGTAGGGCTTTTAGACCAGCACAGCCCTGAGGTTCGTTGCTGTGAGCCCAGCATTGCAGCAGGGAGCAGCAGCCGAGGGCCAGCTCCGTGTGCCGGGCTGCAGGGCCACTGCCTGTGGGTCCCCAAGTCCCTGCCTGCCGTGGGGAGGGAGCTGGGGCCGTGCTGGCTGTGCTGCCTCACAGGGACAGGGAGCCTGAGCACCACAGCACGGTGGGCTGGGATGAGGGCTGCCTGCCCTCCCTTATCTGGGAGTTGCACCAGATGGTGGTTAGCCGGGAGCTTTTCAGGGTCGTTATCTACAAACTGGCTGAGGGAGGCTGTGGGGAGCCTGTTCGGGGGCTGTCCCTCCTGGAGGGTGTAAAGCTTCCCCAGTTCTCCTTTCCCGTGTGAAAACCTGGGAGCGGTGTGGCTGAGCCTGGGCTTGGTCTCACTGGAGCCGGCTGGGTTGTCTGGGCTGACTGGGACAGGGACAGGCCCCTTGCGGCCCTGGGGCTCAGTGGCGTGTCTGAGGCAGGACAAGAGCCGGCACCAAGGCTGCTGGAGCTGCTGCCATCCGATGGGAGAGGAGTGGGCTCCGTGCAGGGCAGTGGGGGTGCTCTGTGCTCCGGGAGAGGACCTCGAGTGGAGCAGGAGGGGAGCCCTGGAGCCAGCACAAACTGGCTGCCCAGAGGCTTCCTGCGAGGCACTGCCTGGGTGTGCATGCTGAAACGTTCACCGAACGCGGTGAGGGAGCTCTGTGGGATCTCTTAAAGCTGTTGCAGAACCTGCTGGGAACAGGACAGGAGATATTTGGGCTGGGGCACCCTGGTGACCCACCCTGTGCGGGGATGGGTCTGTCTGCGTCCTCCCTGCGCGGGGGAAGCGTTGTGGTTGTCTCTTGGTGTGTGACAACGAGCAGGGAGAGCTCAGGGATGACCTTCCCAAGGCAAGGCACAAACATAGCTCAAATTCTCTTTGGGCTGGGAGGGTCGGATGGCATCTCAAATGCTTCCAGACCCTGCAGTTTGGCTTTGCTGTGAGCTGGAGGAGGGCTGCGTTGCCACAAAGGTTTCTGAGCGCAGGGGCTGAGGTGGGTACTGGGAGGGGATGCTGGTTTGCCACCCTGTGTGTGTTCGTGAGGTTCTGCTCCTGTGGCCCCACAGAGTCTCTGAAACAAGTCTGAAGCTGTGGTTTTGCTTTTTCCTCGTGCTTACGTGTGTGGTTTCTGTTAACAGCCATCAAGGTGAGCTGCGTTGGATTCTGCGGGGTGTCCAACAAGATCAATGACACCGCCTGGACCGTGGAGGAGCAGTACTTCAACACCACACTGTCTCTGGCAGACAAAGGTAAGGTCCACAGGTGCGTGGTGGAGATTTGTGACTCTGCTGTTTCTTGTGGGGAGATGGGTGGCTCTGGGCTGCAGCACTGCATCACCAAGACCTCAGCATCTCGTTGATGTGAAGTGCCCCATCACAGGCCGCTTTGGCCTGTGCACACAGGCTGTGAGCCAATATTAGACTGCAAGAGCTGTGCAGGGAGGCATCCTGAATAGCTGCAGAACTTGGCAGCCCCCTGTAAACATTGCTTGTGTCCTCTGGTGCTGGGCTGTCTGGAACGGGGCTGTCAACAGCCACTTCGCTGCTGCTGGATGTCTACGAGCACAGCAGCTGTGAAGTCCCTGTGGGTTCACCCCGCTCTGCTTTCTGTGCGTGTTGTCTGTGGAAGTCACAAAACGCTCATCAACGCTGGTCAACAGGAGCTGGTTGCAGGGCGGGAGTGGTTTGATTACAGCGACAGGGAGATGGAGATGTCGCCTGTCCTCCCCGAGGAAGGCTGAGGGCACGCCGTGAGCAGCCCCTGCGCCTCGCAGCGCACCACGGGCCGAGATGCCTGGAGATAGCGGCGGGGCTGCGCTGTCCCGCGGGGTAAAGTGACACCCGGAGCCCCTGGGGAATCTGGGCTCGAGTGAATGCTGGCTTTCTGCTGTTAAATAGGTCAACCTTACCACAATTAATTTATGCCGGGCTCTGGCTCCTATGGAAATCAAGAGGCACCCGTATTCACCTGCTGAAGGCAGCGGCTGTGGCGGTAATTGCAGCATGGCAACAGGCCAAGGCAGCAGGAGTTCAGCCCTCTGATGCTGTTTTATCTAATAACAGGAAATGGGTAAAACTAACACAGCGGCTCCTGTTATCTCAGCAGTTCTTCAAGCAGAGCTTTTAGCATCGAGGGGAGACTGACCTCATCCTCGCAGCGCTTGGAGATGGCGCTGCCTGCTCAGGTCCCAGGGAAGGGAGGCAGCTGGCTGGCTTCGCCCGTTGGCTTGGCTCCTAGCCCAGGGGCTGCAGGGGGAGGTAAACTGCCGGGGAGGGCGATGAGAAATGTTCCTGCCTGCTTTTGGAAGCGGTGCTGCTCGCAGCCAGAGAGCCCAGCTGTGAATGTCAGGGTAGCAAAATCCTGGAGGCTTGACGAGGGGCTCGAGGGAATCGAGTGTAGGTGAGCTGGAGACTGAACAACTGCGGGCTCCTGGAGAGGTTTAAACCTGCAACTGTACTGAAAGTGAACTTCCAAATTTGTGTCTAGTATTTAATGATTCATGAGGGAGCTGTGATGCTGTGGATGGTTCTCTTCTGGTAGAGCTGAGCTGTGGCAAAAGCCAGCCGTGAGGTGGGGGGGAGGTGGGGCTGCTGTTCCCCAGCTTTGCAGCCCCTGAGGAATTTTGACAGCCAATTCAGCAGTTGGTTACTGCAGGATTGCCCTTGGAAGCTGTGACATCTGGGACAAGCATGGACTGGGAAGGATGGAAGGAAAACGCGTTGATAGCCACACGTTCTCACTCTAATTTGACACCTTTGAATACCTGCATTCCAAAAAGCCTCCAAAGTTTGGTATTGCCAGCTCTTAAAGTCATCATGGAAAGCCCTAGGCTTTTTGCTCTTGACTTTCTGGGACCCAAACCATTGTGTGCTGCTCAGCTTGGTGTGGCTGTTTGTCCGTCCCCAGTATCGCGAGCGGACAGAGCCAGAGCTCTGTGTGGGCACTGGGGCCGGGCGCTGCTCGTGGAGCAGGTGGCATGAGGCCAGCCGGTGTCTTCCAGCGCTGATGCAGCTCCAGGCAGGTGGGAGCGAGCATCAGCGGAGTGTGACTTACCCGAGAAGTTGTGAACGCAGTGAGGGGGAAATCTGCCCTGTAGCACCACCGAGCTTGGAGCAGAGGCACGTTGCAGTGCTGTCTGGCCCCAGCCCAGAGCGGCATGGCACAGGCTGGTGGTGGAGGCCTGGTGCCCCCCGATCTGTCCAAGTTCCCTGCTTTGTACGAGTGCTGGGTGGTGGAGTGCAGCCAGCAGCCCCCCCGGGTGGCTCGCCAGTGCTGAGGAAGCAGGGACGCAGAGGGCAGGTTGCTCCTGAGCGCAGGGCCACCGCCGAGGGCAGTGCTTGCAGGGAGTTTGCCCTTCGTGTGTCTGGGATGAACTCGTGCCTTGTAGTCCTGGGCTTGCTGTGTCTGTCCTGTGCCCTCGCCCAGGCAGAATGGCCGGGCGCCCACGAGGATGCTTTGAAACCATCCCTTGCAATTGCGGCACTGGCCGGTGTGGATACTGAAACAAAAACCCTCTGGGCTGGTGCTGACCCAGCCCATGGAGCAGAGAAGCAGGAGAACAGCCTCTGCACTGTGAGCAGGATGTGTGCACAGGGTGGCTGAGCCACCGAGCTGCATCCCTCCCTGTCCCCGTGGGCAGCACTGTGTCCCTGCCTTCCCCCCCTGCAGCCATGCCGTTACCTCTCCTTTCTGAACCTGGGCATGAAAACCCAGGGGCTGTTTTTTTCATGGTCGTGGCAGGGCTGGGTGCAGGGGGACGCCTGGCTCCCTGCTGGCACCATCCCCAGCACTCTGGCAGAGGGCTCGTGCAGCCAGACCGTGCTGGTGCTGGTGAGGGAGGACCCAGGTGTCCCCAGGGCGCTGCCAGTGTGTCTCCAGCTCCACTGGCCTTGGGCGAGCAGAGCAGTGCTGGTGCCGGGGGGGACAGAGCAGGGAGGGAGGCTCAGCCAGACAAATGAGACACTTGCGTGCTCTCTTCCCACATCCCGAGCAGCAAAATAAATAATAATGATGAAAAATAAAGAGCGACCTGTGCTCTTTGAGGACACACACGTAGGGGAAAGGGGAGATGAGGTTTGCATAACTGTTGGGACGTGGATCGCTCTTTAAATATCTGAGAGTGACTCTGCAGCTCTCCACCCACACACCTCTGTGCTCAACTAGGGGAGGGGGCGGCTAGTCCTACGTGGCATCACTTGTCGCTTGTGCTACACACTTCTTAATATCTATTTTTTAAGGTTGTTTATTGTGTGAGAAAGGAGGCCGGCCCTCACATACCCCACGAGCCTACTTGGCAGCGTAAGGCACTTCTTTAAGGTGCTGGCACCATCCTTAACTTCTCTTCTTGCTTCCTCCCCTCGGAGCAGTGTCGGGGTGCTCAGGCTCCCTCCAGGGAGTGCAGCAGCTCGTGGCTGAGCTGCACAGGACCCCGCTCGTCCCCACTCGAGTGTCTCAGCCCCGCGTTTGCGGGCAGCCCCCAGCCGGGCTGGTAGCAGGAGTCAGGGCTGGGGATTGCACGGGGTTCGTGCTGTAGCCCTGGCAATACCACGCAGGCCAGCAGTTCAGTGACCTCGGGCTTCTTACGCAGAAGCTGTAGGCAGGGGCCTCCTGCTCGGTGTGCTGCAGGGCACGGGGCAGTGCTGGGAGCTCACTCACACACAGGGGCACTCAGTATTTGCCTCCCGGCGGGGAGGATTTGCCTTTCCCACTTGGTCTGGGTGTTCGATGCAGACCCTCGCTCACTGGTGCATCCCAGGTCGTTATCTCAAGAGGAGGAAAACCAAAGATGCGGTGATGGCAGGCGCTCGGTGCTGGGTTGCTCTGGGTGTCAGCAGCGCAGATCGGGCGCACCAGTGGCAGCGAGTACAAAATAGCAGCGCTTGTCCCCGCTGCTCGCAGACAGAGGGGTGTTTCTCCTGCCCCGATATAATGGAGTAATTCAGCTCTGCGGAGCACTCGCGCTGCTCTCCCCTCCCCTGCGGCAGCTCTGGCCTCGTTCAGCCCAGAGGGAGCAGGTCCTGTGCCTGGACCCGCACGGGGCTGTGCTCCTCGGCCACCCCGTGTGTGACTGCGCGCACAGCCTGCCCCCTGTGTGCAAAGGTCGTGTTTTCCTTCTTCTTGTAATCCTCCTTGTACCTGAGCTGAATGCATGCAGAGAGCCGGCTGTAATTTCCAGCTGACCTTACTTTTGGCAGCTTGTTAGCTAGCTAGCAGGCACTGCGGGGAATTCCTGGCTGCTCCACCTGCTTCCTCTGCTGGCATATTTCTTGCACAAAGTGCTAAAAGGGGGCAGCTGCGCATCGCTTCTTCCCTGGGTGGTTCTCTGCTGGCCTGGCACGCCACCTCCGCAGGCACAGGGTGATGATCCTGTGCCAGCTGAATTAAAAATCGTCATGACTGCAGTGAGCAGGCACTGAAGGGTGCAATGTAGGGTGCTTGGTCTGTTCTCAGGAGTCACAGTGCAAGCAGGATGGGCTGTGAGGAGCTGTAAGGACTTGCTGGTGCCAGCTCCCAGCTCATGCCCATGCTGTGCTGTGGCTGTGGGGCAGTAACAGCACCTTCAGCCCAGGAAAACCACGTGGAAGGAGCTGCAGTCGCCGTGGGTCGCAGCAGCTTTCTCAGCACTTCCCGGTTTCTTGCCTCAATAGATCACTGTTAATCCTCAGAAATTTCTGCAGCGTTGCCGTGCTGCCAGATCCTACTAATTCTTTGCAAATGTCACCGAAAACTGCTGATCCAGAGCTCTGTAAGCAGCAAAGCCTTCACTGCAGCCTCACTGCTGGGCGCTCCGGTGTGTTTTCTTCCTGTGTGTGCCCCTCCTGCCTTACAGAAAGGTTGCTCTCGGCAGCACCAGCCACGTGGGAGCACCGGAGGTTGTTCCTGCTGCGTGTTTGCTTGCACACAGACCTGGCGTGAGCACGGTGCAGCTTGGAAGGGGAGCCTGGAGCTGCACACACGCTCGCTCTGCCCACCGAGGGGCTGAGCCCAACGCCGAGCCCTTCCCCAGCAGGTCTGGCTGTGCTGGCAGTCAGGGCTGTTCCCTCCGAGGGACTGCTGCAGGGCCACTGCCAGCAGATGTGTGCGTTTACCCTCCTTTGAGGTTTGTAATCCCGTGTATTAGCTTAATCCGCCAGAGACCGAGTTGGAGTCCTCGTGCTAATGCTGCGCTGGCCCCGCATCGCCCGGAGCGCCCTGGCACAGGCGGGATTAATGCTTCCCGGCTGACGCCTCTGAGAGCAAGAGGAGCCCTGGTCTCGTGCACGCCTCATTTGCAGTGTGAGGCTGCGAGGAAAGCAGGGGTGTGTGGGGTGCTGGCGGGCTGCAGGGCTGTTGCGTGCCTTCTGCTGTGCTCCAAAATATCAGACACTGACCTGCGCCTCTCCCAGCCCCCACCTGGACACCAACCCCGACAGCTTCAGGAGAGATCCAGAGCTGTGTGGCAGCGCTGCCACCAGCTGAGCTCTCCTTGTTTTGGGGGTGTCGGGGGGCTGGCAGCAGGGGCTCGCATCGGCACGGGCAGGGGAACGGGGGCACCAGGCACCAGCCCGTGCTGCGTGTCTTGGCCAGCAGCGTTAATGCATCACTCAGTGAGTAGCCAGAGAGGAATTGCC
Organism: Aythya marila; assembly: GCF_965140915.1. Classification (NCBI taxonomy): domain Eukaryota; kingdom Metazoa; phylum Chordata; class Aves; order Anseriformes; family Anatidae; genus Aythya; species Aythya marila. The sequence goes on from NC_139060.1 coordinate 2,254,794, forward strand.
ATATGGCCGGGCCTGCTGTTCCTCTGTTACCAGAACCAAGAGATTCGGGCAGGCCAAAAGCTCGGCTCGTTGGGGCTCTGGAGCAGCAGCGGCTGCTGGCCCCTGGTGCCAGCCGGGAGCTGGGGGTCGGGGCAGGAGCTGGCTCCTGCACCCAGGTGGAGGACCCCTACCTCCTGGTCACAGCTACAGAGCAGGTAGCACCCTCCTCCATGGGGAACGGAGGGAGCGATGCAGCAGGTATTCATGCTTTTAGCCCTTGTTGAGCTGCAGACGAAGCCTGGCGAGGCGGGTTGAGGTGTGTTGTACCCTGCGCTGCTGCTCCAGCTGTCTGGCCCCGCAGGCTGCTGCGTGCTCAGACGTCTGGGCTGTCTCTCCCAGTGCATCGGAGCGTGGGATTTCGTGGGGGTGAGTAACAAGGCTTGACTGAGGCTGTGTGTGTGTGTGTGTCGGTGGCCGAGGCATCTCCCTGCCCTCTGCTGGCTTCTCTCCAGCTCCGTGCCCCGCTGGCTTTGTCCCGGTGGCAGTCACCCTGCAGGAAGCAGGCAGGCTGCTGCGGAAATACAGGAGGTGCTGCGAGGCACAGAGCTCCTGGCTCCTGCCGGGAATTGGGGTGGAATTGCTGGGGCTGTGGGACAGAGCTGGCAGGAGGCGTTTGGCCGATGTCTCTGCGCTGGTTTGAACCCGTGGCCCAGGCAGGTCTGGCTCCACCTGTAGGGTAAGAGCAGCTTGCCCGTGTGAGCTGCCAGTGGGAAGACTGCAGAAAAACCCGTGGAGCGCTGGTTTCCTCGTTCCTGCACCCCAGCCCTGGCTGCTGCCACTTCTCCCTGCACGGCACGGGGCACGGCACTGCCCTTGCCCTCATTGCTGTCAGCACCGGGCGCACCTGAGCTGTAGCAGTGGGGGCCCGGCCCCGATCACTTGTTCAGAAGTGCAAATACCGGCAGGCTGCGGTTTCTCCCCCTCCCACAGTCACAATAGTGTCCTGTTTTCTCAGTGCCCGTGCCTTGAGCAGGATGGAGGCAGCGTGCTGGCTTGCAGGGAGCACGGGCAGACCTTGGTGGGTCCGTCCAGCCCTGTCTGTGGGTGCACCCAGCTCCGGGGCTGGCTCAGGACCACGCTCAGCTCGAGCTTTGCACGGGAGTGCTGCATGGCCCTGGGGAGAGCCTGTGAACCTCCATCCCTCCACGGCACAGGGAGAGCCCAGCTGCACCCCAGGCACCTCCTGGGCACCCAGGGGAGGGCTCGCTGCGGATCGATGAGTTTCCCTTCTGCACACCATGGACCAAGCCCTCCCTGCCCTCCTCCCGACGAGCAAACGGCCCCTGTCCAAACGTGGCAGGGGACCAGCGGGGCGGAGAAAGGGAGAGTCCCTGTGAGGCCTGACAAATCCCCGCTGGCAGCAGAAGCAAGAAGGGAAATCTCCAAGGTCGTCCTGTGCTCTCCGTGCCGTTAGCGTGTCCCCGCTGCTCCGGGTTTGTTGTTTTCCCAGCTGTGGCAGCAGTCGGGGCCGCAGCTCCTTTCTCTCCAGGAATTTTTAGGGAGGATGTTTCCAGCACGGGAGCAGCCGAGCCCTCTGGCTCAGCTCCTATCGGGAGGAAAGGTACAGCCCCGTGGCAGAGCCCTGCTAATCCAGCTGCCTCCGCTGCCTAATGACTTTCTCAAGGTATTTTTAGCTGTACGTAAACGTAAACTTCAGGAAAAGCTTGTGTGCCTGAATACACAGTGGCCTTTGTTTGAGCTTCAGGGAAGGGTGAGGTAATGGCTGAGCCAGGCTGGGGTGGCCTGCACGGCCCTTTCCCCTGGCTTTGTGCATTTAAAAGCTGCTCGGGAGCTCTGGGGCGTGCTGTGCACTGCCAGGGCCACCCCGGTCCCTCACTGGAGCGTGTCCTTAGGGAAGCCCCTGCTCCCGAGGCAGCTCTGCCTTCCCAAAGGGCTGAGGCAGTGTCTGCATGCTGGGACAGCCACCAGAGGAAACCTTTGGACTTCTCTCAGCTGCCAGCAGCGGTCTCTGTTGTGAATCCAGCCTGGGTGTCCCACTGCCACCGTGGGGCCGTGGTGCACGAGGACAGCCTGGCCGTGCTGCCTCCAACCTGTGCCAGAGCGAGGGCAAGCACTGCGTGTCCCTCGCAGGGTGCCAGGGTGGCTTCTGGTGCCAATTTCCAGGTGAGAGAACTGCGGTGGCTGGGGCAAGGTCAGCCCGTGCCCAGCCTGTGCCCACAGGGTGACCGGGACAGGGGCAGCTGCAGATTGTCCCCTTTGTAACCAGCAGTGCCAGCGTTTGGGCTGGAAGCGCAGCCTGTGGGGCAGAGCTGCCAGCTGGGGAGCCCAGGGGTAGCTGTCCCCTCCCTGCCCCAGTACAGGGGGTCTGTGCACTGGGGTTGCCGGCTTCCCCACTGCCAAAGCCTCCCGACACGTGGCCAAATCCCGAAATGGCTCTGTGATCCCGGGCGAGGCAGGCACGGAGCTACCTCTGTGCCCGTGCCGGGGGGATCCCTTCCAGCAGGGGCGAGCAGGAGCCCCGGGAGCAGCTCAGCGTGGGGCTGCTGCCAGATGCCTGCCCCTGTCCCGCAGGAGCCGGGCTTCCTGGCAGCCCTGCAGCTCTGCCAGGTGCCCGAACACACCCATGCTTTCGTGGGAGCCTCCCGTTTGGTCAGAATCTTCTGTTTTTCTTCTATTTTTGTTCTCCCTTGTCCCAGGAATGGCTCTGGCCCTGAGGTGTTGTGCTCGTCCTGCTGTGCAGGCTCCTGGATGCGGCTGCAGGTGCCTGGGCTGGTGCTCACAGCCCGCCTGCTCCAGCGGCCCCCACGCTCTCACTACGGGCAAGAAACGCGGGTGTTTGGGGGAGCTGGGGCACTGCGAGCACCCAGCCCTTCGTTAGCTGGGCACGGCGGCTCTCAGGGCTGGCACGGGGCTGCTCCAGGCTGTTGGGGTGGCAGGGGAAGGAGGGTGTGTGAGGAAAGGCTCAGGCCTGAAAACCAGGGCTGCTGCCAATTGCCTGCAGCATCTCCCTGCTTAACGGAGCTGAGAGCAGGGCTCATGGCGTGTCCCTGGCTCGCTGCAGCTCTCAGTTAATGCTGGTGCTCGGGTTTGGTCTGGGTGCTCTGTGATGAGCTCTGCTCGGGTGATGTGTTTGGGGTCTGGGCAATGGTATCGGTACCACCAAGTGCTGGTGGCTCCCCGAGCCCAGCCGCATCCCCTGCGAGTGGCTTGGCCCTGGCAGCGTGCCCCTGCCTGGTGCTGCACGGGGCGGGCTTCATCTCTTGTCCCATGCAATTTTAAGGACATTTAAAACTGGAAACTGAGGGCACGAAGGGCTGGCAGGTTCGCTTCCAGCCCGGCTCTGTTTGGCGGCTGTGGGCTGGGCAGGAACCAGGCTGAGATCATGTCCTGGGGCGTGCAGAGAGCAAGGACCTGGCTGTGAGGCCACAGCTTTGCATGGAGCCCCACAAAATCTTGGGCCAGTGACCGAGCACCGGGTTAGTTAGCAAGGCTTTACCCTATAATCAGTGAAGGCACCAGGCTCCCACACTGCTGCCTTTCACCCAGGCAGACTCTCCCCAGCAGGGAGCAGGAGCCCGGGGTGGCTGGAGGCAGCGCAGGCGTTGAGTTGCTTTCTGCCTCCACCTTGTGACAAGCCGGCACGCTGCATTCAGCCTCCATTCAGCTTCTGTCTGGGGAACCGGGAGAGGAATCACCAGGAGAGTGTTGTGGTGGGGTGAGGGGAATGAGCAAACCCCCCCCTTCCATCCTGCACGGCCACCTCTCGCCTCTCCTCGGCTCCCTCGGCAGCAGCCCCAGCCCAGCCGTGTTGGTGCTGTGCCAAGCTGGAAGCAAACCCCCTGGTGTGTACACACAGCCAACAAACGTGGAAAGCCCGCTGCGTCTCGGTGCCTGTCTGATGGCAGGCGGCCTGGGGAGCTGCCCGATGCTGCCAGGTCACGCTGTGGGCTCGGTTTGGGGTCACCGCTGTCCTGGGAGGGGTGTGGGATCCGGCTGGGGAGGGTGGGTTGGGGGATCCTGGCGTTGTAGCTGTGGTTTTAGCTGCGTCTTGGCTCTGCTCTGTGCCCTCGAGGCTGCTGTTGGGGAGTGAGATCGCTGAAGAAAACCAGCGCTGAGGTTTGAGCTTCCAGCGCTGGGCTGCAGCCAGGGGCCGGGAGCCTGCAGCCCTCCCCGAAGCGCTCGGTGCCACGGGGGGGAATTCACGGCCTCGGTTTGCTCGCAGGCTCCTCTCCCCGCTCAGCCTGCCTGGCCTCTTGCTGCCAGTGTGTGGCTCTGCAAGGACAGCAGGGGTCTCCTCTGGACAGGGGGGGTCAAAGCTGGGACTGGGGGTGTGAGTTCTCCACCAGGCTTGGCACCCACACCGTGGCATGGCTCTGCCCAAGGGAAGGACTCAGCATCCCCTCTCCGTGCCCTGGCAGCAGGCTGGGGCTCACTACCCCGGGAAGCGTTCTCTGGCACCAGCATCCCTTCGGCTGTGCCCCAGCTGACTTTATTTCCAGAGTGTCTTACCCTAGAACCCGTTGGGAATGGGGACCTCTCCTGACCCCAGGGGAGGTGGGTGGCAGCGGGGGAGCTGCTCGCTGGGCCTGGAGGGTGAGCGTGGTGGTGTCGGTGGGGTGAAGGCAGCTGAAGGAGTTGTGTGGTGTTCCCCTGGCAGTGGCCTCTGTCACCAGAAGCTCGTGCTCCAGAAATGCTGTTCCAAGTCACCTGTCCCTTACCTCTTCCTCTTGTTTCCCACAGGAGTCCTTTCAGCTGGGGAGCACAACTTTTCCTTCCAGTTCCTGCTGCCAGGTACGATGCAGACGACCAGCTGAAGGCTCTGCTGTGTGAGCCATGGCTCTGCCCGCCTCGGGAGCTGTGCTGAGCCCTGGGCTGCCTGGCAGAGGGGGGCTGGCGGCGAGGCCCAGATGTGCTGGATTCCGACACATCCGAGCGTCCCTAAGGGCTCTCAGGGGGGCTCCTGGCCGTCCGGCCTGCCCACAGCACATTCTGCTGTGGTGTGGGGGTGCCTCCTGTGAGGAGGTCACAGCACAGTCACTGGGTGACCCACGTGTTCAGCCCTTTTTGGGGAATTCTGCTCTGAGATACTTGAGGTGAAGAGGAAAGTTGTTTCAAGTTTGTCAATGTGTGGCTTGACTCAGTCTCACAACGCCTTTTCTTTTTCTCTCTCTCGACTCCAGCCTCTGCTCCTACATCGTTTGAAGGCCCTTTTGGCAAGGTCCTCCATCAGGTGAAAGCTGTGATAGACACACCGCGCTTCTCCAAGGACTACAAGTGCAACAAGATCTTCTATGTCCTCTGCCCTCTCAACTTGAATGACATCCCTGATATCGAGGTAAGAGCAAGGCTTCAGTGCTCGTCCCTGCCACGTGTGAAGTGTGGGAATAACTCTGTGGTTGGGCACCTCTCTGACTGCATGTCCTGCTGTGCAAGAGCAGGATGAGGGCTTCTGCTCCTGATTTATCCTGTCTTGCTTTCTGTCCCTGCTCTCTGTGATTTCTGGCTCCTCCACACATTACTTTGGAAGATGTAGGTGAATTTTCAGCATGCTGAGTGAGATGTCTGCCAAGAGCATTTTAGGACCAGTACCTACTTGTAGAGATTTGGGTTTGGGGAACTTTTTCCGAAGGGAAGAGACGCTGATAGGACAGCACGACTGGGGGGATGGAGGAGTGAGACCTGTTGTCTGTGGCAGTGCTGTGTCAGTGGTTCTTCGTGGCCTCTTAGACCAATATTTCTGCCTGCTTGTTTTGAATCCGAGCATTTTCCTGGAGGTGTTCTGACTCCCTTGGGTCATCATCTCTGTCTCTGTCATTCTGCAGCAGCCCAACACGATGTCGGTCACCAAGAAGTTCAACTACAAGCTTGTGAAAAGTGGCAACGTTATCCTGACCGCCACCTCCGATCTGAAAGGGTACATCGTGGGGCAGGTGATCCAGCTCCGCACAGACATCGAGAACAAATCGGGCCGGGACACCGGGGCCGTGGTGGCCAGCCTGCTCCAGGTAAGCTGAGAGGACGATCCCTCAGCTGGGCTGTACTCCACCTCCCTGAGGCTGCTGTGAGGCTGGTGCAGGTCTCACCACAGTGCACATCTCTTTGCATGTAGCTGAGAGGCGGCAGTGAGGAGTGCAGCCCTCTGCTTAACTTCGTTTCTCTCCCTCTTCCTGGGGAAGGAGGTGGTAGAACATGTCGTGCTTATACCAGCTCAGCCCACTGTGTGACGGTGGGTTATCCTGCCCTGTAACATGCACGTTAGGTTTGTACTCCTGCTGATTTGACAAAGCAGCTGGGTGGTTTTGTGTCCTGCCTTGCACTTGTGGGAGACAGAAGAACATCTGCAGTCCTCCTGCTAGCTGTGTTTAATTCTGTCTGCGCAGAAAGTGGCTTACAAATCCAAGCGCTGGATTTACGACCTGAGGACCATCGCGGAGGTGGAAGGCTCAGGAGTGAAAGCCTGGAAACACGCAGAATGGAAGGAGCAGATCCTCGTCCCAGCACTGCCCCAGTCCATTTTGCAGGGCTGTAGCCTCATACACATCGACTACTACATCCAGGTGAGCACCCTGATGCTCTGGCAGGATCACAGAATCACAGAATCGTCTAGGTTGGAAGAGACCTCCAAGATCACTGAGTCCAATCTCTGACCTAACACTAACCTGTCCTCCACTAAACCATATCACTCAGCTCTACATCTAAACATCTTTTAAAGACCTCCAGGGATGGTGACTCAGCCACTTCCCAGGGCAGCCCATCCCAATGCCTCACAACCCTTTCAGTAAAGAAGTTCTTGGGCTGGGGGGGACCCTGTGCGTGTCGGGGGAGATGCAGCTCTGCTGAGGAACTTGGTGTGACTCGTTTTGCTGGTCAGTGCCTATGGGTGAGGCTGTCCTTGTGTTACTGTGCTCCCTTCTGCATCAAGCTCGGCTGCTTGAGCTCAGCAGATGTGTGGGGTGGGGGGGGCTTTGTCAGGTGAGGCTGACTGTGCAATGTACAACAGAGGATGCCACTGTTTTTCCTTCTTTTCCAGGTTTCCCTCAAATCACCAGAGGTTTCAGTCACCCTTCCCATCTATATCGGTAACATCGCAGTGAACAGGGTCCCTCTGAGCCCCTCCCGATCTGTGCAGCACCTACCATCCGCAGTGGTCCCCAGCGCCCCCCCGGAGGAGGAGGAGGCTGCCAGCGGCTATCACCCCATGGACAATGTCTTGATCCCCACCAAAAGCCATTCCCAGCAGCAGCCGTTCAGCTACGCCCCAGGACTGAGCTTCCAGGAAGCGGACTCTGAGCAGACGGGCTCCCCGAACCACCCCACGCTCTGCCTCTCGACGGGAGCCACCGTCCCTTACTACGCCGAGGGAAACGTGGTGCCCGTGCCCACTGCCAGCTCTCTCATTTTGCCTCCAGAGTACAGCACGTGGGGCTACCCGTACGGTGAGCATCCTGCTCCTGGGGCCTGAACAGGCTGGCGGTGCGATAGCAAATGTCTGCTGTGACGAGAGTCTCTTTGCTAGCTGAAGAGGTTGGAGCATGGGAATGTCAGCCCAGTGGGGCTGAACTCAGAGGGGATCGTGAGATCTCTCTGCCTGCCTTCTCCAGAGGCGTCCCCTCCCATGGCTGTGACAGCCAGCTGTCCGTTCCCATGTCTATGCTCATGCTGCCCTAGGCTCAGCGTGAGAGGATCTCCCTGTTCTGAAATGAGCTTTCAGCCTCCCACAGATATAAAAACTTCTTGGCTTGTGGCGAGGCTGGCAGGAGCAGAGCCAGGAAAGTGATGTAACTGAAATCTTATGTCTGCCTTGGAGTGGGCCTGCATCTGGTCTGGAGACAGAAGCTGTGGGGGCGGGCGCTGAGAGACTGTCCAGGACAGAAAAGCTTGGGGAAATCCCAGCAGGCTGCACTCCTCGAGTGGTGCTTGCCTGAGGTGGCAGAGAACAGCGGTGTGGCATGGTCCTGGCCAAAGAAACCCGTCTGTTAGCTCTGGGCTAACAAGAGATGCTCGGACATGTCACTCGTGGGGCAGGCTATGGGGTCCTGGAGAGATTGCTTGCGTGCATGTGTCAGCAGCTTGCTTTGCTCAGCACTGAGTTACACAGAGCGGGGTGCAGGGAGCCTCCCAAACTCCCACTATAACCACTCTTACTCTGTCTTTCCCCCGCAGAGGCGCCTCCATCCTACGAGCAGAGCTGCAGCAGTGCCAACTCCAGCATCAGCAACGGCAACTAGCCTCCCCTGCTTCGCGTCCCGCTGGCGCGATGGTTCACCGGCCTACTGCAAAGTCTGGTACAGCACAAGGCGTCTTTTTATCTCTGTGGCTGCTTGGCAGGGTAAATGGCACATCCCAGCCTGGGCTTTTTGAGTCACTTTCTTGGGAGGGGAAAAAACAAACAAAAGGGCAGCCAGAGCAGCCCGTCTGTGTGTATGTGTGTTTGTATAGGAGAGGTCTGAACCATCTCCTGCTGCATCAGGTGCTGGAGAAGTGCTTTTGCCCCAGGGATGCCCTCTGCAGCAGCCTGTGTTTCAAGTACTGTAGTCGACACTAACTGCTTTACTATCAAAGCACCTGCGATGCCTTATCTGAAATGCTCCTGACTTGGCATGTCTCCACTGTAGGTTGCAGGCAGGGCTGTGTGAACTTCCTTTCGTGGGCCATGTGCTCTCCGGAAATGCTTTAGGCAGCCCTCCCTCCCTGTCCTCGTGGGTCTCAAGCGTAGCTGAAACAGGTTTATTGGAGTAAACAGGTTTGGAAGGCCAGGGACTGTTACAGAGCCAGAAGCACAAGCCCTCGCTGTACCGGTGTGGTGGGGTGAGTGACCGGCAGCCTTTGGTCCCCTGGCGGTGGGCTGGACCGCTGCCTGCTAGCGGTGAGTGGAGAACAGCCCCTGGCAGCGGGGAGCCTTTTCAGCAAGGGTAATTTCTCAGAAGCCCTGCAGGAGACGGACCGTCCTTGCTTGCTGCGAGGATGACCAGTACCAGTCAGGTCCCACGTCCCATCTCCTGCTCCTGCAGGATACCCTCTCCATCCCTGCTGCTGCTGCCTTAGGCAGGCCAGAATTACACGACAATCAAGTTACAGAAGTCTGTCTGATGCTACCTCTGCGTCTGCCCGAGGACCCCATCCGTGGAAGCCCTGCCTTCTGGGATCAGCCTCCCTCAAGGCTCAGCCTGCAGCCTCTCTGTCCGTGGTGCCACACCGGTGCACGTGGCCTGGGGACGGTGCTCTCTGCGGGCTGGTGCTGGTTTGCTGCTTGCCTCCTGAGCCACCTTGAGCCACAGCAGGATGCAAAAACGAGTGAGTGGGAACACCGACTGCTACGCTTCATTTGCAGCCTCTGCTGGACCTGGCAGGTCAGGGGAAGAAGCTGGTGTACTGAAAACAACATTTTTTTCTTTTGTGCTTTTTTATTTTTTTCCCCTTGTTGTCTAGCTTTTTAGTATTGACTGCCCAAGCTGAGGAAACCACAAACCAGATACTCAGCTCAGAGCTGTAGGCATCCAGCCAAGGCTGAAATTGCAGACTGCACCTTTGGCACCTCGGAGAATTGGTCCCCACGCTTCCTCGTGCTGGGCAGGCAATATCTAACAAACCCGCTGTGAGCGCCACAGCCTCTGCCTCCTCACAGCCCTGGCAGGCAGCTGGGGACAAGCCCTGCTTTGCACTCTTCCTTTGCAAATGCTTTTTATTTCGTTTTATTTTATTTTAAAAGTGTTGAACTGCTTTAAGGATAGTGTAGAGAAGGTGCCGTTCTGAGCAGTGCTGGCACAACATGCACCAATGTTGAAAGAATGATTGTCATTGTCCCTAAATATATATATATATGAGATAAAGTTTTGTTTTTAATGATTGAATTCATAAATACAAATTTTAATGCTGTATTTAATAAATTATTCGAAGAGAACTGCTGTGCTCTTTCATCCATTTCTGATGCTTACCCATCTGCCTGTTCATGCCAAATCCAGGACTGCACCTTGCTGATTTCTTACAAAACGAAGCAAGCTTTTTGCTCTCACCGGGCAGGTGGTGACTTCTGCCAAGGCAGCTCTGGGAAAACAGCCTGGGTGCCGTGCTGCGCGCCCGGCTCCAGCAGGAGGAGGGGGCTTGGCTCCGCGTTGGCTCAGCTCTGGAGCGAGCCCCCACTGCCCTGCAGCAGCGTGCAGTTCCCCAGCACCGTGCCCTGAAGCTGCAGATTGCCGAGCTGGCCCACAGCTCTTACTCAGCAGAGTTCAGGTCAGGAGGAGGTGGAGTGCTGGGGAGGAAGGGGAGAGGGGACTCATCCTTCAGGAGGATGGAGGTGGAACAGCCAAGGTCTGGCTGCTAGGGCTGGACGCTGCCAGCCTGTGCCTTCTCCTGAACAGTCATTGGGAAGAATCTTACTGAAAATGGAAAGGAAGGCTCCTCCCCACCCCCACGGAGCTTGGTGATACCATGTCTGAAGCATGTAGGTGTTGTCTAGATGTTGTCCCTGCCAGCAGCCTGAGGCACGACCTGTCTCATACACAAGGCTCCTTGTTCAGCCTCTGCTCAATCCAGGCTTCTGCCCAGCTTTTATTACTTAGGACTCTCCCCTTTGCCTGGTGGTCTGTGCCTGGCATGAGAAATGTTCCTGATGGGCAGGGCCTCAAGCCTGGCTGCCAAGCTGGCTCACCTAACTTATATTTGCCAGCAGCTGGCTGCTCCTTCAGTGCCTCTAGCTCTCTGTGCAAAGCAAGGAGCAGGCGGCACGCTGCCCTGGGGAGGGGTTCCTGCGGGCTTGGAGGGCACAGGATGGAGTCGGGCAAGGCCCTGGGGGCTGCTGCTGCTTCTGGGTGCTAGGGCTGGGCACGTGTAACTCCTGTAGGGAGAAACTACCAAGTCCTGTGAGCCAGCTCTGGCCGGGCTGCAGGAGGGTGGCACCCTAGGGTGGCACCCTGACATTGTAAGAGCTGTGCTCTTGTGCAAATGCACAGAAATTATTGGCAAAGCGCTGTGGTTTCCAACATTCCCATCCCAGCCCTGTGGCGGGGGTTGAAGATTGATGTAAAGAGCCTTGTTTGTGTTTCATGGACCTCTTAGAAATGGTTCAGGACTGCAGGAGGAAGAGTCCTCCTCCTCCTAAAGCTACCCGCAGTTGTGACCGGGTGCTGTGGCAGCAGGGTCCTCAGGGTCTGAGTACTTTGAGCAGTACTTTTGGGGGCAGAAAAGCAATGGCTGGGTGTATGTGCCCCTCTGGAAGGGGTGAGAGCTCTGTCCCTCCTGTCCTCTGCCTTGCTGCTGCCCCTTCTCTGCAGCCTCTCTGGTTTCGACCTCTTCAAGTCATGGGGAGCTCCTGTAGGCCCCTCATTCCCGACTCCTCTTTCTGAAGAGGAGTTGGGAATTTCTTTTTTCTACAATAAAGACCAAAAAAATCTGGTTCTGAACCCAGCTCTGGGTAGAAAACGTTAGTATGTAGGAATTCATTTAAATTCCTGGCTCAATTTTTAAAGCAATTGTTTGTTCGTCTTGTTCAAAATGGGGAGGGGAAATGGCGGGGTGTGAGCAAAGCTGGTGAGATAATTGTTTCCAAACTCAGCATTCAATGGGAAATACCAAAAATATCATCACCCCCTTTCTACTGCTGCTGCTTTTTTTGTCCGGCATGTCTTTGTCCTTGTCCCGCTCTCCACACGTGCAGCCTCCATAGCTGCGGCTTCCTCCTCGCTGCTTGTGTCCCACCAAGCTCCGCTTTGGCACCTGCTGCTGCTTCCCCACCTGCGTGCTGTGGGGCCGGGGGGAGGCCGCAGCCTCTGCCCTGCTCCCATCCATCTTCATCAAGCTGTCCGCGGGCTGCGGGCGCGTCCCCCAGCACGCTGCAGCTCTGCTGCCTCCCTTTGTCTGCAGCCTCTCGGCCGGCTCCCGTCCTGCCGGGGCTGCGATTCACGGGGTGAACAGGGAGCCGGGCCCTGAGCTGAGTTCATGGGGCTGCCAGCACTGGGAGGGCCGCAAGGGCTTCGCCTCGACACCTCCTCCAGTTCTTTTTGGTGGACGCTGGGTTCTTTTTTAGCTTTCTGCTGAACTTTTGGGAGTTTTGTAAAAATCTTTTCTGCTTGTGCCTGGGGAAGGAAGTTTTCTCAGACACAAGATGAAGGGTGCTCTGGGGCTGTTTGGTTTTTATTTCTGTGTTTTAATATACAGAACAGATATACAGAAATACAAATATACAGAAATTCTGTATTTTAATAGATTTCCAGCTGTCTGCAACAGGACCACGTCCCATCCCTCCTCCCTGGAAGGACTGATGGGGTCGAATGCTGAACACGGGTGCCCGTCCTTGTCTGGCACCCGTGGCTGTGGTTCCCGGCTCTCTGGGCTCTCCTCACAGCTCTCAGGCTTTTATACAGCGTTTCTGACGGCTCTGTACAACCCAACACTTCGTGCGATTGATTACACGCCTTTAAATACAAACGAAGGGCTTTACGCGTTTACCACGCTGTCGGGGGAGCGTTTGTGTCCCGGGGTTTTTAACCACCGAATGTAAAGGGCAGAAAACAAATAAAATTCTCCTTTTGTAAGGCCACGTCTGCCGTTCCTGAGGGGAAAGGGTGGGATTGTGCCGGGCCTTTGGGGGCCCCGCTCGCACCTCAGGGCCTCGGGGCCCCCTCCCCAGCCCCGGGCAAGGCCCCCGGGCCGGGCTCCCCCCGCCGCTCCCCTCTCTGCAGGCGCCTCGCGGCCGGGCGGGGGCAGCAGCGGCCGGCACCGGGCGGAGCTCGGGGGCCGGGCCCCGGTGTGAGGCATGGGGGGGACGTGGCCGTGAGGGGACAGGGCCACGGGGACACGGCCACCCCCGACACCCGGCCGAAAGGCCATGGGCAAGGGACACGGTGCCCAGGGAGCCGCTCCCCGGGGCTGACGCCGGTGTCTGGCTCTGGGAATCGCTCATTAGCGGCTGAACGAGGGTGGTGCTCGGCGCCCAGCTGGGTAATGCTCAGCCCTGCCCTGTGCTGCCCAGGGTTTGTGGCTGTGTCCCCAAGTCCCCCCCCGTGCTGAGCGCTCTGTTCCCACCTGGATCGTTATCTTCACGAGGGTGAGGGCGAGAGGTGTCCCCGCGTGCCCCGGTGGGGATCGGGGTGTGCTGGGGACCCGCTGGCAGCGCTGGAGCCCCCGCCTTGGACACGGCACCTGTGGGGCGGCCGCGTCGCTCCCCTCCTGTCTGCACCCACCAGACGGTGCCACCGTGGTTGAGATCAACACCCCTGTCCCTGTCCTGTTCTATCCCCGTCCCATCCCCACCTCACCCTCGTTCCTGTCCTTGTCCCCATCCTGTCCCCATCCCACCCTGTCCCCATCCCACACCCGCTGCTGCCTGTCTCTATCCCACCCATTCCCATCCCTGTCCCCATCCTATCCCCATTCCATCCTGCCCCCATTTCACCCCAATTGCTGTCCTCCCATCCTGTCCCTCTCTCCCACATCCCCGTCCCACTCCTGTTCCTGTCACCACACTGTCCCTGTCTCACCCTGTCCCCATCCTACCCCCATTCCTGTGTCCCCATCCTACCCTGTCCCCATCCCACCCCTGCTGCTGCCTGTCTCCATCCCACCCATTCCCATCCCTGTCCCCATCTCTGTCCCTACCCCACCCCCGTTCCTGTCACCACACTGTCCCCATCCCACCCCGCCTCCATCCTACCCCCATTCCTGCCCGTGTCCCTATCCTGTCCCCATTCCATCCTGCCCCCATTTCACCCCAATTACTGTCGGCCCATCCTGTCCCCCTCTCCCACATCCCCGTCCCACTCCTGTTCCTGTCACCACACTGTCCCTGTCTCACCCTGTCCTACCCCCATTCCTGTGTCCCCATCCTGTCCCCATCTCACCCCAATTGCTCTCCCTCCGTCCTGTCCCCTTCCCCCCATCCCCACCCCCATTCCTGTCCCTGTCCCCATCCTGTCCCCATTACTCCCCCCGTCCCGTCCCCGTCCCGCCCCCAGCCGTACGGCCCCCTCCCTATGGGCGCCGCCATGTTGCCGTACGGCACGAGCGCCGCGCTGGGGGCCGCCATGCCGCGCCGCGCATGCGCCCTGCCGAGCGGAGCGCCTCCATTGAGAAGAACGAGGGGAGAGGGGCGGAGCCGGGGCGCGAGGAGCCGCCGCGGGGGCGGGGCTACGCTCCGGGGCTCCGGCCATGGCCACAGCGGATGCCGAGGTGAGTGCGGGCGGCGGCGTCCATCTGCCGGGCGGGGGGGGGGGAGAGGGGGGGGGTGCGAAGGGAAGGCGGCCGGGGCTGGGTTGGGTTGGGTTGGGTGGGGGGGGGGGGGCGCAGTGGTACGGCCCGGCGCCGGCCGCCTGGTGCCGCGGGCCGGGAGGGGGCCGTGCCCCCGCCGCGCCGTGGTTGGGTCCGGCCCCTCCGGGGGGAAGAATGTGGGCGCCGCTGCCATTGTGTGCGGGGGGGGCCCGGGACTCTGTATAAGTCACACCCCTCCGCGGCCCGGCCGGTGGTATGGGCCATGCAGGGTCCGGGGTTCCCCCCCCCCCCTCCCCTTCCCATACAGGCGGCCGCGGCGGGGAGCGGCGCCGGCGCCATCCAGGTTCCGGGGCCGCCCCCCCCCATCCATAGAAGCGGCGGGGCTCGGGGCGGCGCCATGCAGGGTCCGGGGCCCGGCGGGGCCGCTGCTGCTGCCCAGCGCCATGCAGGGCCCGGGGCGGCGGCGGGGCGGGGGCAGCCGCTGCCATGCAGGGTCCGGGGCCCGGCGGCAGCGGGGAGCTGCGGGGCCGCCGGGGGCCGGGGGCAGCCCCGTTGTGGGGCGGGGGGGGGCTGGGGGCTGGGGGCCGTGCGGGGCTGTAGGGGCTGAGCGGGGCTGAGCGGGGCCGCTCGCACAAAGCCTCGGGGCTGCCCGCACCGGGCACGGCCACGTGTCGGTGACACGGGCACGGCCGCGGGTCACACGCTGAGGGCACGGCCACCCCCCGGCTGCCCCCCGCCCGGCCCCGTCCCAGCCAAAAACGGCCTCAGGGTGGGAACGCGGAGATGTCTCTGCTCGGGCAGCAGCCAGGCACTGGGATGGGTCCACCAGGGGGGTGTTGGTGGGGGCACCGTCCCTGGGGGTGCCCTGGGACGTGGTGCCCGGGGACAGGGTCAGTGGTGGGGGTGGATGTCGGGGTGGTCACAGCCGGTGCTGCTGGAGGTCTCCTCCAGCCCTGCCCCTGCAGGACGCACACCGTGCCCAAAGGGCCGTGCTGGGGCTGGCTGTGGGCACGGTGTGTGACCCGTACAGCAGCAGGGCTGCCCTTGTCTGAGTGCTGTCCGAGCCTTTTCTCCTCCTGCTCTCGGTTCCGTCACATCCACATCACGGCCTGCTCCCTGCCTGGCTTTGGGCTGTGCCGATGGCCGGGTGCTGTGGTGCAGGAGAAGCACAAGCCCACAGGTGGTCCCCTGGCTCCGTGGCCTGGTGTTGCCTTCAGCTCCCTTCAGCTGTTGCAGTGCGATGCACAGCCCACAGCTCCTCGTGCCCAGGTTTGGCCATGAAATGCAGACACACACCTCCTGTGAGGGGGCTTCTCCCAGCAGTCCCGGCTGGGCCTGCCGTGTGGGGAGCGTTGGGAAGCGTTGCTCTTAGGGCCAGGCTTAATGCCCACAGATGTTGCCGTGGATTACGGGGAGGGAACAGTGACTCCTTTGGAGTTTAATTCCTCCCCTCCCCCTTAGGCTGAGTTAAATCTGGGGCCAGCTCTGGCTTTGCTTATACCCCTCTGAGGCCAGAGGGTGGAAGCTGGTGGCTGTAAATGCAGCTGGGATGTGGAGCCTGCACTAGGTGCTCTGCGCAGGGGAAAGCAGGGGCTGGCATCCCACGGCTGCAGCGTGAGACGGAGCAGAAGCGAGGGGCTGTTTGACTCGGTAGCGAGGGGCACGGAGGTGCAGTCCTGGGGGAAGGTGTGAGCCCGGAGCTGGGGGGCTCTGGGGGGCTGGAAGGGCCCCACCGTGTGCCTGCAGCGAGCTCCCACACCAGCCTCTGCAGGCAGAGCTCTGGCAGCCCGTGGGCTGAAGATAAAACCTTGCGGGACAGACCAGCTCCTGGCCAAACTGTGGGGCTAGTGCGTGAGGGAGAAGCTCTGCGAGCACCGAGGCTTCACCTGCTCTCAGAGGGGAGCCGCAGTGCTGGTGCCTTCTGGCCGCCTCGCGGCTGAGCTGCAGTCACTGACTGCCCCGCTGCAGAGACGGGTTGTGCTGCTGCCTTCCTTTGGCAGGTCTCTCGTATCCTGTCTGCTCTGGTGCTTTTACGTGTTTTAGACCTACTGTGAATGCAGGGCTAAAATTAAAGTTTGAGGGACTGAGTTTACCTCGCTCAGCAAGTTTTAGGATAGCAGAAGTTCACCGAGTTTGACGCTGCTACTCCAGTTCCCATCAGTTCTAGTGTAAAGAGAATCATCTGACTGTGTGTTTCCCGAAATGATCATTCAGTGTGAGCTTGAAAACACAGATTTCAAGCCACGATGTTTTTCCTCAGGCTTGTGCTCACCTCAGGAAGGCTGGTGCCTGCATGCTGAGCAGGAAGCAAGGTGTGCGTGTGGCTTTGAATGAAGTGGTTCTCCTCAGAAGTTACACTGCATTTTTCATCATTTTTTTTTCCTGTCTGTTCAGATCTGTAACATCTTTTTTTTTCTGGAGATGCAGCTTTGATCTTTAAAGTGAAGAGACGGCGTGCAAGCCACAGAGAGGACAGATTTCCCCACTGTTCAGCACCCTGAGCTGAGAGCGGATCCTCGGTGAGTTCAGCACCTGGCCGCTCCCCACGTTTTGAAGGCGAGGGCTCGCCAGCCCGAGCGGTTTTGAAAATCAGGCTCGCGATGCTGCGGCTTCGCCCCGGCTTTGATCCTTGCTCTCATCCCCTTAGCCAGCTGGTGCTGGGAGCACGCTGTAGGCAGTCCTCCGCCTGTGCAATGAACTCCCTACTGGATTAAGGGGCAACATTCACTCATGTCAAAGAGCTTCCTATTCATGGGTCCCTGGCTGGAAGGAGGTTGCTGTAATAGGCCACCGAGTGCAGGAGTGATAATAGGAGAAGCCAGGACCTAATGAGCAGTGCCTTTGAGCAGTCAGCACGCAGACGATTTTCTTCGGTTTCCCGCTTTCTGTTTTGCAGGTGACGCAAAGTCCAGGGCTCCTTTCAGGCCTGCCCTGCCCTTCCTCCTCTCTCATTTACTCCTGCCAGCTGGTGTCACAGGCGAGGAGAGGGCTCTGCTCTGCTTTCCCAGGGCCGCTGCCTTCAGCACGGAGTCTGTGTCAGCGAGCTGCCTCAGGAAACCTCGGTGCATTTTAAACCCTGTCCTCTTTTTCTCCTTTGTGAGCTGCCTGGGAGCCGGCCTGCCTTGTGGCTGCGGGGCAGAAGTTCCCTGCCTTGGGGCAGCGGGGTGTGATGATACTGCATTGATGGGAGACCCCCACGCAGGATTAATGTGTGGGTTTCAGTTGGGTCAGCTTTAACACGCTGTGCAACATTTTAGCAGCAATTTGTGTGAGGAGAGGGGTTCCTGCCCTGCTTGTGCCATCTGGTAAGGGCAGGAAAGTTTGTAACTGCTTTAGAGGCTTTGATGTGAGGGTTACTTTGCTAATATGTTAAAATTGCGCCCTGCCTTGGGCTCTGACAAAACGTTACGGCCCCAAATAGGTGCTAACATCTCCTTCCCCAGCAGGAGCTCTCCCTACTGTACCTGGGCTGTGCTGAGCCAGCTGACAGCTGACAGGGGCTGCTTGGGGACCGTCCTTTCCTTCCATGTGCACAAACTTTAAATGACAACAGATTGGGCAAATGCGACTTGTGAAGTTTTAAGAAAACAACTGAAGGGCTCGTTTGAGGCTAAGCTGATGTGGCTGAGCCAACGTGACTGAAGGAAGCGTCTGAAGAACAGTTTGTCAGGTCAGGGCAGAATCAAAGGCCTGGTTTGTACTGTGACAGAGCCCTTCCAGAGTGATTATGCTGGCTGGAAAGCAGGATGTTTCTTTTTCTTTGCTGAAATAGTAACAGTAATAAAAGTCCTTGCTGCGGACATAGCTCTGTTAGCTTAGGGGTGATTTCAGGGTAGCTCTTTTTGCTTTCTGAAGCAGAGGCTGGGGGTACCTTTGAGAAGTTTTGCAGACTTAGTTGTCTGTCTACAAATGCAAAGGAATTGCTCTCCCATCCGCCCTAGCTGTGCCAGCAGAAGGCCTCGCAGAGGTGCAGGTAGCAGCAGGACGAGGGGCAGCAGCTCTTCCATGGCGGGGCCGCTCGGGGCCGTGCAGGCAGGGAGCTGGGTGAGCCCTCACCCCATGGCCAGCCCCAGCACCCCGAAGCAGTGAGTGCAGTGCCCGTGCCCCAGGGTTTTGCACTTCCACACGTGCCTCTCTGCTCCAGAAGCGGGGCTGGGAGGGGGTGGGAGCAGCCTGCGGTCCTGCTGCCTTTCCCTCGCAAAGTGCTGAAGCAGCACGCTGCTGCTGTGTGTTTTGGGCCTCTGGGGCCCAGAAAAGGAGGAGGTGGCAGGGGGTTGTTCCCACAGAGGCAGGGGTTTTACTGGAGGGTGAGCAAGAGGCGCTGCCACCGCTGCTCTGCCACCTTCAATGGGAGAAGGGCTTGCAGGGACAGTTCCTGCTCCTTTCGGTGAGGCCGGATCCCCTGGGGAGGGGGGGTTAGTTTTCCCCAGGCTCTGCTGGCCTGGCCCCTGTTCTGGGGGCATGCTTTGTGCAGGTCTGCGAGGGGTTTGGGGACCCTTTGAGTGCTCCAAGCAGTGCTTTGCTGGAGATTCCCCCTCCGTGTCTGTCTGAAAGGCTCACCGAGCTGTCTGTGCCTCGGGTTGGGCTAGAAGATGTGCGAGCTGTCCCCGCTCCGCCTGTGGGCAGGCACCGCGCGCCGTGACGGATGGGGGCTGGCTCAAGTGGCAAAGTAAATCCGACAGGGAGGGGAAGAGTTTGCTGGCTTAGCCTGGCTGCCAAGCTCTGTGAAATGCATATAAACCCAGAATAAACTGTGCTTATAAAAGCTCTTGACGCTAGTATCACTGTGTCTAAAATAGAAAGGCTTTCCTGCTTTTAATTAAAAACTTCTAGCATAGGCAAAGTACCAAGGACGTGCGATGTGTCCTCTTTTCAAGCCGGAAGCGCTCTTCCAAGAGGATTCCTGTTTCCCACCTGATCCTCGCCATGCCTGGCCGGCTCCCACCAGGCAGCATTGCCCGAGGTTGCGTTTCAGCTGGTTTGGCTCCACGCAGCAGTCGCTGTTCAAAAACTCAGCCCAGCATGTCGAGCAGCGGGGCTGAGCTGCCCGGGTGCAGGAAGGACTGGCCTGGGGCTGGAGGTGCGCTATTAAAGATTAAATCCATCCTTTTCAGTGTCATATCCCCTTCTCGAGGGAGAGCTCTCGGAGGCAGTGGTGAGCAGTGTCAGCTCAGGACAGGGAGGCAGCGAGTGGGATGGACTGGTAGAGCAGAAAATTCAGGTCCGCTTCTGTTTGCATACGGCTCATCATCCTGCAGAGCACAGGGAAAGGGAGGGAGTCTGCAGGTGGCACAGCTGGGGAGGAAGTAAATAGAGAGCGAGATAACCAGGCTGACATGGCCAGGCTCAGAATAAAGCCAGGTAAGTGACTTACCCATTTGTTACAGGGAAATGTAAAATTATGCAAACAGGGATGAAAATATTCAAAGAGATTAGAGCTTCTTGGGTCAGAAGGGCCAGAGCATGAGCCAGGAGATGGTTTCAAGCTGCTGGCACTAAGAATTCAAAACCGGCAGCAGGGAGCTGGAGAGCTGAGCAAATTGAGGTAAGTGGAAGTAACAGTGAAGCCCAAAGACTACAGCAATCCCTTACCTGTCATGTGGGACGCAGTATTTGAGCCAAGTCCAGCAGGCTTGTGATTCTGCAGGAAAACGTGCCTGCTCGTGCTCATCTCCTTATAACGAGGAGGAACATGGAGCTTATTTCTTCTGAGAACAGCCAGGGTGAATGCGACGGCTTGTGCCACCCACAGAGCCTGAGGAAAGAGCCCGGGCACAGCCATGGAGAGAGAGCCCAGGGGGCTGACGTGGAATATTCTGTACTTTGGCCTTGCTTCAGTTAAGAGAAAAAGTCCGTGTGTCATTCAGAGTGCTTCTTTGGCTCTCTAATTCATCTCAGAACTTGAGCGTAGACGTGAACAGATGTGTTTCAGCATGTTGGCTGGCCAAAGGGAGCCCTGGTTTCTCTAGGACTGTTGACCAGGATCTGCTGATGCTTTGAACACAGCCCTGAGTCCTGTGAAACATTGTTTTTTCTCTTTTTTTTTTTTTTTTTTTTTTTTTTTTAAGCATGAGCTCCTGGGTTCTTGAGAGTCTCAGCTGCCTTCTCCCTCTCCAGTTGTTTCTAGCCTTTGCAGTTTCAGAGGAAGCTTTAATAGGTAATTTCTCCCAAGGGCTCCAAGCCAGAAGGCAAATTACCCAGATGTTTTAACCAATTTCAGCAGTAACTGGGGATGTTTCATACTGCTGACCGAAGGCATTCAGAAGCTATAGTCAGGTCCTCTCAAAAATCATAATATTGTTTCAAGAAGTGGGAAATTTAATGTGCACATGGTAGAGGACTTGGAAAGGACAAAAGGGTTTCTGAAATCATGCAGCTCATCCAGCTGCTGAGTTGGGAAGGTGCACGGGGAGGGGGTTATTGGAAGGTGACATTTGGTGGTGCCTCGTGCACGCAGCTGCCCACACACCTCTGGCTTCAGAGCTGTGCTGCAGAATTGAGGGGAGGCTTCTTATGGCCAAGGTGCATTTCTTATGTCCAAGGGGGTAGACAGCAAGTTTACACCCCATCAAATAGGATTTTGTTGGTGTAAAACAGCCAGTGCCGGTGTTCAGGAGAGCACGGTCTGCTAGCTGGTTTGTAGGGTTCCATCTCGTATCCTACTGGCATGTAAGTTTGAACATAAAAGTCCAGGTTACAAGCACATAAAGCACGAGTCTAAATATTTTATTAATTGAGGAGCATGATTAATATTTGATAGATTAAATCAACATCCAGGAGGCTTTGCAGAAGTCACCAGACAGCTGCTGAACTGGTAACCAAACATTAGGTGGTTTTTATTGCAAACTTGCATGTAATAGCTTTTGTCAGCTTGTCTGTGTTTCATGTGCTGAGGATCCATGAGTCCCATATGCCTGAAAGCCTCGTGGTGTACAGGATGTGTATTTTTTACTACTCTTAGGATGCATCATTTTAAACTGGTGCTTTACTACCTCCTTAATACGCGGAGGTGATTGTTTATAAGCAGGTGTCCTGTAGGATCTGCAGACAATGGTCTCTGCCAAACTTTGAGGATAAATGAGGAATGCTCCTTTAAGGATGGCCTTCGGATGAGACGGAATATTTACTCTTGCTGTGGTGCCAGATCCTGTAGCTTCCAGCGCGTGTGGCGAGGCGAGGTGAGGAGCCCTGCTGTCTTTTAATCAACTTCCCCCTTTGCCAGGGAGACGCCACCAGTGAGCAAACAAACTGCTACCGAGCACGTTGGCCGGAGATGTGTCTGCTTTGACTTGTAAGGATTTACAGTGCCGAGAGGTTAGCACGGCCTCCGGCCTGCATCGTTTCAAAAGAGCAGCGAGGGTGGATCGTATTCTGCCTTGGTTATTTCCACTGTGATTCCCAGTTACTGCAAGCTGTATTTCCCCTGCTTTTGACGATTTAGGTTGTCTGCTGCACACTACGCCTGACTCCCAGGTTTTTACCTTGTGCTTTTCTAGCCCTCATCCCTGCTGGAAGCGCCCCTGGTTCGGGCGATGCAGTTACGCAGTTGGGTTTCTACCAGTTTAGCGCCTCTTCTCACGAAGCTGTATGCTGATAGCACGTTGGTTGTAATTGCTTATGGCTTTCCTTAAAAGCTGCTTGCTTTGATGTCATCTCCAATCCATGCCTGCGGATTCACCTCACAGAGACATTCAGAGATGTGTTTTATCTCCTCCTGCTCCCGTGTGCCAGCAGACTCGGGTGTTACCAACTGCTGCGGATGCCCTGCCGTGGCCGCACGCCGACGCAAGGTGTG
Source organism: Aythya marila (assembly GCF_965140915.1). NCBI lineage: Eukaryota > Metazoa > Chordata > Aves > Anseriformes > Anatidae > Aythya > Aythya marila. Next base: position 2,276,791 of record NC_139060.1, read on the forward strand.
TGTTACGTTGCTGCTGCTGCTCGCCCGGGATCCTGCCGTGTGGCATGCATCCTGCTCGCCTGGGCCAGCCTTCCAGCGGCCCTACGGACAGCACCTGGTGTGGCCGGGCCACGGAGGGCAAGGGCATGGGGCGGCTGGAAGCGGGTGGCCACGTCAGGTCTGAGGCTCGGCCAGTTTTAGCAGCCCACCTGCCTTTCCTCGCTGGGCCTTTGTTTCCAACCTTCACAATAAAAGGCAGAGACAGTGGCTTTCTGTCAGCTGAAGGAAACCACCTCCCCGTGCTGCACAGCCCTTGATGAAGATGCGCTGTGGCCATGTGCCGGCATGGATGCGCTCCGGTGGCATGGCTGTGCTGGCAGCTGCGTGCCCTGGGCTCCTGCTCACAGCCTCTGCCAGCTCTGCCGCCTGCCCTGGGAGGCATGAACAGCTGGGAGAGGGGATTTCCAGCATCTTGCCTCAAAACATGCCCAGCATGGCCGCCTGCTGGGCTGGACTGGGCATGGCGAGGGCAGGCAGGCCCTGGGGAGAGGGCTCGGGTGTTCTCAGCGAGGATATTCCTGGAGCAGGGAGGCTCCGTGCTGCTCCCCCCGGCGTGCTCGTGGTCCGGTTGTGTTGGCAGCTTGAAGCCCATGCAGGCTCTGGCAGCAGGAGCTCGTGTTTTTTGCAGAGGTGGCCAAAGAGCCAACTGAAGGAGGCCCCTCCAACTATGGGTATTTACACATCAGGTGCCCGGAGATGGTCAAAATTCTTTTTTAAATGACAAAAACTCCCCGAGTGGAAGTCCGTGTGGGGCTGCCAAGAGCTGCTCCTGATGCAACAGTGTCTGCTTTTAAAGAGAAATGTAAATTGTGACAGGCAGCCCCTGGCTGCTGCGCGGTCCCGGATGAGTCAGATTCCTCCTTGCGCTGGGACAGGAACGCTGATGCAGTTGCTGATTGCTGCCAAAGCAAGGAGTCCGCACAAGGAGATTAGGCAGCAGTCCTTTTCCCTGCTGGGTGCTCATTAACGTTTTCTTGCTGATGTATTATTAATTAAGCTAATTTTTATTGCTCTGTAAGTATAGATGGTGCTTTGCAAGCACAGGACAGAAGCAGCTTGTTTCCCAGAGTTTCTGGAGTGCCTGGTGTGCAATGTGCAAAACGGGAGCATTGGAAAAACTGACTGTTGAATACTGAAGTAAGGTAAATCTCGGGGTTCTGTTTTCTTTTTTTTCCCTCTTGCTTAGCAGTTGCCTGGCTTCATGGCTGCCTGGGGCTGGGGAGTGGGGAGCCATACAAATAGAGAGCTGAGGACCTGTAAATGCCCCGTATGCAGCATTAGTGCAGGCAGATAATAGGAGCTGTGTGCCAGAAGAGTTTGCAACATCGACCCTCGGTAAGACTACGCAGACCAAAATAGACTATTGCATTAAAAGGGTCTTGGGAGCCGATCCAGAACCACAGAAATGGGAGGGGGGAGGTTTGCTGTCAGCCTCGGGGGAGCAGATTGCTCCATGTACCCAGGCGCTGGGCCCTCAGCACTTCAGACAAAGGGAGTCAAAGAACTGTCCGAGCAAGGCTGGCTGGCGGGGTTTGCTGCTGAGCTCTGGGACGTGTCCCTGCTGCAGCACCACTGTGCCCCGAACGACTCCGGAGCCTTGTTGAGTGCCAGCGAGTCCAACCAGGCCTGGTGTCACCTCTGTGGTGCTTCCTCTACCACAGCCACGGGCTGTCCTTGCCATCTGCAGCCCCGCAGGACTTTGGGGTGCAGGGGCGTGATGGCAGCTTGGGATCAGCGAATTCCCATCGGTTCGGGGCCGTGTGCTTGGAAGCCGCTGGGGCCTGCAGAGCTCTGGTGTGAGTCTGTGTGTGCTGCTTTCTCACTGGGTCTGTGGGGTGGCCTCTTAGCCCAATGCTTCCCTCGATCCTCTCGTGCTGGGGGTGACCCCTGGGGGGAGCAGAGGCTTCAGCCGATCATGGTGCTCAGCTCCCCAGCCCCTAGTAGTTGAGGAGTAGTTGGCTCTTGTCGCATATAGCTTTGAAGGTGACAAGAACTTATTTGTGATAAGGACTCGTAATGGTGTCCTAAGCCCAAACAAACCTGTGCAGTTATGGCATCTGCTACAGAGTCACTCTGCGGCCATGCTAGGAAAAAAAAAAAAAAAAAAAGTGGCACTTTGGTGAATTTTCCTGTCTGTTTGTTCACATCTGTTGTGTTTTTTTTTTTTAACGTGGTTTTCAAGGAGCACAGCAGTGGCAGCTGGAGATCCGGGCCTAGGTGTGCAGTGCAGGTGAGTGGGGCGAGGACAGAGGGGACAAACGGGTGCGCTGTCCCTGTTGGCGTCCCCACCGTGGCTGGCAGAGCCCCGGAGCGCCTGGCCCTGCAGGTTCTTCCCTGCCACCGGCTGGCACGGCTGCCTCTGACCTTGCAAAAGCACAAGGAAAAGCTCCGCTCTCTCGTTTTTTTCAGCTGCTTTATTTTTATTTATTTATTTATTTAGAATGAGGAAAAGCCCTTGATATTTTGGCATGAATTCACAATACTTCCTTTTATTCTGTGCGTGACAAAACCATGTGGTTACCATCTCTTGCTCAGCCTGGGCAGGATCCACTCCTTAGTGGACTGCCCTCAGAAATTCAAGGCGTATCCTAAATCCCACTTAAACCTCCTTCTCCAGTGGGTTCGCTTTTGTTCGGCACTGGGCACAGGAGTGGGAAGGAGTGTGTTCTGCCGAGTACTGCAAGTTAAATTGCGTGGAAGGAAAACCAACCAGGACTGTTTTTGCACTACGTTACCAGAGCTCTGCAAAGGTTTGGCCAATGTGGGCTACGTTTTCTGTTGACTGTGAACATCCCCAAGCATTGCATCGCCCGAGCAGTGAGAGCAGGAGCAGAGGGCTTCCCGGCCCTGCCTGCAGCACAACCAGGCTGTGGGTTTTCAGCCAAACGTCTCAGCACATCGCTCTTCCAGGGACTGCTGGATGCAGGCCACCTCTGCAAACGAATCTCCAGGAACACGGTCGCTTCCCTGTTTCTTTCTCTGGGAATACTTGAATCGAAGGTTTTATTCATCACGTGAACTCGGGTGCTGTTCTCCACAGCTTGGTTGCAGAGCTAGCCGTCCGCAGCCGCTGCCATTTTCTGGGTGCTGTCCCCTCCCCTACCCCACCAGCTGCACTGCGATAGGAAGCACAGCAAGCACGTCTGTGATGGAAAGCACAGAAATAACATCTGTCCTTCCTGACCTGGGTGTGCTGCATCGTGCTGCTGCCTCCTGGGCTGGGCAGCGAGTGGGAGGAGTCATTAAAATCTTTGTAGTTAATGGGAGGAGTTGTTAAGATCTTTGTCTTTTCTAGTAGGTCCTTGTGTGGCAGTATCAGCTCCTCCAGGGATGTGGTGGCCAAAATCACATAAGAGCCTTTTCCTGTCCCAGCAGCCCAGTGTGTTGCCCCGGGGGTTGGATGAGGTGATCTGGGAGGTCTCTTCCAACCTAAGCGATTCTGTGCTTCTGGGTGCTGTGTGCCCTTGGTTGTTGAAACGCAGCTCGAGGTCGGGGCGAGCCCTGGGTGCCTCTGAGGCATCGCGGTGCGCTGCGGGTCCGAGCGGGGTGGAGGAGGAACAGAAGCGCGTGCGGCAGTGCTGTGCTCTGTAATTACCTGCTGTGCACAGACAGGTGGGTTTTGATCTTGCAAACATTTACACATCTGAGTAATAATTAGTAATGTGCCGTACTATTCAGAGTTACGGGAAGAGCTGTTCTCAGTGACAGAATGGCAGGGTGCTGGCTGCTCCTTGGACGGAGGCTGCACCTCTGCGCCCCAGGCGTAGGGCAGGCGGGAGCTGTGCCTCCATCCAGGAATGCTTCCTTGCTTGGGCTGTGCAGCTGCGTTGTGCTGCTTGAGTGTGGGTCCAGTTTTGGTGGCAAAAAGCCCTGTGGGTGAAGCACGCTCCTGCCGTGGGATCTTGATGAGGGCTCCAGCAGATGAGGGTGTCACAGCCCTCAGCGGAGCAGGAGGCAGAAGCTGATGGTGGGCTCCCTTAGACAGCAGCTGCTGGTTTTGGGAGCTGTTGGGTTTGTAGAAGTAACCATTGACTGGAGATCTTGGTGGTTCATTTGCACGGTGAAAGCTACGGCTGTTAATTAAGACAGTACTGTGAGAGCTCATTTACATAGAGACTGAACCTCTACAAATAGAGGTAGATAGAGGCTGATAGAAGCGCGGCTGTTGGCATAACTCTGGACGTGCCTTGAGCTGTCCCAGCAGCAGTCTCGTGCTGTAAAGGCTGCCTCTAGCAGGGGCAGCTAAAAAGGTGCAGAAATTGTGGCTGGACCAGTAATCAGATCCTTGAATTAGTTGGCTTTTTCACATGATATTGTTTCAGTCCTTGTCACTCCATGGGCTTGTATTTCTCTTAGTGTATTTTTTTTTAATGGGTCAAAGGGGGAAGAAGGTATTTTGGAAACATGCAGGTGAAGAAATGGAACGTGGATCCCAGCTGAGGTGGGGCTGGACCCTGTCCCACTGCCTGCTGGCTGCGATGCTCAGCAGTGCAGGTAACTGCTCCACCTTTGAACGTTAATCCAGAGAGGGGAGAAATTACGTTCGTCTTATTCCTGGCATGGCTTGTAACCTGTACAGGGTCACAGCACGGGTGTTACGATCCTGAGGCATGGCCAGCTCAGCCAGGCTTGGAGCCTTGCTTTCTTGAGGCTGGCACTGCCTTTGTTAGCCATCACGCTCGTTTTCATAAACCAGCATGGGAATTTCTGTCTTTGTCAGCTTCATGAAACCATTTGCTTAATCTCTGAAAAAAAAATTATTAATTTTTACTTTTTATATTTAAAGCCAGACGCTTCCAGGACTTCCTTTCTGCTACTTCTGCTTAGTTTATCTGAGTGGTTTTTAATCCTGTGCCAAGCAGGGCGTAAATGTCTGTGCAACAAACATGGCTCCTAAAAGTGGCTTGCTTTTCTTGGCTACTCTTCAGAGCCTTCTGGAGGTGGCTGTCAGACCAGAGGCTGTAAATTCTGGTGTAGGTGATAGAAAGACCAGGTGTGGAGGGACAGTTTCTGCTGACACTTCTGAATGAGGAAGAATCACCGAAACCATGTTTGTTTATTTTGGGAGACAAATCAGGATTAGCTTGATCCTTGTGACCAGCGTGGGGCAAAACGAATCCATGTGAACTGAAGTACGGGGATCTTCCCAGCTCTTCCGAGGTTCTCCAGCATCGAAGCTGATGCCGCAGCGAACAGGAGGCTCCATCACACAGAAGCAGCTCGCTGTTGGGTAGCAGTTGCAGGTTGAGCACTGTGCACACGTCTTTGGTGCAGTGTCTTCATGTTGAAGGTGCTGGAAGGGCCAGAGGGAAGTCCCTGAATCGGTCTGCTCAGAGGATTACGTTATGAAGCACCCATGTTCACTGCAACCGTGTGGGCCACGCAGATGAGATGACTGGACTATGGTGAGGTCCTGTGTAGGATCTAATTTTGTCTTCCCTGCATAATGAACCTCTGGAATTTAACCCAAATTGGGTTTATCCAGCGAGATGGAACTGGCCAGGAGCTGAGCACGCAGACAGGGATCGACTTTGGCCTTACAGGAACATCTGTGCTCTGGTTCCTGTCTCTGCCCCAAGCCAGCAGTAAGGTCTCAGGACATAACGGCACCTCTGTGCTGGGCACGAAATGAAGGCTCATCAGGAGGAGCAGAGCCTCGCTCAGGCACAGGTCTCCTGATGACGAGGAGCCACAGGGTGCTGCTGGCATTTCTCGCTGCGGTGATGGACAGGCTGGGTGATCGCTCTGCCCACCAGAAGGGGTGGGGGTGGCAGCTCCCTGCCCTGCGGGAGGTGGCTCAGTCCCATTTTTTGTTCTTTTCTCTCCGAGATGACATCATTGGTGAGGCCATGGCACCCCTCTGTGCTCAGTTTCTAGACTTTGCTGCTGTCCCAGCACTTTCAGCCCTGAGCAGCAGGGTCCTGGGGCGAAGACAACATGGTGCTGCAAGAAGGAAGCCGAGCACAACAGGTCGGCATCAACTTCTGCATGAAATAGTCACGCCTGTGTTATCTTGGATGCTGACAGCATGGGTTAGACTGCGGCCATGCATACATCAAAGCCAGGCAGAATGGCCTCTACTTTTGGGGAAAAAAGTACCTATTTCAGTAGCCAACATCCCCAGGAACTTTTTAGGCTTCTCCCCAGAGCTGTGCTGCCACTGCGTGGTCCTCTCAGTGCGGATGCACCAACCTGCCGTCCGCCTGTCTGTCCGTGGGGGTGAGGAGTGTTTTGTACCAGGGAAATGCAGGTGGGGTGTGAGAATTGTTCTGGTAGGCTGCAAGGCTTAAGAGCCCGCTGTCACTGTGCGGTGCGGTTTGTGGGATCCTGTCAGCAGGTTTGGCATTTTGTGGCTGTGCTATAAATGGTGACAGTGGTGCAGCGTTGTGAGTTAACACTTTTTTTTTTTTTTTTCCTGAGTGCTCTTCCATGCTTTGCCACGATGTCATATGTGAGGCTGACGGTGTAAAAGCCACCTGCAGGTGCTCTGTGGGTAAGAAGAAGAGGAAAAATCCTTTTCAGATTTTGGGCATGCATTCCCACAGCTTCCTGCTGTCCCAGCCACCGCCGAACCAAAGAAGCAAGTGTGCTGCCAGTAGCTAACGGTGAAAACCTCAGTAGGCTCCTGTGGGAGCCTGGCCCACCTGGTGAGCACCAGCCACGGGCTGATCCTGCTTCCAGGTGGGTCACCCTTCTCCTCTGGGGCTCAGGCTCAGCATCGTCTCTTGTTTTCTTGTGAACTGGCTTGATTGGTGATTCTCAGCCTGCAGCTTGGTCGTGATGTTATCCAAATGTGCTCCTTCCTGGGACTAAATGAAGTGAGAAGCCTCTGCCCTTTTCATTCCTTTGGGCTGCCAGTCCCCCGTACTTGGAGATACCATGTTCCCAAGTCGTGCCTTATTCTTCTCCTGATTGCAATACGCACTTGGTATTGTTCAGTCCTTTGGCAGCCTTTCTGCAAGTGTTTTCTTCACAGGCTCTGAGGGTCTTGGATTTACCGTGCTTGTACCTCCTGTGTCAGCAGCTAATACCCAATGTGGAGAATACAGCATCCTGTAGGTCACCTTCCTCTTCTAGCAACAGAAGCAGAGTTACTTATTGAGCATTGCTCTGTTTTGTTGGTACTTCCAGGCCTTTCCCATGACTTAAATGAGAACTTGGGGCTAAGCAGTGCAGTTCTCAGAGCTTCTAAGTTCTGCAGTACCAGACAGTTCCCCTTGCATCAGCCTCGTGGTCCGGATACATGGTGTCCTGCAAGTTATATAGGTGATTCTTAGTTCTTTTCAAACAATTGGCTCTTTAAAGGCAATCTGCACTGGGAGCACAAAATGTCCACGTGAGATTTCGGCCAGGCACTGCGCTGGCACCACTGGATGTGACAGCATCGCTTCTGGCTCACACTCAAGTGCACAAGAGGAGACTTGGGCTCATGCACTTGGATCATGCTTAGTCTGTGGAAGAGCAGACTAGAAAGAGGTGCCTTTCTTGGGATGAAACCTGCTGTCCCAGTTAAACGCGTTTACAGCGGTGCTTGGGATGCTGCTGGCAAATGGCAAGGAGAGTCTGGGTGAGCCGAGTCTGGGGATGAGGAGCACCCGAGGAAGGCTGCCCAGCGCTGCTGCTTCCCTGTAGGCATCTGCTTGAAGGAGAAGGGTTTGCTTCCCTCTCTCATCTTCATCCAGCTGGAACTTTCATGCTCCTCTTGACAAACGAGGAGTGTCAGAGGTGGATTTCACCACATGGCGTCCTGTCTGCCACTCAGTAAATTAGTCACACGCCACCGTCCTGTGCTGCGGGGAGCTCTCTGTCCCGGCTGCTTTTTCAGCCAGGTTGAAGGCTGGGTGGGTTTTGAAATGATGATATTTAAAAATTGAGAGCAGCTTTGATTTATTGACCTGCTGCCTCTATGAATCGAGCTGTCTGGGCTGGCATCTGGAGATAAGAGGCTGTCGAGTAATTGCTTATTATTGACTGATTGCCAGCTTGGGCTGTTTGCTTGAAGAAGAATCAATAGCAGTCAATCTTCAAAGTCTGAGCTCGGGGAGTATGACTGGTTTCCAAATGGGGAATGACAGGTCAGGATAACTCCATATCTCACAACCCAACTTCATGTTTGGGTGTAATCCCGCGGTGCAGGAGGAAATGCAGAAGATAATCTTCCTGCACCAAGGCTTTCACGTCTGCCTGCCTTAAAGCCTAGGATTTTTCTTTGCAGGGATTTCAGGGACAGGTCCCAGCGGGGCTCCAAACCTTTCTCCGGGAAGCTGGAGCAGCCTGAGCACCACCTGAGCTGAGTGGGAGGCGAGGAGGGCGCACAGGATGAGGGCAGGCATCTTTCATTGAAGTCCCCAAAGGATGGGGCAGGGAGGGGTGGACGAGCAGCCTTGTGCTGTGACACATCCAAACCAACCAGTTTGAATGCTTTATAAATAAAACAAAGCGTCTATTTTAATGCATGGTAACAGAGTTTTCCTTTCTGTGGGTGATCCTAGTTAGGTGACAACAGAACAAAATATCCAGTGTCACCAATACGTTTTATCATCCCTTATAGAGACGGTCGCTATGGTGAGCATTCGTTTTAAAAGGCAGACATAGCCCTTATTTAACACTATTGAGACATCTTCCCTTCATGGTTCGTGTGTAGGGCTGAGAACATAACGGGACTCATGGCATCGAAGGCATTCAAGACTTAAAAAAAAAATAATAATAAAACCCAAACATGTTTAGGTCTTTGTAAGGATGTGGGTGAAGCCTGACGTGGGTTGTGATGCAACCTCGAGCTTTTGGCTTCATCCTGCTCTGGTTTTCCCTGGTGCTCAGCGGCTGCGGTCTGGTCCCTGTGGAGCTGGGCACAGGGGCTGTCCTGGGGCAGGGGGAGCAGGGAGGGAGCAGGTGAGAGGCCGATAAATGGGAAAGGGAAGGCTAGGTAACGGAGAAAGCAGCTAAAAATGGAAGCAGCTCTTCCTAAAATAGAAATATCTGTCTTTAGTTCTGGAGCTTCGTTTCCACCAGGAAAGCTCTGCTTCACCGTGCACTGTTTGGGGTGAGGGGGAAGTACCCCCAGTGGGGCAGTTTAGTTATAACCCCCAGAGGTCTGGGAATGAATGGACAAGATTACCTGGGCAGCCTTGTTTAGGTCCTGGATTTGTCATCTACTCACAAATCCTCATTTGCATGGGTCCTTAATCTGTGGAGTTAACATGTCTCGGGCTCTGCTGTCTCCTGTGCTGCAGCTGAGAATGGGATTTTTCAAGCTGTTCCTTTTCATCTGAACGCCTCCCCCTCCCCCGTGCCCCAAATTATCTCCCTTACTTCTTAAAAAAGCAGGGATGGCCAACAAGTGCTACAGAAGGCAGAGCTCCAGGGAGGAGAGGCTGTCTGTGCCCTGGGACACCGTGGATGAATTGTCCACCAGCTTGTAGAGAGAAGTCAAGAGCGGGCGTTTAAAAGGGGTCTGGCAGAGAAGCCACCGCCCCCCCTTCCCCAGAGGGCACCGGGATGTGAGAGCTGGAAACAGCGCCCGGAGGTGCAGGGTTGGGCACGGAGCCCTCCTGGGACCCCAGCAGGGGATGGGCGCTCGCTTTTGGGGCTGGTTCACGTTGCCTGTCGTCCTGAAATGGCATTTCCTCATGGCTGCAGCAGCCCTCATTTCATGAAATGGATGCAACTGCTGAAAAAAGATCTCGCGTGAGCATGCTCACTGGAAGATTAATCCTTTAGAGGGAGTTGGAGAGTTAAGCTACTGTAATTTCTCTGCAGTTGGCTGCAGTAAACAACTGCTCTAAAGACACGAGGAAAAAAATTGACGGAGGTATATGGGATTAACGTGCATAGCTTTTTGTGTTTCTCCTTTAAGGTTGAGGGTTTGGTAAGGATTTTCTCTAGGAGAGCTGGGGAAGAGGGAGCTGTGTAATGATTTTATGGGTGACCTTCATGTCGTGGTTTCTTTTTTCCCTCCAGGCCAAAGCAATCCTCTTGCAGTGCAAGGCCAAGCCGAGGCCCCGGCTGCCTTCCTAGAGAGGGGGCAGGCTCCCGGCCGACCCGGTGCTGAGTTAAACGATGATTTGAGGTGAGGCCTGATGGTTTGAGGTGAGGCCTGCTGCACGATGGGCAGTGTTGGTGGCTGGAAACACCCAGTCCTTCAGAGGGGCGATCAGGACCCATCGGGGCTTGGTGCATCCCACGTCTGTTGGAGAGGAGATGTGTAAAGGGATTAGCTCTGATTGGAAAAAGTCTTTTTTTTTTTTTTTTTTTTTAACATGCTCCCCACTCCTCTCCGTGCCTGAGGGGGCTGCAAACCTGTGTCAGATGGGGGGAAAAAAAAACAACTGTTGAGCAATTTTGGCTTTGCTCTAAAGGATACGTGGTCCTGAGGGTGAGGTAAGTGCTGCACCCCGCGGAACTGAGCGCTCAGGGCCCAGGGGAAGGAGGGTTCCTGGTGAGCAAACACCAGGATGGAGGAGGATGGGACCTGCCTGGTGCCCTACATCTGCTTTGGCCAAAGTCTTGAAGTGCCAGCGATGTAGGGCCAGCCTGTGGGCTGCTGGCAGTGGTGTCTGCCTGGCTTGGTGTGTGGTGCTGGAGCTGGTAGAGCTCCCTAACCATGGCTCGGGTCTTCTCCACTTAGAAACCTTGAACTAATCCTGCTGGGTGAGGAGGAGATCGAGGTGAACTGTTGGCAAAACACACCTGGCTTTATGGGGTGCACAGGCGTAGTTCTGGGTGTTGAGCACCTCGCTGGAGGAAATCCCTTCCCTTGAAGCTCGAGGTGCTTGGGATCAATCCTGGAGACCTGCTCAAGGGAGGGCACACCCTGCCTCCTTCGAGCAGCGAGTAATACAGGGTGCAACCCTTGTGCTACCAAAAATCTGTGCATTGCATGGCTGTGACGGTCATTCCAGCATCACCTGGTGTCACCTTCATGTCCGATAGCAGCAGGATCTGCATGCGGTGCTGTGCCTTGGAGGATGGCACAGCGCTTCCTTGGCATGGTGCAAAGAAGGGAATAATAACTCAATCACTGTGCAAATGTCAGCAGCTCCCCCCGGGTTCGTCCTGTGGTGGCTGTCAGCTCGCAGGTGGATGCTGAAGCTGTTGGAGGAGTTGAGGAGGGCACTCCTGCCCTGGGCATTGCAGCGCTAGGGCTGCTGCGTGTTCCAAGGAAACGTTGCCCGCCCAGTGGTGAGGTTTTTCGCTCAGTTCCTCCTTTTCCCCTCCTTTCCAGAAGCTGTGGCTAGCACAGATTGTCTGCGCTCTGAGGATGGTTTGAGGGAACATTGATGGGTGTGCGCGTAGGGGGAATAATTAGCTACCACATGCAAATAGATTGTTTCTTGCTGTTTCAAAATCATTGTAATTTCTATTGAGGATGAGTTAATTATATCTTCATTTTGATGGGTGTGAGGAAAATGATAGAGATATAGCAATATAAATATCTATGGGGAGGGTCGCTGCTTTCAGAACAGCGTTTTGGAAGTCGTGAGGACAGAGCCTCGTCCTCTCAGAGCACTGAGGTTCTGCAGGGATCGGCGGTGCTTCGTGGTCCTCTGGGCTTCGGTGTTCTCTGCTGTGGCCTTTTACCTTATGCCAGTGGCATAATTATCACCAGGAGATGGGATTTTGAGTTGTGAGGAAAGCGTTGATGTCCTGGCGGAAGCGTGCTTGGTTGAAGGGCTGGAAAATAATGTTTTCAAAAAAGGGGAAAGCACGAACATGGAAATAAACCCTAAAACTTACTTCTGAGCAGGATGTAACAAAACTACTTCATTAACCTGAGGCGTGCGGGTGGGGGCCTGCTGTACAAGCACAGGACCAAGTGCCTGGGTGGCACCAGGGTTTTAAACTCCTTCCTCTGGTCTCTGGTACAGCCCCATTTGCCTGCCTGGTGCTAGGTCACCCAGCACAGGCACCAGGAAACATGGAAGAGGTTTAGTGAAAGGAGAAACGTGGCACTGTTGCCTTATGCCATGCCTTGTGGCTCAAAGCCGAAGAGTAGAGCTTTCCTCCTCTTCTTGTTTTAGAGGAAAATAGGGAAAAGGAGCTATTTTCAGAGGGAGCCCCTAGAAGGAGTGCAGCTCTTAAGAAGCTTTCAGTGTCCTGGGGATGCTGTGCCTGTGGCTCGAAGCAGCGCTCCTCTGCTCTGCCAAGACCTTCAGCTCCGACAGGCCCTGCACCAGCAAAGTCTGAAGGGAAAAAAAAAAAAAAAAAGAAAAGCTACATCCACATTTAATTTCTGTCCTGTTTAAACCTTTGCAGATGTGATCTGGAGCTCCACAGGGTGCAGCCACCAGCCTAGCACCATGCAGGTGGTACGGGCACTGCCACGAGCCATGGGGATGGTGGCAGCAGCAGCACCCCTGGGGACAGGGGGTGTCTGTGGGAGGTGCTGGACAGTGCTCGGGCTGAGCTGAAGTGCTCCAGGCAGAATGGGGATGTCAGCCCAGCCCCAAACAGTACCTGGGGTGTTTTGATCATGTGGACCCCAGGTGGGGCTGCCTGGCTTGCGGTGTGTGCAGGAGGTGCATCTGTGCGGCTTTTATTGAGATGTGAAACGTGGTGTTTGGGGGTTCGTTGCCTGAACGTCCTGGATTTCTGTGAAAAAAACTGCCCGTTTGGCCAGTTGTATCTCTTTTCCATCAGCATAACCTTGATCAGTGGAGGAACTGAAGCATGAATTTGGGACTTCGGTAGCAGCCAAGGCCAGTGTTTGGCACAAGAAAATGGGACTGAATCTCACAGGCGTGTCTGAAGAAGTCTGGCACAACTGCAGCGATCGCAGGAAGGAGAAAGTTACTGCTGGGTGATACGTCGCACCAAGTCCCAGTCTCTAATAATCAAATAATGACCACTTCAAAGCCTTCTCTTCATTCTAACTGCTTCAGCCAACCTGCAGTCAATTGGTAACAACTTTAAAACCAGTTGTTGTGGTATCAGCCTTGTAATTAGTTGCTGTGATGAATCCTCTCTCTGCCAAGAAGCTCAGCACCTCTGTGTTTGTGCCTTACTGAGGCTCACTTTGGATGAGCAGTTTTACCTCCTGCCTTTCCAGCCACTTCCAAATCCAGCGTACGGCCACGTTTCAGCTTCCTTCATACCTTGTGCTGGCTCCTTGCTGCTTCGTGCCCTGCACACGTCCCAGGTGAAGTGGGGAAGGGCTGCGCAGTATCTCCTCGCCTTGCATAGAGATCTCTGCCTGGGAAGCTGCTGGGGCCCTCCCAGCCTGGAGAAGGGACCTGCACGGCTGGGAACAGAGGATTCCCATCCCTTTATCCCCGGGGGGTGTTGTAAGTGAAGTGGCGGGCTCAGGGGAAGGAGCAGCGTTTCTTAACCTGGCTGTGAAATTAGTAGAATAACCCCATTCCCATGGTGGATGAAGCTTAATGAATTGATCAGCGCAGAAGGCATGTGTTCAGGCTTCAAAGTGCTGGAGGAGCAACACAACACACTTACGACTTCTGTGTTATGCTTGGAAAAACATGGTCTGCAGTGAAAACCCTGCTGTAGCGCTGTGTGCCCGGCGGCCAGGAGATACGGGGGGCAGCGGGGCAGGGAGGCAGCCCCGCAATGTGCTGCCACAGCCAGAGGAGGAGAGGACGGGAGGGACAGTGGGGCCGTGCCGGGTCCCAAGGGTGGCAGTGCAGGGACAGAAGCGCCTCAGTGGCTCCTAAAAGAAGAGGAAGTGAACAGCAGGTGATGCTTTGAGCACTGTCTTGCCCGTGACCTACTTGCTGCCGCGGCGGCTTGCAGCTAAAAATCAAACAGAGGAGAGGGCTGCGCCCTGCGGTGCTGGTGCCTGCAGGAGCTCATCCAGCTGCTGCCTTCTCCAGCTGCTGCCACATGCCCGTGGGCACCTGGGGCTGTGCAGAGGCTGCTTTAGAAAGCCAGGGAGTGGGGGCACAGTGCTGGGAGCCTGGATCCAGGCTTGGATTTGTGCAAGGCGTGAGGCAGCCCATTCACCAGCAGCGTGCGGCGCTGCTTGCTGGTCCCGGCTGGGGACCCGGCTCACCGGGATGTGCAGCCGACATCAGAAGTTATTCATCCCTAACCTCCTCCACAATCCTCTGCGAGCCACGAGTCTGCTTTTTCCTGCGTCTGCTCCTTCAGGAGCCCCCACTAACCTGATCGTTCTTAATCTTGTCTTATTTTCCAGATCATCAATTTGATTTCTCGGTACTTTTACAGTCCTTAGTGTTCCCAGGAATCTGTGCCTCCATCAATTACCTCTCTATCTTCTTCGAGGCTGTAGCAACCTTGAACCAAAAGTTCCACACTATTTTTATACCTCACACTGCCTACTGGAGAAGTCTTTCAGAAACAACGGTACGCTTCTTACCAGGTATCCCAACATTTCTCAGTGAATAACAGTGAATAAGCCGCATCTCATGCTAACATGCACCTGAAGGCTGCCTTGTCCTCTTATTCATTTCTACCTCTGGGTTTTGGAGTTAAATGCATTATCTCTGACTTAATTCATGTCTGCAGGCACACATGCAGGTCACGGGGTATCTGATCCTCCTTCAGCCATGTTAGTGGTGATGCTGAGCTGCCATCAGATAGCAGCACTGATGAGACCTCTCTCCTTGGAACTCATCTGCAAGCAGTACATTAGCATACAGCCCTCCCCTGCTTGATTTTGAAACCCCTTCTAATACCCCCTTCAGTGTCTGAAATCCCGATCAATCCATTAATTTCAATGGACTTGATGTGGATTTACTGGGTGCCGAGGCATGGATGGGAGGGGACCCTAAAATGCTGTCTGTGGCTGCAGGTGTTGGTGTGATGCTGCTGTGAAGCCTTTCCCACTCAGCTTAGGGCTACTCTAGCTGGGGGCTCCTACACCTGTGTAAAAGGAGGAGTGGCTTTGGCATCTTTTTTTTTTTTTTTTTTTTCTCTGGTGTTTAAAGTTGCTAAATAACAGCAGAAAAAAAAAAAAAGTGGCTCTGAGAGTGTCTGAGATGACAGCCTTCCTCCTGTTGATGGCACGCAGGGGGTTGTGAGTTAGCAGTCCAAGGTTATTGAGTTCCAAAACTTCTGCTCTTGCCTTGCAAACTCCATCCAAGAACATCTTTCCTTTGGAAATAAGAATGGAAAAAAAAGTCCTCTGTTTTTCATAAGTTGCGAACTGTGTTTTTGTCTAAGCTGATTATTTTATTTATTCCAATAATCCTCTTCCAGAATAAAAGAAAATTAATTGTCTTCCTATTTCCATAATGATTTGCCCTTCAGACAGTTGCCAGGCAAAGTGCTTAAAACCTGAAATGAAAAGATGGTGAATATTTAAAATCAGTGAGCTACTGTAGGAACATGTTTGTATTTTAATAGGGTGGTATTCAAGTAGTCCCAGAGAGTGCTATTTGCTCTGTGTTCTGTAGGATTATGAGTTTTTTTTCCTTTTTTTTTTCTTTTTCTCCTGCATATTAAAATGGGGTCAGGCCTGCTGTGGTAGATAGTGCAAGTCTTATGTAGGATTTTGCTTGCAATATGGACTGCCTGCAATTGAAGCCCTATAATTATCCGGCATTAATGGGGAGCATTGTCCTTGGGTTTTGCTGTGTGTTTGCCGAGGAGGTGGCTTCGCTGCCTTTCAGTGCCCGTGGATGGTCAAGGGCCTGTTTCCTTGCAGCCATGATGGGACGAGGTTTTCCCTGCAGGAGCTTCTTGCTGAGCCCCCACTCTTGGTTATTTTTAACTTTGTCTGACCGCAGAGCGTTACCTGGTTAATTCGGGAAGATGCCGGAGCGCTTCCTTAAAAGGCTCAGAAGTGATGGAATACGCAGTGATGCACCCGAGAGCTAAATTAGAGCTTTTGTGGGTGCGTTGGTTGAGGAAGGGAATTTCATATTTTATCTCCTGGCACATTTATTTTTTTCTCCCAGCCGTGCATCCATGCCCTCGTGGGCAGAGGTGGTGGCACGGCCCTGGCACAGCCCGGGCTTGGACCAGAGTGAGGAGGGCACTGAGGCTGCCCTCCAGCTGGCTCCTTGGCTTCGGGAAACAGCTAAAAGTGTTGGCTTGGGGATTGATGGGCAATCATGCTGGGGGCAGGTGAAGAGAAGGCACAAAGTGCTTTTACATCTGGTGTGACAGGGAGGGTTTGTTGCCCTGCCGTGATGTCCCCTTTGTTGTCCTCCCAAGGCACAGCAGAGGTGGGGACCAGGGGCTGGCACCAGACCTGAGCGTAGCCCTGCCTTTCCTCAGCTCAACACAGGAACTAGGGACAGTTTCAGGGCTGTTCCAACACGAGAAACCGTACAGCAATAAATTCCTCACGTCTGTCATGTTTGCCCCTTCCCTTATGTGAAATTGCTCCAAAGGAGCAGAGTGTGATCCGTCACGGAGGAGAGCAGGGTAGGAGTTTGTTATGTTTGTGATCTTTGTGTGGCACCCAGCTGGAGGGCGGTGGGCTGTGGTGATGCTCAGCTCCCAGCCTTAGCAGTGGGGAGGGAGGGAGCCTCTTGGCCACAGGGTGAGCTTGGGGACCACCAGACTGGGCATGTGGGTATGCTCCTGAAGGTTCACCTGCTGTGCCTTGCCCACCCCAATCTTCTGTTTGCCTTTTACCATCACAAACCTGGCAGGGGAATTCATTATAGTGGAGGACTGTTAGTGTTAGGTCGGAGGTTGGACTTGATGATCTTGAGGTCTCTTCCAACCTAGAAATTCTGTGTGTGTGTGTATGTGTGTGTGATTAACGCCACTCCCAACTGACTTTGATTTTGACATGGACTGATTCAGGATCACTCTCCGTGCTCACACACCAGTGACCCGTCTGCTTCCTGTGCAGAAGTCCCAGAGGACTGCAGCAGAAAACCAGCCCCTTCTCTTTAGTCTTAAGCTGATGGGGATGACTATTGATTGCTGACAGCGTGCTTGGGTCATTGTGCATGGCATGGAAGAAGTTATCCCAGATACAGAACGTAGGTGGCCATCTCCTCTCCATAGAAAGCTGCTGTTCATTTCGCCATTTTGGGATCTGTTGCTAAAGTCGCCAATGGAGCAGCACGTCCAGCTCGTGCAGCCCCAGGTTTCCATCTAGCTTGCTGCAGTGGATGTAAATCACTGACCAGCTACAGTCCTGTTCTGCAGGCAGCGTTCGCTGTGTATGCACGGTGTGAAGGAAGAGTCTGAACTCCAGTCATGTGAGTTTTGTGTAAAAGAGCCCCGTGCTTGCTGGTGTTTCTGTCAGGAGGGCTGTGAAATGGCAGAGGCTGCACGCTCGGTGGCAAGGGCGGTGAGAGGATGGGAACTGGCCGGGTAGCATGCCGAAGGGCAGCACAAACAGGCGTTCAGGGCTTTGTTCTGCGTGGCACCTCACTTGTTCTCAAGGCCAGTCAACGTGTGCCAGTCAGTGTGTGAGAGCTGATAACCCATCAGCCTGTTCTAACTGAGAAGCGTTTTTTGGACGTAACCTCTCCTGTCATCCTGCTGGTTATTGCTGCCAGTGGCTGCGTGTTGCTCTGCAGCACTCATGGAGGGGATGAGCTGGTGCCCTGCCAGAGGATCAGTGTGTGAATGATTTCACAGAGTCACAGAATGGCCCAAGTTGGAAGGGACCCACAAGGACCATCAAGTCCAACCCCTGGCTCCACTCAGGACCACCCAAAACCCAGACCCAATGTCTTGGAGCCTTGTCCAAATACTCCTTGAACTCCAGCAGGCTTGGTGCCATGACCTCATCCCTGGGCAGCCTGTCCCAGTGCCCAACCACCTCTTGGTGCAGAACCTTTTCCTAACACCCAGACGGAGCCTCCCCTCTGTGTGGGCAGAGGGTGCCCAAGGCTTCCCTCTGCATGCCCCCAGGATAGCTGAAGGATGAGAAGTTTGCCATATGCAGGTCCTTGAGATCGTCTTCTCGTGGTCCTGTGGTTGGGACTGAGTGTTGTGTGGCATCAGTGGCAAGAGTCCTTTCATGTTCCTCCAGGACATGATCCACCTGAAAGGAGGTCACGGTGGGGAGGGAGGGTGCTGGTCTCTTCTAATGTGATAAGTCATAGGGTGTGAGGAAATGGTCTTAAGTTGCACCAGGGAGGTTTAGATTGGTCATTGGGAAGAGTTCCTTCATGGAGAGGGTGGTCGAGCACCCGAGCAGGCTTCATGGGGCAGTGGTGGAGTCCCCACCCTGTGAGGTATTTAAGGGATGTGAAGGTGTCACCAACAGACATGGCCCAGTGATGGGACGGGTGGGTCAGGCTGGTGGTTGGGCATGGTGATCCTGAAAGGCCTTTATATCGTGAACGATTCCATGGCTCTGTCAGCAGCCTTGCCATCCTCACAGCCCAGAGCATCAGGCCCTGTGTCAGATGTGCACAGGGTGGAGTGAGGGAGCTCAGAGATACGGTCACTAACGCTGGGCCGGGGAACAAACGGTCGGCACAGGGAGCAGCCATGCGCCAACCGGCCTGCCGTCCTCTGGGGCTGCCGGGCCTGAGCTGCGGGTGGGAGAGGAGTTTGTGGCCACATGTTTGGGAGACTGTGTCTGTGTGCAAGGACAAACACAAAAGGAAAGGTACAAGCGAGGCCATATTGTCTGCTTCAGATGTTTTACTTTGCTGTCTCACGGCCATGGTTTTGTCTCTGTGCACTGCAAGCTCCCCGGCGCCCAGCTCAAGCGTTAACTCCGAAATTGGAGCCAGCTGCGAGGGCAGGGGTGGGGAGGTGGTGCACAAAACCTGGTGAAAGCTCAGCCCGTGGGCTTTGGGGTGATGGCTTGGGCCTGCTGCTGGTCTCTGCTGCTTTTCCTTGGGAGTGGGAGACTGGTGTGAGCCCTGCTGGCTGCGGCAGGGATGGGGCCACGGGTTCGTCTGGCTGTGCTCGGTTATCGTGGTGGGGCTGGGGCTGGGACCATGGAGCTGCTGGTGGGAGAGGTGCTGGTGGATGGCTGGCATTGATTCTTCCTGGAGAGAAATCTCTATAAATATATATATGTGTATATATATACACACATATAAATATATGTGTCTATTTATATGTATATATTTATGTGTTGGATTAACTGAACAAACTTTCTGCTTCTTTTACTGAGTCACTGCTTTATTTTGAAGACTGGAGAGGTGGTGGTTATTGGGCCTTGTTGAGGTTTCCTCAAAAAAAAAAAAAAAAAAAAATTAAATGGGGCAGAGGGAACAAAACAAACCAAAAAAAACCCCGCCCCAAACAAAAAATCTTTATCACATTTTAAATCTTCCTTCTCCCCCCACTTCCAAATGTGCTTTTTAAAGAGTTACAAATGCTCGTTGGCATAGAAACTACAGGATCTGACTGAGGCATGCGTGTGGAGAAGGAGCCATTCTGCATGAGCGCCATGCGCCGAGCCTCCGCGGGGCTGGCTGGAATCTTTTACGAGGCGAAGAAAATTGTCCAGATGTTGCTTGAATTAGAATGGCACTAAATATTTAGGTTTTCCAATTTGCACTTAAATTCCCAAAAACTTGAAATGTAGGGAATGCAGATACATTACCAGTGGGCTTTCTTTTCTTATGAAAGAATTTGTAGTCCAAAAATATTGCTAAAATCTGTTTGGCTCTGAGGAGTGCCAAATCCTCATTAAAACATGTGGATATTTCTGTGGTTTAATCTGTTAGAAATGCATTCAGGATCCAGTTATGTTAAATTAAGCAACAATATTGGCCTGGATGTTGCTCGAAATATTAAATGTGGCAGTCGGAACACGAGGCAAAATGTTTGCACATTCTAATAGCTCAATGAGTAATTTTTATTATTTTTTTTTAATTTTATTTCTGAGGGATGATCGAGAGCACTTAAAACCCATCCCTACTCTTCTTCCTCCACCAAGGAGCCACGCGTGTCCCGGACACGCGATGACGATGTTGATCCCTTAGAGCCTCCTTGGGGTGCAGGGGAGGCTGGGGTTTGCCTTGGCATGGCATCTTGCTTGTGGTTATTTATTTCTCCTAATTCTTCATTGCCTCGTGGCGAGGCCAGGCCCCTTGTGCTTTACTTTGGCAGGGCTTTGCTGCTGTGTGATGGGCAAAGGCACCGTGGCGCTGGGGAATACATTCGTGTTGTGTAGCAGGTGGAAGGCATCATTGCTAGGCAGCTGGGGACTACTCGGTTTTAAATTTGACACATTTTGTTAAGTTGTTTGGTATTTTAGCCTTTTTTTTTTTTTTTTTATAATTTAAGGTTAAAAATGTTCTGAAGCCTTTTTAATTGTGCTGTATTAAAGGCATACCTCACTGCAAAGCAGTAGGCCGCGGGATCGTGCTGCTGTGGCTCCGGAGTGCATCGCCTCTTAGCATGAGATGTAAAAAGGGCAGAACGGCAGCTTGGCGGGCTCAAAAGTCAGACATGCTTTAATTCATCTGCTAAAAAGGAAGAAAAAGTGCATACTTCTCTGTTGGATAGTTCATCTCTCTTAAAACCTGAAGCTTAGTGCAATTTTCTTAATTATTTTAATGTAGAGAATAATAATTGTGTGATGATAAATGGGGATTTTTAACAATTCGTGGTGGAAGAAAGCAAGTGGCACTATAAGATGTAACGTAGTGGAGGCTGTCACCATAAACTTTCCCTGAAAAGCCAATAGGCCTGCTGGCGAGGGGAGGCAGAGCTCCAGAGTCGGAAGAGAAATGAGCATCAACCTGTTCCTTGGCCACCTCCTGGCTGTGCCCTCAGAGCCTGACAGAGGTCCTGGCCTTGACGAGGTCCTTGGGAGGACATCTGGCTGCTTGACCACTGCTTGCTCACGCATCCTGCGTGCATCCTGCTCGTGCATCCTGTCCCTCTCTTGGCTTTGCTGTAGGGACCCCATAGCACAGATTAACCTCAGCAGAGGTAAGCACAAGGCTGATGTTGTGCAGCCTACCTTGAGAGGATAGCAGGAGGACTAGGATGGGAGCAGTGGGATGGAGAAATGTAGTGGGATCAGAAACGCAGGAGAAATTGAAAATGGGAATTATAAATAGGGAAAGAGAGTTCAAAACAGAAGGAAAAAAAAATGACACAGACAATGAAACTTTGAAACATGCAGACATGGGCAAGTGTGTTTGTGAACAGCTGCAAACAGAAACATCCCTGATCCCAAAGTAAACTGGAGGAAAGACACCTCAATATGTAGGCAGGAAGATGGAAAGCGGTTGAAGATGGCAAACAAAATGAGGGATTCAGAGGCAAGTACTGATCTGTGGCAGGTTGCAGAATATTTGCTTTAATTGTCCTTTATGCTGGTGTTTAAAAAATGATTAAAAAAATCCCCCAAGCCTCCAGATTATGATGGGTAACTGGGAAGAGAAGGTAGCTCAGCTGAACACAGATAATGAACAAAAACCTCGTGTTGGTCGCATTTCCCAAGGTATGGCCCTGACAGATCTGTGGCTGTGCTGCAGTCGCGCGCTGTCCATGATGCCAAAAGTGCTGTGCTGGCAGCCAGGTGAGTGGCTGCTCCTGCAGCCTGGCGGAGGCAAAGCATGTTTTTATTTGGCTAATTGAAGTCAACTTGGTATTTTGTACGCTTACAAGGTGATAGAATTTCAACCTCCGTGCAACCTACTTTCAGGTAGCCCTTTTATACAGAAGCGCATTGGCTTTTGCAGCTCAGGCAAATGCTGCACTTAATTAACTACACACAGAGAGAAGAATGAATTGTGGCACCAGCAGACATCGCCATTCTGAAGGCGTGAGCTCAGCGGAGCTTGCTTCTTCCCAAAAAGCTCAGTTTTCATCTCTAGCAGTGCATTATATTTATGGGACAAAACACTTGGTGAGTTTTTATGGTGGGACGCAGGCTGAGATGGCCGCAGTTCTGCAAGCAGCTGTAGTGCAGCTGCACAAATCACTGGGGCAGGAGCCACTGGGGCATAGCCCTTGTGAAACAAAACAACGGCAGCAACCATCCTCCTTCCCGAGGAGTCGGATGGTTAAATGAAGTCTGATGGCTGAAGTTAACTGACAGCACAGGGCAGCGTTACAGGGATCAGAAATGAGGAGTGAGTACCTGACAGAAATAAAGGGATCCCTCAGGCTACTGGGATCAGTCACTTTATACACACATCGGTGTCCAACATGGGTGTCAGTGTCCTCCCTCTGTTGCTTACACCCGTGCAGGAGCTCCCACATGCTCACATCCCTCCCCGCAGGTTTCCTTGCTGTGTGGGCGCTCCAGCCTGGTGTGTATCCATGGGCTGGTCCATGAGCTACACTGCTGCAGCAGGAGAATTTGCATTAATTGTGGTTTTTATGAACCATGTTTCTCTTCCTTTTGTCCGTGTATCACAATGGGGGCAGCCTGTTTCTCATTTTTATAGTTTAAAGTTAAACTTTGCTTTATGGCGTCCGTTCATCCTCTTTGGGAACGTGTGCATTTCGGTGGGGAGGGGGATGTGTGGGGCACTGCAGGAATTCTGCAAGGCTCTGCTCACTGCAGAGAGGGAGAAGGGTGTTAAATACGGTTTGAAATGGCAAGCGTCTCGCGGTGCTTTACAACTGGTCCTTTGCTCCTTCTACAGAAGGATTTAGAAAAAGGAAAAAATAGCGGTGCTGCAGGCATGCCAGCGGCTTGGCCTGTGAATATCCCCATGCAGGTTCTCACACCGATATCTGAGGTACATCATGAAAGGGGAATCCCAAAAATATTGCCGTGATGATGGCAACACCCAGGGGATGGTCCTGTTGTGGCCATCTCAGCTGGCACAGCCTTCACCCAGGGCCAAGTGGGCATTCAGCCCCTTCCAGAGGCAGAGGGGAAGGAGCTGTGCGGGTGCAGTGCCTGGGGCCAGCAGCAGGGCTGATGCTGCAGAGAAAATGTTGGGCAGAGCGCTGGAGGAGCCGGCTGAGCTCGGCCATCCTCGAGTTTGTTTCACTGAGGCCTGAGAGTGAGCAGGCGGCTGCTGACGGCCGATGTTTGGCTTCTTGTCTCAAGGGAAAAACCTCAGGATTTGTCTTCTCCTGCTGCCTGTGCAGTATTTTTAGGTGTGCTGCCAAACTGGAGCAGCAGTACTTCTGCTTGCCTCTTCTCCGAGACACGAGAGCGGAGGAGAAGCTTCCAGGGGTCTGTGGGGGTTTGGATGCAGAGCGCACAGCAGGAGGCAGAGTCTGAGCTCTGTGCAGAGCAGGGGCAGCGCTGAAGCCCTTCCCCCTATAATAAAAGTGTGCGAAAGTTCCCCTCAGTAGCCTCCTGCCTTCTGCTTTGCCTCCAGAACATTTTGGCTGCAGTGGCCAAGAGCAGGCAGGCAGGGGCTGGGCTGCAGCCCTTTTGCAGCCTTCAGCTTTCCTCTGGCTCGGGGCTCTGTGAGCTGGTTGCATCGCTGCAGCATCTGGTGCGGGTGCTTTTCTTCCAGTGCTCTGCTGTGTTCTGAACACTTTAATTTAAAATGCTAACACAGTTGTGCCTCCTTGAGAGGCAAGTAAGCATGATACACATGGAGGGAAAAGGTGGGAGAATTGGAAGGAAGGCTTTTTTTTTTTTTTTTTTTTTTTTTTTTGTAATAGTGATTTAATTTTTGATGTGAAGCTGGTGCTTTATTGTCAAGTGCACCGACTGCTGCACCTTGCTGTAGGAGATGCAGGCTTGAAAGGCGCTGTCCAAGCTGGCCACCCGAGATCAGTGAGCGGTTCTTGATTTGAAATTTGCTCTTTCTACAAAGCTTTCATGTGGGAAAGTATCAGAGCGAGCTCATCAGTCTTCGAGCTGAGCTTTGAGTCTCAGCCTCGCATGTGTCTGCTGTAATACAGCAAGTCTTTATCAGTGCAGCTCTGGGAACCCAATCAAAGAGGATGGTTTAATGATTTGAGCATTAAAATAAATCCTGTGACTATCTTCCCAAATTTAAATCCGTGTTCGGAAATCTCCAGGAATACGTGGGGCCCCAGGCGCTGGCTGCGTGCCCTCGGATGTGTGTGAGCAGCACGGCAGCGCCTGCCAGGCTGGAGGGGAAGAGGAGGGAAGGGAAGCAAGTCTTAAGTTTGCTAGTAGGTGGTGTGGTGTACCCTCGTCCTGTATCCATGTCGGCGTTGGGTTCCACACAATATTGTCACCTAAACATTTGCCAGGTGTTGAACACATCTGCATAAAAAAAAATCTAAGTGAGCTCCTTGTCCTTGCCTCGGATGCTTTGACGTGCACCCACTTACCCGACAGGAAATTTCTGTGAAGTGACTAATCTGAATTTACTGTTCCCCTTGCTCAGTTTGGGTCTGATCTCCCCTCCTGCGTGAGTCTGGGCTGTGTCCTGCTGTCACAGAGTCACCCCCGTGGCACCCTCCTGCTTCAGAGCTCAGCAGTGGGCATGGAGAGCTTCTCGGGGTTGAAAGCTTGCTGTCTGGGATGAATATTTCCCCTCCCCTCCAAAAACATACTAGTTACAGGGGAATCCGATACAGAGGGAGAAAATACTGAGACATTTGTTATTATATTGATACATTTTGTTTTAATTAATTTTAATTTATTAATTTAAGTAATAGAGGATGAGATTTTCAAAGGAGCTTAAAATGCCCAAATTTCACTGAGCTGCAAGGTGAAGCTGTCCCAAACTGCCTGTCCCAACGCCTCCTTTGGATCTTGCCCCAGCTCAGGCACCTGATGCGACTCGGCAGGAGAGCAGCAGAGCAGGACTTCAGCTCCAGGTCACCTTTCCCACGTTCTCTGTCCCACACATG
The DNA here is from genome assembly GCF_965140915.1 of Aythya marila. Classification (NCBI taxonomy): domain Eukaryota; kingdom Metazoa; phylum Chordata; class Aves; order Anseriformes; family Anatidae; genus Aythya; species Aythya marila. The sequence goes on from NC_139060.1 coordinate 2,301,442, forward strand.
TCTGTAGGGCCACTCCAGAAACTTTTAGCAGTTAATTTCCAAGCCTCAGTTTTTCCATCTGTGAAATGGAGACATGAATGTTATCTGCTACTCACATCTCTTGTTAGGAATTCCTTTAGAAAGAAGCCATAACTATTTCTATTGTTGCAATATATTTAAGCATATCACAGTGCATCTGCCTGGTTCTTTATTACATGATGGTGTTTAGGTGCTTTTTTCACTATATGCTTTTGATTGGGAAGAGCTAGATTATTTTCTTGCTCTTCCCCCAGAATTCACGGTGGCTACAGCAGTGTCCAAACTCCAAGACTGGGCATGGGTTGGGATAAAACTAAGTCATTTTAATACCTACCTACACTCGGTGTAGGGTGCTCCCATTCGCAGAGTGGGGGATTTGCTTCCAGGATGGCTGGATCGCAGCAGGGATGGCAGCGTGTTGCTGCTGCCGGGTGCTGCTCATCCGCACTGAAGGGCAGGGTAGTGGGGGTTCGGCTCTCAAGCTCTAGGGTGAGGCACTTGGAGCAGTTCCACCTGACATTGTGGAGGTAGGTTTTGGTGCTTTTTGTCTACGGCTGAGGGCAGTGCTTGGTCCTACCCAGGTTGCTCTATCAGTGAAGAGCCATTTGCAAGCTTGGAGCCTCCTTGGAGGATGGGGAGCGTTGGAGTCCGAGCCCTGACCTTCAGAAGGGCTGGGGCATCTGGGGTTGGTGCTGGGTGCTGATGGCTCTGGTGGTGAAACTGGGCCTCCAGGGGCAGGGAATTGTGAAGCTTTGCCCTTTATGTGGGGGAAGGAGTCTGCTCCTGCTCCACCAGCAGCTCCATTGGCTTTCTCTGATGTGGTGTTGCTGATGCCAGCAAGAGAAGAGCCAGGCTCTGCTCCCTCAGACGTTTGGGTAACCAAACTGAGACTGCAGCTGGAGCCCAGGCGTGCTGGGAAACGAGCTCTGTGCTGGGTCAGCCTCTGGGACAGCATGTTTATTTGGGACAGCATACGTTTATTTGTTGTCCTCTTTATCTGACAGGTTTTTGAAAGGTGCTGAGCACTTGTGATGCCCGATGAAGGCTCTGTAAGGTGCAGGTGCCTTTGCAAAGCAGGCTGTGGATAGCGCAGCTCTGACACTTTTTGTTCTCCCTCCCTTCTTGCCCACACAGAGGTTGTGTCATCGCCGCAGGATTTACTGCCTTCAGCGTGAGGACCTGCTCCTATGTGGGCAGGTTCTGTCTGGGAGAAGAGTTACGGCTGCAAGGAAAGGCTGACTCCCCACTTAAGCCCTAATGCATGCCCTTGCCGAGAAAAAGTTGGGCTTAAAACTGGCCGAACACATCTCGGAGATGTTACTGCTTTCCTTTTTATTGAGCTTGTGCTGGCTCCTCAGCCTGTGTTAGGCAGGTGTGCTCTGAGCACTGCTGGTGCAGCTTTCGGAGCGGTGTTAGGAGCAATACAGGATTTCCCTCTTAGATTGTTCCTCCGCTGGAACCCGTGTACCTAGCCTAGGGTAAGCAAATGAATCTGGCTTTCCTTTCTTTTCCTCCCTCTCCCCAAGGAGACAATATAAATGCCGTGCCTTGAGTGTGCATCCATTGAAGGGAAAAGGGGATTTTTAAATAGCGATGAACTGTGGTTTTCCCTTGGTGCAGCAAGCCAATTGTTCATTAGTGAAATGTATTAATAATTCTCTTATGAACTTTGTTGGTATGTGAATCAGCTTTAATTCCTTTGTATCAACAACAGCTGCAGGTATGTCTTCATTATATTTAAGGGAAAAAAATGAAGGAGGAAAGCAATGCTTGCAAATTGGCCTTTGTTTCCAAGGAAACAAACTTGACATGCTTGAGCTGTGCTAGATGCAAACACTGCTAGATTCAGCAGACATGCCTCAGGATCCTATGGTTGGAATATTATTTTTAAACCACCTCCAATTTAAAGGCAGGCGAGAGGATGAGAATAGAATTTGTCGGCAGGGTTTGCCAGTCTGGGCTTAGTGTGCGGTGTGGTACCTCGGGGTTCCCGCTCTGGAAGCGGTGTCCCTAATGAGTGGCCCTGGAGAAAGGGCGCCGAGGGACCCAGTGCTCCTGCAGGGCTGAGCCCTGGTGCTTTGCTGAAATGCTGCAGCAGAGGTGGGGGCCCGGGGGCAGCAAAGCGCTCACGCTTCATTCCAAATTACCGCGGTTCAGCCTGGGTCACTTTACCAAATGCTTTGTACTCTAAAAATGTTTTTGTAAAATGCAACTTGCCAGCGCTTGGCGTGGAAGGCTGCCTTGCATCCAGAAGTCAAATGTGAATGCCAGGACTTCGCTATCATGAATAATTGCTGAAAAGCTCCAGCTTGGTGTTCAGCTGGAGTTTAACGGGGAAGAGAGATCTCTCTCAACTGGGAGAACAAAATGCAGAGCTGTTTGCATAGTGCATCTGACATGAGTGTGCTGGGCACTGCTGAAAATCAGATATTTGACTTGGCTTACTGCATTTTCCAGAATCTCTTAGTATTTTTGTGATTACCTTGGAAGCATAGTTCAGGCAAAGAGCCCAATTTTGGGTCGTTCATCTATCACCATGATTTTTTCTGAAGTGCGGTGTTGATTAAGTTTTTGATGATGATTATTATTTGTTAATCTTCCTCGGGAGCAGCAAACCGGCGGCACCGAAGCAGACCCTAAACGTCCTGGAATATTAGCCATGAGCGCGCAGGAAGCGAGGATCGCTCGGCATTGTGCACAGACAATTCACGGATTTGAACACCCCGAGTTGGCTTTGGCGTGGGCCCAACAGGAGGGTTGGGGCACGCATTAAAACCTCTGTGGGATTAGTGGCCACTTTTTGCCCTGGCCTGCAAAGCTTTACTTCTGCAGGAGCTGTCTTTTGTCTTTGTGTATTTTGTTGTTTGAAGACTGGAGAGGAGGAAAAAAATTCTCTACATATTCTGTTGTGAAACTCCTGTTGTACTAGAGAGACAAAACGTAGCGATGGAGGAGTTTCAGGGCTGGCTAGCTAAAACCAAACCTCTTAAAACTCATGTTCTTAGGAAAGCACAGCATGATGTGTATGTGCTCTTGGCTTTTCTCCCTTCTTCTGGCGTGCTTTTTAAGTATCTTGTAAATGGAGTTGACATTGTCCAGGTTACGTGGGACGGGGAGCTGCGGGTTTAGCTGTGAGCCGGATGGGAAGCACTATTTGCACTGTGAGCTGGAAGTGTCAGATGAAGCCTGTTGGGGGAGGGGGGAATATTAATGGTATTTTGTGAAAAACACTAATTTGAGGAAGGCCCGGAGTGAAAAATATGCTGGCTCTGGAGTCTGTAGGCATGACTACTTTTTGCACAAGGCTTGCCTGAGCCAGGACTTGCCTTGCCTTTGTTCTGAAGCGAAATGCTCGCAGCCTCATGCCTCCTGCGAGCCCTGCAGTCAGAGCCTGGCCTGGCTGGTGGGAGCAGAAGGGCTCCTGGATCCCTGCGAATCCCTCACCTTCCCTTTCTTTTTCCATTTTTTTTCCCCCCTTCTGCTAATGACACTTCCTCACGCTCACATTTCATCAAAGCTCTGAAATGGCTGAAGATCAGCCCGCACTGAGCATGCTCCGGGGTGGAAGCTGCACCCATAGAGGGAGATAGCTAGATGGATTTGTGGCTGGAGGAGGAATTGGCCTGCAGTCGGGACGCGGGAGGACGCGGCCGCGGCGCCCAGGTAGGGCGGCTGCGTGCCCCTGCCCTGCCCGGGGCCGCGGTGGCTCCGGGAGCGCGGCTCTGGGCAGCGATTCAGGCGCAGCACAGTCCAACCACTGCCACCCCCCGGCTTCGTGCTGCTTCCCGCGGATCAGCGGGGAGGATTTGAAAGCCCTGAGCTTGGCTGCCCTCAAGCCTCTATCAAGCAGGGGCCTGGCCAGCAGGGTGGTGCCCCGAGGGGCCGGGCTGGCAGCCAGGCCTGCGGGGACCCGCTGGGCTGCGCCTTCCCCTTGGAAGGCGTGCGAGCGCAGCCCCGCCGCTCAGGCGCTAATTGATATTAATGGGAGGCCTCGCAGGGCACCGACCTGCTCTGTGCTCCGAGGCCAGGTCCGTCCCTGATCGTGGGAGGGCGGAGGAATGTCAAACTCCAGCTCCCGTCCTCGCTCTTGTTTTACATTCCAAGGGTTGCAAACAAACCTTGCCAAATCGGCCCTTCCAGATTTGCAAGGGAAGGAAGGAATATGAGTGTCTATTCCTTTGGCTGGGATGATGATGATGATTATTATTATTTTTTCTATGCGTTGCTTTCTGGGTTCAATGTGTTGGCGAGGCTGGGGAAGGAATGGGAACTTGTGTGTGAGGCTGGGCTCATGCAGGGTGCATGCACTTGCTGGCTCTCGCAGACGGAAGGCACTGACAGCTTCGTGCTGCTGAGCGGGTTGACCCCTCTTGCCCCACAAGCAGGCCCCGTGGTGACACTGGGACACTTGGGTGGGCTCTCAGGCTTGTGTCAGCAAGGGGCAGGGGAAATGGGGCTTTGTGTGGGGCAGGAGGTGCTGGCTGCCTCTGCCCCCCCGGGAGGTGCTGTTGGGTGTCTACGGTGGCGTCGGTCAGGTCTGAACAAAGGTGGAGTCAATGATCCTTGTGGGTCCCTTTGGACTCGATGATCCTTGTGGGTCCCTTCCAACTCGGGATATTCTGGGATTCTAAAGGTAAGGCTTGCTGCGTCAGGGCCTCAGGAACACTTTGGTGTTGCAAACTTTCCATGGTTAACTTTCATTAACAGGAATCTCTGAGGTTACAGTCTTCATCCTGCATGCTGTGAGCAGGCTGGCTTGCTCTTCAGGGCTACTCCTGCTGCTTTACATCACGCAGTTCAGCATGTGCTGACGAGCAGCACGTACGTCTCTGTGCCATTGCTCTGTCCCAGGTGACGGTCTCACACGCTTAGGGCAGTCTGCATGATGAGTCCCTTTGCTACCTAAAGTTCCTTGCATACTTGCTGCCCAGCTCTGCATTTCTGGCATTCCCAACGCTTCCACCGCCTTCTCTGAGCTGCAGGAGATGGGGCAGGGCAGGATGCAGCCTCTGCATGACCCAGGCCATGGGGCAGCTCTGTGCCGAGCTCGAAGGCGTTGGTTGTGCAGTCCCTGCAGAAAGCCAGCTCAAGTCCCAGCTTCCCGGCGATGCAAGCTTCGCTATTTTTTAATGGATGCTGGCTTGTTTGTGGTTGGATGAATGCACAAAGAGAAGTGTTTATGTAAAATAAACGGCATTGTAATTGTACACTGAAAGTAAAAGGTTTTGGTTTCCTTTGGCTCGGATCGGGGCTGCATTTACAGCTTTTCCAAATTGATCCCGGTGGCTTTTTCTCCTCGTGTGACTCTGGCACTGAAACGATCTTGGGCCCAAGTGTTCATGTATGGTCTGGCTCCCTTGATGAGGAAATTTGATTAAACAGTTTCAGATGCTGAAAACCACTGGTGTGATAATTTCCTATTGTGCTTGTGCGGAAGGTGTAAGGTAGCCTTAAAGACCCACTGCCACCTTATGGCAGCTGCTGAAAAGCAGCCTCTTCAGAGCCAATTCTGTACACACATCATGCTTGCTTTATTTCTCCGCTCTTAACTAGTGATATTTGCATGAAGGCAGCTTTGTGTTTAAAGAGTTCATCTGCTCCTTCTGCTCCTTGCAGAAACGTGTAATGTCAGCGGGATTGTTTGTGGAGCCATCGACTGCGGTATTTGTGATTTTGGGGAGAGAGAAAAGCACCATGAAGCACCGATTCTCTCCCAATGAAGAGCTCTCCTGTTTTCACATGAATGCCCTAATGCTGAAAAAAAAAATAGGTGTGAGGTCAAAGAACAGGGAACCGCTGAACACGTGAGGCTGGTGGGCAGGATCCGCACCGAGCCCTGGTGTTTGAGCTGAGCGTTGCAGCACAGGCGAGGCTGAATGCGAGCGGCCATTTTCACTGCCAGGAAAGCAGGCAGAAGACTGCTAATAAGCAGGATGGCTTTGTGCTGCTCCCACCCCACCTCCTGGCCCCAAAATAACCCCACAAACTGTTTGTCCGTTGAGGAAATGGTGAGATGGGGTGTGCAAGGGATGCTGGTCAGTACCCTTCTCGAGCAAGGCTGTTTTTTTTTGTGGTGGGAGCTCTTGGTGTGCCAGAGCTGAATGAAGGAGAGGGATGGTGTTTTCACATTTCCAGAATAGAAGGAGCCGTGGTTACTATAAGTTAAAGCTGAAGGAGTTTATAATTGGGAACTGTAAGGACTACAGTATGCTCTGAATTACAGCTGTCTGGCCAATATGCTTCTAAATAAAGTTCTAGGATTGCCCTATAAATGAAATACTCGATGCATACTCTTATCAAAACATAGCAACGTCTTCCAGAGAGCTTACATCTCAACATCTGTCGCAACAGCATCTTTTTTTTTTTTCTCTTTTTTTTCCTCCTTTTGGTGCGTGTGATGTACTCAACACAGCGTCCCAGGGAACATTTAATGTTTCGTATTACCTAAAGCCAGATTTCTAAAACTAAAAGCAGGAGGGAAGGAGATAGCTTGAAAATATTTTTTTGGAAAAAAAAAAAAGGTTTCAAAAGGTGGAGAAAAGTGTGATTCCAGAAGTGTGCATTAATGAGAGGCTGCTCCTTCAGAGCTGCTATCTGAGCCTGGATGTGGGCATTTCAGCTCTCCTGCAGGATGCTGAGGACGCTTGCTGTGTCTTGGGAATGGGCATTCTCACAAGGAAATGTTGTAAATAATCACTGGGGAGGCAAGGAGGCATTTTAAGAGCTTGTGGCTGAGCTGAGGAGCGGTCCTTAGCAAGGCAGAAGCAAAGCAGGATTCCAGCAGAAATGCTCCTTATACTGAAAGCCCCTCGAGTGCTGGTGGTTTGATTCGTTGTGTTTATGGGATCGCTTCTGAGGCGGCTGAAAGTGAGCTGTGGATCTGAGCAAGTGGAGGGTCTGAAGCAAGAGAGGAGCCTGATGGAAATGAGGAGAAACCCCTGCATTTTGTGGAGCTAAACATTGTTCTTCCTATAGAAAAGCAACGTCTCCCCTTGCCTCCCACTTGTGTTTCCGCTGCAAGGGAGCTGTGAAAATGCCGTGTGTAATGGTGTAATTAAGCAAAAGCCCCGAGGAACCCAGTGTCCTTTGTGTTGTGCTGCTGCCTTCCTCTTGGAAACGTGAGATTTCTGAAAGGGATTTTCAAGCTTTGAATGGGAGAACCAAGGCCAGGGAGGCTCAGCGTCAGAATCCTGGGCATTTTTCTGGTCCCTGGTAGGATGTGGTTTGAAATGGGGAGGGCTGCGCTGTGCCCCCCATGGGCATGCTTAGGTGGGGAAACTGCTGGAGTAAATAAAGGGGGAACTGCTTGGGGTAAATACAGGGGAAAGCTTTGTGGGGTGCGGGCTGTTGTGTGAGCAACCCCCCTTCCCCAGCCATTTTGGAGATGGATTTCATTTTCCAGGAGAGGGGAGCACAGTCCAGCGGGCTTCTGCATACGGTCCCCGGACATTAAACTGCTCATCCCTCCCGACATGCCACCCATGGTCGCAGGGCAGAAGGAAGGGTGTGTGTCCTGCAGGGACTTGCTAGGAGGGAGCCCAGACCTCTGCGAGACGGGGAGATAGAGCTGGGACAGGAGGTGCTGGGGTGCTGCGGATCCTTTGTTTGGCTTGGGTTGGTTGTTGAAGCATATGCACTAGCCTGAGCCTCTTCCTTTTTCCTTTTTATTTATGTATTTTTTTCAAATGTCTTTAGTACTTTCAAGGATGAACATGAGATGTGAGAAGTGTCTCCGGTCGCTTCTGCTCTCAGTATATTTTTAACCTCGGCACTAAAAACATCTCTAGCGCTGAGATGCAGCAGGGAGCTGGGCATGCAGGAGGACCGAGCGCTGCAGTGTGGGTCTCTGGCCTCCTTTCCTCTCTGCAAAGGGATGTGGATGGTGGTAGCTCGCTGACTTTGCACTTAGTAATATCTTCGTTTCTGTTTCTGTGTTTTTGATGAAAGCTTGGTGATTTCATGCTGCAAGGAAGGGCAACACATCGACAAAGCCATCTTTGGTTTGAACTACAGTAATCTCTCGATGCAGTGGATAATACAGCTCCAGTCTGCTTCTGTTTGGGGCTTTTTGAGGTTGTCTTAAATTAGTCACTTCTCTGCCTTTCAGTGATTGATAGAAAGGCCAGCAAAATCTCATTTTATGTATATTAAAACTTAAAATTTACATCAAACAAAAACCCAGTGGGTGAGAGATCCTTGCTTTGTACTGTCATCCCGAATATTCATTCTCTGTGAATTTCAGTCATCTCAATTCAGCCTTGTGTGTTTTAACTGTTTAGGAGTGAAACTTCTCCAGAGCGTGGAGAAAAAAACAGTGTCACTGCAGCTGAGGCAGACCCAGGGCAGCTCTTCTGCTGCTTTAACTGTTGCCGCTTTGCAAATGTGCATGGACACGGTGGTGAAGTAGCTGCTGGGTCTGGGGAAAACGTGGCTTGTTGATGCTTCCAGGCTGCGATAATGCAACAGCAGGACACGCTGGCGATGCTCAGCAGAGCAGAGCAGGGGATGGGTAGAGCAGAGCAGCCGATGGCTTCATGCTTATGCTGAAGGCATCGGTTTGAATGCCTGCTTTTCATGCAAGGTGCAAGGCAAATAAAATCACTGGGCTTCTCGAAACCTCTCCATGGTTTCTGTGGCTTTTCCTCCCACTGTGCAGCCTCTTCCCCCTCCCCCCCAAGCCCACTGCAAGGCACTACACCAAGCTCGTCTTCACTTTAGCACTTAGCCTTAAAGACAATTGTCCTCTGTGCTCCGATTTCATGGAGGAATTGCTTTGCTTTGGCCAAGAGCAGCCGGGAGGTGCCACAGCCCATTTCCGAGCTTCCTCTTCCTCCTCTCCTTGCCGTGGCCGCCCTCCCCCTGCCGGGCGGTCCCGGGGGGCCGCGGGCACCCCCTGCGCTGCCTCCCCGCCAGGGCCGGCCGGGCGCTCGCCTCCCTCCCAGCCCAGCTCTGCTCACAGATGTTCCTGCACGTTTTACCGGGAGCTGGAGCAGATACGAAGGTTGCCAAGAGTTTGTGCTTAATTGTTCAGGGGAACAGAGACAAACAACTTTTATTTTGAAGCTAAAATTTCCTTCTTTTATCTAGCTGGCTGGGCCAGCTGTATCATATGGTTTGACATAGGCTGAGCTCAGAGCTACTGCACCTCACAGTGCACTCACTATCACTTCATTATGTTTTCCCCTCTCTTTTTAATGATTGTGCCTGTGATACGCTTTTAAGGTTGGTTGTATCAGGTCATGTTGTATTATAAATCCCCGCAGTGGAAACCAGCACCCCTTCAGCTCAGCAGATCACATCTCAAATTCACTTGCAGTTGGACACTGCACACTTAACCAGTTTAACCCGTGTGCCTTCATCCCCCTCCTCGCAGGACAGACACCCAATTAAGCAAAACAAAATCAGCACAGGGATGTCCCCAAGCCACACCGCATCCCTCCCCATCCCTGCTCCCCTTCCCTTTTTTTTTGTGGGCAAGGGCTACTCTTGAAGGCCACTGAAACTGAACACATTCTGGGCTTAAAAGGCTTTTTTTTTTTTCAGGCGAGCGATCAGTTTGAGGCCTGGCATCCTGTCAGAAAGTTGACAGATGATCTGCATTACCGGGGCGTCCCCGGGATGCCCGGGCTGATCGCCGCTCCAATGGACGCTGGAGCCTGCAGGTTCTCTGTGAAATGGCTGCAGCTTGGAGGGAGCAGTGAAATGGTCTCCTCTGGGCATGCTCACTCTGTAGAGGGAGCTTTTATCACATGAGCAGAAACTGAATCACTGCTCATGAGGATCTGGAATATGCAACTCTTTGAGTCTTCCCCAGGAGAAGACCACAGATGTCTGCAGGTACAGTAGCTCGCAGTGTCCATCTCCCATGCCTCATAAATAGCAGCTTCCCTCCGGTTGTGGCCGCAGGCAGCCTGGCGCCAGGTGGGAAAGGAGAAGCCTCGGAGAGGAGGAAGACAGTTCAGATAATCATGGCTGGATTATTTTTTGTCAATTCTTTCTTTTTTTTCCTGCCCCGTGCGAGGGAGGGAGCGCGGCAGGAAGGCAGCCACGTGGGGCAGGGCGCAGGGGCGGTTTGGGGAGCAGCCTGGAGCCTGCCTTGTCAGCCTTTGAGTGCTCTTTTGTGTTGTTATGATTGTGACTTTGTTCTGTTCCATGGCCTTGCACGTACATCTGGAATTACCTGGCTCTGGGAAAGCTTGGGCTTTGTATCCAAGCAGTCTTTTATTTGTCTTCTGGAGTGGGGAGGCTTGTTTGGGGGTATCATTTTTATTTTTTTTTAATTTTGTTGGTGCTTTTTATTTATTTATTTATTTATTTATTTATTTATTTTAAAAGCATGAAGTCTCTGGAAATTTTGGTTCTACCAGGAGCCCTCCCTGCTTGCAGCAGCTGTGGGCAAGAGGAGCGGAGGGAGGCTGGGGTCTACGGGCTGCTCCAAGGGGAAGGAGAGAAGGAGAGGACCCTGGCTGCTGGATCGGGGCTGGCAGCCCTCCGTTGGGTCCAGCCAGGCCTACAGCTCTCTGCTGAGGCTGGTGGGAAGAACAAATATTATTTTACTAGGAAAAAACAAATTTTTGGGTGTTCCCTCCTCCCCCTCCCCCCCTTCTTTTGGTAGTAGCTTGCAATCCAAGCAGCTGATTAAAATGAAACGTCCGTGGTTGGTCTCATGGCAGGAGGCCCAGGCCTGCAGCTTATTTAGCTAAAATTCAGCCCCCTGGCCCTGCCATGTTGGCATTTTTTTGCTGTTTGTGTTAAACGCAGATGCTCTCTGGTGTGCTGGGCGGGCCTGGGGCAGCTGCCCAGCTCAGAGGCTGCGTGAGGAGAGCCCCGGGCATGGTGGTGGCGGCCCGCTGAGGGGCTCGGCATCTGTGGCTGTGGGGGGCCCGCGGGCAGGCGGCGGTGCCTCCTTGCAGCATCCAGCCTGCCTCCTCTCGACCAGCAGCGTGCTCCCCGTTTGTTGTCTAGCGTGTGGAAGGAAAGGGCATCGGAAGAAGCCATGAGGAAAGGTTTCTCGCTAGAAGCGATGAGCGAAGGCCTAGAAGTGGCCGCTATGCTGAGGAGCCACGCCACCAGAGGCTGCCAGACCGACTGCCCAAAGCGCCTCGTGCTCCGATACCGCTGGCTGCTGCCTTCTGAAAGCGTTGGGAAAACCGTGCTGGAAAGCCTGACCTACTTTTTGGAGGGAGGAGAGCAAGCCCAGGTCTGGACTTCCATGCTGCCCTTCAGTAAGGGTTAATAGCGCTAAAAATGGGCCTTTTATTTTTATTTTATTTTATATTTTTTTATTTCCCCTTTGCCTATTGAACCAACTTTGAAGTTCCTCTAACTCCAACATCTGCAGCCTCCGCCAGCCTTTCCAAATAACCATGAGTCCTCCTGAGCCCAGGCGCTTGCTTTGCCCACCCGTGGTGGTCACCGCTGGGAAAAAAACAATGCTCATCTCCCCCCCCTTCACCTTCATTTTTTTATCACTCCACTTTGCAAGAAGATTTTGGATTTTCCTATGGGATGTATTTTCAGCTGGTCAGCCCCACTGTTATCCAAACGTCTCCCTGTAGGCCTGGCAGGGGGGGCGCAGGATCCAGCTGGGCTGCCTGTGCCCCCGGGGCTGCAGCCACCGCTCCCCTCCAGTGCAGGAGCCGGGTCCTGCTGTGGGGTGTGCACGGGGGTGCTGGAGCCACCTCCTCTGCCCAGTGCCATCTCTGGATCGTGTGCTGCTTGTACAATGGCAGGGAGCTATTCCGTTCAGGTAAACAAGGACATTTAAGGAGCTTCGCTGTCATGGCCAGCTGGTTTGTGGATGGCTGGGGGAGGGATGGATGACTGGATTCCTGGTGCGGCTTTTTGTTGTGCTTTTCTCTTTTTCCCCTTAAAATTTTCCTGCTGCCCATCCCGCTCCTGGAGCTGCTAAAGGTCAAGGAAGCACCGCAGAGACTGCCCTGCAATGGGAGAAATCTCTTGTTTTTGGTTCAGCCCAAAGAGTTGGGGCTCTGGCAGCGTGCGCTCCCTGCTCTCGAGGCTCGGAGGACCATATGTTCCTGCAGCGAACTGCAATGTCAGTGATTTGGAAGCAAATCTTGAATTTATAACCCTTAACTACCACTTTCAGCCGGTTCTTTTCAACTACTGTAAATTAAATGAGTTTTGAAATCAAACCCTCTTCGCAGAGGAGACCCCAGCAGCCGTAACGTGATCTCCCCTGACGTCCCGTCCGTCCGTCCCTCCTCCCCTCCCGGTGCCTGTTTGAAGTCCTTGGGCTGTTCTGCGGCGTAGGAAATGTCTGGCTCTGCTCTGTGGTGGCGTTGGACCTGGAGGGGGGCAGCGGAGGAGGACGGGCAGCACAGCTCTGCCTGGCGGGGTTTACAGTAGTCAGTAAAGCAGCAGGAGAGAAGCTCATGCACTGTACAAGCTAAATTGGAATGTGTGTTTTAAAAAAAAAAAAGGCAAAAAAATAATATTGGTAGGGAAAAAAATACAGAGCAAGCTCTTAAAAATATTCTGGGATCCAAAATACGAGCTAGCTTCCCCCAAAGCTGGCAATTATACTTTTTCCCTTCAATCCCCTCAGGAGGGGGAAGCCTGGTGGAAGTGGTGGAGAAGGGAGAGGCGGTGGGGGTTAAGAAGATCTGACGTGCGAGCGTCTTCCCTGCAACGCTGCCATACTGTGTCGGAGCAGCACAGTGCCTCTTGTAAAGGAAGCTTTGCACAAATTGTCCTTGTTCCAAGGATGAGGAAACCTCCAGCTCTTCTGGCATTTTCTCTCCAGCATAACTCGGAGCTGCTTTCACCTGGGAAGTGTGATAAGCACAGACGGGGAGAGGACTGGAACAGAGAGGGACTGGGAGCAACCTTACAAGGCTTTTCATGGAGCTCTTGGTGTTAAACGAGGAACTTTTCCCCTCCTCCTCTCCTCATTTTCCTGTGTGCCTGCAAAAATACTCTGGTTTGCATTTAAAGGAGAAAACTGTATGTGCTGGGACTAAGCCAACTTGTTTATTCAAGGGAAATACCATACTTCCAACCCTTTCTTTCTCAGAGGAAGGCTTGACGGAGGATGGCAGACCGGGCTGAGCATTATATTTTTAGGTGACATCGAAGCACAGTTGTGATTCGAAGAAGCTGAAATCATGGCTGGCATTCTGCACTGAGCTGGACGAGACCTGTGCTCCCCTCGCCCCAGAGAGGGGTTAACTTCTTCCTCCTAGACTGCGCGTTCAGAGCAGGTGGATTTTGACCTAAATCAAGGCGAAAAACAACAACAAGAACAATAGCCTGCTACTTTCCACACTTTGCAATTTCCCTTCTCCAAATTGGATTTTTATTGCGAGGCAGAAGCCCGCCTGCGCCCCGGCGGTGGTGAGGAGCAGGGGCTGCGAGCGACTGTGGTTGCAAACACCAGCTCCTCTCTTACTGTCAAAAAATGGCAGGTCAGTGTGCGTCTGTAAACAATGCAGTTATGAAATGGCAGCGCCAGGCCGAGCTGAGCATGCTCGGGAGCTGCCTGTAGGGGGAGGTGAGCCGAGAAAGATGATCTAATTCAGTGCAATTCTTGGGATTGAAGGAAAAGACCAGGCTCCACTCTTAATGACAGAGCAGAAAAAAAGCCCCACGAAGGACGAAGCCCGTAGGCCATGGAGGCGAGGTGGTGAGGAGCTGCCACCTCTAGGACTTCGGGTGCTGGGCAGCGCTGCGTGCCTTTCTCACCCTCCAGGAGAGTAAAGTCTTGGTGAGGTTTTGCTGTAGCTATTAGAGGGACAGGCCCTAGGGTGCAACTTTTGTGTTGTTTTTTGCCTTTTTTTCCTCTCCCTGTCTGCTTTCCCGGCTCGCAGGCGTCGCTGTGGCTGCAGGTGGCACGGAAGAGGTGGTGTGCGTGGGGTGAGGGCCTTCCCAAGGAAGTGCCTGGGCTGGGGCCACCTCCTTCAGCTCCAGCCTGGAGCAGGAGCTCCTTTGCCCGGTGTCCCTGGGCCAGGCAGGGGCGAGGGAGCTGCTCCTGTGGCTGCGGTGGTTTGGGGGAGGGAGGAAGAGGAGCGTGGAGGCTGAAGAGGTGCCTGGGTGCTGGTGATGGGGGTGATTGCTGCGCCCCAGGGTGCTGCAGGCTGCTCGCTCCAGGCTCTTCTTGGTGCTATGGTTTCATCCTTGCTGAGCCTTCCTGGCGACTTGGTGTTTCTGAAGTGGCTGGCTTGCTTTTGCTAGGGAGGACGAGGAATCTTTGGCTTCGTTTTAGGGTGCCCTACTCCCCCTCCCTGGTGCTAAGAGAAGGCAGGCAGCAGCTGTACTTCTTGCTAACCTCAGCCAGGGGCAGGAGGAGATGCCTTTGTCTGCTCTGGATTTACACTTGTCTGCACATACAAGTCGTACTGGTTTTAACTCTACTGGGACACAGTAAGATGGGTGCAACGCTTCCCAGCATGGAAGCAGTGAGACAGCGTCGCTGCGGCCATGCCAGAGCTGCTGTCCTGCTCATCGCCTCGCCGCTGCAGGAGCTCCGTGGAGCTCAGGCTCTGCAAACCCCCCTGCCAGAAGCCTGAGCACCACTGTGGGCTGCCTTGTGCTATACGAGGTCCCGTTGCCTTTCATGCAAGTGTCTCCTCGTTCCCAGCTTTTGCATGCAGGGACTTGCGCCTGGTTTCTACCCTTCCCCCTGTCTGGGGAGTTGATTTGTGCGGCTGGAGTAGGAGGGAGCCATGGGGGCAGAGAAGGAAATGTTTCTGTCCTTTTAGGAAGAGCACGGACGGGAGGGATTTGGGAGACAAAAGAACTGCAGGTCTTGTTTGATTTGGGGACAAACTTGAGGCTGAGAGGAGTGCTTGTTGTGAGCTGCAGATAAAATTCCATGTTCACATGATTGCACGAGGCTTATAAGGAAGTGGCCTTAACCTAGAAAAGGAGCTTTGAGACTGGTGACTGCTTTGTAGGCCAGGTACATCGTTACGTCTCCTTCCTTCTCCAAATCAAATGCTTCTCCTGCTGCTCCTAATGCCAGGTCTGTGGTCAGCGTCCCCCACGAGCGGTGAGCCCAGACCTTGCCCATGCACAGCAGGACCTGAGTAGTGCTGGAGTCTGCAATCAGCCATCTCCTCCTGCCTACAGGAGAAGCGCTGTCTTTCCACGATTTTTTTCTTAATCATTGCTTCCTCTGTAATTAGCTACAAAGCGCTCGCCTTCTCTTTGAGGCAAAGGTTACTATGAGCAAGTTGGGTTTGTTGCTTTGCTTTTGGGAGGGAAGAACAAGAGTGCATGGGGCTGTGCTGCTGCTGGAGTTGCATCATTTCTCGGGAGCTTTGCCTCCCTTTGGTGCTGCAGTGCGCTCTGCAGACCTCACCGCCGTGCTGGGGCTGAAATCCTGCCCCGTGGCTGGCGGGTGGGAGCTGGCGGGGTCTGTGCCTCGTGGGGACCCGTGTGGTGGCATTGTCACCCCTGGAGGGTCGGTGTCCCCTGGGTGCCAGCCCCTTGGTCTGGGGCTTGCAGGCCCCAGGGCTTCCAGGGTCGGCGCCGTCCCTCTTGCTGTTGGTGCTCCCGCACGCGGCTCTGTGTGGAGAGGGGTCGCTCATCCTGCTGGCAGCCCTCTCTCAGGCCGACCTGCATGAACTGCCTGTCTCAGAGCAGAACAACGTTGCTGCAAAGTTTCAGGTTCCTAGAAGGTTGGTTTTTAAAGGGAAAAAAAAAAAAAAAAGGACTGTGGTGAAGGTAGACATCTTAGCACATCCACCTCCGCTCCTTCCTGGTCTGCTGTCAGGGAGCTCTGGGTCATGATGCAACTCGCTGCTCTCTTGGGCTTGGTAAGCTGCAATGTGCTGGAGCTGTGCTGTGCATGTTTTGTCTTTGCCTCTGCAACCTGCCCGGACCCTTGCGAAGGGCACGCGGGTGGCTGCTGAAAAAGCCAAGGAGGAGGCTGAGATGAGAAGGCTCTTTCTGTGCTTCCCAGCTCTGCTCTTTTTGTTGTTGGTTTTTGTTTTAAAGGCACCAGTGTCGTTTGTAGTTGGCTGCCTGGGAATGCTGCAGACCCTTCCCTCGGTCTGACCTCTCTGCCATCCGCTCCAAAGACCTCATGGAGGAAGGGGAGCCTTATTTTTGGCAAGCAGAGGAAAAACTAGAAGCAGCGCTTGCTTCTCTGCTTGGGTCCTCATGGCTTCTAAAGCCCTTTCAAACACCTTTCTTAAGACGCAGCCATTTTTCTTTCCTTCAAAACCTCCAAATAAAAGGTCGTGGTGGGGGGAATAACGCTTCGTTGGTCGTGGCACGTAACCTTTGGGGAGGCTCCGCGGTGGCTGGAGGTTAACAAGCAGCCCGGGGTCAGCCGGGGAATGGAGGCAGCCGGCTGCAGGAAAAGGGGGGAAAAAAAATAAATAAAAAAAAAGAAGGAGAGTGCGAGACTTTTATTGTGAAGCAGCCTGAGCTTGGCAGTTGGCTTTTGTTGGGACTGCTGCAAGAGCCGACACTTCTGGCGGGGAGGGTGGGTATAGGATTTCCCTGCCAATCAGCAGCCGACGGATTGGGCCATGGGGTGTGAGCAGAAGGGGAAGTTTGCTCTGAATTTAAGGGGGGAAAAGCAAGCCACACAAACATGGAGGTATTGACACTTGCAGCGAAGTTGCTGCTGACTCGGCCGGGTGGAGCCGTGGGCCGGTGGGAATGGATGGGCAGCTGAGCCGTGGGCCGGTGGGCGGCGGGCACCCATGGGTGCTGCCTCCTGCCCGCCCTGGGTGATGGAGCACGGGTGGGAGAGCGCTTGGCCTCGGGGAAGAGGCTTCGAGGGCTTTGCAGTGGTTTTCTGTAGCCTCCTTTTGATGAGAACGCTTCCAAATCCACAGCCATCTTTTTTTTATTGGCCTAATTTTCTTTTTTTTTTTTTTTGCCTCCGCGCAGGGCTGTGAAGGCGCAGCAGCGTCGTTGGGCTTTGATTTGAGCCGGAGCAGTGCCTGCAGGTGGTAGAGCTGCTGCTGCCCAGGGCCGCTTGGCTGGGGCTCTGCCCTACAGAGCAGCAGAGCCCCTTGGAAGCCACCTCGGGTGGCCTTGCCTTGGCACCCAGCTCTTTTCCTCCAACGTGAAGAAGCGATGGCTTCTCCCTGGTGCTGCTTCTGGAGCTCCCGCCGCTGGCCGGGATCCGGGGCAGCTCCGTGCTCCTCTTAATTGCAGAGAGGAGGGAGCGCCTTCGTTAGCTGCCGAGGTCTGCTCCACTCCGGGGTCCCTGCAGCAGCTTTTCTTCAGGCCTCGTGCTCTGAGCAGCAGCAGCGTCCCCGTGGAAGGGAGAGCGTGAGTCGTGTGTGGAGCGGGGCTGCTGGAAAAACAAAGATTGAGATGGATGCAAACGGCCTGCTGGGAATCCTGAGGCTTTCGGTAGGAGTCAGTCCAAGAGCAGGGATGCCCAGAGCTCTCTTTGTTGTCACAAAGGTCGGGACGACCGGCTGCTCCCCGTGAGGTGAGCTGAGGCTCCATCTCTTTGGCCAGGGCCGGGTGCTCGTGCCCATGGGTGAGCTGCAGGTCTGAGCTGACAGCGCTGCGGCCTGACACAGCTCCTCACGGTGCTCTTGCAGCAGGGTAAGTCCAGCAGGGAAGTGGAGCTGTTCCCAGTTTCCAACCAGTCTGGGTGGAGGAGAGGAAGGATTTCCTTGTTGGTGTTTGCAGCAAGAACGCGGGGCAGTGGCTTGGCAAAGAGCGGCTGACCTGTGCCCAGGTGTGAGGCTGTGCTTCCTGGGCCAGTTCTTGATGGAAGTTGTTGGAAGCAGGCTTTGTGTCAGGCTGTGCGAGCCTTGGGTTTTGTCTCTCTGTTAAAGCCTGAAGGCCACGTGCTCATTGCCCAAGCTCCTCCTGCTGTGGCCGTGTGTGGTGTTGGCCCCGGTGCCGGCCGCCCACAGCTTCCTGCTCGCGAGAGGAGCAATCCTTTGGAGTGCCAGCTCCGTGCACCCCTCGGGTGCCCTCAGGTCCCTGCCAGGGCTCTTGCAGCCCGTCCTGGGATCCCCTTGGCGAAGAGCCCACCCTGCAGCACGGCCAGCCCCTGAGCTCACGTGCTGGCTCCTGCCACCCACCCCAGGGCCCGTCCCCCCGGTAGCTCCAAGCCCAAATGGTGCTGGGGAAGGGCTCGCCTGGCGATGGTTTGGAGGCTGATAGGCCTTCGTGTGTATTTCTTATCTCCTGCTTGTTTTGCGGGAGATGGGCAGGCTCCTTGTTTTGCTTTTTTTTCCCCTTTATCACTCAGCGTGCTTTAAACCTTTTGATTTGCATGGCTGCAGGCACCATCTGCTCTCTGCGTCGCCCTACGACAGTTGGCTTGACCGGGGCTTATTCTCCTCCTGCGCCGCTCGCAGTGAGCCCTTCGCGGCCTCGCCCGGCCCCGGGGCTGGCATCGCGCCTTCCTGGGCTCGTCCATGGAAGCAGAGAGCTGTGGCAAAGGACCCCTTCTTGTCTGCTTTTTGTTTTGTTTTATTTAATATCTTTTCCTTTGTTCTGGTAGCTTTTTTTGTCTGGTGGACCCCCCCAAGAAAAAGCCAAGAGGAGAGGCATTAGGGCTGCAAACCTGACCCAGCAACGTGATGCCAGGCATGTGAAAGGCGGAGGAGAGAGCAGGTGTTCCCTTTCTGCTCACAAATAAAAGGGGGAAAAAAGAAAAATCGTTTTCTATAGAATTAAAAGCTGAGCTCATGACTTTAATAAACATGGATGTAGGAATGATGAGCTAGGTGTAGCTCGCTGGCGGCTGGCACTTTGCAAGTTATGTGTGAACGAACTACAGAAAACAGAGGCACAGAGGTGCACTTTGGCCTGTTGGTGGATAAATGGTGTGCAGGGAGAAATGCGGTCCTTCTGCCTCCTCCCACCCACGGCTGAAGCAGTCTGGGGGAGTGAGGGTCACTTCCTCGGGATGCCGTTTGTGACCTTTTCAATGTACAGCCACGCTGGGCTGGCTTCCCAGACCCTTTGCGTTCAGAACTGCCCGGCTGCCTCTTAACCAGGGACCCGAAGTCTCGTCCCCCCTGGGGCGGGCTGGGCTGTGCTGGGCCAGGCCTTCCAGCCCTTTATCTTTGACCTGCGCCTTGGCAGTTTCCTGGCAGCGTTATTTTGCAGAATGAGGTTTGCCCATGCTATAAACAGGATATGTCCATGACCGTCTGTTGGTTTGAATGCAGTGTGTGTACGAACACCGAGCTAAATCTCCAAATCTCTTTTTCTCCCCCGTCCCTTCTCTCTCCACCCTTAGCGAACTGTGCTGAATAAGGGAGAGACGAGGAAAGACGCCTGCATGAAGACTGAGCTGCTGAAAGACATCACCAACAACAAGGAGGAAGGTGAGCACCTGCCTCGGCTGGGGGCCAGACCTCAGCCTGGCTCCTGGGGTCGGCACGTGGCGAGCTGGGAACAAGAGCTGGGGCTTGGAGATGAGCTCTGTGCCCCAGGAGTCTGAGATGTGCTCTCACGAAAAGAGTGGCTCTGTTCTCCTCATGTGTTACCCTGAGCAGGGCTTTTCCCCAGCGGATGCAGATTCGCTTTGCAGTCCATCCATCCCCACCCACCTACAGACTTATATCTGATTTTCACTTCTGCTTTGGTGTGGCTGTGAAACGCAAAGGAGGCTTGAGTTACTTTGAACCTCCTCTGTGTGGCTGGTTTTAACTGAACTCTGAGCCACACCATGACCTAGCCCTTCTCCTCTCTGTTAACGTTAACGTTCTGTTTTCCTTTGAGTTTCTCTGTTGCTCCAGAGGCACCAGTCGCTGCAGGATGGCTGGTGGGGGCAGACTCTCTGCACCTCGTGCCCTAAAGGGTTGCTTCGTGGCTTCTGCGTTGTCTCTGCTTGCTTTTACTTTGCAGGCTGCAGTGCATGTGTTAGTTTGATGAAGTCTTTCCTATGTGGCTGTGTGCGAGAGGCACACACACAAATCTGAGGGCTTAATAAATGTCAATGGGATTAGGGAGAAAAGAAGCACACAACCCTTTATCTTTTTTTTCCCCCTTTTCATGGCTCTGTTATTCCTTGAGTATCTACTTCTCATTGATCTGCAGGGATTTGGTGTTATTTTCGTTCTCCTCTCTGTAAGAGAACACTGGAATAGCACTGGACCGACCCCATCAAAATACCCAGTTTTAGCTCGAAACAAATTTTTATACTTAATTTAGACCTGTATGAGTACAGCATTGCCTTTTCTGTTCTCTTCTGTCCAGCATAATGTTTTGTCAAGTTGCTCTAGTTAGAAAGTAAAGCCCAGAACAAGCAAAATATTGAATGCTCTGTCAGATGTAGCCAGGGTGCTTGCATATTAACTGGGAGCACGTGAGAGCTGCTGCTGACGCCAGCCACGTGTGGGGCTCTGACCTGGGAAGACCAGAAATGAAGTCTGAGGCGTCGGTGTGGGGTTGCATTGCTCTGGCCGGAGACTCGAGCTTTGATCCCCTGCCTTGCTTGGCTCAGGAGCATCATGCGAGTTTATTTAGGTCTAGGGTGATCTCAAGGTAAGTGTCAAGAGTCTAGAGAGGTGAAAAAGCAGGATGAGGGTTGGAATAGAGAAACTTTATGCTTTGTATGTCTTGACTGATTTTGCCTAAAAGCAAATGCCTGTGTGTGAAAAAGAAGCTGAGAACCCTCCCCGTGCAGGAGCAGTCTTGAGAGCTGACAAGGTGCTCGACTTTCAGGCACTTCAGGGTGCTGCACAGTTCTGTTACCAGGGCAGAAAGAGTCCTAAATTCTCAACTGCATAGTTTCCATTCTTGTGGTAACATTCAGATTTGTTCTTTTTCTTCCCAAACATACCACATGTGTAAAAGACAATGGTTTGCTTGGTCACTGCTGTATGCATTGTTCTTAGCTGACCTTCGTTAACCAGCTGTGATCATCATAGGGGTTCAGTTAGTTAACGGTCCTAAAGCCTGCTAATAACAGCGTTCAGCATTTGCATAGGAATTTACATTTCTGAGTGCAATGTGAACGTGAAGTCATTACAGCAGACTTGCACGTTGGAATGAAACGTTTTCTCTGAGCCCAGTTTCCTACCTGCGGGATGGAAGCAGCTGGTGGAGGTGGGCTGTACAGGCTGGTCGAGCACCCTGCCGCCTGAGATTTGTCTTTTAAACCTCTCTCTCTAGAGAGGAGGATGCCTGGAACTGGGCAGCCACACAAGGCCACTGGTGCTTCTGGGTCCTGTTTTAGGCTGAGCAGATCGATTTTTGTTTGGTAGGAACTCCTGCCTGTAACACAAAGCTAGGTCTGTCCTGGGTTTTGTTCCCTTGGGGAAAATTCCCTTGGCAGGTTATCTGCGGATATTGAATCCGAGATCCGAAACTTCCAGAGGCTGGAACTTGGCAGATCCAAAGGCTGACTAAAGGTGATGGTTGGGTTAAATATTTAGTGTGAATTGCTTTGTTTAACCCTCTTTTTACTCTCCCTTGACTCAGAACGGTACTGATACTGAGGTTGGTATCAGATCCCCATTCGAACTGTGGCAGCATGTGTCTCAGCTCCGCTGCTGCCCCACCAAATATATCTTTGTGTGTTACACACCTACGTGCAAAGTTCTGTTCTCCCTGTGCCAGGGAACTCAGGTAGCCACGTTAAATGAGGTTCAGCAGCCTGCCCCACAAGCAAGGCACGTTGGCCCTGCTGCAGCAGCGCCTGCAGCTGCCAGCCCGAACCCTTCGGTGACTTTGTGGCTCTGTGAGCTGCTGTCTGGCACCGCCGCTGTCCCTGAAGGTCTTCTCTTGCAGGGAAGGCTCCAACATTTGTGCAGCAATAGCTGAACTGCCCAGTTTGCAGTCAGGCGTTGTGAGGCCCTGTGCCCCCTATCTTGGCCACCCTTATCGTGCCAGCCTGCCTTTTGGGATGTGGCTGCATGGGAATGAGCCCTCAGGGGGTGCTCAGGGAACAGCCTGGAGGTCGGGGCTCCAGGGGGGAACTGGAGCTGGGAGCAGTCGTGGTGTTTCCTTCTTTGTTCCTCGAGGGAAAGGTATTGCAGCAATGCGCCGCTGCTGTCAGCTGGCACGTCCTCTGCTAGCCTCATCCTGGCACCGATGAAGAGAAGTAATTGAACTATAAATTTAACATACATCTGTAGGAACGAGATCTTCAGGTGTTCTTGGTGCTTTAATTTCTGATTCTGGGATTGATTCCCAGCCTGTGTAAAGCTCGGGTTAAGCTGCTCATTAGGCTTAATGTCTCCTTCTGTGTAAAATTGCTCAATGCGGATAGGAAAAAAAAGCTGTGGATGAGACTGCGTTTTGTCATCCATGGGGAAACGCAGCTTGGTTTTATGTGTGGGTAAAAGTTTAGGTATCTCTTCCCCTTTGACAGGGAAAAGGGGCAGGGAGTTGGCAGAGATGAGCAGGAATGGTTTTATTAGACTGTGTTGTACGTATTCTGACTCAGAAACTAGTTAGAGGTTTCCTGAAAGAACTGCAAGGGATTTCAGTTCTCCTAAAGTCTGTAGCTCCCAGCTCCGTGATACATCTTGCTTGAGTTCTCAAGGCCAACTGCTCCTTCTGTTCTGCAGCCCCAGAGGTGGGAAGCCCCACTCCAGCCGCAGCAGGGCGAGCAGGGAGGGAGGGCAGCCGGTAACGAAGTTCTCCATTACGCTCAGCCTCTCCCAGACTTCACCCGAGGCAGCTGCTTACAAGAGCAGCGGTGCTGGATGAGACGTGCACAGTCACTTTGCTCTCAAATAAACTTAAAACTGCTTTTAGAGAGCATCAGGGTTTTAAATTCCTGGAGGGGCCTTTTTTTTCTTCTTTTTTTTTTTTTCTCCTCTCCCTCTTACTGCAGATAGGAAGCTGCCGAGGGTGAGGAACGTGCTGCTCTCCACTGAGCCTCTGCAACCTTTGCATTCCCAGGTGTAGAGATGGCTGCTCTAAAAGGAGGAAAAGAATAATCTCCTTGCCTTGACCTGCTCAGCACTGGGATTCCCTGCTGAGACTGGCAGCCAGGAGAGCAGATAAAACAAAACGATGCTCATTAGACACTCAAGGTGCTCACCCAAGCCCTGACAGCCCGTCAGCTGCTCACCGTGCTTGGGTCTGCAGCTGCAGGGAGCAGGAGCACTGCGATCACCGGGCATGGCCAGGTTGGGGCCTCGTGGCCCCATGACACTGTGGACCCCATCCCAGAGCAAAGAAACAAATTAATTTCATGCAGGACCTGAAACAGCCTTCAGTCCACCAGTGTTCATGGGTGGCTCATCGGCAAGAAGCAGAATCCCATTTATTCAACCCGTGTAAGCTCACTATGGAGCATATAACAGCAGATGACATTTTTTTTGCTGTTGTTTTTCCCTGTTTTGGCTATTGGTAGGTCGTGCAGGAGATGGGAGGCGGGCTCTCACAGGTGCCTGTGTACTCCAGGACAGTAGGAGGGGTGGCACTTGCATCATGGAAATACAGAGCCAAGCTTTCAGATGGGTGTCATCTGCCTGCACAGATGTAAACAGGGGAAAAAAAAACACTAGACCATCAATAGCTCACTCCAGAGAAGAACTTTGGCCTGAAACTTATAACTCTCTTCATTTCTTGGCTTCAAAACACTCAGCTTTTTGGCTTGACTGATAGAGGTGGGGTTTTCCTTTCAAATGGAGCACAGGATCTCAATCTCCCATTTCTTACTGGTCTGTACCGTTTCAGCTCACATCTCTTTGGCAACCTTTTTATTTCAGCTGGGCTTTTCTCTGCCTCACAATTTCGTTTCACTTTGAGAAGTAAGGGGTGGGAGGAACTGCAACCCAAGGAGCAAGCAGGTGTGTTTCTTGCTTTTGAAAGTTTTTTCCAGCAGGACAGTTGGATATCGGATAATGCCCGTGCTATCTGGTGTTTTAAAGATGACCTGCAAGTGCTTAGGATAAAAATCTGTGAAATGTGTGTATTATAAATATAAATGTTTGCAGTACTCACCTGTCACCTACTGCAGTTCAAAATCATGAGTTTTCGTTTAAGTCCTGCCCGTGCTTCGCTCAGCGTGGCACTGCCCCTGCGGCACCTGAAGGCCGCCCTGCCCTTGTTCCACTGCGAGCACACAAGAAGCACTTTGGAAACGCCTTGCAGGATGTGAGCAGCGTGTGTCTCACCTCCACCAGCGCTCAGTACCAAGATGCTCAGGAAAATGTGTTAAAGTTCCAGATCAGATAATTTTGCATTCACGTGTAGGATCTTTTTTCTTTTCCCCTCAAACCTAGCAATGACTGCAGTTTGGCTTGGCGTAATGCTCATAACACTTGCATATTTTTCCTGTTTTGTCTCACTGAGCAGAGATACGAGTTTAAAAAAACATATTTAAGACTTTTTTTTTTTTTTTGAGGATTCTGAGGTTACTACAGAGCTCTGAGCCGGTCACCTGGCTGCTTGCACAGGGGAAGTTCCTGGTGGGTACCAGTCCCCTGCTGTACCTGCAGTGGTGATTCGGTTCCCTCCAGCTGCTGGTGGCTGAGCATCTGTCCTGCTGGGCTCGAGGGCAGGCGCTGGGGCAGGCTCTGCCAGATGGACGGATGGCAGGCGAAGGCAGCAGAGAGGAGTCTGGGCTGGGATTTCAGAGATGGGTTTCGTTTTGCCTAATTCAGGTATTTTTATTTTACCATTCTAATTCTGAACCAGTCCACCTCATTTCTGCTTACACGTGGTAGACGCATCCAGGCGGTGACTTACCCGAAGACAGATGTCTACAGTTCAGTCAGACCGTGCTAGTTGAGCTTTCTTCTCTCTGGTGGTGGCAATGGTGGCTTAGTGGCACCCCAGCCTTTCAGGTATTTTAGACATCTCAGTTTAGATGAAATGTCCTCAGCCTATCTGTCTTAGCCTCTCCTCTCCTTTCTCAAGATTCTGCTCTCTTCATCGCAGTTTTAATTTAATTCTGAGCAGCTGTGTTTGATATTGAGAAGAAAGCTTCAGACCGGAGCTGCTGCAAAGGGTCTGTGTGAGCCCGTGGAGGTGGGAGGGTGTGAACTCCTCATTGGTCTCAATGAGCTGGTAATTCAGAGTGCCCATTTAAATATATTACTGATTATTCTTTGCTTGTGGAATTGCAGGGGTCATCTATCTGCATACTTCTCTCAGCCTTGAATTCCTTCTGTTACTAAAACGTAGCCAACTCCTAGAAGGTGCACAGTGACTGAACCTTGCTTCAGCTTGGTGTCAACTGCTGACACCTCGCAGGTGAACACGTCGCCAAACAGTTTGGCCTCTGGGCATGTTACCGGTCCCAGACCTTGCTGATTTAAAATGAATTGGGAATGCTTGTACTGGGGTGCAGGAAGCGTTGGAGACAATGTGACTGGCTTTTACTGCTGAATATAGCGTGGGGTCTGCATAAGGCATCCCTGGAGATGCCAGGATGCTTCTAGAATCTGGGGAAATGGGCTGTGTCTTTCTATCTTTCATTTTTGGTTAAAGAACAAAGAGGGAGTTGGAGAGAGAGGAGAATGCAGACGAAATGTAGTCTTGGTCTGCTTAGAACAAAATGAGTGTTGTCAAGCTGTAAAGTTTTAGAGAAGTAATGGATTTTAGGTTTTTATTCACTTGCATTCCCAGCATGAGCAGAAAAGGCTTCAGCTGAAGCCTTCATTTCAAGAAAAACTTGTGATTGACCCATGGAACTCATTGCCATGAGGTATATTTGACAAGATTTTAGCAGGTTTGCAATTAAACCTTTTTTTTGGAAAATGAGAAAAGGGGAGATGAAAAGGTCACGTAAGGAGCGAGCATTTCGTTGGCTGCGTGGTGCTGTTGAAGAGCTCCTGTAGGCTTTTATCCAGCATTTATCCCAAGTGAGATTCCTGCTCTCTGTAGTTCATGTTCCCATCCCCTTCTGTAGGCCCCAGTTCAGCAGAAATGTAAATACAAGCTGCGTTACGTCTGTTCGGCAGCCTGCAGACATGCGCTGCTGGAGGCGCGTGCCCAAGACTTGCTGGCCGTGGTCAGATGTGTGAACATGCCTGGGGAGCTGCTCTGGCTGTGTGATCTGACTGGGTTACCACGTATTAATTAGCAATGTGGTTCCTGATGAGCCGGTTGTTAGTGGGGGCGGCTGTAGGCCGATGCCCAGGTGAGGCCCTGGGTTGATTTGAACTGGTGGGCTCACCGAGCTGGGCACCAGGCGCGCTCAGTTCGTAGGAAACAGCCTTATCCTGAAGTAACCAGCTCATGAAATTATCGCAATACTGCCAGAACGAGGAGCAGGAGAAAGGGGCCGACCTTCCCCAGCCCAGCAGCAGCAGCACAGCCCTCCCTGCGGCCTGAGGCCTGGGGTAGCTTTAGGGGTGGTGGAATTTCACGGCTTTGTTTTGTCAAGTTTCTAGTAACGCAGATTTGGAGGTGTGGTGTCTGTAGAGATTTATGGCACTGCCACAGTCAGTCGGATTGTGTTTTGGACACTTAATAAGAGTGTGAGGGGTAAGCTGTATGTGGGATTTTAATTTTAGCCTCATGGATTTTTCATAAAGTCCGTGACGCTTTCAGGGGTAATGCAGTTATTCTTTTCCCTAGGGCAGTGCTCTAATTCACCTTGTTTTGGTTGCCTTCCTGGCAGGTAGAGCAATTTTAGCACTCTGCTTATTCAGTTTATCTAATGCTCAGCCACTGAAGTTATTTGACTGTTCTGGTGGGAGTGCACAGCCTTTGAATCAACAAATACCGAAGGCCTCACTCAGCCAGGTTCCTGCTGCTGAGTGCTAGAAACCTTCAGCTGTGATTAGGGAGCCCATTTTTTGCTTTGTTTTGGTGCTGACTTTGCTGAAAGGATTGTTTAAATGGCACTAGCGTGGTCTTCTAAAGACACTTGATGAAGGATGAGAAATAAAAGTTGAAAGAGTAAGTGCACAGCTGCCCAAGATTTCTCAAATAGACAAATAACAGTGAAAGAGCACCTAGTAGCACTTTACCTTCTCCTAATCAGAGTCGTCCCTACCCAAAGCAAACCCTTGTGCGTCTTATCAGAGCTTTCAGTACACAGAAAGTGGTCTGGGAGCCGTGAGATGGCAGCAGACAGGGCTGCTGATTTGGAGTCGTGCTTGGAGAGCCACTGAATTCCTGCCTCCAGAGGGGTTGTGCCCCTGCTGTCTTCAGAGCTCACCCAGCTCTGCCTCACAGCCTGGCTGGGTTTGGTGGGGAATGGTCTGTGTAGCACAAGCATCCCCTCAGCACACATTGCCCACATTAAACCTCAGGAAGGGGCTACCAGACATTGTCAGGTTTTGAAGACACCTTACAATAAGATGTTTAGTGACCAAAACAAGGGGCAGGGTTGAGACTGTCTCCACATAAGCTGTGGTGAGGGTGAGGCCGGGCAGGTCGAGGGCTAAAGGAGGTCTTGGAGCCCCACCTGGGCCAGCTCTGAGCACCTGGCTGCAGTTCGGTGTTGGCTGTGCTTTGAGCTGGAGGTTGGATCGGGTGGTCCGAGTGTATTGACCGAGTCAAGGCTTTGAATCTGATGTTGGAAATGTTTGTCTTCAAGTCCCAGATGAGCACCTAAAAGACGGTGTGGGGACTAATATAGTAGTTTCAGGTACTAGAATGCGTTGGTTTTAGAGGTGACATCTGTGAGTGCTGTTTGTGTAGGAATTGGTATCAAAACAGATCTTTGAGGTCAACCCAGGGGTAAGAAAATGGACTGAATGGATGCATTTAAAAGGGAAAAGTGGAAGCAGTGGTGCAGTGCTGCTGCTCTGGACTCCCCCAGCCCTGCTGGTGTTTGCCTTGAGCTGCCCATGCACTCAGAGGTACGCAGCAAAGTCTGGCACAGCGTGGCTTCGAACCAGGAGCCTGAAAACGTTGGGTTTGACATCCCAAGATCCAGAATCTGGGCTCCTCTTCACAGAATCACAGAATCGTCTTGGTTGGAAGAAACCTCCAAGATCACTGAGTCCAACCTCTGTCCTAACACTAACCAGTCCTCCACTAAACCATATCACTGAGCTCTACATCTAAATGTCTTTTAAAGACCTCCAGGGATGGTGACTCCACCACTTCCCTGGGCAGCCCATTCCAATGCCTCACAACCCTTTCAGTAAAGAAGTTCTTCCTAACATCTAACCTAAAACTCCCCTGGCTCAACTTAAGCCCATTCCCCCTCGTCCTGTCACCAGGCACGTGGGAGAACAGACCAACCCCCACCTTGCTACAGCCTCCTTTGAGGTACCTATAGAGAGCGATAAGGTCGCCCCTGAGCCTCCTCTTCTCCAGGCTGAACAAGCCCAGCTCCCTCAGCCGCTCCTCGTAGGACTTGTTCTCCAGGTCCCTCACCAGCTTCGTCGCCCTTCTCTGCACCCGCTCAAGCACCTCGATGTCCTTCTTGTAGCGAGGGGCCCAAAACTGAACACAGTACTTGAGGTGCAGCCTCACCAGAGCCGAGTACATGGGGACAATCACTTCCCTAGCCCTGCTGGTCACACTGTTCCTTATACAAGCCAGGATGCCGTTGGCCTTCTTGGCCACCTGAGCACACTGCTGGCTCATATTCAGCCGACTATCCACCATCACTCCCAGGTCCTTCTCTGCCAGGCAGCTCTCAACCATTCCTCTCCCAGCCTGTAGCTCTGCTTGGGGTTATTGCGCCCCAGGTGCAGGACCCGGCACTTGGCCTTGTTGAACTTCATGCAGTTGGCCTCAGCCCATCGGTCCAGCAATGGTCTTCATGCTGTAGCCTCACATAAGGTATCTGCCAGATCAGCAGAGATGTACAGGATATTGGTCTCCATGTTTGGGCTTCAAGAGCAGCGTGGAGGAAGGTGCTGATACCAGCTTGCTGGTCTGGCTTGCAGAGCTGGCCTTCAGTTTGGCTTCTGGGCTCTGCTATGGGCTAAAATAACTTCAATTTGAGCTGGCTGTAAATCAGTCCTGCCTGCTCTGACAGCCCGCCTGGACAAAGCTCTAGCTGGTGGTACTTCTGGTGCTTTTCATAACTGTCTGGCCTCTGGAAGGAAAACAATACGAGGAATCCCTAACAGCAGGTTGATTTAATCATTTTACTGAACGTGCCAGTGAATTGTTATCATCCCTGGTTGCCTGGGGAGCTGCTAGTTTGTCATGCTGGAAACCTTTCTGCAAGTACATGGTGTTCGTACTTGGATTCTGTCAGCTCAGGCCTGAAATCTGGTGGGACAAAAGTATTGGAGGGGGAGCATGGGAATATTTAGAAGGGAGAAAAAACCTCTTTGCGTGGACACTCCTGTTTTATCTGCGAGTGAGCTTTTAATCTGCAAAGATCTTGCTACGTTTTAATCATGTAATTGTTTTAGGCTAGAATTGCATTTAACGTGCTTCACCCCTGTGTTTAATCTGGCTGTTGCCTCTGAAATGACACTGGGAATCCTGCTCCTGGGCTGCTGCTTCCTGTGAAAGAGTGGTGTTGGGTGGGCAATGCCTGCAGAGCTCCGTCTGCGAGGGAGTTATTCCTTGTGGCCCCTGAGCTGTGCCTGTGCCCAGAAGCATCCCCGACCAGCTCCACCAGAAACCTTCCTTGTGTCAGTCTGGTGCTGTGAAGAGCTTTGCCAGGGATGTGAGTGCAAGATCGGGCGGTGTTTTGTTTGACGTGTGAGGTGTTGACATACGGTCCAATAAATGTAGTTATTAGGAAAGCTAAAGATAATATTTACCTTGAAAAATCCATAGTTGGGAATAGATGGCCACATCGGCAGCTGAGGCAAGTCAGATTGAGTGCACTGCTTTCAGCTGAGCTGCCCCACTTTTCCCCAGCTGAGGATCCAGCCCAGCCAGTCAGGTAGGTAAGTAGGCAGCCTGAATGGCTATATGTAGCAGGCGGTGTTTTGGGGAGACATTTCCTCTCTGTTAGCCACTCTGAGTGTGTTTCGATGACCCTTGTGACCCTTTTCTTTCTCCTCCCTTCTCCTTACCCTCCCTCTTTCTCCAGGGTTCAATGCCATGGCTGCAGATGAAAGTGCTACAGAAAAGCAAGTGGGGGAACCAAAAATGGCTGTAGACGGTGAAACCAACGGTTCCTGTGAGCACAGCGAAGCTGGTAGCCACCCAAACCCAGCAAAAAACACTCAGGACAATACGAAAGTGAGCCAGCAGGACTCTAGTACTAAATTAAATAGGATAGCAGAAAATGGCATTTCTGAACGAGACGGTGAGACTGGGAAGCAAAACCATATGAAAGCTAATGACTTCACACAGACTTCTGTAACGGGGAGCAATGGATATATTCTAACCAAGCAGATGGCACAGGAGCAGCCTCTAAGGACTACCAGCACCTTTGCTTCTCTCACCGGCCATGCTGCAAAAACCCTTCCAGGAGGAGCAAGCAAAGGGAGAACTGTGGGCACCTTTTCTCAGATGCAAGCCACGATGCCAGCCAAGCTTGGGGAGGGCAGTAAGGACATGGATGCTAAAAAAGCCACCGCTGCTAACACTGAAGTCAAGGTCCACAGAGCACGGAAGACAATGCCTAAACCCACCCCGAGCCTGGTAATGTATACGCCCAGAAGTCAGCGGCGCTGCTGCGATCGGTCTTTGCTTTCTTTGAGTGCGTGCGAGGGACACCTTGCTGCATGGGAGCGCGTGTAATGCCGAGGTGTCCCACTGAGCGGATTGATTTTTATTCTTTTTATTCTTTTTATTTTTCTATTTTTATTTTTTCTCTTCCTGCAGAGAGACAGAGGTGTTAAAGTAGTCACATGGCCACAATCAGCTCTCTTCCCCATCGTGTTGCTAAATATATAATTGATCAATTACCTTCTCCAGCAGATCTATGAGAGACACTAAATGGCCTTTCTCTCTTGGCTGTGTTGCTCATCAGCCGTTTGCTGAAATCCAGAGCTGCTTGTGAAGCAAATTAGATTTTTTATAAGTTTGACCCAAAGGAAATTAAGCATAGTGTGTTAACTAGAGGCTTCTCCTAAGCTTGGAAGCTGTCTAGAAGCTGATATGCTAGGCAACTTGATTGCATTGCTTATCATTGAAGTAGTAAACCAGATGATGTTTTCTCCCTCTGTATGTGTTGCCTACAGTAATGCACCTTGTTCAGAAACCTTCCCTCCAGAATCCTTGGGGGTGGATTTACCATCACTTAACAAAAGAGACATCTGTCTGTTGTTTAGGAGGCAAAAGGAGATTTGAAGTCACCTGGTGCCTTCAAGTAATAGCAGGGCTGAGCAGAAATGGGCCTTTCTTTGTCGTAAACATTGGCCAAGTTGTTCTTTTTTTTTTGCCAAAGGTAGGGAGGTAGGGAATAGGTGCTGGGAACAAGCAGATCTCTACTGCGAGCACTTGGTCTCCAGCCCTGTGACACTTTATATTTAGCTACGATGAGCTAGATCCTTCCATCATGCTGTGTCTAACGATGGAGAGAGGACTATCCTGTACCTAGGTCAAGGAGAGGATTGCTGCGAGCCCTTCTTGGCAACCTGAGTGACACCCAGAAATAAATGGGAAGCTGCTGCAGCTCTGTAAAAGCGGCTGTAACGGATTGCTGTTAGCTACCAGCATCTTGTGGACAAGCAAAAGGCAAATTAGCCTCAGATGTCACCCACATGTTGCAGCACGGCAGTAGTAGGATGTAAAGGTCTCAGGAGCTGTGAATCACTGTGGTCTGGAGCAGGGGAAGGGGGAGCAATAACAACAAAAAAAAGGTTGGTGGCACCTAGCCAGGCACAGATGGAGAAAGGTGCCCTCGGCTGCCGCACCACCTGGGACTCCGGAAGCAGGTGGGAGTCCAAAGAGCACATTGAGCCTGCAGACCTCGTGGGCACGCAGCCTCGAGAGCAGGGCAGAAACCACGCCTGCCATGATTTCCCAACCATTCTCCCAAACCACTGATTTCCCCTCTGACTTCCCCTGATTGCATTTCAATTCTCTCGCTCTCGCACCCCTGCTGTGTTTTTTGGCTAGCAGCTGGGGAGGCCTCGAGGCAGCACAGGCAGCCTGTTGGAAGTCCTGCGTAAGGCTTCCTCATCCGAACAAGGCTTTGCAACTGAAATGGCGTCGCAGCTTTCCTCCAGCAGCCTGTTGTGCACTTAAATGAGGCAGGGCAAACCCCCAGACCCTGGTGGAATTTGACAGGAAGAGATCTCTTGGGGCTGAGCAATTGAAAAAGGCAATTCCCTTCTAAAAGACGACAGCTAGGTTAGGTTAGGAAGGAGTGTTTTCATCATTCATATTTTATGATACATCAAAAGAATATTTTTATGCAACCCCTTGGGCTTTAAGGCCTCTCTAGGTTGCGTGCAGCGTTTGTGAGTGTTTGCACCGCTCCGTTACACGGGGTGCTGTGGTTGTGGTGTTGATCACTATTTGCTCACACAGTAGCAGCGGCTTCAAAAGCCAAAGCCTGCAGTTGTTCGGCCACTATAACAAGCGCAGAGCCCGTCCTCTGCAGCTCCAGCCATTTGCCTTGGGGTTAAAATAGGGAAAGAAACAAAATTCACGAGGAGGTGGTGAGAAGAGGCTGCTCACAGGTTTCCTACTCAAGCCTCTGCATCTGAACCCACCGGTCTCCAAGATTTGATCTAATTTCTGCAAGACAATAAAGCAGCTGCTTTGTTCAGCCTTCCCGATAATTAGTACCTAATTTTTCCCTCATTGTCTTTTGAATTTACGTATTATTTTCTTTTGAGTAGCAGAGTCCTTCCTCATTGTCATTTTTCTGTCCCGATTACTTCTTTGTGGAGCAGCTTACAAGAGGCTCATCAGCATGGCACCGCAGTAACTTTCCATGCACCAGCCCCCACATTCACACCTTTTCCCCTTCAAAAACTCTATGAGAGCAGGTGGGTGTATTGTAAGTTGTGGAAATCACCCAGAATTTCATGTTGCAGGACACATGAGTTTTCTTCGTTAATTTTTGAGAGCGTTGCTCTTTTCTTGGTAGACTACTCCTGCAGACGTGCTGCCTGAGAGAAGGAGAGGAGGGAAAAGGTATTTTATTGCCTGCAAGGCATAAACATTTGTTCCCCCTGGTTCATGTAGAAACCCACTGGGGCCAAAAAATTGCTTTCTTCCAATCTGATAGCTGCCAGGGGACCTCAGTAGCCTTTTCTGCACATGCAGATTGGTCTTTGAAAGGAAGCAAGTAATTTTCTCACGAATTTAACCAGCTTTTTCTCTGTTTAGGATTTGCTTCCTGAATTGGGATCGAAGCTGAATCTGAAACAGGTGACAATTTTAATTGATGTTGTCGCATGTTAAGGGGGTTTTAGAACAGAGATCAGAAGAGAATTGGCTTTGCCCTGTGCTGAGCAGTTGGTGCACTAGCACAAACTGCACCTTTGGACGAATTTCTTCCATTCCTTCTTAATCCATTTACAACTCTGTTAAGAAAGCAAAAGTTTCCAGGATGAGACAGCAGACTGAGAGGGAAGTGTGCGTGTGTGTCCTGAGCTTTGCGGAGGCCCCTCCTGCTCAGAAACTCCAGTTGCTGCATTTAACTTCGCTGGGACGTGTCTGGGAGGAGTGAATAAAGGATCAAGGTGGTGGATCAAGGTATTTCTCCTGTGCTGTGTGGAGAACCAGGTCAGGGGGACTGAGCTCTCAGACGAAATCGTGAAATTAATTCCTCCATTGGTTTCACGTGAGCCCAGGACGTGGGTACCAGTTCAACTGGGGGCCTAGGCAGGAAGGAGGAGCACGGAGCAGAAGCTGCTGGGCTTACGTGGGCATTTCTGCTGTCTGCCACGACGTGGCTGATCCCGGGGCCGGTCGGCTGCTTGCTCCCTGCATGCACACGGGTGTTGCTGTCGCTGTAAGGCCTGGTTTTCTGTGTCTGTGCCCAGCAGCACGGTGCTGACGTGGGCTGTAGGCTGCTAGCAGGGCTCCTGGCCTCAGAACTTCTTCTCTTCATCTCTCGGGGCCATGCAGGTGGCAGCTGGTGGTTTGCAGGCATCTGGGGCTGCTCAGCAGGCTCCAAGCCTCTAAACAAAGGGCAGGTCCTAAGCGAGATGGTGTTGGGATATTGTCTCCTTGAGAAACGATAAAAAAATAAGAAAAAGAAGAGAAAAGAGGCATAGCGAAATAACCTCTGTCTGATTTGAAGAGCTGCTGTTGGCTCTTCGGGACCTGGAAGGAGCTCCCGTGGAAGGTCCTGTCCTGGTGCCCAGGGCTGTGTGTATGGGCTGGAGCAGGGAGGTCCAGGAGTGTGAGCCCGGCCGTGGTCAGGTGTCCCGGGCAGGGAATCTTTTAGCGGTGAAGAGGCCGGAGGCTGCCGCTGGCGTAGGACTTCTTACCGAGATGGGTTCCTGCGGGAAGCTAGGGAGTGACTTAGTGCTGTGCAGTGCTTTCACCTCGTATTCAGCTGGATGTGCTGGTGCTGTGCCTGCTCTGCTGGCTGGTGGTGGCTGCCTGCTGCTGCCCACAGCCCCTGGCAATAACCGTCCCCTTCCCAGGTCCCCAGCAGACCTATTTCTGTCAGCAGACCGGCTATCGAAACTGCTCCGAGCTGCCCCGTGGTGTTCTGACCAACAGGTCGGTGTCCCCTGGCCCAGCGGCATCCACATCTCTGCACAGCACCTGCCCATTGAAGTAATCATTAAATTAGGGAAAAAAAGCAGGTTCTGTAGCTTGATTTGCAAACATCTATGCTGAAGCAGGGCTCGCCTGGCAGCCCGAACCAAAGTGACGTTTGGCACATGGTGACCGTGCACAGATCGGTGCCGTTGCAGTCAAGTCACAGCAGGGTCGCCCTTCCAGAGGGTGCGTGCTCAACCTGCAGGTGAAAGGGCGTTAAGGGGTGGATCTGTGGTGTATTTTGGCTGATCAATGCTTTTGGTGCTCCACGGCGATATTTAGGCAGCCGTCAGGACTCCCAGCAGCGGCTGTAAGACCCCGCACTGCAAACTGCAACTCTGCAGCACCAGTGCAGGGAACGGAAGGCAGCGCTGCCACAGCTCTTCCAGGCGCTGCCATCTGCTTGTGATGCATTTTTTATTATC
Source organism: Aythya marila (assembly GCF_965140915.1). Lineage (NCBI taxonomy): Eukaryota > Metazoa > Chordata > Aves > Anseriformes > Anatidae > Aythya > Aythya marila. The sequence goes on from NC_139060.1 coordinate 2,336,301, forward strand.
AGCCCGGTGTTTCTTGCTTAAAGATCGTTCCCTGGTTGTTACAGCCCCTGGGACGCTGGTGCTGTGCGGAGTTCAAAGGCAGCGCGTGGGTGCGCGGCGCGTTCCCCTCCGCTGATGGATGAAGAGACGCTCGCACCCTGACAGCTGCCTCGCTGCCCGGTGGCGCTGGGTGCACTCCTCCAGTTCTTCGGCTTTGTCGGCAAGCTTGTGCCGAGCTGGAGATGAAAACCCTGACAAGAGGGGAAATTTGACGGCTCACACGGGCACGCAGGGGCTGGGGCTGGGTGCTGAGCGCGAGCGGCAGCCCGGGGAGCGCGCCGGTGGCTCTGCAGCAGCACGTGGATGTGCGCCCAGAACAGCTCCTGCTCGGTCGCTGCTCGCTCACTTCGAAAGAGCTGCTAATTGCGGGGCTGTGGGAAGAATGCCGCGTGCGGTCTGTCGAAGCAACGCGGGCTTTAATTAGGAAGGTTTTGTTTGTTCTCGATTTTTTTTTGCTTCTGGGGAAGACAAAGCAGGATATTCCGTCTTTGCCATTTTTAGTAACTTCTCCCTGCTGCTGGAGGGGATTTCTGTGCCAGTAATAGAAACGTGGTTGATCACATTACAATGTAGAAATCACTCGGATATGATTTTCATCAACACACAAGATGATGTGTTCTTGTCCCAGTTGAAGCAGTTTTCTTGACTGTTTTTCTCACAGTGGTGTCAAATGTATTTGTGGTCCCCCTTTTTTTTTTTTTTTTTTTTTTTTTTCCTGTTCCCAGACAAACATCTCTGGAAACATTGCCCTGGGCCCTGGGAGTGCTGCTTTTGGTTCTTGCCTGTTCCTTGCAATGCTCAGCATGAAATAGCGACTTCCCAGCCTGTTGCACAGGATCGGCTGATGCCATGTGAGGAACTGCAAGAAACACAGGCAGTAGCAACGCACCCAGTTTCTTTCCTTCTTGTTTTTGGTCCTTTCTTGGCTGCCTGTGGCACGCACATGTGGTGCCTCGGACAGCGTGGGGACCGCAGAGCTCCAGCTGTGGCCTGGGGCTGCCCTCGCACGGGGCAGCTCACCGTGCTCTGAGCTGTAGCTGAAAGCAGAACTCTGCTCGCCTGTTAAAAAATTCAGTGTAATTGGAAAAAAAAAAAAAAAAAAAAAGAAAAAGAAAACCACCGCAGCTGTATTGGGCAGGGATAACAGAACGGAGTAAGTTTAGTGCCAGCAATCGTTTCTTGCCTGGAGTTTGGCTGTCTGCAGTGGAGCCCATGCGGGGGTTAGGTGAAGGCACCTCTGCTCTCCAGCACTCGTTGCTTTGAGTGAAAGCAGCTGATCTTCATCCAGTTTCTGAGCATAATGGTTTATTTTGCTAAAAATGCTTCTGGAAGGTGCACACCTGCGTTGGTGCTCTCAGCAGGTCAGGCGGTGCCCAGCAGCCCCTGGAAGCCGGGCGTTGCTTTGCTGCTGCTGCAGGCTGTGGGGCGGCCAGCCGGGCGTTATCCACCCGTAGCAGGGAGACACGAAGAGGAGGAGCCAGGACCTTCAGCAGTCGAAGCAGGAACACGTTAGGATTTGTCATGGCAAACTGGATGAGGAGATGCTGACTGTGATCAGCTCCGTGGGGCTTACTGAAGTGCTCTTTGCAGCCCCTGTGTTTGTACTTTGCTGGCGTTAGCCTCACTCTCACCTCCTCTGCCAGGCTGGGGAAAGGTAAGAGAAACTCTAGAGCCAAGAGGCAAGAGTTGGCTTGGGTGGCTGCTGGGCTGCAAGCAGTTTTAGGATCCCTGCTTGGTGTTCTGCCTCGTGCTAGGAGCGGGAGGGTGGGGGGGACCCGTCCGTCCGTCCATCCATCGTGACAGTGGAAGAAGGCAGCAGCTGGCAGGAGCACTAATTGTGGGGCTGGGCCAGCAGGAGCTGCTTTGCCTTGTCCCCCTGTTCTGCAGGGTGAACCTTCACCCGAGGGCTGCCTCCGACAGCCTTTCCCTAGCAGAAACCACGTTGGAGCAGTTGCAGAAGTCCTCAGGTTGTGCTGGGGGCTCGCAGGCAGACCTGTGAGCTTTGTCTTCCAGCGGATCGCTGTAACATTTTATTTCTGTTTTGCGCTGAAGGGACTCAGCTGTGCCCCCAGTAGCCCAGCTCCCAGCCCCAGGGTCTGTCTTCTGCCTTCGCCTCTTTTCTTTGCACCTTCCAGCTCTCCTGTGCTGCGAGGGGCCGGGCTGTAACCTGCTGGAGAAGGATACAGAACAAGGAAGGGCCCCGCTGAACCCGCTCTCCGCCAGCCTGATGTGGTTTAAGGAAGAAGAGATTTCCCAGCAGAGCAGTGCTAGATTAGCAAAGCTGCTTTTCTGGGAGTGTTTAAATCTGGAGCAGAGCAGTGTTAAGGGCTTGGTGGAAGAGACCAGGATGGACTGTACCTACAGGCTGGAGCTAGGGAACTGGCAGAATTCAGACTTTAGAAGCAGGAAAAGAATAAAGTTGAGTCCACTAAACACTCATAATACTCGTACTGGAAGGTGAAAATGTAATGAGAGCAGCAAAGATACAACTGTTCCACCCAGTGCAGAACGAAGAAAGATGGTGAGAAAGCTGAGAATGAACTGAGCATGAATACATTCAAATCGTTGCCGACCTTTTTTATTACAATCCTTAGATCTAGGATCTGATTTATATCTGTATAAAACGTATATATAAGGTATGTTTTACTGCTGGCCTGCCCAGCTTCCTGTGCTGTCAGGCTTCCTGAGAGATCTGGTCACCTCTCTGCAGAAATTCTCCTTCTGTCGTGTTGCTGCATATGGCTCCAAGTAATGATGCAGATCTCACAAGGCTTAATTTGGTTTTTAGAACTGTTTTACCAGAATTGCCACGAAAAAGTCACATTGAACAGTTGTCACGCAGCCCTATTGAAGATGCTTAATTTATTTCCATATTCTAATTACAGGGAGGGAGAAAAACCCCAAGCTAATAACATGCTACTTTTTCATTTAAAATTTGCTTGTGTTCTGCCAAGCAGTCTGGTGTGGTTTGGATGTGAATTCGTAATGTTTGGGAGTAACAGCAGGCTGCTGAGACCAGCTGCAGGAACCTGCACTGAAAGGACAAAGAGTGCGGCTCTTGTGTACGCTTCTTTAGCTGCAGGCAGCTCCGCATCAGATCTGCCTCTCCCAGGCTCATTTTTCTAATTTTAAGTTAAATTTGGAAAGCAATGGACGTTCAGGGGGACTTGGGAATTCTCAGAATAATCCTGCATCCAGGAGTTAACGTTAACCTTTTGATCTATAAACTAGGGACTTTGGAGAGGTATAAATAGTATTGTTGGGACTATTATTGGCACGCTGTGCCCAGCACTCCTGACGTACTCGTTGTAAGGGGTAGAACAACTGGGAGCAGTCTCGGGAGTGATCCAATGGCCAGAAAATGATCCTGCAGGCACTTAACTTGCTCATTCTTTTAAACTTACTGAATAGAAAGTTTTTTTTTAAAAAAAAAATGTACATGATCATGGTGTATAAGTGTCTTCTTGGAGTGAGAGTTTCTGATGATACAGGGTTTTTTAATTTAGAGGGAAAAGAATAATGCATTTAATTATTTGACAGTGAGAGCAATTAAGCATTGGGACAACATAGCAGAGGATATGGTGGATCTCTCATCTCTGAAATCATTAATCCAAGCCTAGATGCCTTTCAAGAAAAGCCGTGGTAATTCAGCCAGAAGTTATGGGCTCGATGCAGGAATCATTGGAAATTTGATGGCCTCTTTATTCAGGCCGTTTTTGATGATTGTTATAGCTCTGCTGCCTGTGAGCAGTCCCTTGCTTGCTGCCAGCAGCGTGCACGTGGCAGAGCTGTGGTTAGGAGCATCAGTCGCTTCCCCGTTTGTTCACAAGGCCACACGTTACTTGAAAGCGCTGTCTAGGAGTACCTGTACGAACCTGGACTATAACAAGTGTTTGTATTGCTTGCTGCTTCTTTTCTTCCTTTTCTTTTGCCTGGCTTCCTCTTTCTGTTTTGGTATTTCGGCTGTTTCTTCAGAAGTCCCGTAAGAGAAGCGTTTTCCTGCAAGAGGAGCAGCGCTGCAGCATTGCCATCGCAGTGCTTGTCAGCTGCTAACGGTGCCCTTGGCTTTTTGGAGCACCTCCTCCAAACCTGCCTCCTGCTTGGTGGTTGTGTGGGCAGACGTATGGAGGGGCATGAATGTGGCTGGGACATCTCCTAAGTACAGAGGGCAAATACAGCGTGGCATAGGAGTGGCAGCACTTACCCTGCCTGCTGTTGGTGCTTTGTTTGAGTGCAAGCTCAGATCAGTGTGTGCAAGCTGCCTTGGGGCCTGGGAGCCTGCGGTGGTGTGGGGAATGGAAACAACGACAGAATCCTCTCGAGCCTTGCCAGCTCTCCGCAGGAGCTTGTAACCTGCTCTGCGTTTTGTGTTGCAACAGCCAGAGCGGCCCTGCCCGAGCCAGCTCCCCGAATTCAGGGTAAGCTTGGGCAGGTCTTGGCTAGGGCAGTGGCAGTGGTGTTGATGGACGTGCCGTGCCAGGCCAGTCCTTCCCTGCCCCTATTTCGCTGTGTGCTCGGCTGGCGGCTGTGAGCCTGCTGGTGTCGCCGGGGCTTTGATGTGCAGGGTGGTGGCCAGAAGGACAGGTCTGGTCCCATCCCGGGCTGCCCGCTCCCCTAAGTCATCTCTGCAAGGCTGGGATCTGGGCACCTGCTGCAGTGTGCCAGCCACGCTCCGGATGTGTTTCAGGGAACGGGCGTCTTCGTTGTATTTGTGCATTTTCTCCAGAGCCAACCAAACGCCCGTGTAAACTGCCTGGTGCTTCTCATCACCGGCGCTGTGCAGGGAGCTGCCGAAGGATGCAGTCCTTCACCTGCCCAGGGAACACCAAGCGAAGGAGCAGCGGGCTGGGTGTGTTTTGCAGTCTTTAGGCAAAGTAACGTTTGCTAGAGGAGGGGCCGAGTGCTTTTGCTTTGAGTGTGTGCTGCTATGGTCAAATGCAGGTGATGATGCTAGAAAGAAGGGAATTAAATTTGTCCTCTTCATTTCTTTTAGCGCAGAGGCTCAATGTAATTTAATTTTGTTTTTCAGCATGCAAGTAAAGACCCCAAAGATGGGAGAGACAGCAGAGATCAAAAAGAATCTAAGGAGGAAGGCAACAAAAATGTCCTGGAGTTTGGGAAGCCGTTGCCCTTGCCCTCTCTCCCGGGCCTTCACCAGTCACTACCTCAGAACCAGAGCTATGTGGCCACCACGAAGTCGCAGACGGGTAAAAAGGACAGAGTTAAAATCCCCGGCAGCACCCACCTCCCAGACGTGTGTGCGTGTGTGTATGAGTGCGTGGGCTGAGGCAGGTTAGCAAGGACTGGCACCCCTGTTAGTCCTTCTCAGTGCTGAATAGCCTTGAGGATTTCCTTGCCCGCTGGCACCAGTAGGGCTGTAGCTGGGGGCCGTGTTTTAGCAGATGCCTTTCATCTGTCCACCCCTGTGCAACTGGCCCTGGCTCTGCATGATGCTGGTGTCCTCTGGACTCCATGTAGTTGCCCGTGGTGTTGCACACGCGGGGTTTATTCTTGCAGACCCCCGTTGAAATAGTCTCAGAAGTGAAGCTCACTCCCTGGGGAGCTCTGTGCTGTCCTTGGGACCCAGCCACCAGGTGCAGGTTTGTGGAGGGCTGGGACAGAAGGCAGTGGTAGCTCTGAACAAGTGGCTGAGCATCAGGTTGGTGGGTGAGCTCGCCAGGGTCTGGCACCTTGTGCTTCTGCTCCCCATGGGGAGGTTGTTGGGCTGCGACAGGTACCACCAGGGATCACCGCTGCTGAAACCTCCATGCGATGCTCTGGAGCTGTTTCTGAGGGACTTTGTCAATGCAAGAGCTGCTCCCCGTGAGGTACACGAGTGTAAATAACAGGCTTTGGCTTAGCGGAAAGTTTTTGAAAGGATTCTTCATAGCTTTTGGTGAAACTTCATCACAGTGAGAGATGAAGAAATGTTTGCAAGGAACAGCCTGTACGGCTGCTGGTGCCGGAGCTGGCTGGTTCCTGCTGTCTGCTGTTAAAAGAGCCCGTGCTAGGCGTGCTTCTGATGTGTATCCACCAAAGACAGCAGCAGGCGGACAGGAGCCATGGCTGGCTTCATTAGAAGGCCAGGAGGGAGACTCAACAAATTAAGACCCGATCAAAGCAGTGAAAGGAATCAAACAAAATTCCATGGCAGGTGTGAAATGAGGTTAAACGGCAAACAGCTCTTTATTTAAGATTCCTTTTCCCTCTGTGTTCTTTAGTTATTATTTGATCACTTTTGTTGTAAGTCAGTATTATTAGCCTTGCAGTGTCTATTTGAGCAAGTTGGATTCTATTCAGCCTCCTACGGCATCAGCAACGCTGCCAAACGCAGGCTAATTTAAGGATTTGATGTTATGTGTGGTGATGTAGGGGCCAGAAGGAACACGGAGAGGATACTCAGAATTTGGGTGAGTTTGCAGCACTGGCAAAAAGCTCTTTGTGTGTTTGCACGTATGCGTGTGTCATCATTTAGTTGAATTGTAAACAAATTAGTTGGAGTGGGAAGCCTTTTCTCTCAGATCATGCCCTCAAATATGGTTTCCCACATTACAGCCTCCACTCTCTACCCCTTCTTTTCATTTCTGAACGAACTTTGGGTTTATTTTGCTTTTTTTGCAGCTGCTGCAGTATCTCGGAAGAAAAAACGGAGAATGGGAACCTATAGCCTGGTTCCCAAGAAAAAGACCAAAGTGTTAAAACAGAGAACAATGATTGAGATGTTTAAGAGCATAACTCATTCCTCTGCGGGTGCCAAGGTGAGGGGTGCGCTGAGCCTTCTGGGCACTTGTCCTGGCCCCTTGTCCTGGCACACCAACCCCATGGGGAGGTGTGGGAACATGCTGGCTCGTTGCCGCCAGCATCTTCTGTTCTGAGTCTGCATCTCTCTGGTGACAGCATCCTGCTCGCAGCAGCCTCGCTGCTTTGAAAATGGCTTTTTGAGGGTGGCTGTTGAGATACCAGCTCTTAAACATTTCCAGTGAACGTTTCCTTTCTGTCCTGTGAGTGCTGTGGAACTGGAGTTTTCAAGCCTACGCTGTGCGGTAACCTTTTTGTTTTGGAGTCCTCAAGGTTGCTGTCTAGCGTTGCTTGAGGCTGGAAGGCAAAACAAGCAGTTACTTAAAAACAGACCTTAGACTAGGATTCCCTCCTGATCAGCTTCTGCTTTTGCTGCAGTTTGGGCCCTGGAGTTCTGGTCTTTGAGCACTACGCTTTCATGGAGCGGAGTAAAAATTCCTCACTCTGGTTTAACGTCCCTTCGCATTCCCTAGAAACCTTCTTTGCGCCCTTGGTATTCCACGGTGGAGCTGCCCTTCCACGTTTAAATCAGGCTGCGTGGGCTGGCCGAAAGCTCCTGACCAGCAGCCCTCCCCGTACCGCCTCGTGCAGCCACATGAGGCTGGAATGACTCCTCGTGGTGTCTCGTTCCCCAGATTGACAGGGTTAGGTGGCACATGGCAGGCGCTGGGGCTGGCTTTGCTGGCAGCGTTTAAGAGCTCTGGAGGGACATAAAGCCAGCTTTCCCCTGGCAGCTGTAAGCCTTCTAACACAGAGGCGGTCTGGGATGGGTTCAGCTGCTCTGTGCTATGAATTGATGTTGTCTTTGTGGCTCATGTGCTTGGACAACTTCCAGAGTGAAAAGGACCTAGGTGATGTCAGCCCTCATGTGAATGGGGAAAGCATAGATGTAGACTCTGAAGAGGAAGACTCTGATGAGTTAGAAGAGGAGGATGATCACGGAGCAGAACAGGCAGCTGCATTTCCTGCAGATGATAACAGGACCTCTAAAGACAGCGCGTCTGACGCAGACAATGCCAGAAAGGTATTCACATGCCCCGTGCAGGACTTAGAGTGGGATGGGACACTGCTTACACCCCTGGGATAGGAGTGGCGTCAGTTGAGGCAATTTCTAGGATTTTTTTAGTCTGCAAGGTGGCAGAAAGCACAGCGGTGGAAGTGAGGCTTTTGATGACCACTTCCTGCTCCCTCTTTCCCCCGTGAGTCTCCTCACCTACCCTCCTGTTTCAGCCTTGCTGTGTAATGCTCTGTGGTCTAGTGCATGTGCAGGACCCCACGACGTTTAGTTATGTTACTCACCAAACCAGTAAGAGATGTCTTCCTACCCTTGCTTGTTACAGGCTGGTAAAGCACTAAAATTAGTTCAGTTAACTTCTCCCAAATCACGCTGCGTAGCGTAGGTATGAGGCTGTTTCTGGATAATCAGAGAAATTGAGATTTGGTTCGAAAACTTTCTTCTGGAGTTGAATGTTTTTTGTTTTGTTTTGTTTTTCTCTTGTACCATCCTGATGGGTGAACCATGATGTGCATTAACAGCCTTGGAGGTCTTGTCCTGGAGAGGAAACGGCGTTAGTGCACACATGGGCAGCAGGGTGCTGGGGGGTGCGGTGCTCTGGGAGGCCTGATGTGACTGACTCTTTCTCTTCTTGGGCTGGTGGCTGCAGATGGATGATGGCGAGTCTGAGGAGGAGCAAGAGTCTGGAGAGTCTGTGGAGGAGGAGGAAGATGGAGATGAGTCTGACCTGGTAAGCCTGGCTGCTAAATGCACCTGAAAGCCTTTGTCCTGCTGATAATAATTTCCCCTTTGCACTGCTGCCAGAAAGAGAGAGAAGCAGTGTAGTTTCAGGTCTCTTTGACAAAGCTCACTCGCAGGAGCCACCCACACACAGAGTATTGTTTTCCGCAAGGTGCTTAACCATGATCTGTGATACAATTAATTGCTTTCTGATGCTAATTAATGGGCTTTTGTTTGTTGTTTTCAACAAGGTGTTGACTGCTTTTTATGTTCGAATATTAGTAGAAATATTTAAGTGTCCTTGAATTCTTTGGAGGCAGACTTGGCAAGTGGTGGGAGCCAGCAGTGTTTTCTTAACAAGCTGAAGCTCAGGCTGCATTTTCAGAGTCCAGGTAGAGTTGTTCACAAATCCATTGGGCCAGCCACTGTCCAAATTCACGTCTATTTGACATGTCACCTCACTACCACGTGAGCTGGCAGCCCTTACTTGGGAGATGTACAAACAGCACACAGACAGACAGCGCTAAAGCGAGATTTTCACCAGCTGTTGGTGATTTTTACTTGTAGTTTTTCAGATGGCTGGTGAAGGTAACCCGATCCTTTCTTGTTTTTGAAATTGCTGTTCACTGGTTGTCTGTCTCCCCACCCTCCCTTTTACTTTAAAAATTGTGCTCCCTTTTCACAGCATCTCAAGTTGAGGAGCCAGCATTTAAGGCACCCCACTTCTTCAGTCACCTTGAGAAAATTATTAACTTCATTGTCTTGATGGTTTGAGCTGAAGGTAGAAGTAACTAAACCAAATCAATTGTTGAAACTCTGAAGAATCTCATTCCTTATCTGACACTACAAGAGCCAGAGAGGACTAGGCAGGAAGGATTGTGTGGCCTGTGCCTTTCACAGGGCAGCCAAGGCACGTTTGCAGTGCTGGCTCAAGCCAAGGGTTGAGCTTACATTCAAGTCTGAACACCCAAGTCATATCTACACATCCTAGACCGTGGTTTTTGCTGTGCTCATATCTGGTGAGTCAGTCAGCAACCCAGACAGGGACTGGCTCAAACGCAAACCTCTCACCCACGAGCGCAGTGACGCAACTGCTGGAAGCCACGTGGCGAGGCAGAGGCGAGCCCGTGCCCGGGCACGGTTATCCTCAGGGCAGTGCAGACAGCGCCGCGGAGCTGCCCAGGAGCCAGCGCTCAGCACCACCTTTGCCTGGCTGTACTCAGGGTGCAGCACCTGCTTCCTGTTGAAGTAGGCCATGAAGGTAGGGCCTGGTCCAGCCTCTGTTGAAGGCAGCAGCAGCTTTTTTATAGGCTTCAGTGGGTGACGGTTAGCCCTCAAGAGCTGGCAGTTTCAGTCTGAACATGGACGTTATGGCTGGAGCTTTGAACCCTGGGTTGGGGTGCCTGGTTCCCTGTTCTGATGTTGACTTTGAAAACCCACCCCAAGCACCTGTATTTTCTGCATTTAAAACAAACATACAAAAACCCCAAACCCTGTCTAGATTCATACATGCCTGAAGGTTGCTGCATGGTTAGGCTGTGCTGACGTGGTACCCAGTACCTTGCTCAGGGAGGGGGCCCGTCTGCTGTTGTAGGGTTGAACTCCCCAGGGTCTGTTCCAACCCTGTTATGCTGGCTCTTTTAGGTACAAGACAGCTGTGTGTTTTTTTCTAGCACGACTTTGGAGCTATGTGAATATTTTAGTTTGAAAAAAACTTTTCTGGGGAGAAGCTAGAAGTGTGTGTGTAACTGCATACTTACCCTGCTGCACAGAGGTGCTCGGCTACTCCTGTGATGAGTGTGGCGTAAGAGCCTACATGGAAGAGAAAGTGAAGCATGCACTATTGAAATGACAGGAAATACACCCACACGTGTGCTTGTGTTTCCTTTTTGGCGCTATAAAGGCATCTTTGCACCACTTGATTTCAACCCCCCAGTCCTTAAGGCCTTTTCACACAACTCAGGCTGTGTGGGGCTCTTCCACATGGGTGCAAAGGACTGCTGGGGTGCTGGTACCAACATGCCTGACATGCCCGTGGCCTCTCTGGTTATTCAGAGCTCGGAGTCCAGCATCAAGAAGAAGCTGCTGAAGAGGAAAGGAAAGACGGACAGCCCATGGCTGAAACCCACCCGCAAGAGGAGACGGAGGAATAAAAAGAAACAAGCCAGTGTGCTAGGTAACTGATTGTGTTTTCTTCTTTAATTGCACAGAAGGTAGCCTTCCAGGGGGTAAGGACCCAAGGCCCAAAAGGCAGGGGCTGTAGGCAGAGCTCTTTGATTCTTTTGAGGGTAGGCTGCATGGTGAACCAGGGTCTGAGCTTGTATCTCACTACGCTCACGTGAGGCTCACGTCCACGCTTTTTACAGCAGTTTAGCTATGAGGCAACTTCATCATTGGCATGCTGTATAAATGTCTTTTTGTTCATGTGCTCCCCTTATTTCAGAACATCAAACAAAGACCGCGTGGTTCATGTAAACTGTGACCTTGGGGGGCTTGGTTAGATGCAGAAGGAAAGGGAAGAGCCGTCCCAGAGTGGTGCTCTGTTGCTTTTTGTGGATGTTTGTCCAGCTGAATGCAGTATGCAGGCTGTTGCTTATTCTGAAAGCACCACACCGTGTAATTTAGCAACCTTTGGCACATCTCATGGTGCGGACGTAGTGCAGGCGGCCGTTCTGGTTTGACCTGGCACTCAGAGGTTACCCAGCACTCCAGAGAAGTTTTCAGTGCCCTTGGTCTTCTGAAAGCTGTGGGATGGGGAGACTGGGGAAGCAGGCTGGATCTGATTCTTCATCTTCAGGAAAAGTAACAAGACAGGTTTTAAAAAGAAAAAGTTCATTCTCTGAAGTGAAGTTGTGCCTTCAGCATCTTTATTAAGGCTTCACACATCCATAGCCATCAAAGAGTTTATTCCATGTTTGTTAATTCTTTGCAAACAGGCCAGTTTTTATAGTTAAATTTGTTGGTGCCTCTTTTCTAAATGACCACGTTTCAGCCTCTGGGCTGTGCCTGGCGTTTGTCACTCATCTGACGTGCTCCTGTTCCTCCCGAGGCAAACCCCTTCTAAAAAGGAAGCGGGGCCATTGATCCCTTTCACAGCAAATAGCTAATTCTTTATTTCAGTTGCAGACTGGTTTTCCGCCCCTTAAATAAAGGTGGCAGCCAGGCTTTCAGGCTAACACAAGTCTCTTGGCCAAGCCGAGTGGGAGAAGCAAACCAGGAGAGAGAGCTGAAGCCAAGGGAATGCGAAGAGATGACAATTCCCACGAAGGCTGCGAGGGATCCCCCACGCGATCCCCTTCCAGCAGCCACTTTGTTCACTTAGAGCCAGGACTTGGCTTTGATGTTTTCCCCTCCCATGAAGCTGAATGTCACCTGCCTCGTCCTCCTCACCCCGCGTGTTGTTAGCCGGCTCGCTCTGCCTGGCCGGAGTGTACCTGGAGCCTTCGCAGCAGGTTGGAGACAGGAGAATGCGCTGAGTCCCTTCCTCGTGCCATTTAAGCTTCTGCTGCTGTTGCAGTACGGCAGCAGGCAGATGTGCCTTTCAGAGGCAGAACTTACTGGTCTCGTTTCTTCTTTTCTTTGTTACCTACCTAAGTGGAAAGTGGAAAATCTGCCTGATCAGACAGGGAAGGAGATAAGAGATGAGAGATCAATTGTGCCATATATGCCCAGATGTTACATTTTCATAATTCTCTGTGCATCTGTGCTCCCAGCCTCTCCGAGGAGCCTGCAGCCAGCCTGCGTGGTTAAATATGGCCTTCCCACACGCACGCATTTTTTTTTATTTATTTTTTTAGCTATGTAAATATACGTGTTTTAATCTAGGTGCTGAAGCCTATAAATCATCTTTGGGAGGCAGAGAGGGGTCAGGCCAGGACAACAGCATGGAGTACATGGAGGTGTCTCTGGATTCCTTGGATCTCCGGGTGAAGGGAATTCTCTCCTCGCAGGCGGAAGGTGAGTGCGGGCTCCGACGCCGGCCATGGCCCATGATGTTGGTCTTTGTTCGCTGGCTCAGCCCGAGCAGCCAGCGGAGCCCCGGATGCCCCCTGGTGGCTGCCAGCACCCCGAGCTGAACGGTGGCCTCGCCGGAGAGGCATCCGGCCGCTGGGCAAGGGCGTGAGGGTGTCCTGGCCCCGGGAGCCGGGCTGGGGTGGGAGCGGTGGAGTTGAGTGGCTTGAGAGCCCTGCCGAGGAGGGAGGCGTCAGTCTGTCTGTCCTCCTCTCCTGTCCTTGGGCAACGCGTATTTAGCCTCTTCCCAAGTCCCCTCGTTTGGTGCCCGCAGTATCCCCTCGTTCAGCCCCAGGGCCATGGGGAGGGGACCAGCCTTGGTGGCTGGGGAGCAAAGCAGGGGAGCGGTGGCTGGGGGTGTCTGGATGCTCACCCCCGGGCCGAGCAGCCGCTGTTCCCAGTGCTGAACCTGGGCTCCAGCACGGCCTCGCTGGCCTCGAACTGTCTGCCTGTCCCCTGCTGCTCGTTTGCTTTCAAAGGTTGTCTGGCTCTTTTGATAGAGGCGTGTCAAAGAATGGGTGGGAGTGTTTACCACCAAGGGAGGGTCAGGATGGACAAGGGATGCTTTCACCGGAGCCTCTGGATGTCAAAAAGATTATGAAAGTGACAACTTGGAAGGCGAGGAATGAGCTTTGTGATTTGTGGTCATAGAAAAAGCTCTTGAACATTTAATATCTGTGCAGGATATTACATGAAAGCTACAAGGCCTTTCCTTCTGCTTACATGTCTTGAAATATCCCCTCTCAGGGCTTGGTTGTGCAACTTGTCAGCCAAAGGAAACTCCTTACAAGATGAAAGGAGTTTCTGCTCAGCTGATAGGGCCGTGGCCACAGGCAGGAACGGGGGGAGCGCTGCCTTTGCCAGGACAGCTACAGAGGAATCTCCCTCAGGAGTGGTGTTAGTTTCTGCAATTGTGCAGCAAAATAACTGTCCTTTGAAGAATAAAAAGCAGCACGCTTCCTTCTGACTGGGACTCAAACCCATAGCAGGCTTGGGTAGAGGAACCTTGGGACACTTCAGGGTGAACCACAGGTAAATATTTGAGGGTTTAAAACCTTGCAAGAGATGTTACAGCTATGTAGGGTTCAAATAAGTGTGCAGGACAAAAAGTAACCCCCTGTGTCATTAGATCAGTGTTCTGCAGTCACAGGGAACCAAGTAACTGAGCTGAATTCAGAGGGGCCACAAGAACATCCACGCTGTGCCCCCATGCCTGGCCCTGTGTCCCCTTCACAGCCTTTATCCACCTCTATAAAGGCTTGGAAATGTTAAAAATCTGGAAGAAAGAGATGAGGAGAAAGGAAGAACATCTGAACATTTTGCTGTTGTCTTTTCTTGGGCTTGTTCTCTTTCCAAAAACAATAATTCTTGGTTGGCTGAGACCAAATAGTCCCAGGAATTGTGTTTTCCCGTCTGTGTAATAAGCTCCTGCAAATAGAAGTTTGTGCTTTCCTGATCTTCTCTATTTATCACTCCACTAACTATACAAATTTCCAACTTCAGGTGGTTTCCTACAAATTTTCTGGTGCCAGAGCACAGCGTTGTGGAGTAGGTGTGGAGGAGAGACAGACTGATAAAAATCTGTACCTTGTCGTTGCTTTGCATGTTGGGGTTTTCTCAGAATAAGCTGTTCTTAACTTACTATTCTTAATTCAGCACTGTCATCTGTAGCGTGGCTGGACTTGGAAAAGTACGGTGTGCTTCTGCAAACTCCATCTGGTGTAAGAAGGGGTCTGTTCTGCAGGGTTTAGATGATTTCTGACTCAGGATGTGGAGTGGGAAGATGCCACAGGACATGGGTGGTGTTGATAGACGGCTGCATCCTTTCTCCTGGAAGGTGACTTCAGAGTTCATTCACTGCTCTTCTGTACCCTAGGTCTTTCCAATGGCCCTGAAGCAATGGAAGTAGATGGTCTCCAGGAAGTCCCCCTCTGTAGCTGTCGAATGGAAACCCCCAAAAGCAGAGAGATCACCACACTAGCCAACAACCAGTGCATGGCCACGGAGAGCGTGGATAACGAGGTAGGAGCCTGTCTTTCAGCTTCTCGCAGACTTTTCTCCTGAGGACAGAGACAGAAAGAAAACAAAGACGTGCCAGGAGCATGCGTCAGGGTCACGCAGAGGCTCCACAGCCTGCTAGACTGGGAGCCTGCTGGGGTGCTGGAATGGCAGGGCAAACATCTCGCTCAAACACTCTGCATAGGTCGCACGTTTGGGTTAAAGCCACTCTAAAGGGAGCAGGTGCAGTCTGCAGGGCTGACTGGAGAGGCACTGGGTGGATCTGCTGCTTGTTCTGGCCTGTGTAGCTGGATCAAGTTGATGTAACAGACACACTTCAGGCCAAGTGGGCTAAAATACATCAGCATGCATCAAAGTGAGAGAATCCAATCAGGGGAAGCTTGGAGCTGGTTTCCCTTGACTACGAAGGAGCTGATGCAAACCTTTCCGTAGCCAGCTCTTGAGTTTCTGGAACTTGGCATGCTGTCCACCAGCTCAGTCTCCCTTGGCCCTCCTCTTTCCTCCTCCCCCCAAGAGGCTTCTGTTACAAAGCTTCCTATGTCCTGGCAGCCCTGTGCAGCCTCCAGGTCTGGCTGGCTGGAAACGGTTGCACTTGATGCCTCTCTGTCATCACAGCTGGGCTAGTTGGGCTCTGGTGATTCCACGAGGCTTGGAAGTAAGTGGTAGAAGTGACTCCCTCCCACAGTCTGAAAAGTAAGACTGCGGGACGGAAACAAACCCAGTAGGTGCTCATTTTTCTGGGAGGCACTTGGGTTTCTTGGAAGTTTCAGCTGAACTGCAGCCATGCTGCAGTGCTCTGATACTTACTGGTAGTAGGACAAGGAGTCAGAGCACTCCTGGTTCTTCTGGAGGATCCCAGGATGGAGGGAGGAAGGGATAATCAAATTTACAGCCCAGCTCTACTTCTGTTAGTATGTGCTGGTACCTATAGAGAAAGGAATTTCAATAGCATGACAAAATTGATTAATTAAGGAAAGAACGCCCTGGAGATTTATGGGAGAGAGGGGGGCTCCAGCGTTTCTAAATAAACACAAAGTATACAGAAGAGTTTCTATGGTTGTTTGACAGCTCTTTCCCCAGATAAATCAGAGAAAGGAATAGCAAAGGCCATGCTTTATGTCAGATTCTTTTTCATGATGGGATAAGTGACTCATAGATGTTGTAAGGATATTATGTGTATGAATAGTGGGTTCTTAAGACTGTCGTGTCCTTGGATAATGTTATAAATAGTTATGAGCACCGTGCTGCACTCTCTAATGGCTGGAAAATAGCAATTAATCATTTTGTACTTTTTAGACTTTTCTAACAAATAATATAGCGTGACACAATAACGCAGGGGCTTCCTTGCAGAGACGGTGCAGCTTTTCCCATCTTAATCAAATTTCCTCCCCTCATAAGTAAAATCAATGGCACAGTCCTGTCCTGCAGCCCCTGGGGTCTGTGTGTTAGCAGTGGTCACTGGCCAAGGTGTCACAACCACAGGTAGACATTGCAGCTGCAGTCTGGGTAAGCTGGATCAGATGCTAAGGGGGAAACATGAGCTCAGGTTAAAAATCTGTTCTTTTTTCTCTAGGGAAGTTGATTGTAGGAGGAGTGTAGTTTTAAAAAAAAAAAAAAAAAAAAAAAAAAAAAAGAGTCAGAGAAGAAGTTTAGTTTTGCTGAGAAAAAGCAGCAAATCAATCCTCAGGTAGACAGTCTGTTAGTGATGAGCACGCAGTGTTCCCTACCGACCCGTCTGGTCACGGTGGCAGCACACAGTAAACTGTGCCCGGATTTTGGTAGGGATGTTTCCTTGTAAGAGCCTTGCATGTTTATAGTTCTAGTTCAGAAATGTGCTCTGCCAAACATCTGGGGTAAGCAAGGTTATTATTAGAGGAAGTTAGAGAACCCAAACCCAGTCACATCATGCTGGCAGGTGGCAACTAGGATGTGAAAATGTCATAGACGTGTGCACGGGTAGCAGAAAGGAGGAAGCACCAGTCCTTCTGACACAGCAGAGTGAGTAACTCTGGTGGGAAAAGCCCCAGCTATGGAGCCCGCTGTCATTAACAGAACAAGGTGTGGTATAAGAGAAGGCAGCTTGTAAGCCCAGAGTTGTACGTTGGTAAAATATTTCAGAAAACACGCTCAAAATCTGACTTCAGCTGAGCTCTCGTGAAAGCCTGGCTCTTCATCCCTGTGGTCTGGGCAGGGGCCAGTGCTGGAACCAGTACAGACGATAACTTAGCTGGCAACGAAGAGCAATTATTTTTCCCTTTATCTTCCTGTGACTTATACTTTTGAACAGTAACAAGATTTAGTGCGTATGGTCTTATTCTCTTGGTCACCGACACCCGCTCTTCCTGGCAGAACAAGAGCGTGTGTTGTGTGAGTCAGGCCCCTGGGACTGCCCCTTCTGTGGCTGCTTGGCTGGTGCGTATTTCCAGTTACGATTTTTCTTGCAAGGAACAAACGACTCTGGTCCACATGCATGTTAGTTAGTAAATGATGCATTTCTTCCTGTGAGAGCAGCTTTCACAGCTTCCTGCTGCACTGCTAATGCTATCTGGCACACATCTGAATTACTGTGAAAAAGCCAGGGCTCATCAAGGCAGTGTGCAAAATCTTCCTCCGCACAAGCACAGAGAGTGTTTTGGTCTCCAGTAATTTCATTTCCTTTAATTTCTCCTGTTCCAGCTGGGCCGATGCACAAACAGTGTGGTTAAGTATGAACTGATGCGCCCGTCTAACAAAGTCCAGCTTTTGGTGCTGTGTGAGGACCATAGAGGGAGGATGGTGAAACACCAGTGTTGCCCTGGCTGTGGATACTTTTGCACTGCAGTAAGTCCGTGCTCTCAATCTAGGGAATGGGGTACGTGTCGCAGTAGCTGGAAGAGCTGAAGGTGGAGATGTACCTAAAGGGGTTTACTGACTTCCTGGCATAAGCTCCACCTCGTTCCACAGCACGTCAGATGGTGTTTTCAACAGCAACCTGTGTGAGGGTAGCTGCAATTGTCATTTTAACTTCCTGGAGACCCCAAGGGGTGTTACCAAAGGGGTGGAAGTCTCGCCTTAGGATTTTTTTTGGAAGAAGGGTTCTTTCTTCCTCTGTACACTCAATCACATCAAAAATGGTATTGGCCTGGTTTGTAAATGAGTCTGCGTACAAAAGAATTGGTTCTGTCCCCCAGCCTGCTCATGAAGGCTTAGGTGGAGAACCTGAGTGATGGCACCTGAACAAGGCAGTGTTTGAGATCTCCAGCTGCTTCTTCCACCTCTGCCACTGAGGCTTTTAATAGCATTGGTCCAGTCCTTGAAGATGTCAGTGTCCTATTTCCCTGTTGGTAAAACACCAGTTGAGGGACTCCCGAGGTGATGGGGCAGCTTAATTGTCTGATGTTAGAGTTCTTTAAGATAACTCAATGAAAGATGCTACAGTAGTCTCAACGTTATAGTAATTGTAATAAATGGAGCCATGCTGAGTCAAAGATCATTTAAAAGATAAAATTCTCAAAACCCTTAAAGACATTTTGCAAAGCTGACATAGAGTTAATTAGATTTCTTGGGAGGACCATGAATTCAGGAGAAGAGTGGGCTTTGGCTAACCTTTCCTTAAATGCTCTTGCATCTCTGAGTGACATGTCATAGTTCATAAAGGAGAACCTGGGAGTGTTTGTCTGGGTTATCAGTCACTAATAACACAGCACGGTAGGGCTTTAGGTAGCACTAGTAGGATAGAGTGATGAATTCTGGGGTACCATCAGTTCAGCTCGGAGGACTTTGCTGGAAAGAGAAAATAATTTTAGGAAAGGTTGCTCACATCTGTTGAATGAGCAGTCAGCCATGTTATTGGGGTTAAACAGCATAAAACCAGGGCTGGTCCAAGCAGAGAAGTCGCATGCTTTGGGTTTCATTGGGATTAACAGCTGATTTAATTATGTTAATGTAGTTCCTTGAAAGGTTTGCGTGCAGGTTTGTTAGGTAGTTTTAACGCTGGCTCAGCACACAGGTTTGAAGTTTTCTTTTCCAGTTTTGGGAGCATCCTTACAGTACACTGGCACTTCTAGAAACGTAAGCAAGAACTTAAGTGTTAGAAGAAAGAGCTGGAAAATGGGACTTTCTGGTTCTGTTTGCCAAATGCAATTAAAAACTTGCTTTGCAGTTCCTAACCAAGTGAGTTTTTTCCTATTACCTTGGTTTTGTTCTCTTCTAAAGTGGCAGTGCTTGCTTACTGTACTGGAAGCGCAAGGGACAAGAGTGGTGATGAAATATTTAAGAGCTCTGCGGATGAAGCATGTAGAAGGGGTAAGGCATGTAGTGACCAAGGTGTGAATATCTCCTCTGTGGTTCTTTTAGGGCACTTTCATGGAGTGTCAGCCTGAGAGCAGCATCTCCCACCGTTTCCACAAGAACTGTGCCTCCCAGGTCAACGACACGAGCTACTGCCCACACTGCGGGGAAGAGGCCTCCAAGGCAAAGGAGGTGACAATAGCAAAAGCAGACACGACCTCAACAGTGTCGCTGACCTACGAGCAGCAAAAACCAGCAGCTGTGGAGGGAAGGGCTGATACCACGACAGGGAGGTGAGCTTGGGAGCACGTGGCAACCTCAACCCTTGTGCCAGACCATGCTTTGCATTTGAATGCTTGTGCTCCTCCTGGCAGAGCAAAGCATTTTCTGGTCCTGCTCTGATAAGCCAAGCTCCAATACAGGAATTTGAAAGCGTATTCTGTGCTCTTCGCTGTGCCAGAGAGGAGCCCAGCAACCACAGGGTGAGCTGGGGCAGAGGCTGTGAAGATGGGTTTAGGAGTTAATACGATTCCTTCCTCTTATTGTTAGCAAAGAAATAATAGTGAAATGAGTTGATGTTGCCAGGTTTGGTTTTTGAATGAGAGGGAAACTCATATGGTGTATCTAGCCTCAGCTGCCAACTTACAGCAATGGGCACAGGTAAAAGAACCAAAATCAGACCAGAACCAAATAGGGATGGAACCATCCTTGTGATGAGCAGTGCTCTGAGTTCCCACGTGTTCTGATCTTGTTGTGATGGCTTTCGTGGCTTGCAGGAGCAGGGCAGTGCACTCAGCCCCGTGTTCTTCTGTTTGTTATTGCACAGAGTACATCAAAACGTAATCATAGGGCAATGAAACTACTTTTCAGGGCAAGTTCTTACCAAAAAGGCTGTAAAATATATTGGTTTGTGTTTCAATTTTGCTTACTCTATCTGTCGATTTAAAATCCATTCCCTTTCCTTCTTTGGCATAAGATACACATAATGCTGTATATTTTTAATGGTTGTGCTTTGACTGTCTCTTGTTTTTCTCTTCAGTGGCACTGGAACGCGATTGTCGGAGGAAGACAAGCCAGAAAGTTCGGCTGCTGAGGGGTTTGACTTAGCTGGGTCTTCAGTTTTTCCAAAGCCTACTACTAGCCTGACCCAGGGACCAGTTAAAGAAACTCTGGAAAGTGCCCTGATTGCCCTGGACTCAGAAAAGTAAGAAAAAGGGCTCTGCATCTCCCAGTTCCCAGCAGAGTTGCTTAATGTAGAGAATACTGAGATTTAGCTTCTCTGGATTTTGATGCCACTGATACCTTGCACATTTTTATTCACTCCAGTCACTTGTTAGTCCCAACAGATCACTGATTCAAGAGAGCAGCTGTAGCTCTGAATGTTGTAGTAATTCATCTGGAGGATTTACTTTTTCATTGGCCCTCTAACTTCAGCTGTCACTACTAGGAGTTCCCATTTACAGTATTAAGATCCTGGATTTTTGATTAGAATCATGAAAATAGGTATGGCCATTGTTACAACAAGGCTGGCTGTGGTTGGAGCTGGAAGTTTGAATATCTCCTGGAGTGTTGATATTTGTTATTCCTGGCACTCGAGCTGTACTCTAAGGACAGACTTTGTCACGCCCATGGTGTGGGTTGGGGTAAAATGCTGGGGATGTTCTTCAGTGAGTATTAATTCTGCCTCTTTCCCCACTCCTGCAGACCCAAGAAGTTACGGTTCCATCCAAAGCAGTTATACTTCTCTGCAAGGCAAGGAGAGCTGCAAAAAGTCCTGCTTATGTTGGGTAGGTGGCTCTTTCCCAGGATATTGCGTGTCTGGCAGTACTCCCAGCTCCTGCCAGGCAGTTGCCAGAGTCCAGTTCCCAGCATGGCAGCACGTCATATTCCCCACTGCCCCTTGTGAGTGGTGTTGGAGGAGAAAGCCACTTTTGCAAGTAATGTGTCATCAGAAATGGCTGTGAAAATGTGGACTTGCTCCCAGCTTGCTTCTGCATTTGGACATGGTTTTATCCCGAGAAGTTGTTTCTGCCCCCATATGACCTATGTATGATTTTTCCAGTCCAACAAACCTTTGCCTCCCCATGCAGTGGGCTAACTGGGTATTTGCATCCAGGGGAGAGGTAAAAAGATGGGAGTGTGTTTAAATTAAGATCAATCTGCAAGAGAGCAGAAAGGAAGAGACCTTCAACACAT
Organism: Aythya marila; assembly: GCF_965140915.1. Taxonomy (NCBI): domain Eukaryota; kingdom Metazoa; phylum Chordata; class Aves; order Anseriformes; family Anatidae; genus Aythya; species Aythya marila. The sequence goes on from NC_139060.1 coordinate 2,357,368, forward strand.
GGGGCTTTGCTCTGGGGGTGCATAACTGTCTGTCACCAGCTGACTTAGATCTGGTTGGGGTTGTTTTTACCAACAAATACTCCAGAGGAATCACCCCCTGTGAAGGACACAGTGTTTCACTTAGGATCATTTCCTTTCCACTCCAGTACTTTGCAGTACATTTTTGGATGCTCTCTGGTCTTTTGCGTTATCAGACTCTTCTTTTTTCTCCTAGCAAGTGTTAGCTTCATTGTTCGTGTCTTCAATAGCACCAAAATGTTATTCATTGATATTTAACTATGGCCTCATCATATGCAACATGTTATCATGCCCAGACATCTTTGTCTGGCTGTCATCATCATCTGTCAGTCTTCGCACAGCTGTGAGAATCTCTGGCCAGATCCTGAGCTTGTGTTAGTTGGAGGAGCTCCATCCACTTTGCAGCCTGTGCTTACAGGGACGCAAAGAGGATCACTAATAGCAAGTGCAGTTAGTAGTGGTCCTGAGACAGAAAAGCTGGGTAGTACTGACTCTGTTGTTTACAACAGCAGCATTTTTTTTCCTTTTTACCCTTGCGTGGTTCCGATGGTATTTGTTGCAGTGAGAGATGGGGAACTGTGAATCTGAGGGAGATGGCCTGGGTAGAAATTGGAGTGCCTTAAGCGTATTATATTCCATGGTGTTTCTGAAGTGCCTGGTTTGAGGGCTGCTGCATATCGAATGTCCATGGGACTGCCCTGAGAGCTTTTTGGCTTGTGTGTGTAGTGAGACATGAGAAGGGCTGAGGATGGGCTGGGGACACTCTTATTACGCTTTTCTCTAATCTCTGAATTGTGGTTGAAAGCATCTCTGCTCTGTTTTTCAGTGGATGGAATTGACCCTAATTTTAAAATGGAGCATCAGAGTAAGAGAACCCCTCTCCATGCTGCCGCTGAGTCTGGCCACGTGGACATCTGCCATATGCTGATTCAGGTCTGTCTCCACTTAGGTTTTTCTGTACAAGCAATTTTCTGTGGTTTTTGGTCTCTTGCCCCACACAGCTAAAGCACGCTTGAAAATCAGCACTGAAAAACCTGATTTTCAGGGTTTGCTGCAGGAAGAGTGGCAGAGAGTAGTGTGAACACTCAGATGACATGACTAAAGCTGATTTTCTAGGCCGTTCTCCAGACAAGCTTCGCTGTCTGCGCAGTGAGCACGTGAAGCTTTGTTGTAGGGCACTGTGGAGCAGGTGGGAGCCCATGTGCCTGAGCACACCCAGCGGCGTAGTGCGCGGCCAGATGTGCCAGCACAGGCTGACCACTGGCAGTCTGCAGGAGAGCTGTGAGCTGCTGCCAAGTTCCTCTCTGTAACGATGGGTAGGCTGTAGAGCCTGCGAGCTAGCAGACCCTGCCTTGCCTTCTGTCAAAAACTGAGAAACTGCAGCAGGGTTTTCCTTTACAGTGCAAATGCCAAGTATGTGAAAAGAAGAGGAGGAAAGATGCAAGTTTCACCTGTTGTCTGAGATTTAGGCTGTGATGAATTTGAGTGAGGGAAGACGGTGAAAGACATAACAGTTCCGTGAGAGTAACCCTGTAATATGATGTGAAGAAAACAGAAGCCTTTCAAGAGCTATAGCTTTCATTTTTAGTATTGGCATACATCGTCCTGAGTGACTGGTTGTGTTTTGGTTACCGTTTGTGACTAGTAAACCTTAAAAGGCTTTTGAGAAACTGTCAATGCCACGTCTTTGAAAACGAGCCCGCTGAGATGTTGCGTCTCAGCATGCACAGTGCTGTATGAAGGTGCAGCTTCACTCGAGTTACTGCAAGTGAAGATAACAGAATGACTCATAGGAGTAAACGGAGCAAATTTTTCAAGATACTACAAACAATTCGAATCAAGTATCAGAAGGGCTGGTTTGTTTCCAGGGTCATTTACATTTTCGTCTGTTCCCTGATGTCTGGCTGTTGCAGTAGTGCAGTGTTTGGCTGGGACTGTCCCCAGCATGTTAAACTTGAAATACCTCTTCTCTGGTCTGAGTTCCTCTCACTATTTAAGAGTAGGCAAAACAAATACATTCAGTGGGAAGCACCCAAAAGCAATGGGGCCATCTTGTGCCAGGTGAAGCTGAGTCAGCATGCTGCTGCTGTAAACAGCTCTTTGCTTCGTGCATATATGCATGCATGATCTGCCAAGGGTTGTGCTGTTTCCTAAATTTTCTTTTGGTTTTAAGTATTGGGTGGATTACTGAGCTAAACCAAAGAGTTAAAATAGGCAAGATGCATGAGATGGTAGAGTTCTGGAAAAGAAGATGATTTTGGTCCAAGGCACTGTGAGTTGGACTTAATGAATTCTTAGAGACATCTGTAGAAACATTAGCATCGACTTCAACAGAAACAGCCAGTCTCCAAAATTTTTGACATCTCCCACCTCTGTTGCAATCAGCAAGTTGTTCCCACTGCTTAGGGTGTTGTCAAGTGCTGTCTGCCTGTTCATCGTGTCTGGAGAAATGATAGAGCAGGGAAAACAAAGCTTCTGGAAAAAGAAGAGTGCTGATTTCTTCAGAATTGCTACCCAGGCTATCCAAGAAGCATCAGGACAAAAAGCATTAGTGACAAGAGTTGTTTAACAGCAGCTGTTCACTTCCTTATGCCCTGATTGGTGGCAGGAAAGAGGGCAAGCAGTGTGTGCTGCTTTCTGAAACAGGTGAAGTTTGACTGCTTTTTTTTTTTTTTTTTTTTTTTTTTCTCTCAAGCTTAATATGGCCAAATTTCAGGAACAATTTGCTACTAAATCTCTACTCCCACATCCTTCCTCTGATAACCAGTAATGATTACAGTTGTCCTTGTATTTGCCTTGGCCTCTTAACAGGCTGGTGCGAATATAGACACCTGCTCTGAAGACCAGAGAACCCCACTGATGGAAGCAGCAGAAAACAACCACCTGGAAACTGTGAAATACCTTATCAAGGCTGGAGCACTAGTAGATCCTAAGGTAGCAATTTATTCCTTACCCTTTTCTCCTGAAGAAGCCTCTGTCCATTATTTCTTTCATGACGGGTTTTAAGACTTGGTTGGAAGTGCCCAGGAAGAGGGGAGATGGACTTGTTTGTTTGGGGCTCAAAGGCTTGGGAAGGCTGTGGTTGTTGGTGGTGTTATTTTAATGATGCAGTGTCATGGCTCTGTGCACGTGGGGAAACGCTGTTGTTACTGCATCAGTTCACGTCACCAAAGGTGGGGATATTTGGTTAGATACGAGACCACTGAGTATTACTGTCAGAAGCCCACTACAGTGCATTTGGAGTTTGATTTCAGAGTTTCCTTCTCTACAGGCAATTAATCATGAGATTTTGGGGGTGACATTTTAAAATCGGTTGGTAATTAGGTGCTTGCAAAGCCAGCAAAAATGACAGAGGAAGCTTTGATTTCCAAAGGCCTGATGTGTGCTTTCTTGCAGTCACGCTGCACTGGCAAAATTGGACCCCGTCTTTAAACTCTCTACCCCTTAATTTCAACAAATACAATAAAATGCAGCTGTCTGTTCGTCTTTAGCATGCTCTGGTTGCTTTGCAATCTTGGAAAGTACACAGATCGTTTATCAAACCCTTAAATTAGATTCTGCTTGGAGCACAGGAACCCTCCCCATGTGAACTTCTTTTTGTTACAACCTGCAGCCGTTGGCTCGCTCCTGTCCTGCTGCTGGGGAGTATGGCAGGGCTGGGGTGAAGGAGCTAGCTGGGCTGGGAGGATTGCACAAGACAAGAACTGGTGTCCATCCCGAACCTTAGATGGCTTCTTGGGAGGCTGGTTCTGAGCTGGGAATGGGGAAAGGGCAGGGGAGGCTCATGTGGGTTCATGGTGGCAGCTGTCCCGAGCACCTTGCGGCAGTCTAAATGTTTCTCACCTGATTTATTCATGTCAGAGAGGAAAGAGGTTTCCTGCTCCTAAAGTTAAAGGGAAGGAAAAAATCCTGAGCTTGCATAAGCAAATTAGAAGCCTGAGATCATGTCTGAAGTCTAGACTAGTTTATTATGTTAATTAGTTTCTTGCACTAAATTAGTCATCTTCTGAAAGTGGCAACATTGCAGTTGGAAATTGGCTCCAGCCATTTCCCTGCAAAATCAAGAAGTTACTGGTGAGGGGGGGCCCAGCCTGCCCGGCCTGCAGGGCGAGGGGTGGGGGCTTTTCAGACCCCGGGCTGACGCTGCTGATCCTGGTAACAGAAGGCACCAGCCCCACTCAAAAACTGCCAAAAATCTATATTAGAACATGCCGGCTCTCTGTAGAGAGCTTCTGCATGGAGAAGCTGCACTTGGCTCATAGTGATTTAAGGGGAAGGCTGTGGCATTACTCAGATGTGTCAGGCTTTTTAGGGAGAGTGGAAACCCCTCCTTTGCCCCAGGGAGCCCCCTCGGTACAGTCCCTGACCCGAGGCTTCCCATCCTTGCTCCCCATCCTTGTGCTGCGTTCTCTGTTCAGGGCAAATCCTCCCTCAGAAAACTGTAGTAGGAAGGAATCATTCTGTTTGTCGGGTTTTCATTTCCTCCTCTTTATTTCCTGCTCTCCAGTCCTTGCAGTGTGCTAAGCTCTTGGGATGTAAGCGTCTGATAAAAATCAGACTCCAGACGAGATTTTCGGTGTTGGTGTGGGAGTGTCTCCATCATGACTCACAGCCCCAGCCTGCCCATCTACACCAGACCCTGTGTTCTCAGCTCCCAGAAGCATTTCTCCTTTCAACCATTGCTGTTGTTTTTTATCCCCTGTCTCTCGGCACATGGCTGCAGGCACTGTGGGTCTTGGTCACTGTGGAGGCTCTCAGCCTCTTTTGCCCTGCTACCAGATTTTGGGTTAAGCCCTGTGCTAATAAAAACAGCAATAAATAAATAAATGTATAAACAGAATATTTTGAGTTGAAACAAGACTACTTTTTGGGGGTGTTCCCTGAGTGCTTGTTCTGTGCTTGTGTCCAGGATGCGGAGGGCTCCACGTGTCTGCACTTGGCTGCCAAGAAGGGGCACTACGATGTTGTCCAGTACCTCCTGTCCAACGGGAAGATGGATGTCAACTGCCAGGTGAGGCCTTTCTGCAAGGTGCAGAAGCTGCTCTTCTCCGGGCAGGGCCTTGAGCCTTGCCAGCGTGCTGCCTGGTTGCTGGAAGGCAGCCCTGCTGCTGGGGAGGATGTGAGAAAGGTGAGGTGTGGCAGTGCCGTGGGCGTCTCCTTCTGCCCTGGTGCAGAAACCTTCGCCCCGCTGACCTCATGGAAACTTTTCCTCTGTGTATCTCCATTTATAATTTCTCCTTGACCCTGAATTTGCCGGAGGAGCCTGTTCCCCAAGGGTGCAACTGCGCTCCTCTAGGAGAGGGGTGGGATGGTGGTCTTGCTGTGGGACAGGTCTAGCCTAGCACTCACCGTTGCAGAGCATCTTTGAGAAGCTTCTGTGAGCTTTTGCAAGAGCTTTCACAGAAGCTTGGCATTCATTGTGCCTTTTGGACAGTCATCTGGGTTTGAACCCCCTGAGATCCATCGGCATCGTGCTGAGCTGCAAATAAACTTGAGTTTGCTGAGGCAGAGTGGTTCGAATCCTGCCGGGCTCTGCAGGACCCTGAGGGACCTTTCCCTGCAGCAGCACGGACTGAAGGAGTGCAGTGAGGCTGACGTGGGGAGGGAAGGGTTCTGTGGCTCCCAGGCAGTGCACCCTGCTGTGGCTGCCAGGGCACATGTGAACGTCAGCAGGAGACAGTCCTGTCCCTTCTGCGTGTCTCACCCTTTCCATCCCCTCCCCAGGACGACGGAGGCTGGACGCCGATGATCTGGGCCACTGAGTACAAGCACATCGAGCTGGTGAAGCTGCTGCTGGCAAAGGGGTCGGACATCAACATTCGAGACAATGTGAGGTTTTTTCTGGAAAATCTGTTTTAGAAATAACGCACAATCTCTGCTTAAAAGCCAAATGAGCCCAAGAACACAGATTTTAGGCTCAGTGCAGGAAGGCACAGTGATCCCTTGACATGGGTGGAGGCAAGTGCGTGGTGGGAGAGCAATCCTCCATACTGTAGAAGAAGCTTTACAAGCGGGCAAGCAGTCCTTTTCCTCCGGCTCCTCTGATGTAAGCCGTAAGGATGCTGTACGTGGTGCTGCAGGGCGTAGTTAGCTCTGTGCATCACCACCTCTGGTCTGCCTGGGTCTGTCCTGCTGTCACCTGGATGCTGTGCCGGGACGATCGCCCTCAGGACCAGACTTGACTGCTCCTTGTTTATGGGCCAGTGTGTGCTGGGGACATCTTGCTTGCTTTTTGTGGGGCATGAGCTCATGCTTGTGCTCTGCAGATGGATTGGGCAGATGCTGCAGCCACTCTGCCAGCAAATATTGCACGTCTGGCTTTTCCTAGGCACAACAAACCCCCAGCCACCAACATGGACTGAGTGTGCCAGCGTGCCAGAGCTTGCTCTTGGCCTGCTTCACCTCTGTAAAACCTGCCTGAGTGGGAAGGGCTCTGTTGCTCAGGGGGTCTGCCTCACCTGGGCACTCTGGGGGCCCCCTGTGTCTGTCAGCTGTTTCCACGGGGATTTTGAACGAAAAAGAGAAAAGGAGAGGGAGATGACTGAAGGGGGAAAAAGAGACTACATCCACGCTTCTGCTTGGAGCTTATTTATCAGCACAGCTCCTTTTTTTCTTATTAGTGTATTTCTTACTTCTTCCTGCCTCTCTTTAAGGGTATTGAAACCCCAGAAGTGCCTGGAAGGCAAGCTTGGGTGTGAACCAGGGTGTGATGAGCTCCTCCAGGCTTGGGCCTGTAGGAGACATGAGATAGTTTAATAACTGAGGGGCAACTGGCTGCACTGCTTCCTGCACAGTGCTTACAACAAAGTGCTTACCTGCCGTCAGCTCACTCCCTAGCATACCTCATGGCGATACGTTTTCTTATCCAAGGCTGCTAGTGCTTTTCTGATTCCAATGGATATAAGCACTGTTTTGTATTTGTCTTCCCAAATACGTCTTCTAGTGCCTGTTGGGTGCTGGCAGCGGTAGGTGCAGGCACGATTGTCGCATAGAGCTCAGAATGGCCCCAGCTGTTGTCAGGGTGTCACCTTCCCCAGTCTGAAAGTCCCTTCTCAGCAGGAGCCTCCATTTCCCTGGTGACAGAAATCATTCCCAGGCAGGTCCAGACCTCATGCTTTTCCTAAGAGCAAGAATCGAGGTGGGAGCGGGGGCTTTTTGGGTTGTTGCATGGCTTCAGAGCCCTGGCACGGACTCTGAATAAAGCTGTCTCTTGTCTGAGCTGTCACAGAAGCCTTTGGCTGCCAGTTACAAGATCACACATTAAATGATGAAAATCAAATCGCCCCAGTCAACAATTTACTTAAAAGAAAAATATCCCCTTAGCAGATGGATGTATGGCATATCCCTTACATACCCCCAGCGCAGAGTCTCCTGATTGCAGCCATTAAGAAGTGCTGTCGCTTGTGCTGGGAAACATCATCCTTGGCGAGAAATGCTTTTGATTGTAATTACGCTGCTGTTAGGCAGTAGCCGGTGCAAAGCAGCAGATCGAGGTGTCTGTGATGTGTCTGAGCGGCAGTGTGCGGTGTGCAAGCGACAGGATTAATTTTTTCATAGATTGGTGTGTTGTGCTGAGGAGTTCTTCTGTGTTACCCATGCAGAAGCCATGCAGAAAGGTCTCCCCACTCCCTGGTTTATGTTAATAGCCTCCTCGTTTTAGAGAACGTCTAAGTTAAGTTGCAGTGACTAAAAGATGTGCTTTACTTTTACTTGAAAAGAAAGTTAGGTGATCATTACTATCATTGCACTGTTGTATTCGGCATCTTTAGAGCCTGTCAGGGGGAAGGACTCTAAAGTGTGCTGCAAATTGCACTGTAACAGCAAACAGTACCATCGCTTAAAATAACTCCATCAAAAAGATGAGTGTTCAGCTATTTCTAGTGCAGCTAGTGAGAGATGAGTACATACAGTATTTAAGAGATGCCTGAAGTCGGATTGATTGCTTTCCGTGTGCCTCCTGGTTCTCTTTCTAGCACCTTCATATACCCTACAGCTTGTGCTCTGCTCCGGCTCGGCAGACACTTCTCTCTCATTTTATAACCCTGGGAGACATGCTAGTTTTGCTGCGTGTCTGGGCTGGGGAAGCTCAGCTTCTAGCCTTTTCCAGTGTGCTTGTTCATGTCTGTCACCTCTCTCGTGGATTGATCCAGATTGTTTTGTGGCTTAGAGACAGACGATTTGTCTGCGTGCGCAGGGAAGGCGATGGGCCGCTTTGCGTGCAGCCTCCCCGTCTTCGGCGTGTGGAGGCGGCTGGAGTGAGAACTCCCTGCTCGTCTCCGCAGAGATTCCCCTGCCTGCCTCGGGACTCCCAGCCAGAATGAGCAGTGCAGGGGAGGAGAAGGGAACTACGTGTCGAATGCCCCAGGTGCAGAGCTGGGGATGCTGAAGTCCCAAAGCAATAGGATCGCAATGCACTAAACAGCCTCTCTGCTCTGTTTGCTTCCCCTCCAGGAGGAAAATATTTGTTTGCACTGGGCTGCTTTCTCGGGCTGCGTTGACATTGCGGAGATACTGCTGGCTGCTAAGTGTGATCTACACGCGGTGAATATTCACGGAGACTCCCCCCTGCACATTGCAGCCAGAGAGAACCGCTACGAGTGTGTGGTGTAAGTACAGCTCCAGCCCTGCCACTTCTCCCCCTTCCCTGGATGCTCCTTTCTGTCTGGAAGTTTGGGACAGCCTCTGGCTTTTACACACAGACCAAATTTGGGATGGAGGGCTTGTTTCTCTGGTGCCCTGCTCCTAGGCATGGTGGGTCTGAAATACTAGCTGTTGTAAAAAAAGGTCACAAAACATGGGGTGGTCCTGGAGTCTTGGGCAGAAGGCTTGAGGGGCTTTGCTCAGTGTGGGCTTCTCAGCACAAAGGGGTTGGGCATCCTCAATCAAAGCTTTTTTTGTGGCATAACTGAGTAACGGGGCTTTTGTTTCGTTTAGGCGCTGCTAGGAATAAATTCAGTGTGTGTCCTCACCAAAAGCTGGTGAATGTAAACAGGGGCCAAGTCCAATACCAGTTTCCCATGGGACTCTTCCATTTCCATTTCCATCCTACTCTTCCCTCCCCTTGTCTTTCCCTGCCAGAGAGAGTTTCCAGCCTGCCTGAAGTCAGGCTGGCTACCAGCAAGGCACTTGTCATGCCTGGAGCAAGGCAAGATTTGCCCAGAGCTCCAGTCTGTGGCTTCTGCCAGCGCCTTCGTGTAGAAGGATTCACTGAACCATGCTTAATAAAGAAAACTCAGGTGATTATTCACTGCTACAGATTCTACCTTGTCCCTCAAGGGCTGGCTGGAGACGTGATTCAGTTCCTTTTCCCTTTGCGCAGTTTCTCTGGGGGATGCTTATCCTTTCTTGCTGTTTTGCAGTCTATTTCTTTCCCGTGGCTCGGATGTCACTTTAAAGAACAAGGAGGGTGAGACTCCACTCCAGTGCTCCAGCCTTAACTCTCAGGTCTGGGTGGCTCTGCAGATGAACAAGACTCTTAGAGAATCGTCGACTGACAAGCCTGTCCAGATAGAGAAGGTAGTGAGCAGGTGAGAATCTGGCTGGCTTTGCTTGGTGGTTGTGAAATACGGCCCTGGCGAGGGGGAGGCTGGAGGCCTGGTTCGAGAAAGGGCTCTAAGTGCATGCTTAGCTTTCTAAACTGGGGGTGTGAAGGTCAGTTTGAGCTTAGCGGGAATTAAACACATGCTGATTCAGTCTTGTAAATTCATCCTTCCAAATGGAAATATTTGCATGCACAAAGAACAATCTATAAGGGAGGGTGGAAAGAAATGAACTCTGTTCTAGTCTGAATCGCGTTCAGGCTTTGAATGCTCAGTGATCAAAGGCAGTAATTCTGCCCCAGGATGTCATTTGAATGTCCCCTTGTTCGGGGGAGCTTTTCTTCTGTGACAATTCTTTCTGCCTCTGACAGAGACATTGCCCGGGGTTACGAGAGGATCCCGATTCCCTGCGTCAATTCAGTGGACAGTGAGCCTTGTCCTAGCAACTACAAATACGTCTCGCAGAACTGTGTCACATCCCCAATGGACATCGATAGAAACATCACTCATTTACAGGTGGGGGGCTGTGTGGATCTCTGTGTTTTTTCCTGTCCTGGTGTGTGCATTTAGAGACATTGCAGTGTGCTGTGCCACAGCACAGGTTTTGCATTCAGGATGGGAATACCTCGTCCTACCACTGTCATCAAATCCTAGCTAAGGCTGTAGTCCTGAATTCCAGCTCTTGCTCTAGGGGACAGGATTCTGCTTTTTGTCCTTTCCTAGACTCTAAGCTCTGTATTCGGCTGTGCTCTGCAGCATCAGCCATCTGGTGCTGCCTGATGCAGCTCCCCTTCATCCATTGCCTCTGTTCTGGCTCTGGAGAGGCAGTGAGCTGCTGGGAGCCCTTCCTCATGCTGTCTTCTAGTGACTGCAGCACCCAGGCCAAGGCCTTTAATTGTGATACTGGATGTCCTCAAAAGGCTGGCTTGTGAAGCAGAGGAGGGGAAGCATTGAGAGGGGGTGACCCCTCTCCAGGTGCAGCTCATGGACGGTTGAAGGGAACTTCCCCAGGCCAATCCCCGCTGTGCAGCAGCTGGTGGTGGGACCATGCTGGCTGGGGGAGTGCTGGGGAAGCAGCCAGCTGCAGTGCCCATGTGGGAAGAGGCAAGCAGCAGGGGAGGACCGAGAAATACCGTGTCATCTCCCAGCTCTGGGCCCTTCTCAGAGCTTTCCTTGTCCTCAAGCATGGAGTACAGCTCATAGGGTGCAGAGGAAGGTTAGTAACATGGCTCATTATGGGATCTTCTGCAAGCTGGAGTCCTTTGACATTCATTGTACTTAGAAATAAGGAACTGAGTAAACATTCCACTGAAGTGATGAGTCTGGTTATCTTTCTGGCTAAAGATCTGCAGCAAGGGCCTCTTTTGGAAGTGCTTGAGAGGCACTGCAGCAACAGGCAGGAGGTGAAGCCTTGTGGTTTCCTCTCTGGCCCAGCTACAGAAGTTGCTCTTTCATTTCCATGAGAGTGGCTTGGAGTTGACCCCTGTTGCTTCTCTTTCAGTATTGTGTATGTATAGACGACTGCTCCTCCAGTAACTGCATGTGTGGCCAACTCAGTATGCGCTGCTGGTATGATAAGGTGAGGACACAGAACTTCACATCTGGTTAGATGAGTGTTGGCTAGCTGAATTCGGCAAAATTCAGAATTTCTAATAGTACCTAAAAACAGTTTCTTGCACAGCTCCTCTAATTTTTACTTTAAAATGCCTAAAGTTGCAGTCTCAGCTTTGAGGCATATGTGATAATAACAAAATGTGTACTCAGGGAAGCTTTTCCGTTGTTATTTGTTTGTGTTGCTGTCATGCCAGCTGAGCCATTAATTATACCCGTGTGATAGAGAGCATTTAGAAATCCATGCGTGAAATCAGCTTCCATCTTAGAGCAACATAGAAAATGCTGTAATATGTAAAGAGGGGGAGGGTGGTAGAGGGATTTTGCCTGCCTTTATTTATCGTGATCCTTCTGGATGAGAGCAAAGTAAATATGTTTTAACTTCAGCATTGCCAGAAGCTTGGTTTGTTTTGGGTAAGTATGCTTCAATCCTCCAGGGAGGTGTTGAGGTTAATATTTGGACAGGTTCTGCTAAGATCAGAAGTTCTGCGAATCTCTGCAAGTTTCTCCCAGGGGGAATATTGGCATCTTTCTTTGCTTTGTAGCCATTTTATTTACACATTAATAGGTGATTACATCTTTAAAGCCATAAAAGCTAAATTTGTTAAATATGATGAACTGCCTCTATCGCTTTCTTAATCCTATGTGGTTGGTAGATAATTGAATTGTAGCTTTTTTGGGAGAGTTATTTGGGAAGATAATGTGGTTTAGAACTTGGGTGTACTGGCCTTATAATCTGGAAGTTTAGGCTTTATTCCAGAGATAGACAAAGCATCTGCTTCTCCCCTCCAGCACTGCAAAGTGATGATAATGATGATGCACACCATTTTTTGCACAGCACTGTAAAATAGTTTTTTGTTGGTGGTGCATAGGGTGATGCCAGGCAGCAAAAATGTAGGTGGTTTCTTGCAGTTCGTCAGCTGTTTGTGATAGTGGCTTGTTTGCCACTCTCAGAGAGGAGGAAAGCCTCTGCAGAAGTTGAGGTATTTTGGGGGAGGTTGGGGCATACCTCCGTGTTGGGGTTGTCTGGCCCTTTTTGTACTTGGGGAAATTCTTCTCTGGGCCTGCCTCTGGTTTGGAGGGGTGACAGAAACAAAACTAACCCAGTCTTCAATGCATCTCTTCTTCAGGACGGCCGACTCCTGCCTGAGTTCAACATGGCCGAGCCGCCGCTGATCTTTGAGTGTAACCACGCGTGCTCGTGCTGGCGGACCTGTAGGAACCGGGTGGTGCAGAACGGGCTCAGGTGAGGAGGATCCACAAGCAGCTGTCAGGGCAAAAACACCCCCAAACCACAGAGCCCCCCCAGCCTCAGCTCTGCCTGCGAACCCACAAAAGCCAGGGCTGCCAGGGATGAAACAGAGGTGGGGCAGGTGCCGCCACGCGGTGGTGGGAGGCAGAGTGGGTTCCTCCACGCTGCCGGTGGGAATGAAGCAGCAATGGGCTGATTTGTGCCCTGCCTCTGCCCTGTCCTGTGGGAACGGAGCTGTTCTTTTATCAGCCTGACCATAAAACATACAAATTGCTTGTGCATGAGCAGCCTGGATGTATCTTCTCAGGTAGAGAGCTCTGAAAAAAATTACAGCAACAGAAAACGCAAAGCCTGCATTTAGAAGAACTTGTAAGCTAGCCATTTACATTACAGATGCAGGCCAGTATGCACAAACCTGGCTGCTTAAAGTTTCCCAGTTATTGGCCTGACTCCCCATGAACTGGATATTTGAATACCTGTTGGCTTCAGTGCTGCAGATTAGGCTGTTATGGCTTTGGTGCCAGACTAAATATTAAAATGTTTTGCATTGCACCTCTACTTTGGAGATGCTCGTCTGCACTAAATGTATCGGGACAAACTTCTAAGGAATCCCATTGGAAAAAGACTTCTGCATTTTTTAATGGTACTGATAACACTTTCTGTGGGCTTCGCATTTCCAAGGACATTTTGCAACATTAAAAATAAGCAAGGAAAAGGCTGGATGCGTTTCCACAGAACTTTACCCCTCTGTGGTTTTCCCTGCCAAACTCCAGAGCTCCAGTGTCTACGTGGGGGTTTACTTAGGAGCTATACAGCCAGGTCTGATGCTGCTGCTTCCTTGCATGCTCAAGCGTTTATCTGAAAGACAGGAAGGGTTGGAAACACAACCAGGAGCCTGGGAGCGTGGCTCTGTTGGGAAGCTATGGTGAGGTCAGGTGCTTGGCGGAGCTGTGCTCGAGGTCCCCGTGGAGCAAATGGGGAAAGCTCCTGTTTGGTCTGCAGTGTGACACGTGCGTGCTCCCCTTCCATTTTCAGTGTTTCCTTGTCCGTTTTGCTCCAAGTGAACTCTGCAAGGCAGGATGTATGCTCCTGTCTGGCAGGCTGACCCAGCTCAGTGAAGCCATGGTCCCACTGCTGCTGGCATTGGTCCCAGCAGCAGATCCCAAACCTGAGCTCAGCTCTGTTGTACCATGATGAACGAGGCAACACAGAGGGGATCTTCCTCAAGCCTGCAATGCGGCGCTATAGCCAGTTTCATGAGGGCAGTTGTTCTCTTGACGTCCTGTTTCGCTCCTGGTTAAGGCTCCAGGAGCTGTGAACAAATACAAGAAAATGATCGGCCCTGGAGAGGAAGCGTGGTTTGAGCTGACGGTGCAAAGAGGGGATGGGTGGGGGGAAGAGGAGAGAAATACTGGAAAAAGCAACAGGGTGAAGTTAAGGTGAGCATCGAATTTCTCTTTATTCCGATAACAGCATTGCTGAGAGTGGGGTTTGGTTCCCTCGGGGGGAGAGAGAGCGTTCCCTAGCCCTGGAGATTGTTCATCCTGCACTTAACTCAAGTTCTGGCTGAGCAGGAGGCAGAATGACTTACAGCATTGTTTCTCTGCCTATAAGCTCCATCAGTAAAATTCCACAGAGCAGCTATTACACCAAGAAGTTTCAGGTTGCAGCGTTTCTTCCTTGTCTTTCATCCAGGGAGTTGGATATGATGGAGCAGCTAAATGCACTGGCCTCAGCAGAGGGCAAAGGGATCAGAGCACTTAGCTCAGGGTGTTCTTAATTCACTGTAAGCTCCTTGCCTCCCCCTGCAGCACCCCTCCCTTCAGAACCTTAAGTCCCTTTCCAGCTTCCCTGCCTTCCCCCAGGTGCCAAGTGTGTGCGTGAAAGGGAAAGAAATGCAGGTGGTGGGATTCTGGGATCCCGTGTGTGAATCCTCAGCGGTGTAACCACACAGAGCATCCAGTCCCATGCCCTCCTCCCCAATCCTGAACGCGTCCAGGCACCAGGCGTGCGCCCCACCAGCTACAGTTGGGCAGGGAGAGGGGGTGGTGGGCACCCATTCCTGGTCCCCAGGCAGTGCCCCCCCCAGTGTCTGTCCTCTGGCTTGGAGCAGCACCGGGAGCAGAGCACACGCGTAATGGCACCAGCGTGAGAACTGGGGGATTGAACAGCAAAACCATCGTTGAGTTGCTGCTGATAAAAGGTTGCATTTTTTTTGTTCTTCCCTCTGCAAAAAAAAAATAAATCTGTTGCCTTTCTGCTCAGTGCTGCCATTGATATGGTTTTGTTTCTTCTCCAGGACTCGGTTGCAGCTCTACCGGACACAAAAAATGGGCTGGGGTGTGCGAACGATGCAAGACATTCCACTGGGAACCTTTGTGTGCGAGTAAGTTATTCGCTCAGCTTTCATTAGCTCACGCAAACGCATCACTTCCCAAGGGCTGGCATGGCTTGCACTCGCTCCTCTTCTGAGGAGAGGTTTTCATGCAAATCAAATTGGCACAGAGCAGAATTGCTCGCCCTCACTACGAGGCTTCCTGATCCCATTTCCTGCTCTGTTTGTCCTTTTCCTTGCAGCATGAAGCTTTCTGCACCCCTCTACATCTTGCTGGGATCTGTGGTGAGCTTGTAGCCATGGGCTGTTATCCCTGTGACACATGAGTAATGGGGGAAAAACAGATCTGGGTTGCGCTGCAAGTGCATCGCATGGTCGCTGTGTAAACGGGACGTTTGAGGTTGTGGGAATTTGGAACAACTTGTAAATCGGATCACTTTCTGATTCAGTACTGACTTCCCAAGAGGTTTCCCAGGGTCACAGCTCTGGCTTTAGTCTGATTCAGCAGAACAGTAAAGTACTTGGCGTTAAGTATAAGTTTAGGCCCTGATTCAATAAAAGTACTTGGGAACAAAAAAGTTGAGATTTATGTCAAGTGAAAAAACTGCTGCTGAACCCCACAGTTTTTAGACTCTAAAGTGATACATGTACTTTATTAAATATTTGGAAAGTGTTTTTTTCATTATGGTACTAGTGAGCTAAGATTTTCTAAGTAAGACTGGACTCTTGACCTTCATGAAAACGCGTGCTAGGGTTTTTTACAGCTAGTTATTGATGCTATATAGGATCGGGCAGGGGATTGGTGAAGATTATTGCAGAATTTAAACAAATAAAGGAAAAGAAAAATCTGCAGTAAATCAGCAGTGTTTCATCCAGGCACACTCCAGGCATCCAGGAGCTGCCAAGTGCTGAAATTTTATTTTTTGAGAGTTTTTTTTTTTCCTTTTTTTTTTTCTTTTTTTTTTCTCCAGAGTTTCTTAAAACTCTGCTGTTTGTGGGGGAGTCTTTCAAGTCTGTCCTCAGGTGGGGCTTCCTGTTGAGTACCAAAGGTCTCTGTTTTGGTTAAGCACTCAGAGATGATCCAGAGCCTGCGAGCAAATTTCTAAAGAATAAAGGCACCGACTTTACCAAATCTTGCTGGAATGTTAATGCACGAGAGAAATAAGCAGTGGTAAACAGGCAGCCCGGGGAGATGGGGCAGCTCTGTGCAGCGGTGTAATTATAATTAACACAGACGGGTGCAATGGAGAGCGGGTCAGAGCTGGTGGGGTTCAGATACCACAGTGGCACTTAACTCTTCCTCCACGCTTGCCAGGAGGTGCTGGGGCTGTTTCAGTGGCAGGCACTATCTTCTTCGTTATCTAAACGAGCTGCATACTAAACAGCTGAACTAATTCATGTCATGCCCATGCAAGTTCCTCCTTGTCCCCGTCACTCTGTCTCTCACACATTATTTGCACAACTCACCAGTTCCAGTCTATTCCATTGCCCTTCCTCAAACCAGCTGCCCTGATCTCTCTAATTCTGCACGTGCAGCCCTTCAGACTTTGTTCCTTCTTTTCCTCAGCTCTGGCCAAGAAGCCCCAGTGCCTGTGGTGCTCGGGGGCTGTTTGCACACAGCAGCTCCCTGGATGAGCTCCGTGGAAGAGCATTTTGCATTTTGCATCGGCTGCCTGGAGCAGCGCCCTGACTGGGTGGTCAATTTGTGCTGGGCTCATTCCTCTGCTTTGGAAGGTTGCTAATTGTATTGGCATGAGAATGACTTTTATTCCATATTTTTTCACGTATGCCCACACGGGGAGCGTGGAATGGTTCTCCCAATGGCTTTATTTTGCAAAACTCTTCCAGGCTCTGGTGCTGTGCAGACTCTTTCTGTGTGTAAATGCCTTTCTTACACACATACTAGTTTGCAGCCTGCTCTGTGCTTTCAGCTTTTCTGTGTGACTGCTCAAAACATGATTTCCCTTCCTGTTTCTGCTTGCAGACTCTGGCAGCACGCAGCACTCGCTTCTGCAGGAAGCACTCAGCAGCGTTTGCAAGCAGCTGGGAGCAAGGCTCCACCATGGGCAGCCAGCCCCTGCGCAGTCACCTCGGGGTGGCTCCTGGGGAGCAGCTGCTGCAGCCCCTGCTGCTGGTGCCCTCGGGACCTTCAGTGAGGTCCTGAGCAGCAGCCTGGCGAGGGAGATGTGGCAGAGCCACCCTGTGCCTGCCCTGCCAGGTTCCAGGGCAGAGGGGTTGTGCCCTGGGCTCTTCCATGCCTCTGAGCTGGGGAAGTCCAGCACGTGCTCCACGCAGATTCCTCCCGAACCCCAGAATTTGCTGCTCCTCAGAACCTGCTGCTGCTAGTACAGTTGCTGTGGGTTGTTTTGAAGCTGCTCTGTTCAGGCTTCTTTGTTCAGTGTAACTGCTCACGCTGGTGGGTTGAGGTCTTCCCTTGGAGAGGCTTGGAATTAGCGGGATGCGGAAACCAGAGGTTTTTCCAAGGTTCGCGTTTTTCTTCTGGTGTGTGTCCATTATGTGGTTTCCAAATACTTAATTCCTGTACAAAACGTGATGCTCTAATAAGGTGTTACCTGAATCGAGCCAGGTATGGCAGCCACACCTTCAGCCAGAGGTGCCCCAGGCGCCCCGTCCCATCTCCCACACCCCTGGAAACGCCGCAGCTTGTGCTAGGGACTTGGTGTTGCTCTTGAGTTTTGCACGGTGTGCTATGATCTTGTGGCAAGGAGTGGCAGCGTGCAGCTCTGGGATGTAGTTTAACATGCTGATGGCAAGTAACATCTTTGTTTAGACCAGGGAAATTAGGGAACAGTCTGTATTGGTGAGCAGTCCTGCAAAGGAGAGGAGTTACAGGAATGGTCTGTAAAGGAACACGGAAACAGCAATTTTTAATTCGATTGGTTTTTATTTTGTTTCACTGAATCGTAAACCTGAAGTGGCTGTCACTGAGCACAGTTCCTCTCCGTGCAGCATTATTCAGCTGCTTCGTAGCTGCTGCTGGCTACTGTGCCACGCTACAGCAATTTCTCTCCTTCCCTGGCCATAATCTGCCTATTGCTTCAGGTCACCGGTGAGTGTGTGGTTTCCAGTAATGCTGCAGCCTTGCGGGAGCGCTTAATAAATAACAAGATGCAGCGGGGGCGAACAACAGGAGCAAACACGGCCGCAGCAGCCTCCTGGTCTGGCAGAGCAGCTTTGCCAGGCTGCTCAGATTTGGGAACAGCAGCCAAAGGCTCCCTTGTCACCGAGCGCGTGGGTCCGCCCCGGGTTAATGTTTTGTGGCTCTCCCCTTCCCGAGCCCAGGAGTTAAATACTGCCTTGAGCCACAGGGGGAAGTGGATACGGTTGGTTAACGTTTCTAAAATGCCTTGAAAGCTGCGGAGGAAAGCTGTTAAGAGCGCTGATCATGGAAGTGTCTGTTGATGCTACGAAGAATATTTGTTTTGGGAGTCCTTAGCTTATAACTCCTTGGTGTTGTGCTAAAGGCTGGGAAGGCTTTGGTACCAGAATCTACTGTGCTGTTGATTTCTTGTATTCCTTCCTCTGGCTCAATTTCTCTCCTCTGGGGTCTCTTGTTTCGATTGCAAGCTGCTCAGGACAGAAAGTGTCATAGGTTGGGAGACAGATGAGCGAACACAGGGGCAGCAGGGGCTGCTGTAACTCGGGATTTTGCATCAAAACCAGCATCTGGCCAGAGCGTGGAAGGTGGCATGGGTGTTTAGTCCTTCTCAGCAAGCCAGGCCAAGGAGCATATGTTTTGTGATGCTTGGAGGGCCTGACTGAAATCTACCTTGTGCCTGTTTTTACAACATGTGGTTGTTACTGAGATCATAGCTCTGGTTTATGCTAGTCTGAGAAGGATGAGAAAGAAGCCTACATCCTTCCAGGGGTTCTGCCAGGTTAGATTAGACCTAAGACTCTTAAAACAAGACTTTCACAGGTATGGAGCATATGTAATCAGCCAAAATACCCTGGAAAATTAAGAACAGAAACAAACCTTTGACACTGGGATGTAAACAACACAAACATTACAGTATTGTACAGAGAGCCAGGACGTGTGTCCGACAGTGAACAGAAAGAGAGTTGGATTAATGTATTGATCTTGGCCAACGAAGGAGATTGCAAAACGAAACATAGTCCTTGGGAAAGTAAATTTAGTTGGAAACAAAACTCCGTTTTTATTATTAAAAGTGTTGCCCTGAAAAGACTGAGCTTGGAGCCAGATTTTAGCTGCTTTAAGTTGTTAAAGCTCCTTTTGCCTGAGTGGATCTGAAATGACCCTAGGGCTATGGGTTGTGATCAGTGCTGGGCTCATCCCTTCCTCCTTCCCCTCTTACCCGAAAGGGCTGGTGAAACCAAGCTTATGGTTGCACGAGCGTCTTATTCCTGCCTTGCTGTTTGCCTGCAGGTATGTTGGTGAGCTGATATCCGATTCCGAGGCAGACGTCCGTGAAGAGGACTCCTACCTCTTCGACCTTGATAACAAGGTACTGTATCTGAAGGGGCCGAGTGAGGCAAGCCCAAGGTCTTGCTCCTCCAAAAGAGCAGAGGATTACTTGGATTACTTGTCTCTGTCTTGATGTACAGCGTGATCTGAAAGCCTGCAAAGAAGAGGGCTGCTTCCTCCCTGGGTTTTGTTCAGAATATAAGGTGTAAGGCTTTAGGGTTCATTAAAATGGTAACAGAGCCCAGCAGTTCCAGGCCACCGTGTTACATGCTGCCCGCAGGGCTTGTTAATGCAAGGTGCTCCCCTGTGAAAACTGCAGACATCCCAAGTTCAGCCGTACGGCTGTCAGTATGCAGGTGTGTGCACAGGAGTGTGCAGGCTTGCAGCAGGGCTGATTGGCAGCTCTGTAAGCTCCTCATAAAAAGATGTTGATGCATGAGCTGGAGGGCTGAGAAAGGTGCCATTCACTTACAAAGGGATCCGTCAGTACCCTTCAATACCCAGGGATCCATCAGTGTGCCGTGGCAGCCAGGAGGGCCAACTGTGTCCTGGGGTGCATCAAGCACGGCATCGCTAGTAGGTCAAGGGAGGTGATTGTCCCGCTCTACTCTGCGCTGGTGCGGCCTCACCTCGAGTACTGTGTGCAGTTCTGGGCACCACAGTATAAAAAGGACATGAAACTGTTGGAAAGTGTCCAGTGGAGGGCTACGAAGATGGTGAAAGGCCTGGAGGGGAAGACGTACGAGGAACGGCTGAGGTCACTGGGCCTGTTCAGCCTGGAGAAGAGGAGGCTGAGGGGAGACCTCATCGCAGTCTACAACTTCCTCGTAAGGGGGTGTCGAGAGGCAGGAGACCTTTTCTCCATTAACACTAGTGACAGGACCCGCGGGAACGGGGTTAAGCTGAGGCAGGGGAAATTTAGGCTGGACGTCAGGAGGGGGTTCTTCACAGAGAGGGTGGTTGCACACTGGAACAGGCTCCCCAGGGAAGTGGTCACTGCACCGAGCCTGTCTGAATTTAAGAAGAGATTGGACTGTGAACTTAGGCACATGGTCTGAACTTTTGGGTAGACCTGTACGGTGTCGAGAGTTGGACTTGATGATCCTTAAGGGTCCCTTCCAACTCAGGATATTCTATGATTCTATGATTCTATGATTCTACCCTTGGCAGGGACTTGAGGCTTGTTGTGCTGCCGGTTGTCCTGCACTGCTCTGCAGAGGGCTCATAGCAGAAATCTTGTTCTGAAAAGTGAGATCTAAAGCTTTTAAGCAAGGCTGTCACTCCAGACTTCCCTTGGGAAAGGAGAGGAGGAGAAAGGTAAGCTGGCGACTCAGGAGAGTGGAGTGGCTCCCAAGGAAAGTTGTAAAACAGCCTTTGTCTCGTGTCTGTCGTCACCTAGTGACAAAGAAGTTTGGCTTTATTATTATTCTTAAAAAGTGACGGACATTCAACAGTTGAAAAAAAGGTAAGTGTGAATCTTGTAGTCTGTCTGAAAACATAGGGGTCAAATTGTAATTAAAAAATCAAAGAGCAGTGGGGACTTAATGCTGCTTTGTGTGTTTATGAGCACGAGACTGCCTGGGCCTTGCCTGGCCTTGTGGTTAGCCCCTGGCTGGCAGCCTCGAGGGAGAACTTCTGGATTTTACCTTTGTAAAGCAAGGAGGGAGACTTACGTACAGGAGCAAGCACGTGGTCTTTTTTCAGAGACCACATCTTCAGAGTGGAGCGTCTGTGTTACAGGCACCGCTTGTGAGGGATCGCTCAAAGAACCCCGAGGCAGAGCAGGGAGGGCAGGGCAGAGCCTGGCAGGTCCTATTGCCTCTGGAGCACTGGGAAACGCTAGGAGGGCAGCCTCGGGTCCTGTTGTGCCCTGGAGGAGTGGCCTGGGTGGAGCGTGAGCTGAAATGGAAGAGCAGGATGGGGACATCATTTCTGATGTCCTTGTTCTTGAGTTGTCACTTGTGCGAGGTGAATCACTCAGCGTGCCAGGCCCTGCAGTCACATCCCTTCCTGTGTCTGACAGAGGGCAGGCATCGAACAGCCAAACGTTGCTGCCGTTTTGGGGCTTCCAGGGAGGAAGACACAGCACAGTAGGTGCTCCCTTTTTCTCTGTACTAGAGACCTGGAGGAGACATGCTATTTCTGGGAAAGATGAGGCTGAATTTTAGCTGCTGTGGTTGGTTTCTGTTGGGGTTAAGCCACCCCTTCCCACGGGCAGGCCCACCTTCTGCAGTCCCGTGCATGCACTGGGCCCTGCTGCACGCTGCCTGGGAGAGGCTGCGGTCAGAGCTGAGCTGCAGGCGAGAAGGGCTTTCCTGGGGCTTTGCCCTTCTGAGAAACCCCAGAGCCTTCCCATTCACCGTGTCCTGAATTGTCTTTCGGCACAACTGCTGACCCCACTCCTCCGGTGGGATCGCTGCCCTGAGGTGCCCCAGGTGCCTCACCTGGCTGCTGGGCGAGCCAGCAAAAAGCCACGTGTGGACCCCTGCCCAACTGAGAACCGTTTGTATCACTGCTGACAATCACCGAAAGCCATTTGAAATCAAAACACCCTTTAAGCACTGAGGATCTTGTAAGAGTTGAACACAGGCTTCTGCACGGCCCTACAGTCTGCCTGCCCTGTTGAC
This sequence comes from Aythya marila, assembly GCF_965140915.1. Classification (NCBI taxonomy): domain Eukaryota; kingdom Metazoa; phylum Chordata; class Aves; order Anseriformes; family Anatidae; genus Aythya; species Aythya marila. The sequence goes on from NC_139060.1 coordinate 2,379,197, forward strand.
AAGGAGCCTCACCCCCCGAGCAGGTCATGATTCTGCTTTTCCTCTCTGCCTGCCACCATGCAACTCCAACACTCGTGTAACTTATAGCAAGGCGGGACACGGTTTGCTCTGGGACTTTTCCCCTCAGCAGTGCTGCAGTGCTGCCTGCACTGCTCAGGGCAGCTGGCTCCGTTCTCAAGCAACACATCTCGACTCGTGTGGTGGAGAGCTCGGATCTTTCCAGACAGTCACTCAGGGTAGCAGTAGGTGGTGATGTCCTGGCCAAAGGGAGGTGGCGTTTCAGTGGGTGAAAGCAGTGCTGAGAATCATTTGTGACTGCAGTCAGAGCTTGGAGCACTCTGTGTGGGGTGGGACCGTGTGGGCGATGCCTCTCCAGGCGCTGGGACATCTTCCCTGGGCTCCTGCACCAGTCGGGCGGTATGATCTGACCCAGCTCATCCATTAAAGATTGCAAGGTGCTTGCCCAAAAGGGAGTTTGAGCACTGCTAATGGATCCTTTTGCTTTTGGCCTCTTTGCAACTGAAATTAGCTCCTGTAATTAAAGTATCTGCTTTGCACAGTCATTCTCTGCTGGAATAAAAAAGCCCTGAGGGGGGTTCTTTTATTTTCATGGAAAACAAAATATTACTGCTGTCTGGGCTCTATGGAAAGGGGATTTGTGTTCTCACTTTCACTTTTATCTGCAAAAAACTATTTTCTCTAGGCTCTGGCTTTGTGTTTCCCTGCTGTCACGTTCAATTAGGGGGCAGAACAGATGCCTGTTCCCCTGTCCAGTGGCTTTTACCCATAAGGTGTTTGTCTGCACACAGCATAAACCCCACTGCACCAAACTGGGGCTTCAGCAGAGCAGCTCTGTGCAGAGCCAACGTGCCAGCCAGTGTCAGGAGCATTTTTAAAAGGTCTTTGGGCTCGTTGGGGCACAGTGCTGTGCTCAAAACTATTTTCAGGGTACTGTTGAATGTAAAAGTATGCATTTAGTCCTGTTGAGCCTTCCTTGATCGTTCTTCTTGAAGCTCTCCAGAGTATTTAGTGGACAGACCAGTACTTTGGCCGTTGGTTAAGCAAGTAGCAGGCATAATAAAACCCACCCTCATCTAACAGAATGTGCAACCTTTCTCCCTCCAGGATGGAGAGGTGTACTGCATAGATGCCCGTTTCTACGGCAATATCAGCCGCTTCATAAACCACCTCTGCGAGCCAAACCTCATCCCGGTGCGGGTCTTCATGTCGCATCAGGACCTCCGCTTTCCCAGGATCGCCTTCTTCAGCACGAGGCACATAGAAGCCGGAGAAGAAATTGGGTAGGTACCGCCCGGGGGTGGCTGCCCGAGGGACAGAACTGCCCAAAGAGCCACAGCTCAGCCCAGGGGCTGGAGCACGTTGCACGTGGCTCATAGTACTGGTACTAGTAGGGCTCATAGTGCTGGTACTGGTCATGCGTGTTGGTCTGAAGGAGGCAGGGAGGGGGTCCTCTCATGGACATCTCCGTTGCCTGCTGCAGTGTGTCCCTGGTGTCCCACCTACGTGAATTTTGGAGCAGTGCACAGACGAGCAGCGAGTGTAACTCCTACCAGCGGGAGGTCACTGGGGTTGGTGCCTTTAGGAGGCAGGAACGCAGCCGTCCCTGGGCTGGTCCTTCACTGCCTCTGTCCTGGCAGGATGGGAAGGATGCTGCCCTGGTGCCAAGCACTGGGACTGTGCCAAGGAATATGTAGTGGCCCAAAGTGCTGGTCTTGTGAAGCTGCTGCTCCATGTGTGTGCCCTGGAGTCCTAGGAGCTGTGCTGAGGTAGCAGTGTTCCCTTTTTGCAGTGTTTCCCCCAGGGACAGATCCCACAGCCTGCCTGTCCCCGTCTTGTTCACCATTCTGGTCTTTGCTGTGGGAGTTTCTCCGTGTTTTTGGCTAGGACGCATAGTGCTCAGCTCTGCTCAGGAAACAGGCCCTGGGTGGCTTTATCCAGCAGTGGGACTGAAACAGAAAACAAAACTCCGTGGATTTGGCTCAGGGTAGTCTCTAGGTGTGATGGGGAGGTTCTGCACAGAGCTAGGCACCTGAATTTTTCTCTCTCAAACCCCTTCCTCTGCAGAGGGCCAAAAGCTCTGCTGCTCCCATGTTTGCTAGCCCAGCCGTGTCCCCAGGGTCCCTGGGGTCCTGCAGCACAGTGTCCCCTGACGCTGAATTGCCCCAGGTGCTGCCAACCCCAGCTTCTGGTGCAGATGCACAACCCCTTTTGCTCCCGATCGTTCCTTCATTGCACATTGCAGTGACCCCGTTTTCTGTCTCTCTCTTGCAGCTTCGACTACGGCGACAGGTTCTGGGACATCAAAGGCAAGTTCTTCAGCTGTCAGTGCGGTTCACCCAAGTGCAAACACTCGAGCTCAGCGCTGGCCCAGCGGCAGGCGAGCACCTCGTCCCAGGACACGCAGGAAAACGGGCTCCCCGACACCAGCTCTGCCACAGCAGCCGGCCCCTTTTGAGGCTCCGCTCCCCAGAGACTGACTTGTTTTAACCCTATAGATTCACATACTGTCTGAATTTCCATTTAAAGAGAGAAAACCCGCTCAAGGAAAACCAAGGGTTCGTGACACTTAGGGCTGTGCCACCGACTGTTACTTGAGGAATAAGTGAAAGCAAATTCCACCTCCGTGGCGTTGTTCTCCCCTCCCCGGTCCTGGAAAGCTGCTGGTTTTTACAGTGCGTGCCGAGGGGTGGCTGTTGCGTTTTTTTTCCATGCAAGCTGTCCCGGCCTCCGTCTCTTAATGTGCAAAGTGTTGTCAGAGCCAAGGGAGAGCTGCCCGTCCTCCGAATATTGTTAATTGAATGGATCGCTCATGCCAAGTCATCTCCAGTTCACTTGTAATAAACTTTGAGTACTTGATGGGACTTTCTTTCTAAAAGCCGGGGGGAGTGGGGAGAGGGAGGGAGGTGCTGGCGGCCGCTTGTCTTGGCACAGCCCCACGGCAGGGTCTGCTGCTTGTTTTCGTTGGTTAGTTTGGGGTTTATTTTTGGTTTTTAAACAAACCACCTCAAATTTCTCCCGCATCTCGCAGGACGTTGCGGTGGGGCCTTTCCCTTGGAGCTAGAGGGCATTTCTAACCAATGCCTCCTTGTTACCAAATTCACTGGCTTTTTTTTTTTTTTTTCCTCTTCTGATGAGACGAAATCCACAGTACTTAACCCCCTTCAGTCCCCGTCTCTCCCGAGCCGACCAGGGACGTCCCTCAGGCCCTGCTCCCGTTCGGCTGTCTCCGTTAGAACCAGCTCCCGGCTGCGCCCTTGGCCGCGTTACAGTTTCAGTGTTCGCTTCGTCGGTGGAAGGATCTCCCTCTCCTGCCGCATTAACAGCTGTGGAGAGGAAAGGTTGAAGGGGATTGTACAAGACACTAACTTCTTAAGAAAACCGGTTTTCTTTTTTAAAGATAAAGCGGATGATATATATATTATAGAGAACCTCGACTCGCGTCTGCCGGCTGGGGCGAGCAGCAGACAGGACATGTCGCAGCGAGAAGATCCCGGATGCCACCAGCTCGTCCGTTCCCATCACTTTTCTCAACGCTGGGCACCTTCAATTAATTTTTAAGCCACATGCTATGAGGTTTCAATAAACTGATTTATTTTTTACCATTACTGAAACATTGGGGACTAGCATTAAAAAAGGAAAAAAAAAAAAACACAAAAAAAATACACAAAAAAAAAACACAAAAAAACACAAAACAACAAAAAAGAAACCACAAAACAAAACGGTGCTGATTCTGGTGTGATTTTTGCTCACCACGTGAATATAAACTATCAATTGTATAAAAAGAACAAAGTGATTTTAGTATAAAATGCAGGAAAAAAACACAAAACTTTTTTTAAATTGTTAGTATTGTAGTGTGAATAAATTTGCCATCACCTTTTGTGTGGTGGCTGGGCAGGTCATTATCTTAATTTTTTTTTTTTGCATATATCTTTAAATACTGTAATTAGTGCAGTAACAGTTTTTTTTTTGTTCATCTCTTCTAGAACATTCATAATGCCGTCATGTTTATTATTATTATTTTTTTCTGTTAATGTTTTTGACAGTTTTAAAGGAGCAGCCTTTTGGCTCTGATCATTTTCTTGTTCTGTTTTCAATGAAATCAATAAAAAAAAAAAAAAAAAGTGCTTTAAAATGAGTTTGGCCTCTTTTTGCCCGCAGCGCTGCCAGCACGTGGGGGCTTGTCCCGGAGCCTGGGGCTGGGGTCCTGAGCCCTCGGCTCTGGGCTGCTTTTCCCATCCTTGGGCCTGAAAGGAAAAGAAGAAAATGAGCAAAAAAGAAAAAAGATAGTAAAAAAGTAAGCCTGGCTGCCTGGGTGGGTTTGTTGGCTGGTTTGTTTTTAAATTTTGCGTTATCTTGAAACCCTAAAGTCGTGAAATCCCAAGCTGCTGGGGATCCTGGGCTCTCGCTGGGGGTGTGCAGTGCCGCCCCCACCTCCTGCCCTGCCCAAGGTAGAGGAGCCCCCATGGCACCGTCAGCTCAGGTGGGGGCCAGCATGCGCCCGCCTTCGCTTTGGGGTAAGTTTGGGGGCTTTCCTCTTTATTCACAACCCCTTTGGCCGTTTCCTGGAGCTGGGAGGAATCCCAAGGCTTTGTGCAGCCTCTCGGGGCTGTTTTTGGAGGATTTGGCCTCCCTGCGGTGCCGCCAGGTGCCCCGTGGTCCATTGGAGGCTGCCCCTGAGCCCAGCGGCAGGTGCCTTAGCACAGCCACCGCGCTCTGCCTCCCCAAATTTGTGGCTTCAAGAAGTACTGAGCCCTCCAAGCGATGGGCACTCAATGGCTCATAGAAACATCTGTCAAATATTGTTCCACAGGGGGACAGGGAGGAGCGGGGGGGGGGGTCTCAGAAGGAGCCGTTGTCATCCCAAAGCCTCGACGTCCCCTCGTCCTCCCAGCTGGAGCCGGGCAGAGCGGCTGCTGCCAAACCTGCTCCAGGCATTGAAATGCAAAGCCCCGTGGGTGGAGAGGCCACAGGGCCCCTGTCCCCATCCCTGTCCCCATCTGCTGACTGCTTTGGGAAAGTCGCAGCTTGCAAAGTTGCTGCTTCTGGGGCTGCTTTAGATGGGAGATGGAGCAATGCTGCACCCCAGGCCGAGGTGGGGTGGTGCTGTGCCCATTTCTCACCTTCCAAATGTTGCCCCCTGCCCCAGGACGTGGCTTTGCCAAGCACCGTGTCCAAGCAGCGAGCAGGGATGTTTGGGGCTGTTGGGTTAGGATGCACCATGAGGGTTTCTTGCAGCGTTTCCCTTGCACCCAGGTCCCATGGAAAAGCCCTTCCAGTGGTGTGGACCAGGAGAGGGAGCTCCCACAGCGCTTTTCCCTGCATTGCACCAAGACTTTGGGGATGCCTCCAGTGGCTCCGACCTCCCCCAGCTCCATCCCAACGCTCCTGCTTTGCTGTTATCCCCATTTCTCCGTGTGGATTTGCTTGGTTGTGGAAAAGGTAAAATCCCTAAATCATTGAAGTCTGGAGGCTGGAGGGTGGTTGGTCAATAAAATGCATCGTCTGTGGGCTTTGCTGGACAAGAAATCCCAGGTTTGCAGGTTTGGACTTCCAGGGCTGCTGCAGGAACTGGCCGCAGCTCCCAGGGGAGCCGCGCAGGACCCCGCAGACACCGACGTGCCCAACGTGGAGCCTGTTTAATTGTGGGCCAACACTAATTACAGTAACACATTCTGATATTGTATAATTAAACATAATGAAAATAATTGGCTTTAACTGAAGGTGAGAGGTGGAAAAACCGTGGAGAAATCCAGCCTCTGAGCGTTATGTCCCCAAATCTGTGATCTTCCTGGGGAAGGGCGTGGGGAATGCCGGTGTTCGGGGGCTCTGCCTGCCCTGAAGCCTGGGCAAGGCTCCACATTTGATGCCCGTCAGGGCAGCACTGGCCGGGATTTTAGTAGGAATTTTTCCTGTTTTTGTCACACCGATGGGGCCTGAGTCGGCGATGCCTGTGGGCAGGGGGATGTGGAAGGGCAGCTGGATCCTCGCCTGATTTATTGGGAGGGTTCCTGCAGCAATTCCAAATTTTGATTTTGCACCTCTGCCAAAAACAGGCATTTGTTTACAAAACCAAAAAATGGCTCTTTTGGTTTAACCACACTGTTTGGGATTAAAAGGCTGAAATACATCAGCTTTGCGAAACGTGCTCCCAGGCAGAACGGGGCTGTGTGGGGCTGGGCCTGTTGGTGGGTGCTTCATTTGGAGGGATGCAACTATTTTAATGTTAATACCATGCCTTGCAGCCTGCAGCTAAGCTTTGGAGTTAATCAATGGCTCCTTACGAACCACTGGTACAAAGCCTTCGCTGTGCACGCCCTGGGCTGCCTGAGGAAGTGTCTGCAGCTCTGGTTTTGCTTCTGTTTAAGAGCAAGATCTCTTTTCAGGCAGTGAGAGTATCTGATCCAGGCTTTGCTCTCAAGCTGCTGTGTGCAGCATTGCTTGTGGCGTTTGCTGGCACCAGAGGATTTCTTTTCCTTTTCCTTTTCCACCACCAATGCTCCCCTTGGTTCCACTTAACATGCAAAGAGAACTCCAATGATTCATTTGCTGTTTCCTGGGGATTGTGGCACCTGGTGTGCGGTGCTTTGGGGCATCCCCAGGGTCGTGCAGCTGCCCTGGGGCCTGGTGCTGGATGTGGGCCCTGAGCTGAGGTGGGAAGGGGGATGTGGGACCTGCTGATGGTGACGTGGAGAGGTTGTGTGTCCCACAGCATCCCGCAGCATCCTGCATTGTCCACGCAGCCAAGAGGAGGGGAATGGGGCAGGAAGCTCCATCTCACTGAGCTGCTGGGTTTGCCACTCTCCATCCCTGTGTGGGGCATCTCTGGGGGCCCCCATGCAGGATCAGGACCCTCCGGCCACCCAGCTGGGACCTCGGCACAGTGTTGGCTCTGGGGATGGGCTGCAAACCCAAGCAGCCAGCTTCATGGAGAGCTCAGGGAGCTCAGGGTGCTGCAAACCCTTTAGCCACCTAATTATTACACCTGGGTCAACTTAACGAGCCCACGGGGCTGATGGAGGGGAGCCACCCAGGCTGCGAGCTGCTGCTTTTGGTCCAGCCCCAGCGAGACACCTGCCATGTGCAGCTGGGCTGGCCCGATGGACCCAGGGGCTGTAACATCACTGCAGGGTCCTGGGGCTGGGCTTTCTCCTTGTGGCAGGCTCCCTGTGCCAGCAGCGCTGACCGCCCACCCCCAGGCAACCTGAGCGAGGGCGATGGTTGCCCTGGAGCAGGTGGGAGTTATCGACATCAGTGTGAGTTGTCATCCCACGCCTCACTCCTGAGCCTCTGCCAGGGCTGGAAGGGATATTAGTTTATCTACTGATAGCACAGAATATTCCCTTGGCTGCCGAGCGAGCTCCCTTATCGCCCCGCTCATTTCCTATCCAGCGCGAGGGCTGCGATGAGGAGCTGTGGTCCCTGGCCTGGCCCCAGAGGCTGGGGGAGGCCTCGGGAGCCTTGTGTGAGGCTCAGGCTGAAGGACTGCAAACGTGCGGGGCAGTGGGAGCAGTGGGACAGCCCTCCCTCCCCCAGGTGACCGCACTGAGGGACCGGCTGCCCAGAAGGACACTTTGCTGGATGCTGCCTCGTGCCCACCCGTGTCCTGCAAGAGCCGTGCGCCGTCTGTTCCTACCCCTCAAGGGCAGCCCAACAGCCCCTAGCAGCAGTGAAATGCCCCCCACGCTCAGAGAGTTGGCATTTCTAATGCAAAATGGCCCCCCAGCCCCTCTTGTATGGGTGGGGAGGTGGAAGGGAGGAAACCCAGGCAGCAAGTGGGTCCCAGCTGTGTTGCACCCTCACCAGTATGAGCTCAGCACCAGCAAAGCTGCCCAACCATGGGGGGCTGTTATGAAACTCTTACCACCCTGGGGCCTGCAGGTCCCTGAGGGGAAGGCCCTGGCCTTGGCCCTTGCCCCCTCCCAGGGATTCCTGGGTCTGGGGTATTCATGCCCTAAGGCTGCTACCCCCGTTATTGAGCCCCATGTTTGGCTGGGACAAAATTCATCCTTAGAGCAAACCTCCCCAGCTGACCCGCTAGGAGCAGGGCATCAACGAAGGAAGCCAAGGTTTGTTTAAATACTTGGAGCTCTGCTATCTAACAAGAATGACAAGAGATTACATTACGACAAGGGCCGGCTATTTTAAGAGGGAGCCATTTGCCAACTTTCCTGCAGAAGTCTTTAATGCTGCTGCAGGAATAGAAAGCGTTGGACACATATGGATCCTACACGCCCAGTTAACCACCAACGATGGGTTTGCAAGAGAAATGAAATGCCTCTGAGCCCAGGCAGAGGAGGGTGCGTTTGGGCTGATTTTAAGGAGGAGGGTGGTGAGAGGGACTGGAACTGGGGCAAGGAGCTGTGGGGACTCCAAGAAGGGGGAGAAGCCCCACCTCCATTTAGCTTTTGGGATGTTTCTCCCATAGCATTACCAGCTGGCCCTCTTTAGATGCAAATTAAATCTCATCCCACCCTGCTGCCACCCTCCTGGGGATGCTTTTAAATAGAGGTGCTGGGGAACTGCTTCTTGTTGTGTGGTGGTGGCTGGTCCAGGCTGGGTTCTGCTCTGGGAGTGTGGGGTCTGTGGGAAGCCCTACGGCTGAACTAGAGGTAAGATGAGGATGTGTAGTGCTGATAAGGTGAAAAATATGCAGATTTGAGGCTAGGAGTCATTTTTGCTTATGGGTTGCCTGCTGCATCATGTGCATCCCTTGGGAGCACCGGTAGGTGGGTGGCTGGAGCCCACCAGGCTGGGGATGGAAAGCACCCGATTATGGGCTGCCTCCCTGTCCTGCGGAGGAGCCTCCTTCTGTATCCTCTGAGCAAGGCTGATTTAAAGGGTGATGTATCTGTCTGTTGTCTGTAATGATTTTTATTTTTTTTAAAACAATAAATAAATAAGAAATCAGCAATCTTTGCCTGAAAAAGGCAAAGCAATAAGCGAGAAATCACTGAGGTTTTTTTCTTCCTTTTATTTTTATAAGATATAGCAGAAATGAAATAATTGTGATGGCTAAACAATAAACGCCTTCTGTGTGGCTGACTTTTATTAGATAAGTCCTACATCAGTGGGACTTCATATTTTAGGGTGGACAGAAGATATTCCACCTGAGCAACAGCAATTAGTGCACTTGGCTTTGTTGCTGTGCTTTGTAAATATAATTCGGAGCAGCAGCTAAGCAGATAAGCTTTACCCAGACATAATAAGATGAACATCCTTCTCTTCTGCCTCTGCCGGGATGAGAATTTCTCTCTAGTTGTGCATCTGCTGGGGGAAAATAGCTGGAATAAATTGCTGAGAAACTTGTGAGCAGCAAGCATGGACTGCAACATTAGCAAAATTGCTGTGTAAATGAGTTTAAAAAAAATACTTGGGAGGGTGTTCTCATTTATACATCGAGCATCCCTTTGAGACAGACTTGGACAGGGAGAGGCCTGGGGAGCTGTGTGGCTGCAGGGGCAGAGGGTGATGTCCTTGCCTCAGCCCCCCCAATAAAAGGGGGCTGGGGGGGTCCTTTGCCATCACAAGGCCCTGCTGCTGGGTTTGGGTTCATAAAAGCCAAGGCTTTGGGGCCAAACTCCTGGAGAGGTTGGGATTGAAAGAGGAAGCTTGGTGACATTGGGGTCTAAGAGGACCAAGTGTGATTTTTTTTTTGTTTTGTTTTTAAAACTAGCCTTGAAAGCATACCCCAATTGTTTGGGTTGGAATACATATGTATATATTTTTCTTCACCTCTCAAAGTATTATTGCAAACTTCATCAGCTTCTCACAGAGAAGGGAACACCAAATTCTCTGAACTTCCCATCCTTGTCTCTCAATGTAGCATGCCCACAGGTAGTTGTGGTGCTGATCCCCTGGGCAGGGTGTGCTCTGGGTCGCATGGGGGGGCTGCTGCATCCCCACCTCCGTGGTTCCCTGTGGGCTGCTGCCCTGGGCACCTTGGGGGGCTCCAGAGGGCTGCCCTGGCGGGACCCCCAGTATCAGCACCTGCCCTTACAGGTGAGCAGCCTTCCCACCTGCTATGACCTCTGCTTCAGGGCTGCTCTAGGTGCTTCTTCTATGCAGAACTCCGGTTTATATGGACCGATGCACCTTTTCCTCTGCAGAAGCACAGCCCTTGTGCCTGGATGATGACAGCCCCTGCCTCGCCAGCAGGTGCTTGCCAGACCCACTGCTCCTGCAGGGCCATGCTCGCTGCCCCTCGTCTGCCCTGGCTCTGCGTAGAAAGCTTCCCTTTGGTAAGAAGGCATGTTGTTCCAGATGCGGGCTCAAGGTTTGAATAAAGCTCTACAATTAAATTACAATAGCTATTAAAAAGAAAGAGCAGGACTCTAATTCTCCCTGTGCTCTGAGCATCCGGTTTCTTTAAACAAAAAATTGAAACCCCTGGGGAGGGCAGTCAGGAACTGGTTACCTAAGGCACGCGAAGCCACTGAGCTGACTTCTCTGTGCACGTCCTTGGAAGTCACGGCAGGCAGCAGGGCTTTGTGCTGAGGAGAGCAAATGCATCCTGCAAAGTGCTGCAGTGGGACTCCTGGCTGGTGCTTGAGGTGCTGGGAGAAGCCCTGGTGTTCAAGGGAGGCAAGGGGAGAGTGCTCTGTGCCCTTGCACCCAACAGGTGCCACGCGAAGCAGAGTGAGGCAGGGATGTAGCTGAAATGGTGGGAGCAAAGCTGATGCCCAGGTTGGAGGGGACAGATGGACAGCATGTGGATAGAGCTGACTCCCTGCTCACCCACACCTGATGTGAAGCTTGTAGCCAAATCTTTGGGCAGCCACAGAGAACGTGTTTGGTTCTTGTAGAAACATCACAGGCCCCCTGTACTCAGTGAAACACCTCAGAGCACGTGGAAGCTGCTCTGCAGCGCTGGCTTGGAGCAGTCTCTGCTGGGACAGTGCTTTGTGCTGGCTTGGATGGGCTGCCCAGGGAGGTTGTGGTGTCACCTCCTTGGGGACCTTCAGGGACCACCTGGATGTGGTGCTGGGCAGCTTGCTTGGGGTGGCACAGCGGGAGAAGGAGTTGGGCCAGTAGGACCTGAAGAGCCCCCAGCCTCAGCTGTGCTGTGAAAAGAGAGGAGGATGAAGAATGGGATGGGAATTTGGGGCCAGTGCTGCCAGGTAATGCTGTATTGAACAGTGATGTACAACAGACCCCACAGCGCTATTCTCAAATTACGTGTAGGAAAACCACCAGGCCAGGACCTGGGGTTGGTTAAGCTCTGATTTCCCCAACCTTCCTGCGTGGCAAAGAAGCAGCAGCTGCCAGATGGAGGCTCCAGGGAAGCTCCTGGTGCTGAGCCCCGTGTGCCCCGGTGTCATTGCTGCCCCATGGACCAGCCTGAAGGGGATGCAGTGCCCAGTCCTACCAGTGCTGGGCAGGGGATGGGGACAGCAAAGGGGTCACCAGGAGCTGCTGCCTCCCTGCACCGCGGGGGAGGCGATGAGCCAGACCCGAAACGTTACGTTTCTCTGGAACAACAGTTTTGCTGCATATTGGATTCTGTTAAAGGAATTCAATTTAGAAAACATTATGCCGGGGAGAGGAGGAGAAGGGCAAAACATTATGGCTAAATAATTTCAATTAACCATTCCAGACCTTTCTTGCTAATTCAGTTGAAATAAGTGCTGCCTGCTCTACGGGGCTGCAGAAGGGAGATGGGATAGCTCCAGCGACGTCCCTCGGCTGGTGGAAGTCAGCGTGGCTGGACACAAGGCTGTGTTGTTCTGGCCTTACTGAGCCTTCCTTCTTGAGGAAAAACAGAAAAATCTGGACTGTGAAGTAGTGCTTGGGTGCACTTCATGCAGTCAGTCCTTGCTGCCACTTAACTTGGTGCATATTAAAATTTTCGAGCTAATTCTTAGATCAGTGTAAACATCCAAGTACTGTCTGAAACCAGACAAATTATTTTGCTCAGTTCTGCTTTGGAAGAACAACCCAAAGCCAAATATGAAGCTTTACCAGAAGGTTTTGGCAATCAACCATGATTTTTGAAAGCTAGTAGGTACTCACAGCAAAAGTTAAGCTAGCTGCTCGGATTGATTATTCTTCATTGACCTTTTAGGCAGCTGCCCTTGGTATTAAGAGAGACACAGCTGTCAGGCAGGTCTCCTGACCCAGCGGTGTTTCAGTCCAGTGCTCAGGTTTGGGTGACAAATATTTGCGTATGCTGAGAATTCCTGGGATTTCAGCTTAAAAACCAAAGGAAGCTGAATACACATGACAGCACAGAAAGTGTTGTCAGGCCTTGATCTCCTTCTCTGGGCTTGTCCCAGGCTTCAGTGCCACCATTTCTCTGCCAGCTCAAATTTCTGTAGGGAACTTCTTGCCAGCCAGCTCTCATTCTTTCAGTCCCTCTCTGCGATATCCTGAAGAAACGAGACTGACCGGTTGAAAATAGCTCTTCTCAGAATGTTTATGTCTCCCCTACTCACTTGTGTAATAAGTCTTCCTCCTGGTTGTTTTCCTTTCTTGTGCTTAATTCTTTCTTGTCCTTAATTCTGACCATGAATTCTCTGGCTCAAAGGCCACGTGGCTTTGTAAATTCATGAACTTAGAGCACGAGTGAGCCTCAGCCCTGGTTACTGATGCGAATAACCATGGGGGATGTGGTGCAAGCTCTCAGATCTTTCAGTGTCCTCCTTCTACAGCCCTGTGGAAAATGCTAATTTTCTGCTTGTTCTCTTCAATCTATCAGATTTCTTCTCTTCCATTTTTCCATCTTCCCATTCTTCAACCTCGGATTTGCTTCGCTCCTCTCACTTATGTGGCTTCCTTCCATAGCTGCTTGTGAAGAAAGTTCTGGATTTACCCTTACTGGGAGTCTGGGGTTTTCTGACCCTGTGCTGCTTGGGATCTGCTGGAGCTCAGTATTTAAGGACAAAATGCCACTACCTCTTTTGCAAAGAGGTTAACAAATGGCATTGGCTCTAGGGATTTTGCTCTTCTGACCCCTTAATCTCCCATCACCTGCCCCACCATCCACCCAAACCCAGATGGGTTTCCTTACAGGCTGTGCAGTTTTCTCTCCTCTGGTTTGAATGATCCAGGGCTCTTGATGCCGGTTCATGCATCTTTGCTCTGCCAGGGAGATGCAGCCTGGAAGCTGTCAAGGAGGCTCTTTCAAGAGCACTTTAAAGCAGAAATGAAGCTGGTGCCTAAAGAGTAGATAGGACTAATGAAGCTGTTTTATCTTTGCTGGCTGCATCTATATGGGGTGGGGGTAAGGGGAATCCTACTGTGTGTAGCAAACACATGTAGGGCAAAGCAGTTAATAGGATGAAAATGAAATCAATACCCAGGACTTAATTAAGAAGCTGTTTTTATTCATGTCCCAGGAGAAAGAACCCCCAGATCAGAGATGCCGAACAATTACCAGGTCGCTGTCATACACAGGCTGTGTTCTGCAGGCCACTGACAGCCCAGCAGCCTTACTGAATGTAATTTTCCACGGTCTTCAGTAGATAACGAAAGGAGAAAGCAGTGAGGGAGGAAACAAGGATGCAGTCTGGTGGGGCACACAGCTCTGGGAGCTGCTGAGTTACAGAGAGATCTGGGTTTAGTCTGTGCCCCCCAAGTCCTATCCATGATGTCTGCAGGATTCCTGCAGGGAGAACATCGCCCTGGGTGAGGGGAGCATTCAGAGGGCTTCAAGGTGGGATAAGGAGGGAACAGCAAGAGTGCATAATGCTTTTCTTGGAAGCTATGAGCTCTCTTGCAAAGGAAAATGAGCCTGATGTTTGTTTCTCAGTGAAGTGAAAAATGAAGCTGTGCCTGAGAACTAATCCTCTATTAAACTGTCTGAAATAGGAACTGTAAAGACCTCAGTGAAGAGAAATATTCTAAACAGTGAGTTGAGCTGCTTGTTTTTTGCGTGTTATTGGATGTTGTAGAATCAAGAAAACAACAATTTTTTGATCAAAAGAAATATATATTTTTTTGAGGGGGTTCTACTTGCTTATAAACAAGTGAGGCAGTTGGAATGGTTGGGAACAGGGATAGATGAAAAGTGTGCCCAGCAGTGGGAGCATGGTGCTGGACCTGGTGTTTGCAGGCTGACTTGGCAGGGGCAGGCTGGCAGTGAAACCAAGAGGAGCCAAGCTGGGCACTTTTCTGCTGGTCTTTTCTACCCTTCTGGCAGGGGACAGGGAGGTGAGTGGGCAAAATGATTGTGCTTCTTCCAGACATTCTCCCTTTCTCAAGTGTGAATCAGTCAGAGCAAGGCTTGCGAACTTGCACGTGGATTGTTTTGCGTGCAACTCGTCCCCCACTTGTGCCCTCTGCTGCTGTTGGTATCTGAGAAAAAGGTCAGGTCCTCATTAACACTTTCAGGACCACACTTTCTACAAGGCTCCTCTGAGTGTTTTGGGGTAGAACTACCAACCTGTGTGGCTACGGCTTCCTGCCCAAGTCCTCTTCCTCCCCAGGTGCTGGGGAGCCTGTCCCTGTGGTGTCTGGGGGTGGTTGGATGGGGCTCACTGGGGCTACTGCCACCTCCAGCCCTGCTGCCCATGGTGGCTGGGGAGGTGTTTAGAGAGGGTCATGATCCTGGCAGCACCGTGAGCACATGGATGTGCCATTGCCCTCTGCTTCTGCTCAGCTCAGGCTGCTAACCCAAGTGGTGATCCTACCAAGGATGCTTTGAAGCCACTGCCAGACCTCATGTTGCTGCACAGGAGGTGCCACCAACCTCACTGGGCTCAAATACCCAGTGAATAAAGTCCTGCTCCCACAGCAGCTCCCTTTTGACCCCTTCCCAGTCAAAAAGAGCGAGCTGGCTGCTGTGCACTGAGCCCTTCTGGCCACCAGACAGCTCCTGGTCCTGGTGGTCTCAGATCAGCTCTTGGGGGGCTTTGGAAAATGGCCTCGTGGGGAGGCAAGGTGACAGCAGTGCTGGTGGCTGAGCTGACTGCCCTGCACGTTTCTGTTCCACCCCAGTGATGAGCCTTCTAGTTTTTGCTTCCTGGGAGATGTCAAGTGGGCACTGAGTCCCCATTCCCTGGCAGAGCAATGTACCCTCCCCTGAATGCTAGCGCGCCGTAATTACTGTGTTTAACTTGTAGAGATGCCAGTACCAAGGAAGCTGGCTGTACATTTGTATTTCACAGCGGAAAATTTTGAACAGTGGACACCCTCATATGACAGGAACGTGGGGCCTCACCTCCTCCCCATGGAGGGAGCAGAGCCCGCAGCGGTGCTGTGCTCATGGAGGAGTGCTGAGCAGCCCCTGCTGCATCTGGTCTAAAGGTCCTGGGTCAGGTAACTGCTGAGAAACTCTTGGGATGTTAAAGGAAACATCAAGCAGCTGGACATGAAAGGCTTATGCTGGATGCCCTGCCTCTGCTCAGCCTGCCTTCCTCAGCTGGGCATTGAACCCCACTTGCTCCTCAGTTTTCTTTCTCCAGGAAAAGTCCAAGTTCCACAGCACATTGAGATGGGGTACCTTCCAATGAGAGTAGGACAGTGGGGTTTGCATTTTTTTTTCCAAATCATGAAAGATTTTCTGTAATTTTAAATTCCTGGACATTTTCTCTGCTTCCAGAAAACCAAGTGATGGCCCAGGAGTGTTTTCCTGCAAGGAGCAAAAAAGCCATGAGCTCAGACCTAACTTTTTGAAATACATCTGACCTCCTTTTGAATTCCCATGGGTTTTCTTAATGACATCATTTTTTTTTTTTCCCCAGTCTTGCAAAGAATTTAACTTTAGTCAGGGAAAAAAAATGCAGAGCTCTGTGTTAGTCCAAGCAGTGGCCTCCCAGGGAAGGAAGCAAACCAAAGCATTTGAGGGGTCATTGTCATCCTTGGTCTTGTGTGGGGCATCACCTTCCTGTCTGCCCCTAGTCTGGAAACAGCAAATATGGGCCCTGGGTGGGTTGGATGATGCCCATCACCGTGTCCTTGGTGTCACTGTCACCTCTGGGAGCTACAGCAGTGTCAGCAGGGTGGCCCCACAGCTCTCCCAGAGATGCAGAGTGCTGCAGTAAGCAGGGGCTGATGTCTCAGCAACAGGCACACAGCTCCTGAAGGTGTTCATGAGAATTCAAGGACCCCTTCTGACCACTGGCCTCCATTTGCTGCCGAAATTCAGGCAAGAAAATGGGCCTCCTTGTCCTAACTCTGATTTACTTTTTTCTTAACTTTATTTTTATTATTTTTTATCTGTTATTCTTGCCAGTTCTTGTGATGAGAAATTGTTAGCAGCAGTTTTTCCTCTAATTACTTTTTTTTTTTTTTTTTTTTTTTTTGGCAATGCTGGGCCTTTTCTGCAGCACTACCCACTGAAAAGCTTGATCAGCTTTGCTACAATTAGGCACTTTCCTTCATTTATGGGTCAGTCTGTGCAGTTCAGGCACACACAGCTGTATACAGCAGGGTTTGGAAATACCAACTCTTCAGACATCTGACTTTCCTTGTGATAAATGTTTGGTTGTGGCATGTGCTCTGTTTGCTGATTGAAATTATTTTCTCTGTAATAGAAGCTCTCAGTGTCTCTTCTAATGTGAGGAGGAATAATTAAGTCCTCTTGGTAATGCAAATAAATAATGTCATTGGAGAGTCTTGAGTGCATCATAAATCATCAATGCTGTGTTCCTGAGATGCCACATCCTTGTGTCCTGGTGCTGAATGATTGCAGCAGGGTTTTATCATGAGTCGTGTACTGATCACCTGCTGGCCCCTAATGCCACCTCTAATGTCACTGCCTGAGGAGGTCGGTGGTGCTGTGGTGTCCCTGAGGCAGTGGCAGTTTAAGTGATGGAGCATCTCAAAGGGTGTGACCACATTTCATTTCCAAACAGCCCTGCAATGGAGAGATGCTGCCATTGCTCCATCTGCACTGAGGTGCAGGCACTGTAGGCCTAGTCCAGGAAAATCCAGTCCTATGTTATAATTAAGTTTATATACAAATCTATAAGCACGGGGATATTTCTAAAATATATAGCATTTTTTTATTATTATTATTTGAGCCTTTGAAATCCATACTGAGCATCCGGGCATGAGATCTTTTTCCATTGTGCTTATTCCTCAAGTCATAGCCTACACGCTCTGCCCTTAGGGCAGGCCTTCTCTGGGGGTTGGAGGGGGTGCTGCTGGGCCTCTGGGATGCAGCAACCCGGTGCTGAGAGCATCAGGAGCACCCTGTGGAGTGAGGTAAGTGGGAGGGGAAGTGCCTCATCTGCAAAGCTTCTTGCTTAGAAGTGAGTGTGTGGTTCCTTCCTGTAGCATTGTGCAGGCTTGGGTAAGTCCAGGCATGCACAGAGGTGAGTGTTTAGAGCCATAGGGAGAATTTCTGGTGGAAACTCGGAGCCTTAAAGGCTTGAGGTGCCTCCAAGCCTGGGGAGCAGCTGAGCAGGGGGAGATGCTCACCTCTGCAGACACCTGGGGCCATGCAGATGTCCCTGAGTAAGTGCCTTCACCAGTGGCTTCACCCTCATGCACTGCCAGGAGCTGTTCCAAACAGAGCTAGACACTTTCCTTACACCTCAAAATGTCTCTTTTTGCTTGTAGCTGTCTCCAATGACCTACAGCAGTTCTGTGGCTGGAAGCCAGCGCATGGATGAAAACCTCAGCTCGTCCCTGTGGTTGACCGTGAGGCAAAACCTCTGCTCCCCCCTGCTGAGGGGAAACCTCTCCGTGCAAAGCACCAGTGACTTGTTGCTGCTCAGAAAAGCTGCAGGTTTTTCTGAATGAATGCTAGCAGCTTCCTTCTGCTGAGACAGCCTAGCTTGTTTAGTCTGGCCCTTCTACGGAGTCTGGCACGTGAGCGTAGAAAGCAGCTGCAGGAGCTGCTCAGTGCTGCAGGAGCACACGGGCACCCGTCTGGCATGCGGGCTGGCTTCTGCATTGCCCAGCCCTGGGAAGGATTTCTTGGGTTGTGGTGGGGAAGCTGGACCCATCTGTGGGGATGAGAGCCCTGGTTTCCCTGAGGTCAGTGTTGCAGGAAGGAGAGTGCCCAGGGGGCAGTGGGTGCTCTGCTCCTGCCTGCTCCTAGCGCTTGTGGGAATCAGCAAGGAGTGGCCAAATGTCTGGGCGTACTCCTAAAGAGACGTCTGTTCGGTCTGAGGATGCAGAACTCAGCACCAGCCCTGAGGCCCTGTCTTGTGCTCCTGATGGAGCCGTAACCAGAGCTCCTCGGAGATGTTCCCAATGCCCAGGAGAGCTGAGGTCCCTGCACTGGGCAGGTGGTTGCAAATACCCCCCAGCAATTTCCCTTGCAAATCATCCATGCCTTGAAGCATTGCATAAGCCAGAAACTGATTCTGTTCTGAAGGCTGCCATGCTGTGTGCTGGGGTTGTGCTGGCTGCTGAGCACAGGGAGAGAGAGGAGGCAAACCTGACACTTCCCTGTGAGGGATGGTGGCCCCAGTGGCCCTGTTGTGGCCACAGAGCAAGGCGAGCGGAGCTTCAGTTCTGTCCATGCTGGAGCAGAGGGCGCTGGAGCCCGAGGAAAATCCTGGGGCTGCAGCCAGCAGCCCCAAGGACAGATCCTGGGCTCTGTGGCTGGGGCAGCTTCCGCAGGATGTCTGCTTGTTGTGCTCATCGTGACGGGCAGTTTTCCCCTCAGCGAGGCTGGTGGCTGTAGTATCAGGCTGGGCAGCATTTTTCCTCCAAGACAGATCCCCACCTGCTTCCCTGCAACTCTGGGTTTCCAGCCTCTTCCCCTGGCATCCTGCATCACCTCAGAGCAGCTTCCTTGCCAAAGGGAACAGCACCTTAAATAAAACCCAACTGGCTGCCTCTGTTTGTTGTACTCAGGGCCATCACTGGGTAGTCCTCTCAGTCCATATGTGCCTGTTCTGTTACCTGAAGAAAATCTTTAGAAAATCTCGTTCCTTCTTGAATGCAGTGATCTTGGCCTGCTGACTGTTTTTCTCCTGTGACCTTTTGGGTTGGTTTTTAGGCTTTAACACGCTTCTGTTTGGCTGCAGGATGTCCCTGTTGCTCTAGCTGCAGGGGGGCTTCATCACGACAGTCCTGCACCCACAATGTGCAGAAATGTGACCCCTGCGTGGGCCTTGGCCCTCTGCTGCTCCTGGCAAGGACACAGCCCTGCTGGGGATGGGGACAGGTCCTGCTGGTCCCCTGCTGCTGCCATGGGCACCAAGCCCTGGGGCTCAGCCTGGGTGGCTGCTTTATAGGCTCACGGTGAGCGCAGCCCCATTAGCTCAGCGATTCTCTGGCCAAAGGCACAGCAGCCCTTCCATCCCAAAGGAACAGTACCAGTGGGATTTGCTCTGTTCCCTGCCTGTAGCTTGGATGGGTCCCCTGGGAAAGGAGCCAATGTCCCAAGTGATTCTGTGGCCTCGTAACCCAAATGTGTCCTACCAGGGAAGAGAGGGAGCAGCCCACTGCTTCATGTAATGCTTGTGCAGTGGGGATAAGTGATGCGTTTAAAGGATTAACTATTCCTTTCCCTTCCCTGGTCTTCTCTTTACCTTGACAGCCAACAGAGTGAGATAGAGATTGCTCTATCTTGTGTGTGACCACAAGAGATTAATTAAACAGTAAGCCCTAATTACCGAGGCTAAGGCTGGCCGATTTACCGTGCCTTGTAAAATAGCTGAATACTTAATTTACACTTGAATGTGGACATAACTTTGGCCATTAGCTGAATAAACAACGAGCACCCAAGCTAGACAGATGGGTCGCCGAAGAGGTGCCCGTTATAAATAGAGCCATCTCCTGGCACGGCGCTGCCTGCCAGCTGCCAGCAGGGTTTTTGTGGTGAGGGGGAGCTGCCCTGCAAAGCACCACCCTGCCTTGAGCCTGGGGGATTCCCTGCCTGTCAACCTTCTCCGGCTTTCAAAGCTGCTTATCAAAGTCGTTGCCATTTGCATTTCACTGCAGGTTGGGGGAAAAAAAAAAGGAAGATACTGAAAGACATGAAACAAAAAATCCCAACTCCCAGTGCAAGGCAGTGGAAGTAGGGCATCTAGCTCCTCTTCATTTTTTTTTCTCCTGCCTTTCAATATCTGCCTTAATAACAATAATAGATTCTGAGAAGTGCAAGTTAATCTGTAGCTCCAGAGCTTTTTATTGTGTTTCTCCCTTTTTGTGTGCATTAACCTTTCAAGTCTTAGAAGGCTGCAGAGTGTATGGCTGCTTTTTTAATTCCTATTATTCTTGCTTGCTGCATGGTTCTCAATTTGGTCCTAGACAGAGTAACAGCACATCCACCCATTAACTGTGTCTCATTGAGCACTTCACCAAACCTTCGGTCTGTCTGTGAAATTTGTGTTTTATGTGTGTTGGAGGTCCCAAGTGAATTTAAGGCTTTGCTGAGCCTGAGCACTCTGCAAAGGAGGAGGGAGCGTCACAGGACTCTGGAGATAACTGAAACAGGGAAAAGGTAAGCAAAGGACATCTTGATGCCTGTTTCCAGAAGTGAGAAATTCAGGGATTTGAAGGCCTTACGTGTGTTCATGTGCCCACAATCACAGCGAGAGCCCAAAGCAAAGCCTCCCATGTCTCCTGGGTCTAGCCCAGCCATGCTGCCCATTAACCAAAGTAACTCCTGCAGCTGCTGGCTTTTCGGAAAGGGGGAGAACTGATTTCTGCCTGCATATCAGGCAACTATCTACAATCTCCTCTCAATGCTCAATTTTTAAGACAATTTCTGTCCACATCTTCATATGCTTTCTCTCTTTTATCTTGTGCCACATGAACTGAAGACCACATATAGGAAACTAACCCTTGTTTTTTGTCATCTGACCAGCTGTTACTAAAACCTGTTTAATTTCCTAGGTTAAAAGGTCCCAAATCACCTTGAAACTGGGAAGACCTACGATGTGAAAGGATTCAAAGATACTCTGGGGAACATTGAAGTAACATTCTGCAAGGCGAAGTGATGCACGAGGTTAGTGACACTGGCATGGTTCAGGCTTCACCTGGCTTTCCTAAATCTGTACCAAGGGATGAGGCTTAAATCCCACTTACTGCTGTTGCAGCTCTTTAGATACTGTCTCTACTCCATACTGCTTCATTCATGCATAGTGATGTCTTCTGGGAGATAAGCTTGCTCAGACAGCTGTTTCCAGCTGTTCCAGAGCAAAGGCTCTATATTAGCGTGTGAAAATACTGTAGAGGTTATCGGTTCCCCCTGTCTCTGTTCCTCCCTCAGACACACTGCACACACAAGTGCTCTGTTAAGGATAAGTGCAACTGTGGTAAGTGCAACTGGCAAATTTTTGCTGACATTAGGTGTAGAAACAGCCACTGAAGCTGCAAGTATCCAAAATCAAACTGTCATCCTCCTTGCTGTTAGAATATGGACTGTCACCACAACTGCCATCCTGCATCTGGGGAAGAAGAGGGTGTTCCTCTCCTTGTGCAATGTTGCATTTCAGTCCCCAAGCTCTTCAGAACCTCAGAAGACCTTGGGAGTCTGGGTTCTCCTCTGTCTTGTCCCTGGGCATCTCATGGAAAACCTGGAGCCATTTCCCTGTGTGGTCCTTATTTATTTTTCCATCTCTTCTCTTTATGCCTGAATAGTTCTGCTTCTCCATCATGGAGATGATGACAAACCCTTGGTCCTTGATCAATCTGTATGCAGTAAGAACACAGAAGATAATCCAGGCAAAGTGTGATTCATTTTGCAGTGTGATTTGACGTGCACATGATGTGCTGGGAGCTTTACAAAATACACAGCAGGCATCTGTGGGGGCCAAATACACCATGCTGGTTCCATGCAGAAAGGAACCTGGGAGCAGGTCTTCAACTTGTTCTGACCTTTGGGTAAGTGACTGATAAAATTCCCCCTTAGTAAATTTCTCTGACTTTCCTTTGCCAACCCACATAGCTCCTAATCGGGATCAGAAGAGTCTTGGTTGCTCTTACAGTTCTTATGATGCTCCTGACTCTTGGATTTCAAGAGTGACTCTCATCCAGAGCTGGGCCTACACATTACTCTATGTCATCTGCAAAGTTGTTTTGACATCGAGATATATTGAGAAGCAACTGGGCAGATTTTCAGAAGAGCCTAAGCAGAGGCTAGACCTGAATCTTAATGAGGATTAGATGTCTAATCAGTTTTGTGCCACAGACATATATCTGCTGAAAGGCCAAGGCGCACCAAATCCTCCTCTCTGGTGACCAAGTCCTCATCTGAATTGAAGTCCATAGCCATGGAAGAGAAGGGGTGCGCTTGCTGCCTTTCCTTGCTGGCTGGTTGGTCTTGGAGACCAGTGGAGTAGAACCAGTCTTGGAAATGCCAAGGAAAATTCAAATAAGAAGCCTGATGTAAAAACAGATTAGCGCTTCCTATCCTTCATCTTGCTCAAGTCCCCCCGCTGTGAGCACCTGGGTGCCTGCAAGTGGGCTGCTTTGTTTTTCGACAGAGGAAGGAAAGTCTTGCTGGGACTCGGGCTTGGTGCAGGGACATTGTGGGCCACTGACACCAGAAGAATTCTGGTCTGTCTTCAGCTCACGGACAGCCTTGTGTCACTGTGTCCTGTGATTTCAGAGTTAACACCACGAATTTTCTAATGTGAAGCTGACTTCCTGAGCTGACTGCCTGGTTATCTGGCTGCTTGGGGCATGCAGCAAAGATGCAAGCAGACTGTTTCACTAACAGCTTCCACAGCCAAGGAATGGCTGCTGTTTTTTTTGCCATGGGTGCTAGCTTGGAGGTTTGTGCACCTTTGTGCAGGGATGAGGTTACTGCCACCCAGCCACAGCCCAGGGGCTTTGCCTCATCTCCCAGCTCATGCCCTGAGCTCTGGGGGCTGGGTCTCTCTCTTACTCTGCATTTGTACAGCAACGAATGAACGGTAATTGGCCCCATGGCTCAGGGCACTGTTTGTGTTGCAGACAATACCATGATGTGACACGTGCAGAAGAGGGGCTGTATCTTTGTGAGGCTTCTCTTTCCCTTTGTTCACTGTTTTATCCTGGTATTACTGATTAAAAAATAACAGAATCTTTTCCACTGCCCTCCTCTTGCTGTTTTTTTGCATAGTGACATTTGGCTTCTTCTGGTAGAGTCAACTGCAACCTTTAATAATTTTCTCTACCTGCCTCACAGCAGGATCTTCCTCTAGCACAGCTGGTGCAAAATGCACATATGCAAGCAAGGAGAGAAGTCACTGACCAGGAACACCTTGGTAAGCTGCTTTTCTTGGCCTGGAGCTGCAGACCTTCCTGTGGTATGGAAGGCAATACGCAGTCTGTCATTTAACCATTTTCAGGAAATGTGCTCTTGGGAGCTGCACTATTTGGCAATGACTTGGGTCCAGAGCTCCAACATGCATGGGGTTGAAATGGCTGATCTGTTCCTCAGCGTTGCAAATTTAGAGAGGTAAATAAGAGCCCACTTACAGCTCTCTGACCCCAGAGCTCACCTGCAGTTCCTACAAAATATCTCCCTTGTAGCTTGTTTGTTGGTGTATGGCACCAGAGGGGATACTGGGGTTGTGTCCCTACTCCTCAGGACATCTATGCTCAGATCTCTGGGGCACTTCAAACTGGAAGTACCCTGGAAACACCCCCAGCAATGGATCTGGACTGTCTGGGAGTCCCTGTCAGCCACTTTGCCAGGGCAGAGGGTTGTCTGAGTGTCCCAGGCCTCTGATGTGCAGGCACCTGGGCTATCCTTCCAGTGTCTTTGCCTGGTCCCAGCAAGGCAGGCTTCTCCTGGCCAGATGGAAGTGCTGCGCTGAAGCCCAGCCACCTGCCTCAGGCTCGTGGATCTGGGTGGAGGGGAAAGTCCAGGGAAATGCTTGGTTGCCTGGCAAAGCTGCTCGGGGAGGAGGGGAGGAAGGCTCCTCACTGAAGCCGAGGCAACCATGAGTGGTGTCATCTGCTCACCTTTGTCTTTAGGGCTTACTAGGAGGAGTTGCTCATGACCGAATCCATTTTTAGAACTTGCCGTGAAATGCTCTTTGCCCTCCTGTAGTGGTAGATTATAGATGTCTGACCTGTTTTAGTGCTCCATTTTTTTTCACTTTCTCTTAACTCCCCTGCTCTTTTCATAATCTTAAAAAGCCAAACTAAATCCAGATGCTTTCCCTTTTAAAGCTCAAATAATCCTTGCAATTGCAATCACTTTCTTGTGTTTAAAGCTTTCAATGCTTAAGATCTGTGTGATCTCCACTATGGTGTGAATGGGGGGGGGGGGGGCAGGGGGAAAGAAACAAACCCTGAGCATGCAGATTGAGGGAAAGGGCAAGTGGTGGTTTAACAGAACATCCCCACGCCATGCTGGCATCACTTTCTAGCTGTCACCAACACCCCCACCACTGTTGGATGACGCTGCTGCAGCACGGTGCTGGGGAGTTGGTTTGGGGGAGATGTAGAGGTTCGGTGGCTTGTGGGCTCTGGGTGGAGAGAAGGGGACAGGGAAGTCAGAGTTTTTACCTGTTTTTACCTGTTTTACTTGTTTTTATCTGTTGTTTACCAGAGTTTTTACCAGTGCCATTTGATGCTGTGTGTTTTTATGTTTTGGACTTTTCAGTGCTGTCCCCCCCACTGCCTATCTTGTTGGACTCAGGCATAAAGAATTGTGTAAGCTGATGTGTTCAATTTTTCAGGTGCTGGTTTCTCTCAGAAGAGATGGGGGATTATTGAAAGTGGCATTTCCCCTTCCAGTGGTTACTGACAAAAAGAGCCACATTTTTCTGCTGTATAATGCGAGACCACAGCATATACATGTACATGTATTAGGTTTAGTGACCAGAAGCAGAGAAGCAAGAATTTAGACAACTAAATAGATCAGCTGGGAGGAACTTGCTTTTCAGATGAAAATATAAATCCATTACAGCAAAACTGCAGTGAGGATGATGATGTTTTTAGGGAAAGCTGTAAGGGGGAAAGAGAAAGGCTGTGTGCTCCCTGCATTCTTCTACCCTGTAAAATAAAGCAAGGGGTCCCTGGGTGGCCCAGCCGTGGGGATCAGGTTGGGGTGATGCTCAGGGTGTGAAGGAGGAAATGAGAGGGAACACACCTTGGTCTGTGCCCAGGGACACTTAGGGTGCCCCAGAGATGCTGAACTGGTGGGCACTGGAGCAACCTGTTGGCAGCTGAAGTGCGAGGCCTTGCTTCCCACAGACATCAGCTTTTCCCAGTGACTCCAGCATTTGGTTCAATCCACAAATCAGCAGTATAGGGCTTGGGGTAACTCCGGCCCCGTGGCCTCCCAGACTGCGTGTGGAAAGGCACGGCTCACTGACCTTGTCCCCAGGCCTGGCAGAAACCAGGTGGCCACGTCAGGGTGGCCGCTGTTGCTGTGCCCAGCCCTCGAGGCAGCAGCATGTGCTGCACCCTCCTCCCTTGCTGCTTCCTTCTACAGCTCCTTGAGTCAACGCTGCTCACGCTGGCAGCCGGTGCTGCCTCCAAGGGCATCTCCTGGCTGTGCTGCAGCACGAGGAAGCCCTTCGGATGCCAGAGGCCTGTGTAAGAAGTGGGTTTCTTCCGCAGAGTCACCCTTTTGGATGCTGCCGGCCCTTATTTGTGAAAACCCTCTTGCTGTCTCCTGAAGCCAGCAGATGTTATTGCTACAGACTTGCCTTGTTGGTGGGTTGGTTTTGAACTGAGACAGCTTGGATGACTAAGGCAAAAACACATTAGCAGAGTCCAGGGTTTCCTTACTGTGGGGGAAGCGAAAATGTCCCCCTGTTGACAGCCCTGACTTCTCTTGAGGATCCTTTCTAAAAATTAATAGTTTTTATTGCTGATTTAGCCTAAAAGTAGAGGAAGAGTATCCTCACCTGCTACTGCAGCGACTGTTGGCGTGAGGTGCTCTGGAAGCAAGGCACAGTGAGCTCTGACTTGTGGTGGATGGGAGCAACAGAGGCTGTTGGAGTAAACAGGATTAAAGGATTTCACCCATAAATACAGGATTAAAGGTATCCAGAGCTCTGTAGGAGTCATTCAAACCAAGGGGGATGCAAAGTAAGTTGTCCAGAAGGTTCAAACCAGGCTGCGTGTGCCCATCTCTGCACCACCTCACCTGCATGTCCATGGACATCTGGGGGCTTGCACCTACCTCCATCCACATCTGTCCCTGCTCCTGGGTTGGGTCTGGCTGATGAGACCCCCAAAATGAGATCCCCATTGCCCCAGACTTCTGTGGGGTACACTATAGGGGTTGTGGGGCACCCCTATTCCCCAGGGCGGGTGGGTGGGGGCATGGGTGCAGCATCCGGGCAGGGACGCACAGGGGCGGGGGTCGCCTCCCCTGTTCCCCCCGCCTCCCCTTGTGGGTCGGGGGGCGGTGGGCTCGATTTCTCCCTCCCCCGCCGTCCCGGGGGGCGGCCGCGGTTCCGCCGTATTTAGCGGGGTGGGCGGCGGCGGCCGGGCTCCATCCTTCCCTCCCCGCCTCCCGGTGCCGGTGACTGGAGCGGGCGGAGCCGCGGCGAAGGATTGGCTCCGGGCATCACATGCGGCGGGGCCGGGCCGGGCTGAGCCGAGCCGAGCCGTGCCGCGCCGGGCTGGGCTGGGCTGGGCAGGGCACGGCGGAGCGCTCCGGCGGCGGGCACGGCAGCAGCGCGGCCCCTTGGCAGCCCCGAGCCCCGCCGGAGGCACCGCGTCCGGCCGGCACCAGCCCCGCGGCCCCGGCCATGAGGTCGGGCCGGAGACACGGCACCTGTGCGGGGAGGTGAGCGGAGCCTCGGAGCCTTCCCCTGCTCCGGCAGCCCCCGGTGGCGAGAGAAGAGGAGGGGGTGTTGGAAGGGAAGGCTTTTTTTTTTTTTTTTTTTAAATCCAGCTCTATATTTTGGTGCGATCCATCCCGACCCCGCAACTGAAGCCCCCGGAGGGAGAAGTGCTGCGCGCTGTGATGCGTCTTCCTCTCGCCTCGGCTGCCAGTTTGGATTGTAGCGCCCGGCTCCGTGCACTGCGAGGATGGCTCGGTTCGGGGATGATCTGCCAACACGCTATGGAGGTGGAGGGCCAGCCGGGGCTGGAAGAGGGAGCAGCCGGCAAGGTGGCCCCCAGGCCGGCCAAAGGATGTATAAGCAGTCGATGGCTCAGAGAGCCAGGACTATGGCTCTCTACAACCCCATCCCTGTCAAACAGAACTGCTTCACAGTCAACAGATCCCTCTTCATCTTCAGTGAAGATAATGTTATACGGAAATACGCCAAGCGAATAACAGAATGGCCATATCCTTTCAGGGAGGGCGTGTGGGCATGGGGGGGAAGGTGGGGAGGGGGTGACTGGGGGAACAGACCCCTCTAGTCAGCTGAGGATGAGTGTCTGGTGCTAATATAGACGTGCATGTGTGATTCGGTGTGTGATGGGTGTGTGTGACATGGAGCCTGGTGTCCGACATAATGTACGGCCATGTAGCTTGGTATCACAGAAAATTGCTTCTGTGGGAGCGGCAGAGCGTGCTTTTGACTATGCCAGGGGTGTAAGGCATACGTGAATTCTGGTGTGTATTTAGGTGTGAGATATACAGTTGCATAGATTTGCATTTCCTATGATTTAAACCAAATGCAAAGGGATCTGTGAGATTCCTGCTAATGAAAGCTGATTGTTATTTCCATCTTAGAGCCTTACAACTCTTATTTCTCACTCTGAATAGAGGAAGAAACGTAAGATAAAAATGGTGACACCTTGGCATTGAAGCTGCACTGATAGTAGAGGTATCGATAGCTAAGATACCTTGCAAAATCCGATTACAACCATTACAGCTGGGTTTTTAGTACATCACCTCCTGAATGCATTGGCACCAACATGAATCTTGTCACTTTGAACTAGGTACCTCGCCTAAGCTTAGGGTGTTCTAAAACAAAAAATAAAAATAAAAAAAAAAAAAAGCAAAGCTTCGTGACAGGAGGAGGCAGTAAGTGGAGAGAAGGCTCATCTGCTGTATTGTGAAAAGGGCAGATGCTTTCTGTCTCAGAACCAGCTTCTAGGCCAAGTGAGCTGCAGAGATCTTCCTTAGAAGGGGGCTCTGCTTGTAATGATGCACACGGTGGGGTTGTAAGCTGTGAGAAAGGGAAGCAGGCTCTTCTTCCAAGATTATTTGAGGTTACCAGGGAGTAGATATACTATATGAGTGTGTGCGTGTGTGTGTGCATGTACGGGAGTGCATTACACTGGTGATCTCAAGGGAGCTGGTTGTTTGCTTTTCATTTAATATCGCACACCTAATAATCCCAGCTAACATCAGCAAGGCCTCCTCCCAGCCTCCTAGCAACACTTTCAATTGCCACAGAGGCCGTTCCCTTCAGGCTTCCCCAGCTTTCACTTCCAGAGGGGCTAACAGGAAAAAAATATACCCCAGTAGAGTGAATGCACTTCCTTTCCTCCTGAACCAACACGCTCACACACGTATCGATCTCTCTGTCCCTGTTATAAAATCACAGGCAGGGCTGTATTTCCTTATCCACGTCTCCTTCCCTGCATTCAGCCTGAATAAACAAGCTCCAAAGCCCCAGTGGCAGTCGGAGCAGTGCATTTCCTGCAAGGCTGGATACGGTCTGCTCCCTGCCCAGCCCTTGGGTGCCCTCTTCATCGCTCGGCGTGGGGACGGCACCCACGGTGCTGCGGAGGCAGCCTCCTGGCAGAGCCCCCGGCCGCTCCCTGCACCGCTGTGTGCCCAGGGGGCCTGGGCAGGGGTGGCGCTGAGCGGTGCTGAGCAGGAGCTGACCACGGTGCTCATCGGAGCTGCCCGTGGTGCTGAGCACGGCTGTCTGCGGAGCTGAGTGGAGCTGCCCGTGGTGCTGAGCAGTGCCTAATGGAGCTGCCCATGGTGCTGAATTGAGCTGCCCGTGGTGCTGAGCAGTACTGCCTGTGGTGCGGCTCCGCCCTGGGAGCTCAGGGACTTGCCACAAGCCAGGGTTAGAGGCGAGGGCAAGAGGCGCGGGGGTACCTAGTGCCGGGTTAGCTTCTGTCCTGTGGGCTCCCTTCCCTCGCACAGCTCGATGGGGTGCTGGTTTGGTTCTCGTCAGGAGCAGGCGTTGCGATCTCACAGTAATTCGTGTTTTGGCCCAGTGTAGATGCTCTAAATTGAACTTTTCTAGCCCATTACTTGTTTACGCTATGCGGTCAAGTTAAACGGCAATGTTTAATGTTAATGTCTTTCTGAAAAATATTTTTTCATGTGACATCCAGCTGTGTTATTTATTCTGTGGCAGTTTAGCTTGTCATTTTCATTTAAAAATAATAATTAATAGCTTTTTGTTTCTTTTGGACCTTTTCTTTTCTTCATCCCTGTTCCCGTACTCCTTGAGCGGCTCAGCTTTTGTGTAAGCCACTAACTCTCACAAAGAAGAGAGCCAGTTTCCTACTCTTCTTCCAGAGGCACTCCAGAAAGAACTGAGGAAATCTAGGAGACTGAATGTCTTCAAAACAGATGAGAGATCTTTGAACGCTCAACTAATGTAACTGCTTAGGTAGAAATGGGATTTGGATGAGGTTCTTCCTATGTTGTCTAGTTTCTTCTTTAACTTCTGATTCCCACTCCATTTGAATACATGATTTTAGCTACAATCATAGCCAATTGTATTGTGCTGGCTCTGGAGCAACATTTGCCGGATGGAGACAAGACACCTATGTCAGAGAGATTGGTGAGTTCTATTTATTTATTTAGATTTTTTGTTTCTGGTCTAATACAAAAAGCAATCAGCCATCCAGTGTTGTGGGTGCTTGTATCTATTTTTAAGATCTGCATTCAAGCAAATGGCATTGAACTGACAATCAGAACAAATAAGCTAGTGACAACAAGTATAAGTATAACCTCCCAATCCCATCTCCACAAGAATGCTTCATCACTCTACCCAGCCCTGCCCAGCTGTGAGAAGAGCGGGACTTTATGGTATATCAGAAGAGCAGCAAACTTGGGTTGTCTGTAGACCAGGACAGGAAGGGACTGTCAAATGCTCAGAATTATCTGTAGAATCAAATGAACCTCTGTGCTATTGTCCCAGAAAGTGGTAGAACAGAGTATCCTTTTAGGCTCACGTGCCTTTCAGCTCTCTTCCTGCTACAGCTGTATATCAAGGACCCTACAATACAAACTTTGGGTTTAGATTGTAACACTTCTCTGCCAAAAAAGCAGGAATTTAGGAAAATAATTTACCAGCAGGCTTTATGGTAATGAGCTCAATTACCTTATTTCAAAGGAAATATAAAAATAGCTTCAGAATCATTCTTCCATTTACCACCACTATAGGAAAAAAAGGATAATATTTAGTTTGATTTTTTTTTTCTCCTGCTGTTAATGATCTGGAACATCTTTTATGCCTAAATGCATTAGTCCTGGTTTATATTCAAAGGATGAATAAATATGTATCCATATGTGTTTTACATGTAGATATTAAATAATTGAAACAGAGATAATATTAGCCTTGCTGCCAAAAGTTAGAGCCTCTGTCTTCTGGTTGCTACAGTTTCCAATGCTGGTCCATAGCAGTGGGCAACTTTCACAATCTCATTCTTCAGAAACAAACAAACAAACAAATATAGTGTGTAAGTGATAGATCTAGAAAGACCTTCAGGCTCAGCTAGTTCAGACTGCCTGTTTGGAAATGTATCCACTGATACCGGTGCCCACTTGCATTGTATTTGCTAAGTCTCTTTTTATGTGAACAATTTCTACTTAAGAAATTATAAGGAAAACGTGAAGAATATGTGTTGATCTTTTTGCCATTAGATGACAATATGTCTTTGCATGCTTTGGGATCCGATAGCAAGGATCCCAAATCCAGATCACAAACCCAGATTTACTGGGTAAAATCTGGGTTTGTGATCTGGATTTGGGATCCTTGCTATCGGATCCAGATTTACTGGGTTTGTGAGCAAAGCATAGATTTAGACTCAGGACAATATTTGAGCTGGAGAAATGCCAGGGTTCCATCTATAGTCCTTGAATGTATGGACTGGAGGAAAGGTAGTTTTGTGAATTTTCTGGCTTGGTAAATCTTTGTGATACGTAATTTTAAGCAAGGGGGAATATAGTTACCATGTTTCTATGCACCTCTATATCCCTAGATTTATAAAGGGATCCTAGATGCTGTTTGCTGGTCCTGTTCCCCATTGCATTAATTCCATGCCTGGTACTTGCATGTACACTTTCAGTTTCTGTCCCAGTCATTACAAAGGGGGGCAGTGTCATTACCAGCAAACAGCATAAGATCACTGAATGAGTTAAATGCACAGTCTTCACCATCAAGGTGAAGGCTTCATCTTCAAGGCTCTGCCTTGGCAGTGAAAGCAGAATTAACCCTTGATTTGTGTCCCAAGTACTGCTGTGCAGCATTGTCTTTGATCCAGATACTCCAGGGCCATTTTAACTAAAGCACATTTGTAACTGAAGTGTAAAGGGGTTTATCATAGAATGACAGTGAGGATATTTACAAGTCATTAAATTTTCTATTTCAACATATGCTTTAAAAATTAAACATTGTGGATACAAAAAACTGTCTTTTAGTTTTCAAAGTGAAACTTCCTTAGAATGCTCCAGTCGCTTCCACAAACTGTAAGTTGTTTCACTGAAAATGTTATGAATCCTCGTTAAGCTATAGTGGGTGAATATTCCCATATATTTTCAGGGTTGTTAAGCCAAATTATAAGTCCATATATAACAGCAGGTGCTTTATTACTGTCTTTGGCAGGAATGGAATTGGATTTTTAAATTATTATTATTATTATTTTTTGGTTAATGATTTACAGGTATATCTTCTTTCCTCCTGCATTCATTGAATTGGAGTGAGGTCTCATCACTGAAGAGTTAATCACATCTTAAGGATGAGATGCACATCATCAATGTTTTACAACTGGGAGATGTAGGCAGACTTGTTGAAGAAAAAAACCACAGCTGCAGAGATACTTTGTGCCATAGGTAGAAAGACAAAATCTTAAGATTTTTGTCCATTTGTTAAAATTGAGAAAAAGACAAAGGAGGACTCAATAGAAACATTTTCATTATTTTTCTCTGCTGACCAAGATATTCCTCTATGTTTCTCCCCAGAGACCCAAGATACAAACCTGCAATGCAATCTCACTTGGCTGTTATCTGTGCTCATGTTACCTGACAAGCAGGGTTAATTGAGCACATGGGAAGAGAAAGCGATGTCTCAGTATATGCAAGATTTCAAGAGTTGCAATGGCTGAGTTACAAGTAATCTTTCTCAGTCCATCTTCTGTATGTAGTGTGTTACACAGAAAAACTGCTCATTCCTACCCTGTTCCAGGTCTCGGTTTGTTCCTAGCTCTTTTGCCTAGTGCTTCTGCAGAACTGGAAGCATATACGCTTATTGTTCTACCAGATTGGGATGGGGGAGACTAGCCTGTTAATGAAATCCAGGCAAATTATATCCAAATGGTTGAAGACTTTGTCAAAACACAACCATTCAGGTAGAAATGTACCTTTGAGTGATTCTTTCACTTTGGAGGGATGCCAAGTGAAAAGGTGTGGAGGGAATTGCACTGATTGGCCCAGCACCTGGTGTTCAGAGCTCCAGATGTGGCAAGGTCTGAGGCATGAATGGCCTCACAGGTGGATGCCTTGCTCATAGTGGTCTTGGCTGTCCAACCTGAGGCGTGCTAGTGCTCTCTTTGTCTCCCTCTGAAATTCTCTGTTTTTCGTGAGAAGCTGCAGTAGATCATTAATTTGTCCCAGCCTGACAGAGACAGTGTCAGAACTTACAGGACAAGAAATCTATTTTCTGCCCTGCTTTGGGGCACACCATGTTTGAAGACACCAGCGGGTCTGTAGGATGCTCGTCTGTGTGTCACTGTAGGCTCTGAGTATTTGGCTTCCCCAGATGGTTTTGGTGTGAGGGCAAAACATAACTGTTTTCTCAGATATTCATCGTGACAGCTCCCTCACTTGGCTAATGGATTTAATTCTTTATGCTATCCACAGGCACTTTGTGCAGTCATATGTGAGCTGTTCATATTAAGCTTTGCATGAACAAAGCCTTACACACCCAAACCTATCAAGGCTGTCACATCCAAGGGCCAAGGAAAGACATTAGGACATGGACTAGGAATAGTAATGACTTTCCAGACTCAGAAGTTGTTTCTGATCTGAAACATATTGATTGAATGTGTGTTTGGCCCAGTCTCAAGCTTTGCTGTGTCCACAGCAAACAACCTGCTGGCACAGCTCTGGCTGCTGCCCAAATTCTCCACCCTCCTTCCAAGCATACACACTGATATTCATTAACACCTGCTTCCCCACACCCAGCCTCCTGTCTGAAGGGGGCTGCAGGATGCCCTGGCAGCAGGATTTCTGAGCCGACAGCTCTGCCCTTTCAGTGCTGCTCAGGGAAAGTCACCCAGCTCCTCGCACTCTAGCTCCTTCCATCACACACAGTAATGCAAAAATCCTTTTCTTCAGCCACAGGCCCCCACTACCTAGTGGGGCATTGTTTTGTTTTTCATCCCATCCTTGTTACTGCTCTAATTCTTAGGCTGTTAGATTAAATTTAGACAGGCTTTAGAAAAGACCCTCTTTCTAGCCCCTCTTATTTCCCCAGCTACTCACTCCCAACTCTATCAACGATAATTTTTCTTTGTAATAAATACCCAAGCCCATCTGTGATCCGTCCTGCTTTCTTAGAAGCTGACAATAACTTTTTTTTTGACCCACTTCTTAAAAGCTCTGCATAGTCTTAGCTTTGGGAAGAACATATTCTATAAAATCCTTGAGTACCTGAATCATGGTCCTTTAAAGCTGTGAGCTGTAATCACAAGGCACCTGACCTAGATTGAGCGAGTGGCTGGTGGCAGAGTAGGTGTAAGGCTTTCAGGAAGTGAGGGAGTAAGGTGGGAGAGTGTGTGTAGGTAAGGTGGTGGTTTCTTTTTTTAAAATTTTATTTTAAAGATGAGTAGTTTTTAGAGGCGTACTAGTAGATGTAGGAAGGGATGCGAAGGTTGGGCTCGGTGGGGGGCTTTGTTTGCAAAGACTTTGTATGTTTGTTGAGCTAGAAGGGGTGGAGGAGCAGGTAGACTAAGGGAGCTGGAGTGCTCCTGTGTGCATAAGGGAAAGCCGAGGAGCAGGAGCAGTAAGGTAGCTTCTTCTGAAATCCCAAATGACAATTTCTGACCTCTCTTCTTGTTTCCTTCTTTTCTGTACTTGCTTGTAGTCCTGGGATACTTCCAGCTCTTGTTGTGGAGAAACTGCTAGAAGAAAGCTCTTATTGCATTGTGTTTGGGGAGGGTCAAAAAGCGTCTGATAGCTGTGCCTTATGCCTGTTTCTTTGTGGGTAAATAGCACTGGGCTGACTGGAGTTTCTCAGTCTGGCAGCTGACAGGCCCTGAATCCTCTGGGATCAGTGAGGTTCTGTGGAGGGGCAGAGAGCTTGGAGGCTGCTGTTTGTAGAAAAACCTTGGCTGAAGGAGAAGCCAATTTTTGTTTTCTCCATTACAGTTGAAGGGCAACAGTGTGATCTCAACAGTCACCTGCTCTGTTTTGCTGTCTAGCCAGTTAGTGTGCGTGTGCGTGATCTGCAGGTAGCTGGCCCTCCTGCCTGGCCACAGCAGAATGGGAATGGGGAGCCGTGAGGTTAAGAAAGGTGGAGGGGATTAGAGATGTTATAGGGTGAAGGATAGGGGAGAACTGGGGTCACTGAAGTGTGTGTAGGGTGCTGATTTGTTGGAAACAAATCTTTTTAACTCAGCCACTGATGGAAAATCCTGTCCAGAGGTAGTCACTTCCAACAGCTTAGAGGTGCCGTCAGTGATTAGTGCTTCATGGTTGACTTGCTGAGTTGGGTACACATCGATGTGCTAAGTGCTTAAGCCTCTTTGGGAGGGGTGTGCTATTATGCTGCTCTTCTATGTGTGAAAACCTGGCTTTCTGTAACAAGTACCGTGCCTAAAGCATGGTCTGTGTGCTGGTGCAGGGTCAAATTTGAGCAAGAGTTACTATGTTGTAAAAATAAATGCTTGTATCAAAGCTGTTCCTTTCTTTGTTCTGTGACCACAAACACTTGACATTCATGTTCTTTCTGCACAGGATAACTAAAATCACCTTTTGTCATTAGCAGAATTGCAAAATGTAAACAACTGTGCACCAAACAGCTTCTCAGCTCTTTGGCTGTAATGGTCAGAAATGCCAAAGCCCCTGGAACAAAGATTTCTAATTTCCTAATTTGTGAGTTTGCTTCCTTCTGGGTAGGACTGCTGTACTTCCATTGCCGTCAGCAGAAATCATGGATCTAAGACACACTTGGAAATTGGATACAGAGGCCAAAGCTAATTAACATGTTCTTGAAACTGATGCCTGGTACTTTCACCTTTTACTTTGTTCTCATTTCTTGTCCACGTATTTCTTCCAACTTTGAATAATTGTATTTGGCACTGCATTTGTGTTTAAACTCTTATCGATATAATACTGAGGGATCTGGTGCCAAAGATGGAGAAGATGTTTAGTAAAGCCATGGAGACTAAACTTGGACTCCTCTCATGTGAGCTAGGGCATGGAGCTGTGGGCCTGAGACACAAATTTTACTGCTTCTACTATAACAGAAGGGAATGAGGTTTTCTCCCTGAATTGGTTACACAGCAAAAGAAAAATAAATGAATCTGCAGCTATGGAAATTAGGAACAGAGAGGGAAAAGAGTGAAGTAAGAACCGATGGAATAAATGATAAAGAAATAATTTCCTGCCTGCGTTTGCAAGCTTGCTGTGCTGACTGTTACTTCTGAAGATATTCTTTAGTTTCTGTTTCCTGGATGAATCGCAAAATGCGTGTTTTCTTCCATGTCAATAATTACAGAAATGTGGTCTCAAGTTTATATTTACCCTTGGAGCAAGATTTCAGTGTTGAAACTCCTTCCAGAATCTTGAGTAATGGTGCAAAGTGTGGGGTGAAACCATTGGAATAAAGGCAAATAGAGTTTTCCATGCAAAAAGCCAAATCTACCTTCAGAGTGAATAATTCTGAAATCTTTCTCTGTGCTTAGTTCCAGTACACTTGAACCTTTTTGTTTCAACTCTGTCCAGAGGGCTGAAAAGGGCATGAAGTTGGTGCACATAGTTGCTTATATAATTGCTGATGCGAGTGCAGAAGCACAGGTATCTCCTTGACACCTCTGATTTTATTCTTTTCAGGATGACACTGAGCCGTACTTTATTGGAATATTTTGTTTTGAAGCTGGTATAAAGATCATCGCTCTGGGGTTTGTTTTTCACAAAGGCTCTTATCTCAGAAATGGCTGGAACGTGATGGATTTTGTTGTGGTCCTCACAGGGTAAGTGACCTCCTCTCGCCCCAAGTTTAAAGGGGAGTCTTGCTCTGATTTGTGGTGTTCTTAAACTACAGGTTGGGGTGGGAGTGGTTGTGGTGAAATAGTACTCTAAAACTGCATTTGTGACCTTGCTGTCTTTAAATAATGGTTATTGTGCTGAGTGAGTCACTTTCAAAGCATTGTTTGAACCAAGTAAAAAGAAGTTTTGAGGATATTTATTTGTACATATGCTGGTATGTTTCTCATTCAGATGCTCACTGACGTTTCTCAGGCTTTGCAGGTTCTAATTGCCACTAGGTACTTGAACCTGATTTAAATCAATCTTTCTCCTGACATTACAGGCTGACTTCAAAAGTCAATGTGGAGTGAGCTAGCAAATTAAATGCATCCCATCTTTAAGCTATTATAACTCAGAAATCAGTGAAGTTTATGCAGGAATGCATTTGGTTTACTACAAAATAACTTTGCTGAAAATAATTCAAGGAGGGCACATGTCTTGTAAGGCTGCAGCTGAAAACATTATTTGTGTTTTGTACCCTGGTTGAAATGATACTACTAATTTGTTTCTTGGAAATGCTCACAGTTTTGTTATGCATTGCAACGGTTTCTATTTTTATATACATGTACATGTAAGGTACGGCTAGTGGATAATGAAAATGCAAACATTAAGTAACTCTTAAAGTCTACAAATTGTGCTTTAAAGCTCCAAATGAAATGTTAGGGTTTCCAAAGGTCTGCGTGAGGTCCTGATCTTGGAATGATCTTGGTTAGTTTTTCCCCACGAAGATGAACCCTGGTTCTTGTTATTAATAGGCGCTCATTTCACACACCTGTGTGTGACGGACATATATATTCTTTGGTCTGCTTAGTGGTGTACAGTAGGATGCTGTTAGGAAAACGCTTGCATACATATACAAATATATTCATTAGATGCATTAGCACTGTAATTCTATTTGCATTCAGTGTATCATGTGATACAGCAATTGAGAGGCCAAAGGGAGTTCTTTATGTATTGAGGAAGAAAATAAATATGCAGGGCTTGATCCTCCTGCTGCTGGGGCTGGGTATTTAATCAATAGAAACTTCAGTGGAGCCACAAGCAGAATCAGATTTACATACTTGGAAACATAGGGGGTACTAGGATGAAAAGAGAATTAATACAGACGTTACAATTATTTGCACTGATGGTCTGTTCTGGTTCCTAGTTTGCACTATGCCCTTTTGTGTGTTTAAAAAAGACAACAACACACACACAAAAACCAAACAAACACTAAAAAAAAAAAAAATCACTAAATCAAGGCCCTAGTTCTGGAAAGGACTTTGGCACATGTTTTAATCTACCCTTCAGCAAAACATTCAAGTACATGTTTGAATTCAGCTGACTCAAACGGTTCCGTACTTTAGGTTCTATGTAAAAGCTGTCCTGAATTAAAGCCATATAGGTATTTGTTTGGACATGATTTTTTCTGTTTTTTAATGAACACAGGCCAAGAATCTAAAAATGTACATTTAAAAACTGCCTAGCTGTGATGCAGACGTTCAAAGTTTTGCAACAGCATCTGAAACACTGTGTGCCATGCTTGTGGAGTCACAAACAACTGTGCAATGCTATAGGCGTGACACGGGCATCTTACTGGTGCCAGTTTTATTGTGAGCACTGTTTGCAGCGCTGTTTGATCTCTGAGCATAATTGCGGAATATCAGCTTGATTAGACAGCTGTAATAAGGAACCCTGTTGCCATCTGCAAACACGCGTATTCTTTTGAAGTACAATCCTGTTAACGTCAAAGCTTCTGGTTTCCAATGGTGATGCTAGCTGGGCTGCATTGAAACTGTCTTGTACATGGACTTCCCACCAGGCAGGCCGTGCAGGGAAAGCAATGTGTAAACCAGTCAACATCAAGCCCAGGAGTTAGCTCTAGTGAGGAAACCCACAGCCTGCTAATCTGCTAAATTGAGGCCTGGATTTAGCGAGGTTCTTAAGCTTGTGCCCAGCTTTTGGTGTCTGAGGGGCCCTACTGCAAACACCGAGCGTGCTTGGTTAGGTAAATGCTTAGTTAGGTAAATGTCTGGGGCTGTAATTGCAAACCCACTGTTAATGTGGAGGCAGCTATGGTAGAGAAATAGCATTGAGAGGTGAGCTGCAGATTCACACGGGAGGTTAAATTAGTATTTCCTCCCTAGCTGGCTGTGTTTTGCTCTGAATTTCCTAGAGCCTTGTGTTTTACCTTATTCCTGTGTTGCCATTGGTCTGTGCTAGAAAGCAGAAGCTCCTCTTCCTCAGGCTTCCTTCAGAGGCTAGAAATGCTTTCAGCCACCCATTATCTTCCTCGGCTTGGCTAGCTGATGCTCGAGAGGAGCCTGAGCATGGCCTCTTCCTGGAGTGAATATTGCTTGGCATTTCTGCATCGAGACACTGAAGGCAGGTTGCTGAGTAGAGATGCTTACTGCTAACAGCCCCGGGTGTTTCTCCAGGGAGCTGGTGGCACAAATGAAGCTTTCATTTTCCTTTCTGGGGAAGGTGATCACAGATCTGTTTCAAAACAAAACAAAAGGCAAAAAGGCAGAGAATAATAAAATAAAAGGACAGTGCTGAACTTGTACTTTATGCATTCTTATAAATATGGATATGCAGGATATCAGTTTCTGAAATATACTTTTATTACTCATAATCAAAAGCTTTCCTTTGCCATTTGTGCAAGATTTCCACTTAAAAATGTTGCTTCATGCTTCCCAGGCAGTGATCAGTGTTCAGTTCCCAAGCTCAGTTTCACACTGATCTTCAATATTGTAGAAGGATTTTGATTTTTCTTTTTTTTTTTTTTTTTTTTTTCCATGTAAGCAGGAGAGATCTTGAAATGCATTTTCATGATATCACATGCAGAGTTGTATACCTGTTAATGCTGGTGGGTGTACATTTTTAAGGTAAATTGTGAACATCAGAAAATCCAATCTCACTTTCAGCATTTAGCTAAAGCCCATAAAAGCAAAGAGCAGCTCTGCTCTCGTTGGCTGTTTCCATAGGAAGAGGGCCAGCCAGTGTCTGGGTGTGTTTTGGAGGAGGCTGTGGGGGAAGGCACTGCACTGATTGAATTTACCCTTATGTAAATGTTAGCGATCGTGCAGTAACCCTTCCCACTTGCTTCTTTTTTGTCACCACCCCTTCCATCGCCACTCAAGGCCTGCGTACTGTTATTACTGATAAATATGTATTTTTTTATTTGCCTGCAGTGACGGACATTTTGCTTGTCAAAATCAGAGAGTCACACTTGTTAATCAGAAAATAAATCAGGGTGCTGTTATATGCAGCCAGGATCAATATCCTATTGAGCTAAACTGAACACTAATAGACAGTGGCCCCAAACGCTTGGTTTGCTGTTCCAGAAAACACTCCCCCGGTTCTTTCCACAGCAGTGCCGCGGTGCCTTTTTCTCATTTACTTTCAAGGAAGCCTGCTGATCTGCTGTTAATAAAGGCCTGGGAAAATAATAGATTGCTGCTCCCTGGAAGATCTTTTCCTCTGTAATTTTTTTAGTTATTTCTTGTAAACTCCTATAGCTGTAGATGAGTATCGAGGAAAGCTGCCCTACTGCGATGTGCTTTTTGCTGTTGTGGAGACACACATTTTATAGCGCCTGCTCATTTTATTTTCACGTTTTTATGGGCTTGCATTTGCTCCAGTGATGACATCACCCGTTAGCAGCTCTAAATCACACAAGAATGCAATTGCCCAGTTGGCCTGGGACTATATGATCTTAATGTACTTTTCCCAAGGGAGGAGAAAGGGGATTTTTTACTCTGCTGCTGCAACCTGTCTTCGGGTGGAAAACTCAGAAATCCACAGCTGTCTTGGGAACCAAGTCCTCCCCACACCCAGTGCCCTCAGTTACATGGCAGCAAATGAAGGGAGCCTACATTCAGGACCTCTACAGTTGAAACCTGTTTCTGTTGGAGTTATTTATAAGATTTCTCCTGGTGTCCTGAGCTTTGGATAAAATGGCCTGAAGCTGGGTTGAACTACGAGCTCCTCTCTCACTGGAGCTTGTATAATAGTGTGGATTCTAGGGGAAGAATGAGAACAAAACATTATCTTCCTATTATCTTCCTGATTCCCAAATTTCATAGGTATAGGGATTTTTGAGGAAAAGATGGGTGTGATGACTTTTAAACTAGATAATCCAAGTGGACTCTTCTCCTAGGCTGTATTTTGGAATCTGTTTATAATTTTGACTGCATCATATCCTGGATAAAAGGTTTCATGATCTAACTGTGGACCAGAAGAGAAGCTACCACTTATCCCATTTTTCCTGTCACTAGCTACCCGGGGTTTCCCTTAGAGTCTTCTGGATTTTTTTTCTGTATGCTTTTGGTTTTATGAGTTTCCAGCTTTTCCCCTGTCAGAGTCCTATGCTGCCTGACCTCCCTTGACCTGAGAGCTGCTCTGTGTACCACTGACCTGTGCTGCTGTTCTGCTCCTTCCCTAGTTTTAGAGTATCCTCTTGGACCAGTGACCGCGACCACATGCAGTGTTTGTCCCACACTGAGAGCTGCTAAGACTGGTATAAATAAATGTAGCACTTAACAAGCTCATGTTCTGTCCTTTATGAGCAGAGTTAGGTGTTTTTTTTTTGTTTTGTTTTGTTTTTTTTTTTTTTTCTCTTCATTTAATCAGCCTGCGTTGAACACTTGAAGAGTCCTGGTTTGTGCCTTGAGCCAGTTGGATCAGCTGCCTGGATCTCTGGGTGGGACTGGCAGAGACAGCATGTGCCAGGCCAGGAGCTGCCAAATGATGTGCACAAAGTATCTGTGCAATTACTGATGTCTCAGGCTGTTGGGAACAAATTACAAAGGCTAGAATTATCTTGATTGTCTGGATGACAGAAATGTGCTCCTAGCCTCACTGGTGATGCTAATAATCTGGAAGGTAACTCTTTTAATAATAAGGACCTGTTCATCCTTGATATTAGCTTTGCTAGTTACCAGGATCATCTTCGTATGTGGGCAGTCTGAGATGCTATTCCTGGCGCAGTGCATGAGGAGCAGCAGCAGTCTTGGTTGCGGTGATGACTATCAAAGGGGGAAGCGTAGGTACAATTGAGGCTGGTCTGTACGGCAGGCTGCAGATCTCTGATCTTTCAGCTTGAGATGGATGTAGGTCCCAGACAGGGTGTGGGGTGTGATGTGACTAGGAAAGCACTAGGAAAGTGAATGTCTGGATGAGGGCTGGGATTTCTAAAGCTGTCAAATACACGTAGCTGCCTGGAGTTTCTAGCATTTTTTCTTCACACACAAATCTCTGTGCATTCAAAAGCCTGTAGAGTAGGATGGCTGAATTACAGGGCCTGTGACTGGCATTTGTGTACTCCCCAGAACAGTTCATTCCCCACCCCCAAATAACTGTAGAATGTAATAATCTGAATGCCTAAAAAAAAAAAAAAAAAAAAAAGTAAAATCTCTTGAAAGTACTTCCAGCAATGCTTTAGACAGTATGCTCAGCGCTTTCTTTATACTTTCTTTATAAAGCCTTAGATCTAGACACCTAGGGAATAAAGGAGGCAGGAGCAGGGACATGCAGATTTCTCTCTGCCTTTCCTACGTGGACCTTCTGGCATGTCTGTGCTAGAAAGCAAAGCTGAGCAGCAACAGGAGCACGGAAAACGGATACTTTATGAGGGACAAGCTTCATCTTGATAAATTATCACACGGAAAACAAGTAAGTCTCTTTGCATGGTTATACAGTATGGGTGGTGATGGACGAGGGCTGTGATTGCTATTAGCATTGTGCACATGAGTCATGCTAAAAGCAAAACCTCTAGATTTTAATGGAGTTGATCACTATTTCCAATTTATTTTATGCTCCAATGATGAATGAATACTTGCTGGCTCAGCAAAGCTAAGGGTACCTTCTGAAATTAAATCAGACAAAAAAAAAAATGTGACAAGGGAAATGGAATTTACCTGCTTTCCTGAATGCAAGGTGTTAAGCGGAGGTTTGGCAGGTGTATGGGAGCTGTGATGGAAGAAGGCAAGAAACCAAATTTTTTTTTTTTTCAAGGCAGAGAAAACAAGTGGCTGGAAACTGGAAGAGAAGAGGGCATGTAAGGGCTCAGTGAACAGTCTGAAATAGTTTGAAGTTGTCCTGTTGTCTGTCACTTGACCATCTGGGCTTTTGGGAAGCTGAAGCCACACTGGGGAGCTTAGGAAACAGCTTCCATCAAAGGAGAAGACACTGGAGAGGGAGAGATGATTTATGGTCTCTAAACTTACTTTGGCAAATGCTTCTGCTTCCTTTTATCCACTCTTATGACCAGTTTTACCCAGTGGGGCAGCAGTTTACTTGGGGACTGGTGCTTGCTTTCTATATGGGTTTGTCTCGCAACAACCAAAGGGGGTCCCAGGCTGTACTGTGCCCATTGGGTTGTTAATTAGGGCTTGTGTTTCTCCTGTTACTTACAGTGGCTTTTGTGCATTGATTTTGTTGGGGTGGGTAGGGGAGTTTGAGCAGGTAGGTGTGTAATTGTGTGTCTGGCTGCTAAATTGGAAGGAGACTTTCCTGAGCAGAGGAGGACTCAGGGCTGTGCTCAGAGGAAGGCTGCAGATGGTCACGGACCCTCAGAGGACCTGCAGATGGGTGCAGCCCCTCCCTGGCAGATGTCAGCTCGAAGCAAGGCTCTGCTCTCCCTGTTGTGGCACACTGAACACTTCAGGTCAGTGTATTTCTCAAGGGCAATAAGTAATGAGATTGACATGCTTATTTCTTACTGTATTAGAAGTGACTGCAAGGTATTGAATACCTGGTATGTAAACTGATAAATGATGGGTACTGTGCAACAAGCCAGAAAGATGAGACACCAACAAATAGCTTTTCTCCAAATGGAGAGGAAACACACACATTTCTTTAGTTTCCCATTTTTGTGCTGATTTCCATGCTTTGTGCCTGTTTATGCTTCTCTGAAGGTTTTTGCCCATGAAGAGGGGAGTGTTGGATGTGATCTGAAGGTGCCTCTGCCTCCCTGACCTGCAGGCTCTGAAGCTGGACTGCTGTGTGATAAAAATGGCCATAGCAAGTGAAAAGGAGGTCTGCTTTCTCATCACAGCCATAGCTTAATCAAAGCCAGCCAGGATAATTAGTCCAGAGTCCAGACACTGTTTTTAGCTTTTTTATGGCTCTTGAAGGGAGGAAGGTGGCAGGGAAATGTTGTCTCTTCTGAGTGGACCAGCTGTACTATGCAAAGGCAATCATAGAGACTGCAGGTGTGGAGAGGACTTTGGACCTTGTGATCTGTCCCTAATGTCTGATCCTGCCCTGGCAGTCATGTAGTGTGGGCATCTGCTTAACTGCCTGCTCTTCTCTATAGGTGGAAAGCATTGCACATCTGGCTGCTGTTACAGCTGGGTATAAATGGTAGGATTACAAAATCAAAACAATGAATAAAAATGCAGATCTGAAGTGCTCTAATGTTTATTTTCTTACTCCTTCCCAGTTAAAAGGGAAAAAAAGCAATACAAATCACCCAAGCCCTCTATGTGGTGTTGAGTGCTGTCTCATGATTAGATGTGGAGGAGTGCAGGATTTTCTCAGGCTCGTGTTTCTCAACTGCTGTTCTTGCTGTTGTGTCCCAGTTCCCAAGTGGCCAGCTTTTGATGGCAAAGTGCCTCCTCATCTGAGATGATAAGAACCTGACTGTGATTGTTGAAAAGAAGGAAGATTTAGAAAATCAGTCTAATTTTAATTGCAATCTAATCCTATGTGCCAGGAGCAACAGCATCACGTTTGCACAACCACCCTTGAGTCCACCACTCACCCCCAAAGGATTTGGTGTGTTGGGACCACCGTCTTCCCCAGGGCTCTCTGAAAGCATCCAGGAAATTTAGTAGAGGTGGAAAACTGGTCTTCTGCTTTTTTCTTGCTGAATCACTAACAAGGTGTTTGGGATGTCCTGACCAGGGCAAGGCTTCAGTGCTGGAAACTGGAAGCAAGAAAATGGGTGGATCCAGATTTCTGTGTAGGTAACCCAAGCTCTGTGGTCAGTGCCTGGCATGTGGGTACCTGGAGATGGTCTTTGCCCAATTCCAACTATCCTGGATATTTTCTGTGTTGAAGAATCTGACAGAACTAGGATCAAGGAAAGGGTTCCTCTGTAAATGAGTTCAGTGACAGCAGGGTGTCACTGCATGACACTGCATGAACTCCTGGCTATATGGGAAGGCTGCTTTCATGCAGTGGGGAAGCCTGGCAGCTTGGGCTGAGAAATAAGTTCTGCTTCCTACTTGTGGCACGTGTCAAACCTGTAGTGTGAGCTAGAGGGTTTGGAAAGCTGCCTGATGCTTGCAAAGGAGCCTGGCCAGCTAAATATTTCCTTCCTGACTTGGTCAGGCTAAACGGCTGACAATAAATGGCTTTGTCTCCTTCTTCCACCTCCATT
Source organism: Aythya marila (assembly GCF_965140915.1). Taxonomy (NCBI): domain Eukaryota; kingdom Metazoa; phylum Chordata; class Aves; order Anseriformes; family Anatidae; genus Aythya; species Aythya marila. Next base: position 2,423,782 of record NC_139060.1, read on the forward strand.
TCTATGTATGCAGGTGGTTAGGTCTTCAACTTACTTTCCAGTTCTAAAAGAAAAAGGGAAGATTAAACTGTCTTTTGTCTGTTTCCCATCTTGAACATCCTGAACCAACATCCTTGAATAAAGCTTTTCTTAAGTTTGGGCATGGGAGCTTAGGAGGAAAGCTGTGAAAATGATTAAAGGGTTGGGAAAGAATCTCTATTTAGGGAGAAATGAAAAGGCTGAGAGTTAAAATTAAGAGGAAAGTCTCATAAGGGTAAGATAGTTCAAAAAAAATAAGAAAAGAAAAAAAGAAAAGAGGAAATTGTGTTTCTCTATCTATTTTGGCAGGATGCAAAAAGAATCGGCAAAGAAATTGAAGTTTTAGAACTCCTTTACTAATGGAAATATAATTAACTCATGGAACTTGCTGTCACAAGAATTTGCTTCAGCTGGTCTGTTTTGGTTCTTGAGACCTAAAGAGCCTCAAGATCATCAAGATTCACCAGAAAGGAAATGGATTTTTGAAGGAGGATGATTAGGCCCTTTTGCTTCCTGCTACTCCCTGAAAGGAGATAGGTGGAATTCTGAACAGACTGTTTCATAATTGTCCTTTTCTTTATCTTGTAACTTCTTCTGAATCATGCTGGAGAAATGATTCCAGAGCAGCAATCCAGTCTGTTACAGCATGACCTGTGAAATGCAGCAGAGTGTGTCAAGGGCTAAACTTCATCTCTTTATACATGAAACAATATCAATAAGAGTAGTGGTATTCCATCACTTAATGTCTGATTTAAAGATCAAACATCTTTTTGCAAGCTGTGCTATAGCTTAGAGGAAAAACTTCAATGCTTCAGTACTGTGTTAAGTGTGCCCTCAAAACCTGCGGGGCCAAGATTCAGGGAAAGATCTGGGTTTGAAAACTGTCACTCATTGAAAATGAATCCAAGGTAATTTCTAATAATGTCAATGGCACTTTGATAAAGGTGCTCTGGTTTTTGGGGAGGAGCGTGGATCAGGCTACACGCTGTAGAAGTGTTCCTGCTCTCTTTCCATGATGGAACATCACCTTGACCTTGTGCTGGGAGGAGAGGGCTCCCCTTGGCTGCAGTCCCTAAACTTTGCAGGACTTGGAACATAGAAGCAAGTATTGGAACATCTGGCAGATGAAATTAGCTTGTCAGACGGGGGACCTTATCCTGAATGAAGCACTGAGCAGGAATGACAACACATCCAACTGCCAGAAATCAGGCACCAAAGCTCTCATGCTGGGTAGTATTGTTAATGTACCTCCATCTCAATACCAAGACAAATCTGACTCTTTTCTGGCCCTCCAAATTGCGTTAAGAGTGGTAGCCAAAGGCTGTGTGGCAGTGACCTATTTCTGCACTGGTAGATGGGTAACACCTCTCTTGATGGGCATCAGAAGTAGGTCTGGGGAAAAGATGGATGTAAGCCTGAAGTCTCAGTTTGATAGGTGTGTATCATTGCATCCTGGCTGCTATGGCTAAAGGTTCTGCCTTCTCAAGGAGATGATGCTAGGGACAAAGACTGAAGTCCAGCAAACTCCTTAAATGTCTTTTTTTTTTTTTTTTTTTTTTTTTCTTTTTAAATCACGTTATCTTTGAAAGCTAATAAACACGTGCTCCGAATAAGTGATGCTGTATCAGCCCAAAAGCATTTAGCTGATAACATCTGTATCTTCATCACTTATCTATGCAGATTATTGTTGCTCTGAGAGATGTGTTGAAATGAAAAAGTTTGCCTTTCTTGTCTCCTGATGCCAAATCCAAGCCTTGTTTACAAGCTTCCTGGGCAGGAGCAATACATTCCAGAAGTTCTAGCCTGGATTGTCTGGGTGAATCCTGAGCTTGTTGCATAGTTCAAGTTTATTTTGCAATAGAAAGGAATAAAATACTTAAATTGGTTATGTAAAATCCAAGAGGATTTGGAAAGAATAAACTTAGCTATCAGTTGTGGAAAAGATGATAAAAAACCTCTCTATGATCCCCTAAGTCTATTATTAAAAGAACACTATTCTTTTCCTCCTGGGTTACAACATTAAAGCTAATTATAACAGGTATAAAATCATGGTAACCCCTGACTTTCACGAGAGGTGAAAAGGACAAAGGAAGTTGTCTGATCTAATTTTCTTGCTTTAATTGGGAGACATGAAAGAACATGAGACTATAGCTGCAGATAATGCTGTGTCTGAGACAGATCCAGGATAATACAGTTTCAGTTCCCTTTCCTAGCAGATTGAGCAATGGAGTGGGATTTTTGGGTGTCTTTTTTTTTTTTTTTTCTTTTCTTCTTTTTTTCTGCTTATTCCATTGGCTAATGAAGATTTGCAGCCATTGCTTTTCCCTTTTGTGTCCATATTTCCATCCCTTTAAAAATGAAGATAATGATGGTACCTGAATTCATAATATACTAGTGAAAAAGACTGTTTGACAGTATTGAAAAGAAGTGAGTTTAAAATCTCTCAAAAGAAGTAAAAATAAGTCTTCAAAAACGTTGAAATCAAGTGAGGAAAATTTGAATCAGAAGTAAAATAAATGGCAACAGCATAATCTTCTAGAAATGCAGATGCTCACTCACAGTGAGTGGGAGAATTTTGCATGGAGCTCAGTGTTCATGTACCACGGGGAATGTGTTAAAACGATGGTGTGCCACACAGGGGAAATTGCAAATGTGGGTGTCTGTCAGATTTTAACCTGAGAAAAGATTGGACCTTTGGGGGAGGTGACATGCTCTGAGTCAAAATGTCCAGAAGTATTGTCACTGATTTGCCAGAGAATAAAAAAGGAGTGGCTCAACTCTTGCTGGAGCAGAAGTGGCTGAGTTGAGAAAGACGAATGCCAGCTATGGCAAAGTCAGTCTTTCAGGGTAATATCCTGGCCTTGTGAAACCACAGGTAGAGTTTGAAAAGTTATGGTGACTATAGGTAATGAATAAAAAAGAGAAGTTGGAAGTCTTTGCCCAATATCTCTTTCCTCAGGAAAAGGATGGAGGCTGCAATGGTTTATAGCAGGATGAACATCTCTGGGAAAGCAGCACTGTCGAAGCCATTGGCTATAACCACTGGCAGGGTTCAGCTGTTTGGGTCTCGAAGGCCTGATCTGAGAAATCAGCCAATGTCTAGGACTTCTCTGGGAGCCCAGAGAACAAAAGCAAACAGGGCATGTATTTTACTTTTTAATCCTGAAAGTCTTCCAGTTTATCAAATTCTGTTTCAGATCCTCTAGAGTTGCTTTCTGATCTTGTTTGTGTGGGAAGCAGGAAAAAACCTTCCCTTGTACCAGGGAACTCCACTTTTTGTAATTACAAACCTCTGATCTTCAGCAGTGATTGGATCAATATTATGTGGAGTGGAATACGGGGAATTAGTGTCCCTCTTCCAGGTCAGCAACTCCTAGTCCATTAGCAGGAAGGGATAACACCCTACATGTTTGGAAACCTTTGTTTTTAGGGAAGAAATTTTAGGTGAGGCTTAATTTCAACCTAATAGCCCGTTAAAATCTTCACATTCGTTTTTGAGAATGCCATTAAAAATCAATTACATTAATGGGGCTCAGTTGGAGATGTTCTGAAATATGGATAGGATCAAGGAAAGTGACTTTGAAACAGGGCTTGTGGTGCAGCAGCCATTTGCTTGGTCCTCCCAATCACATCTGTATGGAACAAACCTGATCCTTGCTTTTGGCAGCTCTGCAGAAGCCAACCTAGCTCTTCAGGAACAAGTGGCAAGTATCATGTACTTTGGTGTAAACCTATTACCAGTGGGGTTTCGAGGGAGCAATCCTTCTGCCCTGCTATAAATGTTAACCCCCAAGTTACAGATGGTTTGCTTGCATAAAGTTATCACATCGCTATCAGCTCCAGAGATAGTAGAGACTCCCTCCTTTGGAGGCCTTCAGAAGGTGCCTGGACATGGCCCTGGGCATACTGCTGTAGGAATCCTGGCTTGTGTGCTGGAGTTGGACAAGGTGCACCCAGATGTCCCTTCCAGGCTTATCCATTCTCTGATTTTGAGCTCCATCAGGCCTTGATCATCCAGCTCTGTGCAGCAGGTATCTGAAACCCTAGAGATATCTGGTACTCCTTGCAGTATGACCATGGGCTTGCCACTTCACCATGCAAACTGGTCCATTTGGCGTCTCTGGTCCTCATCTGTGAAATAACCGCATTGCCCAAGTACCTAAGTGTGTTGAGAGGAGGAATGTTTTGGAGTGTGATTTCTCCAATAATCACACCCTCTAGTAAGGAAGGATGCCTGGCTTTCTGAAATGGCCAGGTAAATAATGCTGTCCCCAGCCTGCCTCCACTGAACAATGTTTTTACCTCCAGTTCCCAGACTACAACTCACCATGCTCTCATCTCATTTCATGCATGACTGTAGCTGAGCTACCATTTTTCACATGGGAAGCACGTAAAACATAGGCTGCACACCTGTTCTTCCTTTACAAACTGGATTTCTTAGTGGTCAGTGGATCTCTTTGTTCAAAAACAGAAAACAATTTCTGAGAGCTAAGAATGGTTTGTGGGAAGTTACGAATCTTTGGCATTGTGTGATTTCCAGACTAGAAGTTCATCACTGTGCTTTGGGGGGGGGTGGGGGATATGCTGGAGATAGTCACCCCTTCTGGCTCCTTTGGGCAGCAGCCGATGTAGAGATGAAGATGCAGAGATGATGATGCAGACCTGCTGTGGGAAGGGCAAAGAAGTGGGGGCAATGTAAGGAGGGGAGTAGTATCACTACTGGGGAGGAGTGTGCTTGATTCTTGTATCTGAGTCAAGTTTGCCCTCCTAGTTCCTAAATGGGGCTTGTGAGACATTTGCATGGATGTGTCCCTTCAGGTTTCAGATTAAAAAAGCTCTTTCAGGCATTGGAAACTGATCTTTCTTACGCCTTCTGCTCTGGATGTATGAGAGGATTGGGAGAAGTCATCTTCTGCCCATGGCTAGGTTGTTCAAATCACCTTCATATGCTTTGTAAGGGGATCCTTACATATGGGGGGAAGACCACTTATAGCATTAGGCTTGATGTCCTTGCAGGCGTTGTGTAGGCAGTGCATGTGACACAAAGATGAAACCTGGGCACTTCCTTGTAAGGCTGATCATGACCTTGTAAAATGGAGGTGATGGAGGATCCCCTCTACTGCTGCTTCCATGGGGCCCAACTTAATGAGTGCCCATGCTGAGCTCCCCTTGTTTCTGGAAGTGGTTAACATTGCATTCACCCTGCTGCTGGCATGGGAATCGTGACTGAAGCTGGGATTGCAGTGAGTGTGCTCGGAAAGACTCTCTACCTGGAGCCTTGTGGCATCAGGATGGATGGATAGAAGGGGACTGGGCAAGAAACTGCAGTAGCCAGAGCAATTTGGTATGAAGAGAGCATAGAGTCGTAGAATGGCTTGGGTTGGAAGGGACCTTAAAGATCATCTAACTCCAACCCCCCTGCCATACCACTAGATCAGGTTGGTCAAGGCCCCATCCAGCCTGGTCTTGAACACCTACAGGGATGGGGCATCCATGGCTTCTGTGGGCAACCTGTTCCAGTGCCTCATTACAGTGCTTCACAGTGAAGAATTTCCTCCTAATGTCTAATGTCAGACTATCTTCAGGGCAGAGACAAGGCCTTGGTGTACGTCCCAGTGCTTCTTTTTGCAGGGAAGTTTGTAGGAAGGGAGGAGACCCGTGAAATCCATCTGCCTTGTGCTGGTGTTCCCCAAATGGTGTGTGGGCAGCTCAGCTGCAGGCAAATGGTTTGAGGGACTCAACAAAGAGACAGAGCCTCATGGTGTTTGCAGCCAAATGCTGGGCAGTGTGTGAGTGTCTGAGGTACAGAGAATTTGTCTGCTGAGTGCTAATCTTCACCAGACACCTTGGGTCACACTCATGTCTACACTCTTAAGGATCAAACACAGAATAACCAATAAAACCTTTAAATCTCATAGAAATGGGATAAGGCTACCTGGATTGCTCTGCATGACCTGAATGAAACTCCACAAGGTGTGTCTTAAAGATCTGCTCAGTGCCCTACCTAAAGCATCAGCGTGGGGCAGCAGGTACAAAACTGACCTGGTGCCCTTCCAAAGAGCTGCCTCCTGTGCAAGGGCATTACCACTGAACCCAGAAGTAATGCAAAAAGGTGTAACGTCGTAGGGGAGAGATGGGTTTGACTGGAAAGGGCATTGCTGCAGACCAGCCCCAGCCAGACTAATGGTGTGACGTTCTTGGAAGCGAGCTGTGTTTCAGCAAATATCCGGAACCAGGGATTTTTTTGTATTTATTTTTTATTTTTTTAGCTTGCCACTTGCTGTTCATTTTCTCCCTGGCACTGGGGCTGTGATTCCTGGTACCCTGGATATACTCGAGAGTGCCTCTCAAACACAGATAAAAGTAATTAAACCTCTCAGCTTTCTCCTTTTTAGATTTGCTGTAGTTCTTCAAGCGTAGATTTTAAGATTGGACAAAATGTGCAACCTGAGATCTGACATCCTGTTCCTGCATTGAGCAGGGGAATGAAAGGATGAAGTGGAGACTATTCAGGCAGCCCCAGTGCTGCTCCCGAAGCAAAGAGAGATAGTTGTTTGCTGCCAGGTGCAGCCTTTCTTGTTGTTCCCCTCTTTGCCCCCTGCAATTAAGCAGTTAAATTTAGCTGTCTGATAGGTATTGGAATGGATGTGGCGCAACCACTTTAGTTGTGCAAATAACTGTTATTTTGGCTCACTTGTAGCTCTGAAAAATCAAGGAAATTGTTTCATGCCATACATAAGCACTGAAAGAACTGACTTTCAGATGGAAAGTAGATTCAAAAGGCAAGACAATTGAGTGAAATGAGGAGTAACTCTTGTCTAATCTGGATTAAGAAAATTTTGGGGGCTTTTAGTGTTTTCAATAGTTTTGGCTTTGTGACATGAAAATGTAACAACCTTCCACAGAGGAAAGATCAAATTTCAAATGTTTCAGTTCAACGATGTTGACATAAAAAATAAAAAAATAGAAAATCATCTCCATGTTCCCTTCAAGGGGATGTTTTGGCAAGCTTGGCAAGAGTTACTGAAGTAAAGCCATTAATCTAAATTTATGGAGGGAAAAAGAAATCCAACCAAAATAAGCTGGCAAAAGACTTCTATCATGTTGCTGTGATACCCAGCTCCTGTGCAGATGGGGCCAGCAGTCAATCAGAGCATCCTTAAAGATGCCACCTCTTGCAGCAATGTCTTGTCCCTTAATAAGTCTCCGTGATGGCCTGCTACTGAAGTGATGGCCTACTCTGTAAAAGCTGAACTTCGACCTTGTGCTTGCCAATGGAGGAGAACGAGGTGCCCACGATGGAGTGGTTGAGCACCAGCCTGGTGGGAAAGTACATGCTGTGCTGATGGGCTGCAGATGTTCTCACTCAGTCGAATATTAACTTGCACACCTGCTCCTGGAGCCTTTTACAACCCATAAGTGCAGTGTGCATGTGACAGGTGCCATCGCAGCTCAATCTGATCTCAGTGCTTTGCTCCTGTGGGGTGCGGCACAATGGGAAGAGAGCTCCTGGTCTGCCTCAGCCCAGCTGCACCCCTGTGGTGCACAGAAGTGCTCTGTGAACAGCGTTGTCTGCTCTGTGCCTGGCTTTGATCATCCCCATGCTTCTCCGCTAGGGTCCAGCTTTGAGGCTGCACTAATCTGGGACTGCACTAATCTCATTTGCTGTCTTTATTGTTCAATGCACAGCCCTGGGTCTTATTTACAGCTCTCCATTCAAACTGGGGGCTGAAGAAGGGAATCCTAATTTCCTTCTGGGCTTCTTTTTATGGACCTCATCGCTATAGTATGAGTGCTTCATGCAAACAATAATTCACTTTCATGACTCCCCTATGAGATAGAATGATGTTTCTTATTTTACGGTGGAAAGGGAGGTATAGAAATCTGAAAGACAAAAGTAACCATTAATTTTCACTTAATACTTTCAAAGCATGTTTTTGGGAACAGCAATAGAGTCGTTTCTCCTGTATACACTCCTTTTCTATCAAGCTTCAGAACAACAATACAAAGCAAAAGATTTCTAAGGCTTCACATAAAGCCACGGGAGTTTCCTCACAGTCCTTGATTTAGGAAGGGGCTCTGCCACTTCATCAGTTGCTGAAGATCACTCAGACACCTAGAAAACTTCACCCAGAAGTGTAAAACTATACACAATAAGAAGAGGTAGTAGTCTGGCTTTGTCTTTGTGTACTTACCCCATGATGCATAGATGCACACAGGAAGAAAAAAATTCACGTAGGTGATGGTGATAAGGGACATCTTAGTGGACATTTCAGCTTGAAGATGACAGTTTATGCAACTTGTACTGAATGCTCATCTGAAACCTTCTACCACTCATCCCATCATTTAGCCCCGTTTGCCATCTGTTAGTGAAAAGTGGCTTTTAAAATTGTTGGTGATATAGCTGTACTGAGCAGGGAAAAAAACCCTTGTGGTATTATTTCTTTATTTGGTATATATGTACTTTAGAAAGAAAATGTCCAAGAATAATTGAGATGAATCAGTTCTCTATATGTGGATTGCTTGAATATTTAACATCTGAGATCTTGTGAAGCAAAAGGGGCAAGGAACAAACACTGTTTATTTTTAGGATTAGAAAGTGGATGAAGCTGCTGGCCTAGATAGTGTACTCCTTCCAGGAGGAGCAAGGGAGAAAACAACCTCAAATGGAGTGCATCTGTGTCATGGGGAAGATTTTTTGTTTGTTTGAGTTGACAAAAACAGTTTGAGTTCACTTTAAGTTGTTTCTAGTGATGGGGAGGGAAAACAACAACAACAACAAAAACCCACAACCAACAACAAAAACCCAAATCATGTCTGGTAACTCTGAAATGAAATCTTCTTTGCACCTGGTTTCATTTGAAGTGTCTGAATCAAAGCTTGTCTGGAAGAAAAAAAAAAAAAGTAAATGAAGTCCTGCTCCCCATCTTTTAGGCCTGCTTGGGCCAGAGCTGTTGTAGATGGGCTCTGCAAAGGGTGACTCAAAGGCCGCTGTGGGCTTTTTGGTTTCAACAGGACAAAACCTGATATGTTGCATGGCATAGCATGGAGCTTGGATGGTTCCCACCTGCGAGAGGGGATGGGGTGCTCTGGCATGGACATGTCCCTACTGATGATACCTACTGTTTGCAAGCCTGCACTGAGCAATGCTGATCTTCACCACTGTTAACTGTTGTAGTGTTCTGGGGAGTCCACAGCCCTATTGATGCCAGGGTGGTCCCATTTGTGTTTGAGACAGCTGCTCTGCAAAGGTATTTGTACCCCACAGATGAGTTTAGCGCACTAGTGGTTATAGTGGCTGCCCTTGAAAATGATCCTTTTGACTGACAACAAGGAGAAGACAAGAACTGACAACAATTGACCCATGAGTGGATGGCTGAAAATTAACCCTGCCTGCTACCCTCTGCCCCACGTTAATTTGGAGAAACAAGGTCTTCCAAACCCAAATGTGACATCTGCTTCCCTGGGCACTAATTGCTGCCTTGCTTTCTCAGCTGCAGTGATACAGGAATTGGTAGTTTTGTGGGCACTTTCCTCTGCCCTTCTCTCTGTTTTTATGTTTCTGGTGCTTTGCACTGTTTTCAGTGAATGGTGCACCTTAATGTTACTGACCTGCTCACAAACATTCAAATGATTGTTAAATGGATTATAAACAGTTTCCAAATTAAGCCTTAGATGTTGTTCAGGGAGATGTCTGGACTTCTGGTGCGTTTCTTTCTTGCTGAGAAATATTACCATTGCTTTAAAATTAAAAATAAGAGCAAGATATGCTGAAAAGATGGAAATAAGCGGGGAGAAAAATTACCTTTCCGCTGAGACTGAGAATGGAAAATTTCTACTCAAAAGAAGATTATTTTGGGGAATGACAACTCAATGGAAATATAGTTTGCTAAACTAATGCGTTCACTGTTAAGTGAACATTATTTATATTAGAGGGAAGAAACACAATGTGGCATGGGATATTTGGCTGCATATTTGAAAAAAAAAGAAAAGAAAAGAAAATCTGTGAGCAGATATTCAGTTTGCAAGTATGGAGAATTGCGACACAGACAAGATAAAAGATGAAGACTCCAGACTATTGCTCTGTTAATTTGCATTTTGTTGGTATATATAAAATTATACTGAAATCAAATTTGTTTCAGGCAGAAGTGCTTAGCAGGCATAGGAAAAGCTGTTTGAAACATTAAATGTATATTCAAACTAGTTTTCTTGGAATTACATCATTTGGAGTTAATATCTACTCTTCTTGCTGAGGTGGGTTTATATTCTCCAGGTTGAGAATTCTCCAGTAACGGATTTAATGCAGTTTTTGAGACTCAGTTATTTATTTATTTTGGAAAAGCAACACGTTCTTAGCCATGTGATCCTGCAGACTGTGGGTGCTTTATGTCAGTGCTTGATACTTCTTGCTCCAAAGGGGAGATGCAAACCCCAGCTGACTTGGGCTGATTCGTGTACGTGACAGATGAACTTGATTCTGGTGCAAATTCAGGCAGAGGTTTCGGATTTCTTTCCCTTTATTCAGCTTTTCTAAAGGTGGTATAATGGTTTGTACCCTAACATTGTGTGGTGCTGTTCCTGTAGCATGGGCTCTGTGTAGGCATTACCAGGACATATAGCTCCAAATGTTTTGGCGTGCTGGGTTCTGTACCAAGGCAAGAGAGTGATGGGATGGTGAACAAGCTTCCAGTGAGCCTCTTCTTTTCCAGTTTAGAAATGTTCCTCTCTGGTGTTATGTGCCAAGAGGGGCTTTTCAACACGTTCATTCCTACTGAAGACATGTTGGCTGAGACCCTCCTCTAACCTGTGGCACAGATGTTGCTTCAGGTGAGCTGTACACCTCTTTGGAAAGGGCCTTTCTTTGTGCCAGCAGAAAGGCAGAGGTTTCACATCCACGACTGAGCAGGTTGCTCTAGTTGTTAGGGCCTCGACACTCATGTTGCTGACTTCAGTGGGTTTCAAATCAGCCCCTGCATCTTTTGACCACATTGTGGTGTTGAATTCCTTCCTTATGAATGCTGGCACCTGCCTGCAGGGCTGCTGTACCCTGCCGAATTAGTCCCTCAGCAATAGAGGGAGTCAGATTGACAGCTAAAATATTTTTTCTCTTTGTAATGACTTCTTTCGCTCAAAATTTATGGATCTCTTCATGCTCATAAAACATAGAAAGTATATTCTCTGTCCTATTCCAGCATCACTTGCGTAAATTTGAATCCATCACTTTGAAATGATATCATTGCAAATGGGGTGCAGAACGAATAATGAAATATCTTGAACCCTTGTAACTTCAGATTAATGTCCGTTACTGCAGAGTAATTACTGTCCCATAAACTAATCCTTTGTACCTCAGAATAAGTCTTTCCAGCCCCTCATGCCACAAAGTCCTTCAAATTGTCCCTTTCAAGTTGGTCTGAACCAAAACTATGTATAATCTCCAGGTCCCGATAATTTTCCAGCTGTTTTAATTGGTTTTGTAGAACTGCTTGAGGCTGGGAGTGTGGCTGGAGCACATCTCTAGATGACTTTGTCCTGGACACCAGCATGATTTGCAGTCACCCTGTTGCTTGTTAGGTCTTCAGAACAGCATGCCAATTTTGCATCTCATTCTTGATCCTTTTGGAGCAAATAACAAATTGTTGCCATTGTCCTTTGTTGCAAATGTGTTCTACTCTGTTCTTGTGCTTGTGAATAGATGCTTCTAGGAACATCTCATGACGGGATTTTGCTGATGAAAGGAGAGGAAAAAGTCTAACCAAAGTACAGGCTAACATAACTCATATCCTCCTGTGTGTCAAGTTAGCTTCTGCTTCTCAGTGCTTGAGGCACCGTGAGTAAGAATCTGGCCCCAGTTATTTTATGTGCAACTGAGAGAAACAACTGGTGTCACCGAGCATCTGGAAATTTCAGTCCACTCTCTTCCAGGAAAGTAATTTCTTCCATTTTGCCAATGCTCTATGATTGATCTTGCTGAATTCTGAAACTGCTGTCTTGGTTATAGATGAGGAACTGACTCCGGCATCTGAAAGAAGCCTTAGCAATGTGAATATAGATCCCAGCTCCACAGTTTCTGAGGTGATCACTCAATCTTACAGACTACCACTCAGATTTGTGTTTCTTCTGTGGTTTGTTCTCTGAAGTTTACAATTTGTCAATTTTTATAGTACTATTCCATCTATTATTTATAAATCCAAACCCTAAGATTGTCTTTTCACATCTTCTCATTTAAAATAGATCATGAACAGAAAGCCATGCAGACAAGTTCTCTCTGTCCACCCCAGAGCCTCTAGGGATGTGAAAGGCTGGGCAACGTATGGCTGAGACCCGAACCTGTCTGCAGGCTAATGAATTGGCTCTGTAATTACCTCATTTCATAATGACTAGTTGGTGCCCAAAGCTTCAGGAAAAATCAACCCCAACCAGAATGACCATCAGTCTGTGTCATTAAGCAGGGAATGACCCAATGAACCAGAGCTATTTAAAAATTAAAATATAATCTCTTGGGCGCCTGTGTCTGCATGAATCTCTGGAGACTGCAGATCTGCATTGGGCCTTCTAAGAGAAGTTTTCAGAAAAGATTTCACTTCTCTCTTATGCTTAGGATCACAAGCGAGATGTCTCTGATGATCTAAGAAAATGAATGTGCGGCTGTTGAGCCATTCCATTTTCATAAGGGCTATTTAGCACTATTCTATTTTTCTCCTGGTTTAAGGGAGCCTTTCAAATTAAGGGTCAAGGAACCTGATGCAGACAATTGATGCTATCCTCCCAGATGTCCTTGCAAGCCACCCAGCTTTAAATATCTCAGATGACACTGTGAAAGGCTCCCCGCAGGGCTGAGAGACTCCAGAATGAATGAGTATCCTTGGATTAAATGATGATTAAGTGGCTGACGAAATAGGATGAATGAGGTGCTGCAAGGCAAGAACTCCTCCATTATAGCAGCTGACCTCAGGCCAAATTTCCTCTGTTTCCCCATGGATAAAAATGGAAGTCTGTTACATCACAACTAAATGTTGAAATCAGTGTCTCTTATAGACCCGCCTGCTCTGGAGGACAGGGACCACCTTTCTGTTCATTGCATCTGCCCCTACAGTTCTGCACTACTGATGATCATTAGTAGAAACTTTCATGAAACAGGAGCTAAGACATGAGACAAATTTTTGCTCTGGAATGAAATCTTTATTGAGACATACGGCAAGTCAAAGTGGCTCCACAAAGACATCCCCCAAACAATCCATCATGAAGGCTGATGGAGATGGTCAGCCTCTGTGCACCTTCCAGCCTCTGTGCACCTTTCGCTGAAGAGCTTGAGGCAGCTGGCAAGTAGATGATTCCTGAATATCTCAGGAAAGATGTGAGAGCAGCATCACCATTACCCATCTTCTAGGAGAGGAAATGAAGGAAGGATGCAATAGAATAGTAAGAGAGCAACATAGAACAAAAATGCAGTCGTCTTCATGTTTGATTTAGGCAGCTGCCTGCTTTTTTAAGACTAGGAAAGGGAGCAGGCTGCAGAGCATGCTAAATTCTTCCTCCTGTGGAGCTCAGTGTGAAGTTCATTGCAGATCTTCCTCATGCAGATATAAAAGTGAGGCCCCAACCCAGCGAGGTCACTGAGCCCACACAACACTTTTAGCTGAACTTTTTTTCCCCGTCCCAGAGTCTTGGCAATGACACATCTTAGCATCTGTCTTCCTTGCACCTTTAATTGCGTATGGTTTCTTCTTAGCTTCCTGGCTGGAGCTGCAGAGCACTGTTGTAGGCTGTGCAGTAGCTCCCTGCCGTCCGTCCCAGTGGCCACACCAGTGAGTTGTGTGAGGGAAGCATTGCACCTCATAAAACAACCTGGTCAGAGAGGTGCTGTGTACATCTAGGATCATGACTGTTAATTACAGGGTGTCTTACTTGTGGAGCTGAGTTTTGCATAAAATCAGTCACTATCTGAATGATGAGAAAATAACCCATTGCAGCTGGGTGAAGAATCCTTGGCTCTTATAAAAACTCAGCACTATAACTGGGACCTCCTTGTTATGTAAGTTTGGAAATCTGAGAGAGAATGAAATGAAAATGTTTTTTTTTTTCTTTACTGTCATTGTGTATTTGAACAACACTGTTATCTGGGGACCTCAAATTCAGCAGAAAGCATCTCTGGTAGTTTTTGAATGAGCTTGCTGAACCCCTCCCAGCTAGTAAAAAAAAAAAAAAAAAAGAAGAAAAAATAAAAAGAAAAAAATATCTTTAAAATGATGGATGACAATGGTAAATACCAATGGTGCTATTTTTTTTCAACATTGGAGATTTTATGGTTGTCTTCCTGGAAATGACTGCTTCTTCCATAATCAGTTGATTCACTTATTCCTCTTGGATAATGTTATTTTTCTTGAGCCTTGAAAATACTCCTAGTCAGGCAGAAATACCAGGTCTGATTCTCATCTTGTTCCCTGGCTGTAAATCATCATGGTCAGGAGTATCTATTCACCCACCTGGGTAGAGGTGCAGAATGACTAATTTTTTAGTTGTACAGTTTATTTCAGCTAATTTGGACCAAATACTTCGTGATCTTTTTCTTCAAAGGAACTAAGAGAAGCAAGTCTGAGATTGTTCTAAATGAGCTCTGCAAGCTTCTTCTCTGGGTTTTAGGCTGCAAACAGGTTTCCTCACAGCCTAGTTGATACTTTCTGCCTCTTTGCACGGAGCAGACTGTCCAACAAACCTTCAGAAATTCCTCGTGAGCTGAAGCAGGAAAATGTAGCCCTGGAGCAATAAATGGACACAAGAACTTGGTGTGTGGGACAAAGAGAGGTGTGGAGAGGTGCTTGGGGCTTGCTGTGAAGGGCTCAGCATGGCTGGGATCAACATGTTTTCTTTGATGCTGAGACAGTGCCTGGGAGCCCGCTGGGGGGATCTGTAGCCTGGTCCATCCAGACAGCCTGGAAAGGAAAGGATGAAAACTGGGCATGAGACTTGCGTTTGATGTCAGAGACATTATTCAGATGGTTCTGGTAGCTGGAGATTGCACAACTGAAAAATAACAAGACCTCTGCTTATGGACAGTTACTGCCCTTTCATGTGTTCACAGTTGCTCAGCTGTCTCAAATGTCATGTAAAAACAGGAGTTGCATGGAGAAAGAGGTTATTGCCTTACTCACCTTTAAATAAGTATGGTAGGGAAAAAAGATATTTTTATTTTATATTTTCCCCAAGAAATGATGTGTTTTATATGTTTTGGTACTGGGTGAGGTTGCTAATGGGTTGTTATAACACTGTTGGCCACCTGGATTGCTGCCAAGGAAAGGCAGCATGAAGTCTCTCAGCTCTAGTTTAACCTTGCTCTGGGGGCTGGGACAGACCAGTTCTCCTTCACCCCCATTTTCTAAACTCTGATTTGACACGTTTGTTGAGCTGTTTCAAAGTTATTCAAAGTGTCCTTGCTTTACCTGCATTTCTGAACAAAGGGCTCTCCAGAAAAGAGCTGCTTAAGACCATACATAGGGAAAGAAGCAATACTGTAAGGGAGAGGAAGATAAGAGATTTATTTATTTTTTTTCAATCCATTAATACATTTGTTGATTTCATTCCACAAAAATGTGGAAGGAAGGAAGTTTGAGAAGTATTTCATTTTGGATACTCTTTAATACATTGTTTTTATGTATTTGAAATTATACTCCTTGTGCTTTGAAAAAACACCAATCCAAGCTGTAAATGAAAATTAGAGTTAAAGAATTTATGATGTCTGAGTCATTTGATTTCTGGTCAAACTAAGTATTTATTTGACCTAACATGGCTTCTCTGAAATGCTTTTTTCCCCTAGGAAAGCACTTGAAACATTCTCACAAAAGTTTTAAGTTCTTCATTTGGATCATCAAACTGAAAAGATCTCTTGTTCAACTCCAGGTGGCAATAATTGTTTTTTTTCATTGTTTCCACACTCAGAAATATGATTTTCTTCCCCACCCCAGGGAAGTGTCTGCAATCAGGAATTTCCATTGCTAGCCTCCTTTGAAATGCATTCCTCTTGAATTAAAAGGGTCTGTGCCTGCTGGCATGGGAAGTACTCAAACCTGACAGGGAAACAGAACAAAGTAGATGCAGAAGAACGAGGAAACGAGGTTAAGTGCAAGTGTTTGATTGCTTCCTTGCACCAAGCCCTGAAAGGATATTCTATAGAAAGATGTAGTCTGGCATGAGGTGAAAAAGAAGAGCTTTTATTCTGTTTGTCTGGATGGTTTTGAAACCTCTGTTGAAGAAGCATGTTGATAGGAAGAATATTGTTACACAAAGAAGCAGCATGTCTCTTTTGCTGGAGTCTGTAATGCCAGAAGAAATACGTGTAAGACACGATTTGTCCATGTGGCATCTGGGTATTGCTGGCTGCAGGTCTTGGCTGTTAAATTCAGTTTAACATCTGAAGAGTCTACTGAAACAGTTCAGACCTTAGAAGCAAACAAAAAAAGAAATGTTGAAAGGTTAAGAATCTCCTACCAGTATTTTCCTGGAAAACACAGAGAGCTACAGATGCTTTTGCATAACAAAGGGAAGGTTGGGCAGCCTTCAGACACTGGTGGTCAGAAGGGGTTCTGGCAGAAGACATACCCGAGCCAGGCAAGAGCCAGAAAGTTTTCTGTCTGAGCAGCGCTCCTTGGAGATGAAAGCATAGGTGGCTTTTGCCCAATAAGAACCAAAGCCTATTTTTTTTTTTTTTTTTGTGTGTGTGTGTTTTCACTGGGAAAGTATTAAAAAAAAGATGGATTTCTGAAGAGGCACTTGAAGATTTAATTCTCCCCTCCTTTATACCCACATCGTTGCCTCTGCACTGACAGGAGTGGCCACAGAGGGGTCCCTCATTTTCTGTAGATCTCAGTAAAGCCATGAGAAAGCAGCCTTCACTTCATTTTATTTTTCATGAAATGCTTTAAAGATTTAATGATCTTTGTGAAAAGAGCTGTGTGCTTATAAAATGGGGCTCTGGTTAGGAAGGGGAGGAATGAGCTTCAAGGCGAAAAACAATAACCACCCCCTCTCTCAAATTAAGGACTCCTGTGTCCCCTCTGCTTCTCCCTGAGAGGAAAAAGGAACTGGAGCTGAGTGAAAAATGATCACACAGTTTTCAAAACAAATTCCTGGATCGAGTGTGTCGCCTGCCAATCACCGCCCCGAACGCGCCGTACGCTTGTCTCCTTTTGTCTGGGCTTTTTTCGGAGCTGAGCTGTGCAGTGATGGGGTTGTCTTACAGCCTGTTTGTACACTTGTCTGTAAAGCAATTTGCCTGAGATGGCCCCGGTCCAGTTGTGGTCCTGTCCTGGAAGCCCTCAGGCAGGAGAGGTGCAGCCAGGCCACTCATCTGTTTCCAACTGCTTCCAAATGTGGAATTTCTTCTGTTCCCAAGTGTGTGTGCATACACATATTTATGTACGCTTAAATTTATTTTGAGCTGGACGGTTTGACAAACTTGTATCCTTATTCATTAGGGTCTCATATCTGCTGGTGCTTGTCCGACCATACAGCCCAGACAGAACCAGGCAGGTTTCACCTCACTTAGGAGGAGGAACCTAAAATCTGGTCAAGGAATTTTTTTTTTTTTTTCGGAATTCTTTTTGCAGTGTTTATATAGCTTTTTGCCCCATTGGGACCAAGCGCTCCTTTAATATTTCACATTGGATCTTCCAAACAGGAACCATTTTTAGAGCTGTTAAGGTTGAAAAGTACATTTTTCCCCCCATATATATTTTTATCTACAGATCTACATGTGCACGTATAATAACTTCCCTCCCCCATGCACACATATAGATAACTTTGGGCTGGTGTCAATGTATTTTTTTCAAGAACTTCTAAATTCATAGCATCTGAAAAGAAGAGCTTTTAATTTAAGCAAATTCCTTGATACTGTTTTTGAACAGAAATGTGGCTCGACTGTAGATAATCTTAGTGCCCAATCATCATGTTGAAATTATTTTAATTCCAGAAATTATCACATACCTTTTCATTTTGTTAACCTATTTATCTACATTTGCAAGAAGCCCACAGATGATCCAAGCACTCCATTATACTAGGACCTATAGAAATATGAATCAGATCTGAAGCCAATTAGAGGCTCAATTTAAACATGTAGGTCAGTTATTAATCTCTGGTTTGCTAGACAGGATAGCTACTTTCTCAAGCACAACAGCTACACATCTATGTTTTGGGAATGGGATTCAGAAGAAATCAAGCTTGAATGTAAGACTATAATTGTTGCATCGCTGCTAGCAGGAAGCGCTAGCAGCATCTGTTTTAGCACTGATCTATAATATATTTGTTAATGGTCCAGAAAAGTGGGTTGTGAAGATGCAGGGGTCAAAGACTCATGTAATTAGTGAGATTAGCCAAGACTGAAGGATTTCAGGAGGCAGGAACCAAGCAAGCAGGACGGGCAGCAAGATAGCAGGTGGATGTCAGTGCTGACAGCCACAGCTCCCACCATAGGTGGGGACAATTGGAGCTTCTGGTATAGTCACTGCACCCAGAGGGGGTGGTAACTGCAGGGAGGGGGCTGAGGTAGATCTGGCTGATGTTGTTGAGAGTGAGTGGAAAATATGCTTTATGCATAGCAATGGTGAAAACAGTAATGAACATGCTAGGATTACAGTGGGATAGAAAAACAAGCTTACCATTAGATCAGTGAAAGATCCTGTCTTGAGTTACTATGATCCTTGTGTCTAATGGTGTATATGGAGCAGAAATAGAACTTGTCAGGATGAAAAACTGTAGAAGTAATATTAATGAAAAGCCTGGGGTCATTTAATATAAAAAGATGACTAAATGGGGACATAAGAAATATGAAAAATAAGAAATGGTAGGTCAGTGAATCAATGGCTCCTCTTCCTTACGAAACACAGGTAGGAATTGCATTTAACTATTAAAAATAGTAATAAAGTACATAGAATGAAAGCATGATGTTTGTACTTTTTACAAACAACATGACCTGGGGAGCTTATTCTCTCTATATTATAGAGGCTGAGGACCTGTGTACAAGACATCTCAAGACAGCCCAGCTTTGTTGGTGCTGCATAAAAGACATGGTGATGTGGTTGTTCTGTGGCACCTGAAAACCTGGGAGGAAGGGAAGGGGTGAACAAGGAATGCTCCTGGGATTCCTGCTTTTCTCCAAAGTATTTTTTCCAGCCTGTAGTTGAAGAAGGATTCTCTGAGGTATCTCTCTCCAGGAAAGGCTGGGTTGCACACAAGATTGTCTCCAGGCTAGGGATGGATTTAAATTTGTGTTGTGGGAACTAGGTTCAGCGGCTCTGCAATATGTTCCCAGATCACTCCCTTCCTCCACTGCTGAAATATGCAGGTGAAAAAGAAAAGGGAGCTTTGTCCCTGCCACGCACCCGTGACTGCGGCTGGTGCGTGAGCTCGTAGCGGAGGCGCGGGACGAGGCAGCGCGGCACAACGGCAGCACCGTGGGGGATGCAGAGCAGTGGTGGGCGGCGGGAGAGGGAGCCTGCCCGTGGCTGCAAATAAAGCCCAGGGGTGGGCGGGGGGTGTCCCCACCAGCACGTATCCACCCTCGGGCCAGTGCAGTACCAAACATCCTTCTCACCCACCCTGCCTCGGTCCAAAGTGGTTGGCCTTCTCTGGTTGCTGTCATGTTGAAATTAGCTGGGGAGAGACACTTCACCCATTTCCTTGCCTAGTTTCTATGGTGATATTCCACTCAACTGTTTTCAGCAGGTCTGAGTTTATTTCCCTGCAGATAAGGCAGCCTATGCTAATATACCGCAGCCTGGGCTCTATATCTTGGCAACAAGCCGAGGGTTTGTACCACTGAAATTAAACGGCTCTGGGATGAGCGTATTTCTTGCTGGCTTTGGCAATAGCTGGCATTATCTCGTAAACTAATATTTTGATTGTTTATTGCTGCTGTTTGCCACCCCAAGCTGGAAGGCTGGGGAGGCATGTGGAAATGTGCAGTCTCATGTTCTTCCTCCATGCTCCGTGGTGCAGGAAGATCAGGGACCGCCAGCTCTGGCTTGGTGAAGGATGAAATACAGCACAAGATGTAGGAGGAAAGAGGTGTGAGAGAAGGGTGTTGGAAGCAGTGGGAAAGGGGTTTTGCTAGAGATGTTCAGGCTGGTTAGATCCGTGTTGACTCCAGGTGAGTAATTCACACCCTTTCCCTCCACGTTGGAGTGGCTGCAGTCCCCATCCCTGGTACACCTAGAAGGTTTTTGGAGTAGGTCCACCTGCTGTTTTCTCCAACATGCCTTGAATGCTTTGGCTGCTGGCAAGAGAAGGTGATGACTGTCTCCCCATATGTGGGGGGGATGATGGAGATTGCTTTCTTGCTGCTCTTGGGGCTGGTGCAGTCCCAATCCTCGCTGCTTGCTGCACACCTACCCTTTTGCTGGCCAAAAGGGCTACAGCTCAT
The DNA here is from genome assembly GCF_965140915.1 of Aythya marila. NCBI lineage: Eukaryota > Metazoa > Chordata > Aves > Anseriformes > Anatidae > Aythya > Aythya marila. Next base: position 2,444,210 of record NC_139060.1, read on the forward strand.
CCATCCCCTTAGAAAACATCAGTTGTTGAGATCCCTGTGGACCCCGTCTTTCAATCACATCCCAGAAAACAAGGCTTGGTCCCACTGCTTGGTGCAGCAGGTGCTGCAGAGGTTTGTGCAGCAGCTGGCTTTGACTTGGTGCTGTTTGGGAAGGGAGATGATGCTGTCTTCTGACTTCTCCAGAGAAAACGTGATTCAAAGCTTGTCTTTGCCCCAGCAGCTTGCTGTGTGGTTGTAGTCCCTCCCTTTTGCTGTGTGCCGTGGTTTACTCCTGCTAGATGATGCATGTGTACTGGTGCTCACCTACCTGGCTCAAGCCAGTGCGTATGCTCAGCAGAAAGACAAACTTGGGTGGAAAATAGAAACCCCCAACCCTGCAAGCCAGGCTGTGACCCTTTGTAAGGACCTGAGAAGTACAGACAGCTATATTAATGGCTGAATAAAACTTCTTGCAGGTGAGTGCCCTGAGGAGAAGAGGGAGACTGGGAAAATTGCAAAGAAGGATGCTAGTAATTATGGTTTTGCTCTGAGCAGGAATACGCCTGCCAGGCAGTCCCAAATTCTGGGGTCACACTGGTGGGGACGAGGGACCCTGTAGCACATCATGGAGCTGTGAAGTGACAACATCTTGATCACTGGGGCAAAGCATGGTGCTTATCCTTGGACTCTTGGCTCACTTCTTTCTCATTCTCACTTCACCTCCCTGTCCCCAGGCTAAAGCCTGCTTTGAGGGCTGCCATCTTCAGAAACGCCTTAGTCTCAGTAATGCTGACTCCTCCTGCGGGTGCTGTGTGAGCAGGCAAGAAAGCAGGTCTGCTGTGGGCTCAGACGGCATCTGTGCCTTCACAGGAAATGTGGTGGCACCATCAAGTCTCCTGCAATGTGACGCAGGTAGTTGGCTGCTTCCCTGATACACTTCACACCTCTCAGAAGTATGACTGATCTCACTTACCAGTGGCATTTTAACATACCCACCACCAAAGCTCAGGGCTGACGTTTCCAGCAAATTCTGTTCCATTTTCAAAGGGCCGTAGTTTAGAGCAGACCTGCGAAAACGCACGAAGGTTTCTTTCAGCAAGTAGCAAACTTCAGCTGATGCAGGCTCCCCCTGAGGATGCTGCCCCACTCCCGAGGTTGGGGTGGCTGAGGGAGGAACAAAAACCCAACCACGGGCTCTGCTCCCACCCCTGTGCTCAGCCCCCAGCTCCTTGGCCAACTTTGGCAGCCAGGGCCCTGTCTGTGGGCAGGAGGAGGTAATTCTGCTGTGGAGAAAGGATTTGGGGGAAATCATTACCATTTCTGACGGGATCAGAGCCCACTTTCAATGAATGCTATGGAAAAAACACTGCATATCTCAAGGAAGCGCTTGGCTCCAGGGCAGCTCCCTGAATATCCTGACTCCACAGGGAGTGCAGGCATGATCTGGTTCCTCTGTATTTTTAAGACATGGAAAATATTATCTTGGTCCCAAATAGAGGTTACCAATGGAGCTGGTAGGGCTGGGCAGTTCAGGAAAACACCTAAATGTACTCTAAGCCTCCAGGACACTCACGGATCCAGAGCACTGTCCAACTCCCTGTTCCATAAGGGAAGTTTTGTGCAGTTATTGTTCTAGCCACTGAACAACTACAGACAACTGACCTGTGCTGCAGCTAATTGTGCTGCTTTGGTTTATTTTTGTCCATCTCAGACTAACAGCTTGTATGTCTGACAGAAGCTTGCTTTTTCTTTTCCCCTTCCCGTGAAGGATTATTAATAGATGAGGCATCAACAAAGAAAAGACCATTTGAGAAATAAGATGGGACACTTGCTCTACAGTGGAAAAAAACAACAGCACACACCCACATGAAACATTCTTTTCTTTTTAAAGAACATTGACAAGAAAGCCCTCTTTCCTTTGGGAGGCATTCATATTCCCTGGAGTTCATGATTCAGCCAGCATTTCTGCCCTCTGCAAATAGATTAAAATCTGAAGGACTTTTTTCCCTATTGTGTTTGAATGATTTTAACTTAGGTCAGATGCTGACTTGCAGAAGGCTGGACTTGAGCATCATCTCCTTTTATCACTCCTATCTGAGACTTCATGGTCTCTCTTCAGGCTCTAAATAAAATGGGACTAAACATAATCAAATCTTATGCTTCAGGGCAAAATATAATTACCTGGAGGGATCAGGAAGAAATTGCTTTTCTTCTTTGAATAGCACTGATTAACACAATGTGTGTTGACGGTGTTTTTTCTGACAAGCAGTTATGGGCTGCTGCTGCAAACAGACTCCATGGGCCAAAAGGTCTTTGCTTGCAATGAGCCATGATAAGCTGGTAGCTTATTTTGTGGGCCTTGGAAGGGGGTTCTGAGAAGTGAAGGAACTTCATCTTCAGGCTCTGGGAGACTTCTGGAATCAGATCTGAAGCAGGACTTCCCAGAAGAGTAGTGTGGAGGAGGTGGAAGTGTCTGCAGGGAGGAACCTGCTGCAGTGCCCAGGCACCGAGCCATTGCCAGGGGGCTGCTGTCAGTAGGATGCTGCTGTCCTGGCCATGCTTTCAGTTTGGCCTCCTGTGAAGACCAACTGATAGGTTTGTCCCGAAAACTTGGCTTCTCTGGTGCCGTAACACAACTTTCCTCAGCTCAACAAGCAGGCTCTGAATGCAGAAATGGTTTCAGAGAAAAATATTCCATCAATGTGTTGCCTGCCCTACTTCCTTGGAGATCCCAGTGAAAGATCTCCTTCATAGGTATGTGCTTGAGGGAGCACCGATGGGAAAAATGAAATATCACTGAGTTCAGCAGGCAAAGTTTTGTTTGGAGGCCTTGAGCCCCCCTCAACCCAGCTCCCAGCTGGTTGTAGCCCTGAGCAGATCTCTGCCAGGTGGCTCAAACCCTTATTGTAGTCCTGGGACCAGGTGAGCAAAGGGAAGGTTTAAAGGGCAGAGGATGACCAGCAGCTCACCTGGTGCCAAAGGGGAAGGCTAAGGCTGGGTGCAGGAAGGGGCTGAGCTGAGGTCTCGGCTCTGGCTTCTTCTGTGGGGCTGTGAGGTCCTTGCTGCTGAATTTCTCCATGCCGAAAGGAGGATAACAGCATCTATCCAGTCTGGATCTTAGACTGTCGAGTCTCTCGAGAATGCAGCTTTCCTGGTGCTAGGTATGTGTCTTTTGTACAGAAAGTGTTTGAGGTGAGTGGGGTGTTGGCCAGGTCAGGTTTGCTGGGGCTGTTGTGGTGGTTATGATGGGTTGTTGGGAGGTGGCTGCTTTCTGGACCATAGCTTGCTGTTCCCTTGGAGTAGCATCACTTTAAAGAAGCCTGTAATTTTTATATTCGGCTGATGCTGCATTAAGGTCTACCACAGCACGAGAGATATGACTATTCACTTAGTAGATAAAGCTTATGAAGCCTCTTTGTGTAGAGAACAAAGGTTCTGCTGTTATCCTGAGTAGTGGGCAATGACAGCCGTCTGCTACGTGGTACAGGGAGGGCACAAGTGCCAGACCTGCCTGCTAAAGAAGGTGGCTGCACTCAGACTGCACTGTTAAAGGCTGTGCTGTCTGGGTATTAATTAAACACCAATATTAAACCAATGGATATTGCCTTATAGACCCAGAATTTCATTTGCACAGGGCATCAATTCCCTTCTAATTTGGAGGTGCATGTTGGAGAGGGGGAGCTCTGAGATCCATGTCTAGTGCTTTTTGATTTACCCTGTGGCTGTATGCGTAATGATAGCTTAGTGACCTACAGCCATCTAGCCTAGTCCTCACAATTTCTCTATGTGCTGCACTTAAAAGTAAAATAGCCACAGGAGCTTATAAGCACACTTATACGTCCGAGGACCCTCTGGCATGATGGGCTGTGTTTCTTCTGTGTCCTACTGGCTGCAGATAACTGGTGGCTCATGTACCATTTATGTTTTAAAAATCTTTTAAGAAAGATATATATATAAAACAAAACAAACAAACAAACAAAAAAACACAAAACAGCATAACTCTGGAACTCAGATCTGAATTGCACAGAAATCAAGAAAATTTTTAAATATTTTCAAGAGCCCTGTAAATTATGTATCCAAAATGCTGAGATCTGCTGTGACTCCAGCTGCTTTGCCAGAAGTGCAGGCACCAGAACTGATTACCTGCTGGCTACAGCAGGACCCACATGTGTGAGAAGGGCACATAACAGTGGTCGTGGGATTCATAACTTTGCAAACTGTGTTCTTTCTTGAAGTTAAATCCTTAATCTTATTAATAACTTTATTTATAAAGTACCTTCTTGGAGGCATTTAAGATGTTGCACAAGCTATTAAGATGTGCTAGTAAAGAAAATAGCCTCATAAAAATGTAGAGAAGTGAGAGGAGCTACTAAAAAGGCAGTATCATGAAGACAGTCAGTAGATGTTACAAGCCATATATTGATGTGAAAATGGGCCCTTCCTCTGCTGTAAAGAATAATACTCTGCCACTGGGAGCTCAGATACCATGGTGACAGGCCCGGGGTAAGATTTTGGGTAGAACAGGATGGATGAGAAGTGTGAAGTCAAAGCAAAGATGCCTTGTTGATCTTGTATAATGAGAAATATCACCTCAATGTTCACCTGGGCCATATAGTGTCGTGTGGCCCCAAAGTGGGTCAGTGCCCCCAGGGCTGGGCACAGCTCTTTGCTGGGTACCTGCAGTCCTCCCTGTGCTGCCTGGGGCTGAAGGAATGAGATACTAACAGGTTGTTAGCCTGAGGTAATAATGAACTGATGGCAGTTGCTTATGCATGCATCTGTGTGCACGCAAGTTCAGCCCAGTGAATGTGAAAGTGTCCTCTTGGTATTTGTCTTCAGCTGGGCATCTTGTGGCATTGCACCTAGTAAGAGGCAGGAAATCTGCGCCGTCCATTCATCCCTCCCTGTTCCCAGCCACTTCTATCTGGTGAAGTTTCTTGTCCTAGGATTTCCAGAGCCATGGCTCCTGAGCATTGATGATAAAGGCTGTGTTGTCCTCGCTGCATGTTCAGGGATGTGCGATGATGGCAGGGATGTACAGGGTCCTGAAACTGTGCCGGGCTTACAGTGGTGCCAAAGCCTGGGGATTGTGGAGGTGCATGAGAGTGGCCTGTTCAGTTCCCTCTGCCATGCACGGAGATGGCCTCAGCCATTGCACAACATTGGTGGCACAGCAAATTGTGCCTGTTGTAAGAAAGCGGGTTTTTAATCAGTGGCAATTGCTACGTGATTTCTCAGAAAGAGGAGCAAAACATACCCCCGCTTCTATCCCCACCTCCGTTTTCAGCCCCCAGTTTATTCTGCCTGCTCTATTTTTGACTTGTCAGAGTTACTGGGAGAACAAGATTAGCAACTGATCATTTATGCTGATTTTCTAAGCACCAAAATGCCTTTCATTAAAACTGTCATTCAAGGAAAAATGTTAAATTGTGCGTTCAGTTTCACTGCGTGCTGCAACTACGGATGCAGCTCATATCCATGTCCTCAGGATGGAGAGATTGAGATGGCTGCAAAACCCCCACCTCGAAGGAAAGAGAGAGGCCAGCAGAAGCAGCTGGAGAGGCTGTTGGTCCAAACCGAGCATAATTGCATCCCTGGTGCTCCCTGAAAAGCTGTTGCATCGCAAACTTGGCTGCATGGAGCAGGGTGTGACGTGCATGGTCCCAGCTTTCATGCAGCCACAGGTGAAGATGCTTGTGGAGAGGGAAAGCAAGGGCTTGTTTATTGGCAGTGTTGACCAGAGGACTCTTCTTTTGTCTCCCAGGGCTGCGGGAAATGCTTCCCAGTGTCTGATTTAGAGGCATTTACGGTCTGAAGATGGGGGTGTGCCTCTCTTCAGGACGGAGGTGGTGTGGAAACATGCCAGCCCAGTAAAAGCTTTCAGCAGGGCTCCCTGGAGGTGCTGCAGCAGCCTGTGCTTCTGTGCCCTGGGTGGAGGCTGGGGCGCAGCTGGCCTCCAGCTCGTCCCGCTGTTAACCCCTCCGTGCCATCCTGTTCCTTCTCCCCGACCCTTTGCCGTTTCCCTCTGCTTGCCCCCATGTGGCTTTGCTGACATCCTGCTGAGCCTTCCCTGCCCTTCCAGGCTCCAGCAAGGGTGGTGGGGCTGTACACAGCGGATAATTGAGGCCAGCCTGTGATCACCTGCTTTATTCTCTTTGTAACCGCAGGCAGCATCTGCAGTGTTGAAAGGCTGATGCAATTACCCACCTTGCCACCTATTGCTTCTCTCCACAAGTTCCATTTTGATCCACGCTCCTCCTGGCAACTTGTAGCATTACCTACCCGTGCTTTGATGTTCAGAGACTGAAGCATGTCAGAGGCAGCATAAAAATTGCATGCAATTATCCTTGGTCTGGGTCTGTGGGAGCAAGCAAACATTAATATTGATGCATGATGGCATTTATGTTTTATGTGTGAGCATATATCTCTTCTCCTCCATATTCAGCAGGAGTTTTTGATCGCTGCCTGTGTGCTGCAACATTAGAGAGTCACTCTTGTGCTGCTCCCTTTCCTCCTGGGGCTGGAGGCTGCCGTAGCCTCTTGAGCTCGCTGCAGCAGAAGGAGCCCAGGCCTGGGAGACTGACAGAGGCTGGGACAGCTTCCCCATTCTCTCTGAGCCAGGTTTCTTCTCTGTCTGTGTTTCTGCGCCATCGCTGACACCAATCAATAATTCAGGCTGGAAGATGGAAGCGGGAGGATGAGTGGTGGCTGGGAGGAGGTGGGGAGGAGGGAGGGGTGGTAGCCCTGCAGTGGCTGTGTGGCAGGGAGGGGAGGGGGCCAACAGCAGCCTGTGGTGCTGGGGGGCACGTCTTTGGGTGTGGAGGTAAAAGAGAGGGCAGTGTTGTCTGTGGAGGGATCTGGATCACATCTCCTCAGCCTGAGGATCCAGAGGATGTGTTATAGGGGAAGGAGTAGGTGATGTGGAGAGGAGCTGGTTGTTCTGGGCACTGTTTGGACACCCACCATGGGGGAAAATTCTCATCGGCATCAGTTCCTCCTGTGTTGGCCTTAAACTGCAGCTAGGTCCAAGCTTTTCTCACCTCATCTTCCCTCCAGCACCCAACCTGCCACCCCTGCCCTGTCTTTTCTTCCCAATGTTGTTGTGTTAGGACCATGTTGGAGTTGGACACCAACAGGAGCTTGTGTCCTGGATGCCTTCCGAAGCCTGGCCCCTTGCAGCGCAGGATGGATGGGGCAGCGCTGGGTAGTGCTGGTGCAGAAGAGGCAGTCTGTGGTGCGAGTGGGAGTAATGGGAGCTTGGGGGGCAGCAGCAGGGCTGTGCTGCTGCAGCACACGTCACTGCCCAGGACCGTGTGTGCTGGGACAGGCTGGGGAAGGTCCCTAGGCCATGCAGGGTGGGTTTCCAGTGGGAACTTCACAGGTCCAGGTGGGGCTTGCTCTGAACCAGGGTGAACAAATGAGGGTTAGGAAAGAGTCCAAGCCTTCTGGGAGTGTTAAATAATGATGAGCCACTCAACAGAGGGAATCTGTAGGTCATCATCCCCTTTGGGACAGAGTATGTATGCACAAGGCAGGAAGCATCAGAGATGGTGGGCTCCAGAAATGAGCTTGCTAGACACCTCTCCAGCACATGGAAAACAATTTGGTGTTCCTGGATGGGACAAGGCTGATAGAAGAGGCTGGCGAGTTGCCTGTGCCACAGGACAAACAGAGGCTCTGATGGCCTCATGAGGCTATGGGTTGGGTTCCTGCTGGCATTTCACGATGCCTTGGGATGATGAAAACATTGAAGCTATGCCGTGCGTGGGTATGCACCCAGGTGTAGGTCATGCTTATGCCATGCTTCTAACCCCTGGGTATATGGGGATTAAAGATTTGCCCTGATCCCAGGGAGCTGGGAACAGCGCCTGGCCTGCTGAGTGTGCTCCGTGCACAGGCTTTCACCAGCTCCTTCCTACTGCAACTCGTTATTCCTCTGCTCAGCTCTCAGAGGAGTGATTTGATGAGAAATGCCACTGCTCTGGTATTTGTAACTGTGAATGGCTTCTCCCAGGGGAAGCTGCCATTTTGCTAATACCACATCAAAATGGATTTCTTTCCCAGATATGGAGTAAACCAGAGAAGTAAGAAAAAAATAGAAAAAGTCTCCTACCTAGTCACTGTGAAATTTATGCTTCTTCATACATTCAGGAGGGGAATGACATTTCCTGGGCATTTTTCCCTCCTGCGGTCACTTTTTAAATGCTCTTTACTTGAGACATCTATATGACTTTGGACCTTTTAGTAAATACAGAATAGCATCTATTTGACTAGAGCAGATGTGGCCATGGTACTGCATCAGGTTGTCAGTGGCAGCTTCTTTATTTTTAAAATTTTCCTAATTACAACTGAGACACCCAGAAACTGTTTTGTTTTTTTTTTTTCTTTTTTGTTGGTGTTTTTTTTTTTTTTTCCTTTTTTTTTTTTTTTTTTTTTTTTTAACAGCTTTCTACCCCTTGTTGAAATTAGCTGCTTTGATGAGCATCATCTATTATGCTTCAAAGGGACGCTGGGTTCTTGTAAGTAATCCTGTAAATTGAGTACCACGGGGGCCTCTTCGCGTTGAATGAGAACTGAGTGACTCAAAGTAGATAGAAACCATACTCTAAAGTTAAACACTAGTACAACTTCATTGGGCAATGATGGCAGATTTTCTGGAGCATGTTGGCTTACCTTGACATTTTCAAGGGAAATCCAATAATTCACAGTTGATTTCAAAATATGAAGTTTTTAATGTTGGGCTTCATGGGTTGAATGTCCCCAGTTATCTCATGGGGGTACAGTGGAGCTGTTGGTAGATGATGTCCAGAGTTTCTCCCTGCAGTCGCTGGTTTGATGGACTTACTCCTGTGCTCTTTAGTCTAATCTGATTATAAAAAGACTGACAATGTATAAGTATTTTTTTGTTTTTAAAAAAGCATTTATTTCCTAAAACACATGATTTTAAAGAAGATTACAGTTGATTTTTTAAATCTTTTAATAAAGCAATAACTTTTTGACTCAGAAACTGAGAAACAGCTACAAACAGATTCACAACATATTGTAACCTACATCTCAGTGCAGTTAAAAGCAGCCTCTTGCAAAGCACTCATTGAAACTATGACCTGGGGCTGAGATTAAACAATCATTTTACAGGTTTGTCCGTGTGTTGACATATTTGATGTATTGCCGATCCAATTAAGTTTTCGCACACTAGTTGCATTGTTACTGCAGGACTTCTTTATTTATTAACCTTTCTTAGTGAGAAATTCCTCCCATAACCCTCAACAGATTGGACATATGTTAATCTCACACAATAGAGAGGAAGAAGTGTCAGATGGAGGTGAGCAAGCTGCAGATCTGCTGGAGGAGGTAACCGTGACAGAACGGCTCTGCTGGGGCTCGGGTTGGGGAATTCAGCAGTTTGTAGGCTTGTGGCTGCTGTTACAAAATTAGGCATTCCTGATGGCAATCCACATATCCTTTTCCCATCTATCCTTCCGTTAAAGCTTTCCACATTAGGCAGTTTGCAACCTCAAATCATCTATGTTTTGGGGGAAAATAGATTTTGCTCTCCATCTTATCGCAGTTGGCATTTCAAGCCAATTATGCTTGTTCCCTATTACTGCACATTAATACTTCATTAAAGACCTGTGATGTTGTTTCTGCTCCCTGACTGGCTTGTGCCTAATATGCTGTAGAAACATGACTGTGGGTGGGCACCTTGTCTCCCCCCTCCAGGGAGAACCCACACGCCGTGCAGTGTATGAAGCAGTAGGGATTTTATTCCCTCAAGAGGGGTTGTAACACCCCGGCTGCAGAGGGATGGGCGTTGTGTTTCCTTTTGTGCCGACTGCACACTAGCTTACAGAGCCAGGAAATTGATTTTGACTTGCAGGTGTCTGCTTCGTGTCATTCATCAGGTGTGTGTGCTTAATGACATGTCCGAGTTTTGTTTCCCTGGAGCCTGCATCTAGAACCCCGGGCTGTGACAGCACAAAGGGCTGTGGCTCAGGCTGCTGGGCCAGAGGCATTCGTAGAGGGGAAAATCTGCTGAGTTTCTGTGTTTTTTTTTTTACAGTACTACAAGGAGGGAATTTCCCCATGGGGTCCAGCTATCATCCAAGCATGGAACATCTGTTCTCCCTCCTCCTCCCCCCTACTGTATTACCAGGACCTTGGCTGTGAGTTTGCAGAATCACTGCGTGTGTGTTCCTGCTTTTAGTATCAGCACACTGTTAAAATGGTCTCTCTAAGTGCACTGGTCAACAGCTCTGTTTTTTGTCTCCTGACACCATTTTTCCCGTGCAGAATCTGGCAGAATAAGTAACCCTGCTATAAAACCCAAGTGATGCCAACCTTCCTCTTCAGGTGCTGCATAGTTCAACAGAAACTGCAAGAGGAGGGACTGCAGGCAGCTGGGGTCCTCCTGGCCACAGCTCCCTATACATCGTGCAGGGTCTCTGTGTCAAGTACAAAGCACATGCTTGAATCCATCCCTGATCAGTGAAACATTAGTACCACGCTTAAGCCAGCAGGATTAACCATGCATTCCTGTGGTTAAATGCGTGCTTACAGGCTCTGCTACACAAGTAGGGCCTACATGACTAGTACCAGTGAAAAGGAAAGTTGTTGATGCAGATTGCTTTCCGTAACTTTTAAATAAAACCCAGACTTACTTCCTTTTGGTTTTGTCTTGTAGCCAAAATTTCCTGGCCCTCTTTCTTTGTTCTTTTGTGTCTACCCTCAAGCAACTTGCAACAGCCCAGACTTTGCAGCTGATTTCCCTGCTTGGATATTTACTACCCTGCAACAGCCCCTGTAGGAATTCTTTAAGTAGCAGCCTGACTCTTAGCAATCTGTGAAGAGGGGGTGAAGGATATTTGACTCACCAGGTGCTGTCTCTGAGAAGGAACAAAAGTAAACAGCTTCTTTAGGCTTAGCTCCAGGGTTTGTTCTGCCTAGACTGCTCTGGTTTTGAAACTGCACCTATAGTGCCTATAGCATTCTTTGTGAGCAAACCAAGCTTCTGAAAGAAGGGAACTGTTGATAGGACCAGAAAAGAATGAGGCTGGCTACCAAACTCAACACGTGGATCTGCTGCATCATTTTTAGAGAATTTTCTTTCCTCTAGATACCCCTAAATGTATGGGTTATTAGTTCCAGCATACCAACTACATTGTTCCCCAGTTTGGGAAGCTGAGTATGAGGAATAATGCTTCAGAAGCCTCTTAGGCATGCTTGGCAACTCAGTGCTCTGAATGGCAGGTGCGTAGCAGTATCACATTTCCTTCCCTTTGGCTGTTCATCATCAGCATCTTTTCTGTAGCATCCCAGTCCCATGGGCTGTGTGACAACATGGGCAGCTCTTGGGGCACAGTGAACCCCACGAAGGCTTGGAGGGGCTTTGTGCCTCTTAAGGACCTACAGTTCTCCCAGCACTGCCCTATTTTTTTTTAATGCCTCAGATATTTTTAGATCTTGAGCGACAAATATAGTTAATGCATTCAGCACTGACGTCAAACCCAGAGCCAGTGGGTAGCTGGAATAGCTAACATTTTATTTAATCATCTTGGTAAGCAATTTTTTTCCTTCCTTCCCTTTTCAGTTAGAGAAAGAGGATCGAGGAAGGCAGTTTGAGCAGCCCAGGCTGGGAGTATAGGGGAAGGCAATGTTTGTTTTGTCTCCAAGAGAAACCTATTCTCCACCTTGTTGCTCCTCAGACAACCATTTAGTTTGGACAAGTGATTCATCATATAACATGATGCACATGGAGGGCTGCGGTTCAAGGTACATCTGTGCAAAAAGACAACCTTCATGTGCACCAAAAGCAGCTGAATTTGGCCCCAACCGTGGCCCAACCATGTGGTCCTCAGCATCCATATTTCCAAATGCTTGGATGGTGAGAAAGTGTTTCAAAGTGCTTTTACAGCTTAGTTTTTGCATGAGATAACCATGCTTGAAAGATTGGTGGGAGGAAAGCAGAAGTGAGTGGCCAGGCAGGGCCAAGGGCTGTGCTGGAGGAGATGGGTAACCCCTGGAGTGCCTTCTCCCCACCACCCCAGGGCAATAACCACAGACCCCACCTCTTACAGAGAGGCCTGTGAGGGAGTTGAACATCCAAGAAATGTGGCCTCCTGCTCCTTCTCTGCGAATGGTTTCATTGTGCCCTGCATTCACACACTGTAAGGATCAATTTGTTGAGGCTTGCCCTAAGGGGGACAAATGTCTGTGCGCCCAGGGTGACTAGGATGAGAAGCCAAAATGTCCCCAGAAAAATTCAAGTTAGGCGTCAGGGAAGGCTTTATAGAGGTGAGGGTAGGGCAGATGTGGTGTGGGCAGTGAGATCTTCCTCTAGTGAGGATCTCTGAGAAAATGCTGGCAAACATCCTTTGTGGGGCAACTGGGTGGACCTGGACCTTGTCTGGAGCCTCTCTCCAGGTTTGTGGGTCTGTCTATCCCCTGGAAGCCCCCAGGGCCCCAGGTCTTTTGGCTTCCATCTGCATGCTGACACCATCCAGCTCGTGCACATCACATCTCTTGGTTATTTGACTCTTCTGGCAAGCTCCTGCCTCCACAACTGCTCTGGCAGCACCAGCAGAGAGGTGTTCGCACACAGAGTGCCAGGTCCCAGCTTCGATGGGAACATCTCACCACAGAGTAATGTGTTTAATGGTGCTCAGCCCTGGGGTAAGAGCCTGGTAATTAGTATAATCCTGTTTTGTACAGACAGGAGTGCGATATTTGAGTCCCATGTCTCTGTGACACAGAGCAGAGAGGGAAAATCAAACGACTTAGAGCTGGGTTTTAGCTGCTAGATGGCTCCAGCTCTGGTTTATTTTTCATCTGTTAAGTGTTTGATCATTGTGAGAGCTGGAGCTGGTCTCCCTGTGCTAGAACTGTGTGAGCTAGACCTCTGCCTCCTCCTGGAAAGCATGTTCTTTGGAAAAGATGTGGAAAAACATTTTTGGGTGTTATTATTTTGTCTGTGTGCAAAGGAGTTTGCTGAAGTAACATTTCTGATAAAGAGGCTGAGTATCAGGAATAAAGATTTCCAGTATTACAGCAAGATTGTAAGCAGCATCTTGCTTAATGCTGGGAAATTTCATGTACAATGTCTCTTTTCAAGAAGTTCTGCCCTATTCAACTCCTTCTTGGAAGGATGCTTTAGAAGGAGCAGCATATTCTGTTCAACTCTTCTGTGGACTTGCTGGGATCAACCTGTGCTTTGGCACTTGGCACCACTGTTGCCTTGGTAAAGTGCTTGCTTTCTCTTTTCAAACATATCCACTGAGAAAAGGGGAACATGAGCTTTCCTTTGTTGGAGCCTGGAGGATTGAACAGCTGTGATTGCAAGGTGCATTTGTTCTCAGAAAAGACTAAATCACAAGTTACATCCCATTAGTGCTCAACAGTAAACTAAAGTGTGCGAGCATCTTAATACCACATGGTTAAAACTTGGAGATAATGCAGACGAGATGTCTCTACAGGTAGCTCTGGAGCTGTTTAATTGTTTTCCCCTAAAGCTCTGGCTGCAGTGAGCGTATAAACCCGTAAGTAGGGTTCTTAAAGTCACGTAATACCATGAATACCTGGTTTACAGAGTGCCAGGGTGGTTCTGTAGGGCTCCCAGCACCAGCTCTTACCATTGAACCAGGTACTGGGAAAGGCTCTCTGGTGGCTTCAGGTGCTGGTTTGGGGCTCAGCACCTCCCCGTGCTCCCCCGCCCCCTGTCCAGCCTTTACTTTTGGCTGTGCCCCAGAGAACCAGTTTGTTCTGCTTGGAAACTTGAGGTTGATTGATGTTATCAGTCAGATAAACTGTGCCCTTCTGCACTTTTGGGACCCCCTTGGGTTAAATGTGAGGCTGATGAACACCCACGTGCCCTGCTGGCAGATGGGCTGCATTTCCTTGCTCCCTCCGTCTGCTTTGCTGCTGCAGGGCAAAGCCCAAGCTGGCTGCACACAGCCACCACCATGGCTGAGTCCACATGGCCTTGTTTATTACTTACGGTTTTTGGTAAAAATGACTCCAGGGCCCCTTTCAAGCAGGCTCTGCCTGTGCCCAGCACTTCTTTGCCTGCTGCGAGCCATCCCATGTGCTCTTCCCCTCCCTCTGCCAGCATCTCCTGTTATTTCAGCTTTTCCTCTAGGATCATTCTCCAGGTAACAATGTTCTTTCTCCACAACCGTAGAACCAAACACTTTTCTTAACAGACAGGTCTCCTTGTGCCATTATGTGATTTTGTTTTATTTTTTTGCAGGCTTTGTAAACAAAAGTTGCTGCAATCTGAATTTTAGGAGGCTTTTAGGGAGGCCGTTGAGCAGGAAGGACTGGGGGTCTGATCGCTGTTATGGATGTGCCAGTCTAGAAAGGAGCTGCCCTTGTCATTTATGTGCAGCTCAGCCCAGGTTTGGAGCCTGACTGACATTGATTTGGCCACAAAGCAATAACTTTGTACACTAAATTGATTCCTAGGAAGGGTTATGCTGGGATTCCTCATTTCTCTATAGCCTAGAGAGTACATCAGGTAGGTGATCTCAGATGGACCTTGCCAAATATTTTAATTTTGTCCTCCTCTGGCTGTTGCAAAGCTCAGCATGTTGCACACTGCGATGAAGGTCAGCATCTAGCTGCACCAACTTTCTTCAGCTCAGCTTAAGCAACAAATGCTGGAGGCTGGCTTTGGGATGTCACGTTTTTGTTCAGGATCTTACAAGCAGAGTTTATACTCTTACAAGAACCCTTTCTGCTGCAAAGTCTCTCCAGGGTTGGGATGCCCGTAGGTGCCCCTGTAGTATAAATGTGGCTATTTGCCTGTTTTCTAGGAAAGGTGACTGAGCACGGTCATTGTTTCCCTGCTCTGCCGTGGGCTGCGTGGCCGTAGCAGAGCAGCCAGACCTTTTCTGTTTGCTCAGACCCACAGCACAGCTGAATGTCTTCAGCAAAGTGCTCTACATGGTAATTAAGTCGCATATGCGGCTCTGTAAGTACACCATGAAGTCAATACCTCCAGTTCCTCTGCAGACACCCCCTGCCACGGTATTTATAGCATACCTGCTAGTGGGTGGTGTGATTCTTTCTTGTATTTTTTTTTTTTTTTAATTTTCATTCATGAAGGATGAGGCTGCGCTACCCACTCAGGAGCGATGCTGTCATCTTGTGCTGCTGCAAAGCTCAAATTCCTGCGCAGAGGTGTCTGCCCCGAGGCTCCCTGTGGCCAGGCTGCTGGGGCTTTCTGCTGGGCATGGGCAAAGCCCCAGCACCCCACATCGCCTCGGCGCCCATTGGGACTGTGGCTCTTGTTCAGGCTGGGAGCAGAGCTGCTTTTTGCTTTGTTAGACCCATCCGCCTTTCCTGTGAATCTTTCCTTCTCAATGGGGTTCTGAGATGAATCCAAGCTCCCTCAGCAAGCCCTGTCCTAGGCAGACTGGGATTTTTGTGCCAAGCATTGGTTGACTGAAGGTGTTTACCCCCTTTCCTTCTGATGATCAGGGCTGCATTGCCAAATCCCAGACTTTATACCCAGAATTCCTCGATTTTTTTTTTTTTGACAGTTTTCCACCTCTTCAGCTTCCCAGGCATCTCCAGCACCCACCCCTGCTCTCCCGTGGTCTCTCTCACTGGCATGCTCATCGCCCCCTTCTCAACAGCTTCTCTTCACTTTCTGATGAACCCTGATGCTTTCCTTGGTGCTTCAGACCCACGCCACCTTCTTTCTTTTCTATGCTGAGGCCTCCATAGGCAAAAAGTCCTTGCTAAAAAAACAACAAACCACAAATTGTGTTAATCCCACTGCTTGCTTTGCTTGTGAGCCCTTCACCACCTTTCTGGATCATGCTTGGGAGGGGAGCTGGGATGGTTGTGGCTTCAGAGGCTCTTTGCTGTGTGCTCAGAGGTGTTATGGGCCTTGTGGGCATGAGGAACGGCTGTGATGTAGAAACAGGGGTGAGAAACTGCAGTACCCAACATGGACAGAAAGCTGTGCCTTCTGCAATGCAAGGTGCTGGACTCAGAGCCAGCATCTGACCACAGGGCAGGTGCCCATGTACCTCCCACCAGCACACCTCAGGGGTCCCCATCCCATGGACACCTGGACCAAACCCACATGCTTTGCACCAGCCTCTGCCCAGCCATCAGATGGGTATTCTGCATCCCTGCTGCTCTGTGCTGGGCCCATGCCAGCAGCCTTAAAGGCCAGGCAAATGCTCCCATTGTCACCTAGGGTGCTGGGGACACATAGGTAGGTGCATGTCAGAGTGCTGCACTAGGGCCTGCACGGCACCAAAGCATCAAGGTGGTGTTTTTGGCCTTGCCCTTCCCTAGGGGTAGGGAATGTCAATACAATAAAATTCACATAAATGCCTAACGTGAGACTAAACATCCTTGGAGGGCAGAGTTATTTCTTAGGCTTTCTACACAGCTGCTGGAGGCCTCAATGCAGTTTGAAGGAATAGAGGAAATCTGTTATAAGGATATGGCCCTGATGAACAGGTTGCTTTGAATGAGTGAACTTCTGGAGAAATATACCAATAAGCTGTCTAAATAAGCAGGCCCAGGGATAAGTTTCCTTCCTTTTGCTTATATGACTGCACATGTGATTATTATTATTTTTTTAATTTTTGCCCCTGGAATCTAATAAAGGAAAACATTTTGAAGAAATTATGTCGATTTAAACAGTGTGTGGAAGAGAGAGCTCTTCCTACAGCTCCCCAGTCCATCTCCATCTCTGCTGGGAGAAAGTGGAACAAAACTAGATTGAGACGAAGTGAGAGCAATGCTGTCATCCTGCTCGGGGTAGCCTCTCTCAGGCTGGTGGTACCCATGTTTGAGCACTGAGCTTTGGGACGGGGATTGCTCAGATCTGGTGACAAATCCAAGCTGCCCCTCTTATGGGGACCCTCTGTAGTCCTGCTCCTGTTTCAAGAGGACTGTTTTCTCTTGAGTGGTTGAATGTCTTTATATCTCTGAACACAGAAAGATGAAAAAAATGAAAGATGAAAGGTGAAAGATGTGGGAAATAGAAACAAGGGACAGAGGTAGAGCTGCACCAGGAGGGTTGAAGGGAAACTGTAAGTGAGCAATCACTAAGTAAAGGCCCTACTGGAAGAGCTTTGTTTTCAGGCAAACAATTGCAGGAACTGAGAACAAATTCCACCAAGCACTAAGGAGAGCTTCAACAAGTGCTTTTCCATGGACTCACGGCATTCACTAAATTGTGAGAGCTGCATTCCACCTCCTCTGGTTCCTGGATCTCTGATAAAAGTAGACTTTTTTCTGATAAAGTAGACTTCCTTTTTACATCTCTTGTAGCCCATTTAGAAATATAGTAGAGGCCTTCTTTCCAGAGGTCTGTGAGATACAGCTTGCAGGGAGGGGGCAGTGAGTGCATGGGTCAGGCAGGACACTGCTGGCAGGGCTGTGGTGAGCTGGAAGCACCAGGACCTCCAGACTTCAGAGCTGTTCCTGGCCTCCGCGCCTCTGGGACACAGAATCACAGAATCATTAAGGCTGGAAAAGACCTCCAAGATCATCTAGTCCAACCATCACCTTACTACCAATGCCACCCACTAAACCATGTCCCCACGTCCAACCTTTCCTTAAACATCCCCAGGGATGATGACTCCACCACCGCCCTGGGATTGGGGAGTGAAAGGCCTGTGTCAGGAAAGCAGATTGGGTGAGGTTTGGCTGCTCCAGTGCTCTGCTGAACCAGATGAGTGGGTCAGATGTATGGATGCTGTGAGCTTTTTCTTTGCCATGCATCTCGCCAAACCAGGCTCAAAGCGGTGGCAGCAGATTTTTGAGAGAAAGTGAGTTTTCTGTCTGATTAGTGGTGGCTTTCTGGGTCCCACTGACTGCAGTCAAGGAAGATTTGTTCACTTGAAGTATCTTCAGGTTATGCCCAGCAGCCTGTTTTGTCTACTCCCATGACTTGGTCATCTACAGTAGTTCAAAGGATGGGAAAATGTTACAGCATCAGATGGGGCTTACTTTGCAATGGGGCTTAACTCCACGAGGTGTACAGCAGCGATGGATTGAGCCAGCCATGGGTTGTGTATGATCTGATGCTTGATGTCACAAGATCCTGGCTGGTTTTCAGCCTAGCACTGATTTGGTTTGTCAAATTGTGCTGCAACAAGGGCCAGATCAGAGCAAGATGAGGATCGTTCCCAGCCCTGACCCACCTGAGCTGGGGCCTGGCTGGGCCTGGCTATGGGGACAAGGCACGCAAAAAAAAAAATCTGTGCCTACCCCATTCCCCCTCTTTCAGAGCTTGAGAGGAGAATCATTGCTATAGGTCACTGCTGAGAGAGCAAACTATTTTTCTTGGTCCAGCGGCTCAGAACTGCTCCTGGGAAAGGAGACCCCAGGGCTGGCAGCACGGGCAGGGAGGAGACGCTGCTGCGAGCTGTGCTTGAAGCTTCTGAAGATCTGGACCCAGATCTCAGTGTGGGCACTGGCACACAGGTCAGCCGTGCTCTGTGGCTGCAATGTTGCCAGCTCTTGTAGCGGTGGCTGCTCAAACTTTCTGTGGTTTTCCCTTTCCGTTGTTTAGTTTGGACTTGCAAAACTACTTGCATGAGATGTTTGTCTGGCTTTCTTTTCTAGTTAAATAAATGCCTTTTCTCTCTTACTGTTTTTGACTGCAGAGTAGAGTTTCAGAGCAGGACTGTACAGGCTCAAAATCTAGATAAATCATTTTTGGAAGTCTTTTGGAAAACTCCACTTTCTCAGACAGTCTCTGCCTTGTGAAGGGGCCTGGTTGTGGAGGTGTAAGCACATGGAAATTTAACAAGGTCATGAGGGCAGACCCCAGCTGCGGAATTTCACTTCTAGTTTGTTGTCTTGAATGTAAGCTGTGGATTTCTGCCTGGAAGTGGCAGGCTTCCTCCTGTATCAATATCAGTTGGATCTGGTATTACATATTCCATGCTATAAAAACATGATTAGAACAGAGACAATAAACAGAACAGCCATCACTGATGCCACATAATGCATTGTGTCCTTACAATATAAATTTTTCCATTTCCTTTTCTAATTTCTAGTAATTGAGCTCAATGAGCCTGCTTGGAGCTGATTTCTTGATACAGTTTTCTTTACATCTTTTTCTGATTTCTGGCCTCACTCCAGCTGCTTGCTTGATGGTGCATTTTATTTTAGCTTCTTAATTTGCTGTTAGAGTTGTCAACACCACGGGGCCCCCTTGCTGCTTTTCTTTGCTTAAGTAAAGTGGATATATTTCTTAGATTAGTTAACCACTTGGCTGCTGCTAATATAATAAAGCTTACAGGTGTTATTGGAAGGCACCTGCTGTGTTAGTGGCAGGTGGGGTTTAGGCAGGCAGAGCTGGCCTGAGGGCTGTGCCAATAAACGTGTCAGGTATGCTCAGGTCAGGAGCATGCCGAGGACGTGGAGGTGAATTTACTGGATTCATCCTCACTTGCCTTCAGTTCTAGTGATGTCCTTGCACAGCTCGCAGCTGCCCAGCAACAGTCTCAGAGGACCAGCTGCAGATGCAGCCATTGTCTTTTCCCCCATCCACATACAGGTAATCGCATTTGAAAGAATATTATGGGCTTGCAAGCTAGCTGCTTTTGTGCAGATCACTCTGATCGCAGATCTGAGGAGGTCAAAACTTCAGTCTTTGCAAGTCCATGCAGTTCTGTTGACTGCTGCAGAATGGCGCTGACCTCCAGCTACCTCGGATCTGGCTCACTGCCTTCACAGCTATCTTTCATGCTGGCTTTTGTTGATGCAACAGAAAGCATTTCCATCTTCTTGTTATCCAAGTAACAGACGTGAACAAATCAGGGTTGTGATGAGGCAAAATAAAAATACGAGGCATAAAACAGAAGCACAAATGCTTTCCTTCATGACTTCTTTGTTCCCCTCTGTGGCTAAGGGTTATATGGTTTTATAGGAGAGCTTTCCCCACTGTGTTTTTCTTGCATTACCCATTTACATTTTGCAGAGCGCAGTTATGCGAGTAAGCAGTAGCTTTTTTGCAGGTGTCCTTTTGCATTTTCCCTTTTCCAGAAGCTCTTTTTTTTTTTTTTTTTTTTTTTTTTTGACACTGTGTGTTCCAGGCACTGCCATGCTATTGCTAGATGAAATGTCCCAGCTGGTCTGTGTTTTCTGTTGCCTGGATTTAAAAAAATAAATAAAATTGGTCCTAGAACATACGATACCCTGTGGAGCTGAATTTTCTTTTTAGCTTTCATGTGGGTCTTTCAGGTTGATGGTCACACAATTCTCCTGACACTGCGACCACACTGTTGCCTGGTGGCTGTATAAGACATCTTGTTCCATTGCTCACAGGAGAATCATCATTGAGAAAATAAAGCACATGTTTGTAGCCTGTTACTCAAATGCTGATCTGCTTCTTTGGCTGAATCATTACCCCATGCACATAATCACTGTTTATTGTTTACCTTGCCTCTGAATTAATCAGCAAGTTGCTTTATAGAGGAGAAAGGAAGAAGCACTTTTTTTTTTAACCTTGCTTATGGCAAAATCTCTTTGGATCCCTCATTGCTGCAGAATCACTTCTGCATCATGGGCAAAATAACTTTCCTTACATCTCATATGTGGGGCTCATAGTCTAGCACACAGTTGTGACTACTGCTGCATTGGAGAATGTCTAATTATGCTTATTTTTGTGTTATGTGGTGACTAGGAATTAGATTTAAAAAACAAAACAAAAACAAAAAAACTTGATCTCATTGTGTTGTGTGATATGCTACGGAATGGGAAAAAATAATAATCCCTGCCATGAAGGGAGTGCATTGCCTCCTTGTTGGGTGGACAAAACAGATGACCAAGGGAGATGTGGTTACACTGTGGGTAGGGTTTAGCAGGAGACTGTAAAGCTAATGATACAAGCTGCTGATACAAATTAGGCACGCTCAGCCAATGCCATCAATAGCACAGTTCCTTTTGCAGTAAAGAAACTGCAATTACTTTCTGTTTATTAGCCAAAAGAGGGTTTCGTTGCTGTTGTTTTTTTCCCTTGAACACAGACATCTGCAGAAGATATACATCAGCCCACTTGTAGCTTGAATAGAAGACAATTTTGAGCTTGATGGTGATGGAAAAAAACCAACAATGGTTAATAGTTTCTAGCTTTAATTCTCTGCTGGGTACTTGTATTGGCAAAGGCTGTCCACCCTTGGAGACAAGTGGGTGGTGATTTGCATGGAAAGGAAGAAGGAAGATAAAGTTGGGATGTAAAGTAGAAAAAGAAATTGCCATTAATTGGAGAAAAGCCTGGTTTCATCCTAGTTAACTTTAGGTACTTGAATCAGGTGCCTGCGGCAGGAGATTAGGCACTGTGGAGAGAAGCAGCTCTATGGGGCTTCTCCAGGTGGTAGAATTGCCCCAGGGGACACCTGAGTGCAGTTGGGAGAGAGAAATGAATGTGTCCCTGGGCAGCTGGTGTGCTGCTGGGTACTCTGCCCCCATCTGCCCTTTGCTTCAGTCCTCTGAGGCGCTGCTGTGCTTTGCTTTCCCCCAGTCCTTGAAGTGGGGAAATGAAACTGGACGTGTCAGTCAGAGGGTGAGAGTTGGGTCAGATGGAGGTTGTGAAGCTAAATTCATTAATCCTTGAAAATCAGCTGGCTCGTTCAGGTGGATTTTGTGATTTGCAATGGAGCCAGGAGGTCTCCAGCCATGTGCGGGGATCATTTTTATGTTGCAGGCTGGTAGTGTTGGGGCTTCAGTTACTATCCCTACACTTATCCATCCTGGTTTCCGAAATCTGAGACTGCAGTGTGAAGCTCTGTGGCATGCTGCCACTCAGCACGTGAGACAAGTGTGTATTTACATTGTTTATGCAGAGCACATACACCAGTTTTTACAGCCTGAGGTAAAACTTTAATAGTTGTTTGATGGTAAATTTCCATGTCAGCTGCTCTGGAATTTGGTTTCAGGGCCGAGCCAGGAGAAGCATATTGTAGCTGGGGGATTCCTGGTTATGTGAGAGCCACAAATGTGACCCGGGAAGGCAGGGATCCAAGAGGAGAATGCAGAGTTTGAATGATAACAGTTGCCTCATTCCAAGATGCAAATGAAACACCAAATGTTCAAGTTCAAGCTGGGGTGGCAGCTTTTTTTTTTTTTTTTTTTTTTTTTTTCCCTCTTGAAGGATCTGGCCACCCCCAGACTGGGTCTGATGCAGTTCTTTCTTGAACATATTGAAGGCAGAATTCATCATCTTGGTAACTTTTTCCATATGGCTGTTATTCCTCCTGGAAATAGTTCTGTGTTTGGCTTCCTGTTCCCTGGTCCTCATTTTCCATGTCTTATTTTTCTCTTCTCCCTTTCTTCTCCCTTTCTTCTCCCGCCAGAGTATAATTGTGGGTCCTTTGCAATTCATAACTTTAAAATGAGCCTGTATTGAATTTTGGATGGAAGATTGTCACAGAGCAGTTAGGTATGCGTAGTGCTGCTGCTCTGCGTAGCATGCACGTCTCTAGCCCACTTGTTCACTCAGACGTACTCGCTCCTCCACGTGGTTACAGGCGCTGGGCTCACTCATCCCAGCTTGCATGCACACACTCATTCACATCCTTTGCCAAGTCCTCAGCTCCACCTCAGTGTCGAAAAGAAGGAGAATTAACTTCTGTGCTGCTCTGGATGGTCTTTATATTAGTGCACCTTTGTATGGATGCATGTTGTCACTGGTCTGCTACTGAAATGGAAAGAGTTTAGTGGGACTCAGTGCTTCTCTAGGAGATAATAAAATCAAATCAGCATGTTTTGTGCTTCTTTATTAAAGCAGTGCTTCTGCCTCTGGTTGCTGGGCTGGGGCAGTTTAGGTTCAGTCCTGCTTCTTCACAGTGAATCCTGATGGAGATCTCACAGGTGTGACTTCAGCCACCGAAGGAGGGTTTGTGGACAACAGTGTTTTCACAGTCATCTCTTTGCCCTGATATTCTCAGTGACTAGCACCTGGTGCTGAGGGGGGTTTGTTCTTTGCTGGAACAACCCTGAGGTGCTCCATTGCTGGTGACAATCCTGAATGATTGCCAAGGACCAACTCCCAGAGAACTGCTCAGGGCCAAGAGTTCAGGGCTCCGAGCCTGCATCATTAACAGCCTGCATCATTGCAAAATGATGTTTAACAGTGTAAATTGGTTGCCCATTAAAGTTAGGAGCTGATGATAACTCTAGAGAGACAGGAACAGAATATAGGCTGCCTCCCATGCATTGCTTTGCCCGACACCTGTATCTCAAATTACATTCATTTCAAAGGAAAGAAGATGAGCATTTGCTAAGCAGACCCAGAATATCCACCTGAAAGCTCTAATGCTCATTTGGTTTGTGCTGTCATGCTCAACAGCATCCACTTCTCCAGTGGTACCAGGCTGTGGTACCACCCTGTGCTACCATGTGCACCCTGTGCCAAACACTGACTTCACTGGGATGTCTGGCATATTGCAGGTCAAGCTCTGAATGTCCAGATGGCAGCAAATTACCCATTAGGTGAATAATTAGGTTTTCTGGAAGAGAACAGGACCTGTGGCTGACCAGTGTTCCCAAGAGACACTGCTTAGTAACCTTAGATCTTGGTCCTGCAGTTGATGGCCTTGGGGACATGGAGTCCTCTTGGCTCTCCTGGATGCTGGATAAGCACTGTACTTTCTGTATATGCAACCCATGGCAGAAGGGGCACAAAATGTGTTTCTTTCTCTGCTGGACAACATTAGATGTTATATGGAGACCAAGGAAAGCTATGCCTTTTAGAGCTGAAGCTTTTCTGAGCTCAGAAAACAGCTTCTGAGATATGCCAGAAGGCTGTGCTGCCATTCAGCGAGACCTGGACAGGCTGGAGAGTTGGGCAGGAAGAAAACAGATGGGGTTTAATAAGAGCAAGTGTAGAATCCTACACCTTGGAAGGAACAACCGCATGGATCAGTACAGGCTGGGGGATGATCTGCTGGAGAGGAGCTCTGCGGAGAAGGACCTGGTGGATGACAGGTTGACTATGAGCCAACAGTGTGCCCTTGTGGCCAAGAGGGCCAAAGGGATCCTGGTGTGCATTAAAAGGAGCATGGCCAGCAGGTCAAGGGAGGTGATCATCCCCCTCTACTCTGCCCTGGTCAGGCATCACCTGGAGTACTATGTCCAGTTCTGGGCTCCCCGGTACAAGAAAGACAGGGATCTCCTGGGAAGAGTCCAGCGGAGGGCCAAAAAGATGATACGGGGCCTGGAGCATCTTCCCTGTGGGGAAAGGCTGAGAGACCTGGGCCTGTTCAGCCTGGAGAAAATAAGACAGGATCTTATTAATGTTTACAAATATCTTAAGTGTGGGAGATGGAGGGATGTGGCCAACCTCTTTTCAGTGGTCTGTGGGGACAGGATAAGGGGTAATTACCACAAAATGGAGCACAGGCAGTTCCGCCCCACCATGTGAAGGAACTTCTTCACGGTGAGGGTGACGGAGCACTGGGACAAGCTGCCCAGGGAGGTTGTGAACTCTCCTTCTCTGGAGATATTCAAGGCCTGTCTGGACGCCTACCTGGGCAACCTGCTCTAGGGAACCTGCTTTGGCTGGAAGGTTGGACCCGATGATCTCTTGAGGTCCCTTCCAACCCCTATGATTCTGTCATCTCCTGGCTGATGGAGCCCTGGGGTTGGTAGGGGTAGCAGAAATGCACAAGGATATTGGCCTCACCAGGGATGATGGTGAGCTCATTAGCACCACCTAGCAAATGACAGAGAGTAAAGTCCCTAGGAGCAGGCTGGAAGTGATTTATAGCAGTTTAGAACCCCTGAAATGAGGAGGGAATTGCAAACCGCGTTGTCTTGGCCAGAAGCTGGTTTGTATGGTAACACCCAGAGCTTGTGAGGAACAGCCCAGTTATTGGCACAGGGTTGCTGCCAAATGCTCTCCTTCAAGCCCTCCAGGCGTGTGCTGCCAGCAGACACACCAGGACAGAGCTGGTGTGCAGGTACCACCTGACTGGCCTGCAAGAATTGGACTTGGTGGGTCTCAGAGGGATCCTCTCTTTCAACAGCTGGTAGGAATCAAATGCATTGAGAGCTTTTGGGAAGCTGATGCTCTCACCCAAAACAATCTTTTTTGTTCTCTTAAAGACGTGGCTTCTTTTGGTTTTTGACTTGCTTTCTTGGCAGTCCGTTCAGTCTGTACCATGGGCTCACCAGACTCTCCCAAAGTAGCCCTGAGCAACCAGTGCAGCCCCCATTATTGTGGGGACATTTGTGGCTCTCCCAGCTGAGACATGAAATGTGAGCAAGCCTAGGAAGGGGACAAGGGGATGGATGGAGAAGGCTTTCCCTGGGCTGTCAGCTGACGTGTGCTCAGCTTTCCAGATGGAGGTGGCCATTTCACCACCTTCCACCCAAGGAGTGTTTAATCCATGGCAGGACAGCGCTGGTGCAGTGGTAATCTGGACATTTCTTGTTTGAGCAGCTCAGGGCGCTGCTGAGAAGGCAGACACATTGCCAGCATCTTACAGACAGTGTACTTGGCATTATCCTTGATATTCAGCATTGTCCTGTTAATTTCTCACATGAAAAGCCATCGCCCTTGTGTGGGGAGGAGGAGAGGTAAGGACAGATGCTGGCACCTCTGCTTTTCCACCCACCAGCAGAGGGTCACCTCTCTGTAGACATGGAGGACAGCTCGTTTCCTACAGAATATCTGTGCTTGGTGAAATATGCTCTCTGACACAGTGTGCTGTAGCAGATATATGCCGAATATATTCAGGTGTTAAGTGAACAATGCTGAATGTTTTTAACCTCCTTTGCTGAAATATTAGATCAGTCTTGCAAGAATCCCTGGAAGCCAGATGGATGCTCCCTTAATCCCTCTTTGTATGCTGGGGAAACTGAGGCAAGCACTGGCTATGTGCCTTTGAAAGCATGTGCTTGGTGGTCCATGCTCCCAGATTTCCCTCCTCCTCTCCACCCTGAAGTCAGCAGTGGATTTTGCACTCCAGGGTATGGTAAATAATGACTGGTTGTCACTTGGTGTCATCTCCGCATGAAGACTGATGCCATATTCGTTGCGTTGCCATGAGCCTAACACACACAGAGGCAGTGAACTGTCAAATATTGAAATTTGACCCATGACTCTCATCCTGGCATGCAGGCATGTTTACGGTCTTGGACCCTCATTCCCTTTTCAGTCTTTACTTTAAATACCTTAGAACTTTCCCTGACTCTGCTGGCACTCTTATTAGGAGATTTTGTTTTAGGGTACACTCAGCTCTCACCAACATTTTGTCAGACAGACATAGGTAATATTTCAGGAACCTGCCAAGATCCCACGTTCCTCCCTGAAGTGCCAGTCTCAGCCATCTGCACCCCTTCCCACACCCAAACCCGATGCTCGTGCTTTTGTTTCCTTTCTGTTTCCCACCCCAAGGCCAGAGCAGAAGCAGCAGGGCTCCAGCTGGACTTCTCAGTGCTTTGAGCATGAACAGTTCCCAGGTGTCTTCCACGACATGTCGCATGCACCAGTCTACTTTTGGCATGCAACTTGGGTCTGAAGCATCCTGGTAGACCCCAGACTTCTGTTCCCCACTGGGCAGTCCAAAATACCAGCCTGACACATACTTCAACCATTTTTTGGCCTTTAGCGAGGGCTAGAAGGCTGATTGCTTTGCTGTCTCTAGTAACCAATGTGTGATTTGCATAATAATGAAGGGTGAGTGTTAATTGCTGCATCCTTGCAGCTTGGGTCTGTCCCTTGGTGACTTGGGTTTCTTGTGCTTAGTCTGGCTCTTCCCTGTGCTGCAGCCTCTCCTCTCACCCTGCATCAGACCAGCTAACGGCAGGGAGTCTCCTGCAGAGCTCTGATATTTCTCTCTTGGTGTTCCTGTAGTGAGCAGCAGCGCAGCACACTTCCCCCTTTAATTAGCCTAACGCCATGTAGGAGGCTGTGGGGCTGTTTGTGTAGCTGGAGGGTCCACAGGCACAGCCCAAGGTGCTGGTGAGGGAAAGTTTTGACGTTTTGGGATGCGATGCTGTGCCAGAGGGACCCAAGCTGGCACAGAGTGAGCTGTGCACAGCCATACTGTTGTGATAGCATCCATAGGCAACAACCCATGTGCCACTGGCAGGGACCCTTCTGCCCTGGATGAGATGCCCCTGCTCCCAGCAAGGTTACATGGCTCAGGGGGAGGGCTGTGCTCATGTACCAGTGTGGTTTCAGCTCTGGAGCTAGGCTGGATGTTGCAGCATGGTGCTGTGTTGCATGGGGAAGCATTGAGCCCCAGCAGGCACAGCTGCTCCCTTGCATCTTGGCAGCCCACACTGTGTTCATGTCAGAGAAATTGAGCTACTCTCAGCTGTTACACCCAGCTGGGGCCATGTCTAGAAGGTAAATTTTAGTGTTTCTGCAGGTGTTATGAGCTACTGCATACCATGCAGCTGCCTGGAGGGTCACTGGAGTGAAACTGCTCGCTGTAGCCCTCCAACTCCTTGCAGCTCCTTGCAACTATGAATCTTGCTCCATTCTCGCTGAAGGTTGAGGTTAACAACAAGCTCCTGAATTCTGTGCTTCAAATTGTCCCTTCAGGGCCAAGGATTATGCTTATTGTAGGATGAACCCTTGTGATGTTTGGATTTGCAGGGTTAACTAGTTTCTCAGAGGTTAATATTAAGCAAGTACGATAAATAAATAATGAGGCATGCTGGTGGGGTGATGTGAGCAGTCCAGGAAATGTCTGGGTCTTGTGAATTATCCTTAGAAAGCATTATACTGTATTATTTAGCAGGCCCAGCTCTAACCACTGCTTGGTGCGTTAAGTGCCCCTGTCTCTGCAGGGATTGACTCGGCTGGTAATGTCCCGTTGAGATTTCTATGTTTTTCTCTGGTGACCTTAATTCAGGACCTTGTGCTGGTCAAGGTTGTCCTAGAGACCAAGATTTCCATTATTGTGAATTTCTCTCTTTGTTACCCTTACTAATAGCCAAAGTAGGTGACATTTAAAATTCATTAGAAGCTTAAAGTTGCTCTGGAAAGATTAGGAGAAGGAAGAGGAAGGAGAGTTAACTTGGCTGCATCATGATGGCTACATGCATTTGAAGTCAGCCTTGTGTGGAAAATGGTGTCTCATGACCAAAGTGACTGTTTTGGTCCCGAAAGCACAGAAACCTTTTTGAAGGCCAAAGTCCTGCTTGCAGCATCCCCTGCACCTCTTGCTAGAGGTCAGGTACCGGGGAGCAGGACGTGGCCCCATCCTGTCCCTGAGCAGCCTTGTGACAAAAGCCAGCTCTTGGTATTTGGGCCTGAGACCAAACTTTGTCATTCCCTGCATTCCCTATATACAATTCCTGTATTGATACAGGAGTTTTCAAATCAATATTCTGCTTTTTTGCTTGTAGTGCTCTGGGTCTCCTTATCCTTGGCACTATATTGCTGATCAAGGATATTTCTGAGCCCAGTTTATGGCAATGGAGAAGACAGGCACCAGGTTATTGTACTTCAGTTTGGTCCTTTCCTTCCTTGCTGTCATCCCCATGAGCTGGATGGGTGCTCCTGCCCGGGACAGGACATCTCCCTGGGCTCCTGGTAGCCACCCATGAGGAGACCAGTGGTTCTGGAGCACTTGCATAATGGGCAGAGCATCCAAGTGGGCTCTGCTGAGCTGCAGCAGGGCTAAAATGCTGTCTTTTGTCTATAAATAGAGTGAGTAGGCCAGTTTGCCTTGAGATACAAATCCTTCCTCTCCCAAGAGCATCCTAAACTTTCTTTTCATGCCTGATGGAGCTGGGATTGTGAAAAAACTAATTCCTCCCTATTCTTTGATCCCTGGGCTTTCCTCTGCCTGTGGTTGGATCTTTAACCTCAGCTGCAGGCTGAGTGCTCCTGTCCCACCCTGGTGCTGGGCATGGGGGTGCTCCACTGGGGGAAGCTTGGTGGCAGATATCGGAGGACTTTCTGCAGGTGGCTTCCTAGGATAAGGGAAAATGTGAAGAGAGATTTTGCATAGGTAGTGGTGGGCAGTTTCCTCCTGATAAAAGCATACAGACAGGCAGTTGAAGGACTTGGGCTGGTACAGAGAGCTGCTGGAGGTGTTTCCCAAATGAATTCTAGCTTTGCACATTGCCATGTGCACAGGACCATCGTGGTGTTGCAAGAGAAAGCCATGTTCTGCTTATGTCTGACATCCCTCACCTTCACGATCTCTGGGGTTATGAGGTTTGGTACATCTGGCCCCACTGAGGAAGGCTGAGTGAGTGAGGTATGGCCCCTCTCGATCCCTGCTCAGCACTGTCCATCTCTCCTTGCCTCCAGCCTTGGCCCAACCACCATCTGTCTCCATTCTGAGCCACCCTGCCTAGCTGCAACCTTGTGGGTTATTTTTCATCTGAGGCCAAAAGCAATAACCCCCCTACAATGCCCATTGCTGGAAGCAAAACCAAGCAGAGCCTAAAAAAAAAAAAAAAAAAAAAAAAAATCCCCATAAATTCCCCTGATTTGGTGTTCTGAGTTCAATCATTTTTTTTTAATAGCCTCTTATTCCAGCCCTGAAAACTTGTGTTAAATTTGCAGCTCTGTTTCCTTTACCAACTTGAAAATGTCGCTGTGCTGAAGGCTCCAAGTTGCTGGTTAGGTACAGATTCATTTTAACTCACTCCTGCTGCAAGGGATAAATGAAATATGCCAAGGAGCTAATTAGCTGGGATGTTTGAGGCCATTTCTCTAGCCAGGTGCTCTGGTTCTTATTTCTGGGTTGGCGC
The DNA here is from genome assembly GCF_965140915.1 of Aythya marila. Classification (NCBI taxonomy): domain Eukaryota; kingdom Metazoa; phylum Chordata; class Aves; order Anseriformes; family Anatidae; genus Aythya; species Aythya marila. The sequence goes on from NC_139060.1 coordinate 2,473,886, forward strand.
CAGCTCTGCCTGCTGCCAGCTTCTCTCACCAGAGCTCTGCTCTTACAGACCATGGCAAACAGCTCACAACATCAACGCGGTGCTGGCGTGGTTCCCCCGAGAGCGTGCCCTTGCTGGCTGAGCCTGGCCTGTCCCTGCCTTTCTGATAACCGTGGTTCTCTCTCTGTGACCTCAAATTTCCTTTCCCTGTAGCAAACGGATCTTTTTAGGAATTTCTAAATGGGTTTTCAGGAGGAGGAGGAGGAGGCCTTTGCAAAGGAAGCGCTTTCTGTGTGCAGCTCAGCCCATCCGGCTCTTGCTGAGCTCCGTGCTCTTGCTGAAGGCAGGGATGACTCAACAGAGCAAACCTCCTGCTTCCCCCAGGTGCCAACTGACAACGGGCTGATGCAAAAAAGCGCTGTCTGTGTGCATATGCATGCATCTATATATACATAACATCTGAGGAATAACATCTGAGAAACTGGAAGATTTGCCTCTCAGGCTGAAAAACAATTCTGGGGGTTTGTTCCTCTCTTTTCCTCCTTGCCCTAGGTTTGTGGCCATGCCACAGTGGGTCGGGAGGCAGTGGCTGGCCTCTCGGAGGCTGTGGGAGGACAGGGATGGTTTTATTCATTGTCACAGCTGCAGTGGGATGTTGTCTTCAGTGTCAAAGCTGGCCAAAAGGGAGACAGGTTTTGGCAGGGGGGTGGCAGCCGCTGCGCTTTCCCTCATGCACAGATGTGGGTTGCTTCGGGTGGGGGCTGCCCGGTAACGTGCCCCCGTCATCCTTCGGGAGTCACTGCCTTTAGTTCTCAGCACTGTGCTTGGTGTCCTCCAGACAAAGGAGCTGGGGATTAGAAGGAACGTGCATTTATTTCATGCTTCTTTCTCTCTGGCTTACTGACTTTAACACCTTTGAATCCTACTGAAGCCTGTTTCTTGTCCTAAGACTTGGAATTGATTCTGCTTCCTTCTCTTTTGGTGGCTCTCCTTGCTGGATCATAAGTTTCACCAATAAATCCATGGGCATCAACCCATGGTGGCTGAACATTGGTCTACAGAAAATTGTTTAAAAAAAATTATCTCTCTCTCTGTTTATTTTTTTCTCCTTTTTTTTTTTTTTTTTTTTTTTTTTTTTTGGTAGAAAAAAAAACAATAGAAGCGATGAGATTGGTTTTCTTCTCATGTTGCTCTGTCATCCCAAGGTGGATCTGCAGCAGTTACCAGAAGAATCCTCCAGAGATTGAGATGAATCAGCTACCAGTTCAGGCAGATGCTGGCAGAAGCCCGTGTGGTGGGGAGCACTGTGCAGCAGGGGTTTGCTGCCTTTGGTCTCCCCCATGATAAGAGCTTGTGCCTTCTTTTCATGCCTTCCTTTTGTGCCTCTTCATGTACGAAGATGCAGTTTCAACCAACTCAGGAGACAACCGACCCAAGTGAACAGTTATTTGTATTTGGGCTATGCTAGCTGCATTCTTTCCTTTGCTCTAAAAACAAACTGAATTTTATGAGACTGGTCCAAGCGTGTGGTGGATTGCAAACCAGTTAGGGATAATGTGTATCATTTGGGTCAAGCTTGGGTGAATTAAACGCTAGTCTGGAAAAATGCAGGAATTCAGGATATTCTGTTATACTTTATTTTCTGCTGAGTCTTTGCTGAAGGCTGCAGTGGACATTGGAGAGTTATTGCTGCTTCTGCTATTAGTCAGGGTGGTCGCTACGAGTCATGGAGATGGGTTAAGGCCAAGGACCACTGGGAGAAGAACTAGGGCTCATGCTAACCCTGAGCATTTTTTGGAGGGTTTTGCAGATGGCAATATTACTGTAAGAGGATGAGAAAGGATGGGCTGTGCCCTGGGAGAAGCAGAGAGGAACCAGAGGTGGGACAGCCACCTGCAGCTCAGGCACTTAATTAATGCAGCTGCTTTTCCTGGTTTTGAGCTTACGGTCTGAGCCCTTTGCAGGCAGGGTGGTGACCCCCTCCTCCCATTTGATCCCAGGTGTTGTTGCTTTTTCTCATTTTATCACCTGCATTGTAGATAACATCCCCAAAGCTAGCTGGTGCTCGGTTTTCTTCTGGTGCAGCTGTCTCTGATCTCACTGATAGACCCACCTAGGTGGGAGGATTCTGGTGGCAGTAGGACATCATTTCTGCCGTGGGCTTGCTGTGGATGGAAAAGTGAGTAACAGGAATGAGGGACTGTAACATGCACTTGGGAACAGCAGAGGGAGCTTGGAGATGGGTGCAGGATCCAGGCTGGGGGATTCTGATTTTTGTCTGGTTCGAAGGCTCCAATTGGAGCTGGTGAGCTCTGCCTTGTCTGGGCAGCTTCACCGTGTGTCCAGGGAGGGAAGGGACGCAGAGCTGAGCAGATCCATATTGCTGTCAGGGTGCGCGAGACCTTGCAGTGGTTAAATACTGCATTAACCTTTATCTCTGTATTATTCTGGGAAGCCTTTGCACTTGAACAACTCCTTTGGTGGCTCCCTGTTGAGCGCAAGCCCAGCTCCAGGCACGTGCTTCAGCACTTTGCAGAGCAGGGCTGCATCCCCACATCCATCCCAGGGAGGAGACCAAGCCGGGGGGGCTGGAGTGGATGCAGCACGGGCTGGGAGGAACTGAGGTGGCCTGATCCTGTGGGAGAAATGCAGGGAAAGGAGCCAAGTGTCCTCTGGCTCCTTCTGTCAGCTTTCCACTGGCTTCATTACATGACCCTGGGCAAGGCAATTAATGTCTCTCCAGGTTGTCTGCCTGCTTGGGAGAGAGGAGCTAATGCTGGTCCCCGGGTAGTGCTGCAAAGTGCTGCAGGTGAAGTGGGTGGGCTGGCAGTGAAACCCTACCTGTGTGCCCAGGTCCTCCCCTGGGGGAGGCGTGGGCATCACCCACAGCCTCCAGAATCTTCTGCTGCTCTGTTCAGATCACACAGAGAGCAGATTATCCTGCTTTATTTTCAGTCCTAAAAGTTTGGTTGCTAGTGGAAATAGACCTTACACCAGGGTGTTCTGTGTGTCAGAAGAAGGAGATGATATATCAGGGGAATGGCGGGATGCCATGCTGAAGCTGGTGAAAAGCTTTCTTTACAACAAAGAGCTCCCCTATATTGTTCCTGGCTCGTGTGTTTTGGGAGTTCATTTTTTTCTCTCATTGTTAATCACTACTGATAGCTCTCAGTCTAATGATTTTTTTTCTTTTTTTTTTCTTTTTTTTTTTTTTTTTTCTTTTGGTTGGGTGCATTTTCACTTTAGAATAAAAGCTAAAATCTACTGAAATCCTAATCAACCCACAAAGCTGCTGGGATAAACGAGGCACAAAGGGCCTCGCAGCTCATGTGTGTTAGTGCGTGCACGGGGGAAATACCAGTGCTGAGCGATCTGAATGGCAAAGCCTGCAAAAGCCAGAGGGGTTTATTGTATATATAACATAGGTGCTGTCTGCTTCCCCATGCTAATTCAGGTCTTACTCATGCTGCTGCTGGCATTAACGAAGAATTTGCACTCAGCACTGGTGGAACAATGCTGGCAGTGCTCTGTGGGTTTAGCGTGGGGCTGCTTACATTGCCCAGATCAGGAACTGGTGGGGATGCTCAGCCTGTGGGTCTCTGGAGGATCTTTCATCAGCCCCAGCATGGCTCCATGGGGTTCCCCATGCAGAGCGTGGCTTTCTGGCTGAGGTGTTGGTGGGTGCGTTTGTGCTGCAGGGCAGGGTGAGCTGCCGAGGCTGTGTGTGCACAGCACGATGCCCCGTGCAAAGTGCCGGTGGGGATGGGATGGCAGGAGAACCTCCATGCAGGTTCCTTTCCTGCTGAGGAGGTGATGTTAGGGAGAGTTGTAGGAAAATGCACCATGTCATTAGGGGGAAAGGAGGGAGGTGAGGTAAGGTCACCCAGGTCCTTAGCAGGCTGTCGGCTCCCTGTGGGCAAGGCAGGGTGGGTTGGCTGCATCCTGCCCCAAGGGTGCTTTGAGCTGAGCTGAGCTGTGTCCCCGAGGTGGGATGAGTGCCTCCAGCCCCCTACCTGCCACAGCGATGTTCGTGTGAGGGAGGAGAGGTGGTGGCCCTGGGGCTCTGCTGCTCTGGAGGCCCATCTCCATCCCTGCTGGTCATTCCACAGCCACTTCTAAACTACAGTGCTATCAGCACCCAAGAAAAAGGCAGTGCAGACCCCACCACTGCTGGCTGTCCCTGAGACCAGACTGCAGGAGGACACAGTGCAAGCAGCAGGGTATGGACCTGATGGCACGTCCTCCACATCCACATCCTTTTGAACCTGGAGCGTGGAGAATGAGCAGGGTGATTTGAGAGCCGGCGAGGTTCCCTCCCTGCCTTAATCCTGCAGGATGAACGTGTGTATAACGAGATCAGGCTGGTGTTTTCTGAGCGCAGCTGAGGCTGATTTACATGCTGAAGGCACCGGAATTCAAAATAAATGCTTTTAATGTCTGAAAAATGGAAATGAAAGGAATGCCTTCAGAGTACCAGAGGGAACAAGGCAAAGGCGATGGTGAATGGAATGAACGGCGTGATGACAGGAGTGAGGGGAAAATGAAGGAGGGCAGAGCAGGTGTGAGAAATAATATCACCGGCCTGGATCCACAAAGGATTTGCTTTCTGGCTTGCTTTGAAATCAGTAGGAGTGAGATGCAAAAATGTTATTGTGACTCTGGTCCTTGGGTATTTTGCTTAATTTTTGTTGCTACGAACCCTGCGTTTTTTTTGCTCTACTTTTGGCAACGCTGACCCAGAGCCTGATGCCCCCATGGCATGTTCCTGACTTGTCACCACCCATCCACAGGGCAGGTCATGCTTTGCATTCCCAGCTGAGTCTTCTGCATTTTCCCAGTGTATTTCCAGGCTTCTGGAGCGGGATTTAGCCCTGAGTTGTAGCTAATGACTTAAAAAGAAAAAAGGTGTGGGGGGGAAATGATCAGATGAGAGTTTCTTTAAAAGCACATGAGCTAGCCTCAGCCTCACTCATTCTCATTGAGACAGGTGTATGATTACAGATTATATCAGTTTAAGAATTAAGACAAGCATTGCAAGTAATCTATAGAAATAAGCTTTTTATTAATCCTTTTGGGTAAAAAGGATTCACAAAAATATTCAAAAATGATATTCAGGATCAGGGCAGAACCTGGAGTTTCCACCATGCAAAAGTATTTTGCGATGCTAAAATCTGTGTTTGGAAAGCTGAAATGTGAAACTACCAAATGAAAATAGTTCATTTTGGGGTAGATCAAAATATTTTTGTTTTTAGAATTTATTTTTGGTGAAAATCTTAATGAAAGTAAATATGGTTTCAAAAATAAGAACAAACATGTTCAACTCAATGAGAAGACAGATTGTGGCTGTTTTCCTAAATGCAATTTTTATGAGTTTGACCCATTCTAGCAGGATATTTTGATATGATCAAGTTGGCATTTTCTGTCAGAAAACTGTTCTCCCAGAAAATCTGCAGCTGGTTCTAATCAATATTTTCCTTTCTTGCCGCTTGGGCACCCTTTAAAATGAATATTTTGGTGCACTTCATTGTGATATTTCTTTCCTTCTCCTGGTGACATAATTGAACTCAATTGTACCTGAAGACAGAGGCAGTTTTTTAACCCCTTCCCTGGTGCTGAGCCGCCTCTTCCACAGGCTGCTGAGCTTGGCAGAGTTTGTCTCTGTGCTGTGAAGCTGGGCATGAAGCTGGACCCTGCCTCTCCCTGCCTGTCTCAGTGAATCCCTCCTGGTGCCCCATGCAGAGCCCCGTGGAGCCTGGAGCAGCCACGCTGTGTGTGGGAAGAGGGTTTGCAGGATTGGCTTTGTTCTGGAGATGACAGCAGCCAGCGGGGTGAGGAAGGTTTGTGTCGGGGCTTCTCTGCATGGGGAAGCAGTGAGGAGCTGCAGCCTTGCTAAGAGGATTCAGGTGGGAGCTGGGTTTGGGTCTTTATACATGGAAGCTGTTGCAGGAGTCAGTGGGAACATTTGTGCTCCCTGAATTCCTTTCCTGCCTTTGATCCTTAACGCAAGAGCATTTTCCATGCTGGTCTCAACACCCTGGCTTAGTTACAGGCATCTGGAGTCCAGCTCTGCTGGAAACCAAGCTGGGAAGTCCCGGGAGAAAATGCACATCGGGAGGGGTCGTGCCGCACGGCACATAGACAGTCTGCGCATCCCTGCAGCACACGTGGAAGATGTTTGGTCCCCAGCCGCTCCTGCAGGGAGCAGCCACCTGTGCACATCATGGTGTGGAAGCAGTATGTGAAGGGTCAGTGGGAAGTAAGCCCCAAAGCATCACCAGCACCATCAGGTGCAGTGGGGCTGGTGGGGAACCACCCTGTGGGGTGGTGATGGGAAGGGGGTGAGGTTCGAGTAATTCTGCCATTTTGTCTGAAATATTGAGGCTGAGCCTGGTGATCTCCCAAGCTAAAAGCAGAGATTTGAAGGGTTGGAGCTCAGCAGTGGGGGCTACTTAAGCAGTGCAGGTGTTTTGAGAGACGTAATCTCACAGAATCATCTAGGTTGGAAGAGACCTCCAAGATCACCAAGTCCAACCTCTGACCTAACACTACCAAGTCCTCCACTAAACCATATCACTAAGCTCTACATCTAAATGTCTTTTAAAGACCTCCAAGGATGGTGACTCAACCACTTCCCTGGGCAGCCCATTCCAATGCCTAACAACCCTTTCAGTAAAGAAGTTCTTCTTAATATCCAACCTAAATCTCCCCTGGTGCGACTTTAGCCCATTCCCTCGTCCTGTCACCAGGCACGTGGGAGAACAGACCAACCTGTTAGACCAAATGATACAGCTGCAAGGAACACTATTATTATTAAGCAATCATCTAATGGCAAAAGAATTCCTGAAAGCGTCTCTCTTTTCTCAGAGGGCCTAAGCGGAAACATCACCTCTCCTACCAGCCCTGCTGCTCTGACCTGTTGTCTGTTGGGAATTTACAAATTCTTACATAATATGAAATATACCCAAATTTGCACATTTAAACTGGGGTCTTGGCAGACTTATGTCCCCTGATTTAGGCACTGAGGGAAGGTATAAAACACGCCCTGGGGAGATACGCGTGTACTGGAGAGAACCAAACTGCCCGAGAGCTGCAATGACTGCACCAAGAGCAATGTGTGCTCTGCGCTGATTGTGTGGCAGCATTGCCTTTACCTTGCACAAATGGAGCTTCCAACTGGCATGAAATGGCCTTTCCTGGGATGTGTCAGTCCAACAGCAGCACATCCTGATCTGCACGTGTTCACCAGCCACCGGCTAATGAGGAAATATATGTCATTGCTATGTTGATGCTCAACCCATTTCCCTTTTGTAAGTGATCTTTGTGTAGCTGATGGGCACCAGTTTGCAACTGGGCAGCTGCTGGGGAGATCCGCTTGTGTGCTGCAGTGTCTCTGCATGATATACCTCTTATATATCTCCAGGGTTGTTGCTGATGGGAAGTGATGGAGCAGAATGCCCTTTCCCTGCCCTGGGACCAGCTTGGAGATGAGGGGTAGTTATTGTTTTGGGTGACCAGAATAGGCATATGAAGGTTTTTAGTATTAGGACAAAATGTTCTTATTTTGTTACTCTGTTTTAAGTGCTCTTCTTCACCTGATCGAACTTGGTGTTTAGCTGAGTGGTACATCTGATAAACAGGAGCATGGATGTCCTGCTGTAGGCATGAAACTGTAACTGCTTGCTTTGGTAGCCTCCCTGATGCCATCCACGGGTGTTTAAGGGTGTTTAATGAAGTGGAACAGCTCCAAGTGAAGAGGCACAACTTGTCCAAGAGCTCCTTGCTGCATCACGCTCAAGAGCTTTTGGATTTAGCAGAGCAGGCTTCAGAGCTAAGCCTTGGTTGATTTCAGGATGGGAATCAAAAGCAGTGTTGTATTTTTAATGAGCACCCTAATCACTGGGCTGCCAGGCATTTTGAATCCCTTGGGTGGAGCAGCTCTCCTCCTTCCATACAAATTCTGGCAGCAGCTGTTGAGCAGGGAGCAGGCAGGGTCCCTCAGCAGCATTATGGGCACCTGCCCTCTGCGTCCTGCTCGGCACATGTTCATCTGCAGCAGGTGACGCTGCTCCAAGAGGAGTAATTGAGAGCCATGTGTCCCCACTCTGGTGTGCTGGGAGCAAGGACCCTGTTCTGGCAGAAATGAGCCCAGGTCTGCTTGCTTTGGAGGGACTGTGGCCTTCTGCGCCTGCAGGAGCACGTCAGTGCTTAGATCTTGGGGGAAGGAGGGTGCTTTGTCCTTCTCTGAATTTAGCCTGCCTCTTTCCAGTCCCATCTTTTCCCCTATCACTGAAATATGACCTTGAGAATCACCAAACACAACCTAATTAAGGGGGTTCAGGGGTGCATTCCTCTTGGCAGAGGGACAGCAAAAAAACATTACCCAAATCTGCTGTAGATTTCTATACTTGTGTTTTTCCTATGGAAGCATTAGCTCCTGAGGAGCTGTGGCCATACAGCAAGTGAGAGGAATGGGCCCATGAAGAAGTGTAAGTGCATGGACAAGGTGTGGCTAGGAACTCCTAAAACATCCTGTCCTCTGAGCCTTTGCAGCTCTGCTCATCCCTGGGAAGAGGAGAAGCACCGGGACAGGCTTACTTCCTGCGTGGTGCTAGCCCTTGCTTTTGGGACAGACGGGGAGGTTGGCTGCGGAGCAAGGAATGACTTTGCAGCCTGGTCCCACTGCTTTGGCCATGGGGAAATTGCAATATGAGGCTCCTAATCTTGTTGTCAGCATGGGCACCTCACTCAGGGTGTCCTTTTCTGGGAGCCTGGGTCACTGTGGTGCAGCTCACCGGGCTGCAAAGGTCCTGGGGCAGGGGCTGGCACGGGGACGGGTGGTGTGCTCTGGGGGCCTCAAGGCATCCTCTTCTCTAGTGCTTCAAATTTTCAATTTCTGGTGAACAGTCTGAAAAAAAACAAGCTCCAGCACAGTTGGTGGACCCCAGGTACATTTCTCATTGTTACTTTTTCCCAAGATATGAAAATAAGATGTGTTGCTCCATTTTACTGTTTATATATATTTTTTTAATGCTCATTTACGCTGACATATGGAGAATTGCTGAAGTTAAAACACCATTTCGAACCACCTAATTTAGCAAACACCGAGAGGAAATGTTTGATTACTCTTTCAGCTCTTCACTTTTCCTGGCTGAGGCTATTTACTGTATTCAGCCCAAATTAGCCAACACTTTTGGTTTCACTCCACACTCATTTTCCTTTGATAAAGTATCTTCCAGAAAGTTAGCTCTTTTAACACATTCCCGCTGTTAGAAATGAGAATGAAAATAATATTTTTCAACCTCAGAGGATGTTGGATGGGAAAATCATGTTACTTAGGATGCACACCAGTGCTTTTGTAAAGGAGAAACTGGTGTGTGGACTGGAGATGTATTATGTGCAGATTTTATTTTCCTCAAGCAACAGCTGTGTTTGTACAGAAGCTGGGAATTTTTCCTGTGTGCTTGCAATGTATTATTGTGTGTGCCCCAAACGTGTCTTTGTGGGATGGAGACCTGTCCGGGGGTCTGGGTATCAGTCACTGACTACAAATTTTTCCTTGTGCAGCTGTAGAAGACAAGTTTCTCATGTAGTTAATATTGAGGCTAAAACCTACTGAGTTGGCTTATGTGTGTTTAAATTTTTATTAGGGTAATTACTGTAGAATAATTGAGAGGCTTGCTCTGGTTTGACCTGCATCAATTAATTTGTTTTCCCCCTCCATGTAAGCGGATGCTGCTCTCCACCATCTGAGGTATATTGCTTAAAAATACATTTTCTGCTCCTTCTGATGTGCGGCTGTGATTTAGACAGAAAGAGGGGCCCTCTCTCTTTATAGATGGCTTTAATTGAAATCCACTTACTGCACAAACGCTGCAAATCTCTGAAGATGCTAGCAGTTACTAACATCTGCACAGATTTTATATACTTTTTTTTTTTTTTTTTTTTTTTTTTTTTTTTTTGGTGCAAGATAGCAAACCGTGTGTTAAGCCATTAGCTTTCTCCGGGGGTGAGAAGGGTTGGGCATGGGTTTTGGCCTTGGCAGCGATATCTCAGGGCTTCAGGCAGCTTAACCTGCTCTGCTGTCTGAATATTCAGCAGAAATCCTCATGTGTCACCTTGATTAGCCCTGGTGAGCAATTGATTTGTCTGAGCCTTGCTGTTCGGCAGCGCTAATGCATAGCTGCCTCCCAAAGGCACCTGGGGTTCCCAGTGCAGGATGCGTCCCCCCAGCTGTGCATAGGGGTGTGCAGCAGCCCTGTCCCCTTGTGCCCTGTACCTCCTCAGTCCCTTGAAGAGTCCATGGGGTTTCTTTGTATGGCAGGTGCTGGTCCTGGATGTTGTCCATAAATCCAGCTGCTCCTGGCACACCCTGGCTTGTTTAGGGGTAAAAAATTACAAAGCAACTTCAGCAGTGCTCTGCTGGCTGGCAAGGAGCTGGAGTTCTGCTAGCCCTGTGATGTATGCGTGGGCCTGGCAAGGTGAAAGGTGGGCTGTGGCTGATATCATGTACAGGTCTGAGGGCATGTCTGGAAAGCCTTCATCCTATTGGGTTATGCTTCCCTTTTGCGAGGGAATTTGGAGAGGGCCTGGCTGGTAATGGGATTTGGGTGAAGCTGGGCTGTGCCTGGGGATGGTGCAGGTCTCTCCTGAGTGCTGGCATCAGATGTGCAATGGGAAGAGCAGTGTATCCTGGAGATTAGGGGGAACAACAGACTGAGGGGACACATTTAGGGATTTCCCCTGACAAAGAAGGGAGAAAAGGCAGCTATGGGGCAGTCTTTGAAATGCTTGTGGTCATTTCAAAGACTGCAATGAAGAGACGGCAATGCCCATCTGCCTTTCCTCAAATTGCTTTTTGCAAGTTCAGGTGAAGTTGAAAGGGCCTGGAGGATCCCATGTCTGTGCTTCAGACGGGAAAGGACGTGTGGTGGCTGGGGAGGGCAGTGGGCTTGGCTCCTCGTGGTGAGCAGGTCCCTGCCAAGGCCTCCTGCTACGTATGGTGTGGAAGTGAAATGTGCGCAGGCATCAGCTGCTCCTCGTTAGACTCTATCAATATCTGGAGCTGGAAGCTATGCACAGCCATGTATCACAGGAAATGGCTCAAACAGGACTAATATAATAAATAAGGGGCATTGGCACTTGTGGCCCTGAGCTGGGGAGACCAGCACGTGTGTCCTGATGGAAATGCCTGCCGTGGGACATGGAGCTACCTTGTTCAAAGTAAGGCCTTCTGCATTGCAAGTCTTTGAGCAAAACCCTGAGCCCAGCTGTCCTCAGCTCTTCTGCTGCATAAATTACTGCTGTTTGTCACTGCTGGTGCTGTGTTGGTAGTGGGAGGCCACCGTGAGGTGCTGTTTGGGCATGGGGGCAGGGAGCAGGTTTCTCATTTCCCAGTCTGCTGCTGTGGGCTGGGGTAGGCATCCACGCTCCAGGGGGCTTCTCTCCGTGGTGAGACAGGACAGGGAGCCTGAAGGACTGGCTTAAACGGTGAGCTTTGAGGGTCTGGAAGGACAGGGGAAATGAGTCCTGGGAATGACGGTCCCTGCCCCGAGGAGCCCTGGTGCTGTGAAGTGTCTGAGCTCAGGGCCTTCCCTGCGCCAGAGACTGGATTTTGCTGCCTGCCAAGCTCTAGCAGCCCCTCCGCACCCACTCCATGCCAGCGCTGTCCTTCAGACCCACAAAGAAGTATGTGAGTGGTCTGAAGGCAGTGGGGAAGGTGGGAATATCCTGAGGGTCAGCACTGCTGCATTAGGGCATGGGAAGAGCACATTTTTCAGTCAAGGGAGTGAGGCAGCAGGTTGTCTCATGAGTTCTGAGCATCCAAATGTCTTCACTAAGCTGGGAATCGCCTGCTGACAGCTCACAGGCTGAAACATCCAGGCACTGCTCGTGTTCGTAAAAGGCTGACATTCAGATCTTCCAGCAGGAAAAGCACCCACCTTAATCCCCATGTCTGCTCTGCTTGTGGAACAGGGACGTGAGATCAACAGGGGCTGAGAAATCTGCCTTTCCCACCCTCTGTCCTCCTGGCACTTGCTAGCAGAAAGCTGCCTCTGCTTCCATAGCCCACACCTCCTCCTCTGCCAGCGGTGTTGGTGGGGAGGTAAAAGGTTTCAGTGATTTCTTTTTGGCAGGGGGAGAAGAGAAGGACAAGGCAAAGCTCTAATTATAAAGCTGCTCTTGCCAGATACTTCATGCTCCTAATTGCTGACACAGGCTAGTCTGGGATGTTTTTCTCCCTCTCCTGCGTGAATAAATAAGTAAAGGCAGGTTAAAGGATGCTCATGTTTCAGAGCAAGCTGTGTGACAGATGAGAGGGACGTTTAAGCAAGTGCTTTGGCCTGATCTTTTCATTGCTGTGCTGAAAACCACAGGGTGAGGGTGGTAGGGATTTATTGACTGGCAAGGGTGGCAAGAGGCAGCTTGAATTTTGAAGGTGCAATTTGACTTAATCTTCCCAGCCCAGGGAGGAGATGAAAGCCTACAGATGAGTCAATTATCCGGGCTGCAGGCAAACGCTGGAGCCCGGTGACCTGCAGGCTGAGCTGCGGAGGAGGATTTGCTGACCTTGCACCCTACGGAGAGGTTGGATGCTGCAAGGAAAACCGATCCGTCATTGGGGTGGGACCATGGAGGGCAGCATCCTTCAGGGCCAGTGGTGGGCTCGGAGGGAGGGGAGTAGGTACAGAGAGTGGCTGCCACTTGTTGGCTCTTCCAAAATTGCTCATTGTGTGGTTGTGGTTGAGGTACTGACACTGGCTGTGCTGCAGAGAGGTGCTGACTCTGTTGTGGCTTTTCCCCTGGTATTGAGTGGGGGATAAGGATTCGCGCAGAAACAATTTAATGCGTGCATTTGTAACCTGATGCAGTCACATCAGCTCCGTAGCCCTGGGCCTTTCGCATGTCTGGCCCTGGCTCTGGTGTCAGTGCAGAGCTCGATGAGCTTGTGCTGGCGGGGAGGCTGGAGCTGGCAGGGGCTGGGGGTCTGCATTGCCCAGATGAGAAGCAAATCAATTCTGCTGTTCTGCTATTCCTGCACCACTGCTGGTGCCCCCTGGAAATGATGAGTGGGACAGACCCCTAGATAAATGAGGGATTAGAGAGGTATTTCTGTAAGCACATGGGGTCTCTAAACTGCTGCGTTGGAAGAACATGGCATTGGATTGCACAACTGATTTTATCTGCTTTTACTTCTTCCTCTCTGCTGCATCCAGATTCATCCAGCTGCACCCAGCAACTACCTGGGAAGAGCTGTTTACAGGCTGGAAGTTTTAAACCTAATAAAAAAAAAACTATCTCCAGCCAAATCTCCTCTCCCAGTTGCCCCATCTCTATGAATAGCTGGTGGCAGGCTCCTTTTGAGGCAGTTTCTAGAATTGGCTGCTTGAGTTTTGGGAAGCACATCCTGCAAAGCTGTAAAATGTCGCTGGAGCTGTGTGCTGTCAGGAGATGCTGCAGGAAGGGCAGGTGTGGAACGCAGCAGGTGCTCGCTCCCTGTCGCATCCTCCTGTGATGTGATCATCCTCCATCCCCTGCCCTGCTCTGGTGATGCTGCTTCAAACAAGCAGTTTTCACACAATGGTGCACCGGGGAGCAGAAACTCCTCTGTGTGTCCCTTTGCTGCATGAGGACTCCTGGGGAGGGTTGTTGGTGCGTAGGGAGGATGCTATGAGCTGTTTGGGTTGTCACATCCTTGCAGAGGTCAGGGGATTTTTTGATGTCCGGCACAGAAAATCTCTGACACTGTGACACCTCTGGGTATCACTGTGATGCATGGACGCTGTGGTCTGAGGAGCTGGGTGTTTAAGAACACCAGGGAAAAATGAAACCCTGTGCTGCTGGGTAGGTCACGACCGCTATCGAGGGGGATGAGATGGAGGAAGTGGTCTGCTGGTGGAGCTGGAGACCAGTGTCCGATCTGGTTCTTCTGCTGCATCTGGAGGTGTTGTGCGGTTCCTGAGGGCTGGGAACAGAGTCCGTGGGGTAGTTTAGGTCCACCTTAAAAATGGAAGCACTGGAAGTGGGGAGCAGTGGCCCAAAGACACAAAACTTTCAGTCCTAGCAAAATCAATGCAAATTTTGCTGTTGAGAAACTTCAGCTGAAAAGTGGTTTGACTTTTGACTTTTTAGGATACTTTTCTAAGTCATAAGGATATCATTTATCATTTAGGGAATAAAGATCCTCTTCTGCATTGGCATCAGACAAACAACTCAAGCTGCTGTGTTGGGTGGGAACCGATCCTGCTGGGAGTTTGCAAAGATCTGTCCTACCTTGTAATTTGGAAAGCCAGAAGAAAAGCTGGTGGCAATACCATAGAGGGCAGCAAATGGTCAGTTACGCATTGGTACAAAACAGTAATTTTTCAAAATGTTCCCCAAAAGATTATAATTAGTACAATTAAACATCTTAAACGGCAATTTTATTCCGCTCAGTAATAGTACATAGCACAAAGAAACCTCTGCGAAACAATAGCTCCAACACATGTCAGCCAACATCTTCGTGTTGTGATCCGCACAGTGTGTGCTTGCGCAGAATTATATTTAGCTCGCTCGGTCCCAGAAAACTTCTTGTCTGCTGGAGAAGAGTCCTCGTGTCGCTTCCATGCTTAGAAACAGGAGTGAGGACAGAGGCAGCTGCAGCCCAAATTGATGCAGAGAGCACACTTGGGTGGAGTTGCACGTGGGTTGGGGGCTCAGGGCACCCGCAGGATGCCCTGAAGTCCCTCTCCATGACTCAATTTCCCTTTTCGCTGGTAACCTGCCCACTACAGCCAGCACCACGGTGAGCTGGTTTTGGATGAGAGAGCAGCTGCTCTCCTTAGTGAGCACGTAAATCAGTAGAACTGAAAGGTGGAAATGTCTTTTTTTAAAATATGCTCCTAGCATATTTTATGGCAGGGCATCAGCAGCAGTCAGGAGCTCCGGTGTGCACCCAGCGCAGGGCTCCCCCGCTCCATTCTTTTCTCCGCAGCTGTGATCCGCTGTTTCTCATGCTCTGAACAGTCAATTAGCTTTTACATCTCCCTGTGATTTCGTGGTGGCTGGCCCTGTCGCTGCAAACATTAGCTGGAAAGTTCGTTACAGAAAGAAAGCACAAAGTCGGGTGGAAGAGGAGATAATTACCTTTTTAATATAATTATGGTTGGGCTGGTGAGCCTTTTATCTCAATCCGTGTACTTCTAGTGGTAATACAATAACAGGCAAAGATTAAAATTTACTAGGTTATTGCTTGCCTGTGGCAGCCAGAGCTGTTTTCTCCTTGCAGTGGAGAGGAGTTTGTTAGAGGGGATTTCAGGTTCAATGCTTGGGGAAGAGGGTGATTTTGGAAGAGGAAGGAGCAGGAGGAGGAGCCCTTTGGGCTGTGTTGAGGCAGCTTGAAGGAAGATATGCTGTCCTTGTAGGAGTTTGTGCTTGGAGATGGTCCCATCCGTGGCCGGTGTGAATCAGAGCACAGAGGGGCTGCTCTGGCTGCCATCAGCACTTTCCCCACCGAGGCCGTTGTCTGCTGGTGCTGCTGTTTGGGCAGCTCCTTCTGTGACTGCTGGAGCTGCAGGGACAGGGAGAAGGAGCAAATCCCCCTGGGAGGGCAGGAGGCAGGGCTCCATGTCCCCCTCCTGGCCAGGTGACAGCACCGTGCTTGGGAAACAGCCTGGAGTGATGGGTCGGGGGCATTGATGGTGTTTGTGGTGCTGAGTAAGGTGCAGGGCTCCACTGTGTCTTCATTCCCTGGCCGGTGAGACCAAGAAAATCTGTTTTCTGTGCTCAGGAAGAGCTAGCTGCCCTCTTCCCACAGCACTGAAGTGCTTTTTCCATTACCTTATTCCATGAAGCTGCTGTGCTGCCCACCCTGATGCCGTGCTGACGTGCCCACCAGCCTGATGTTGGGACATGTGTTAGGAGCTGGTGGCAGCTCCTGCTTCCCATCCTCTGCATCTTGGGCAGCTGGGCTGTTCCTGTAAAAGGGGCTGACCCTATGGAAAGGGTGTTTTTTTTTCAATCCTTCCCATTGCTGTTTTACTCTGAGTGCGGTGGTGCCCTCAGCAGCTGCCCCACTCCTCGTGATGGGCACGAGAGGGCAGAGCGGTCCTGGACAGCCGCACGTGGAAGTGCTGGAAAGGTCAGAGCGGTACCATTTGCTGTTATCTTTCGCAGAACATAAGAGGCATTAAAATTCTGCTGTCTCATTCATTTAACAAGGGAGAGAACTGGAACAAGAGGAGAATGGAAAGGGGAAAGAAGTCTTCTGTCCTGCAGCTGGGCAGGGAAAGGGGAACGGTGCAAGCCGAGCTCTGGCACTGAGCTGTGCCTTCCAGGGGCTTGCTATGGCTGCATGCACAGGCCTGGCCTCTGTCTTCTGTGTAGAGGAGTTAAAAACTTGCTTCAGTGCCAGCCAGGGTAATGAATTTGATGGCCTCAGCTTTCTCCTGGTTTTGGGTTCACCGTTGTAATCTGTGGCAGAGCTTGAGCTCAAATCTGGGATGCGTTGGGGGTAGGGTGGGGATGGATCCTGGTAGATGAGATCAGCACAATACAGGATGGGATATGGGGATGTGAGGATGAGTGGCTGGCTCAGGAGGAGGTGTGTGAGGTGCTGAGGGCAAGGACAGCAGTGCCCAGGCTACGTGTGCATCAGTGCTGCTTCTAACGGGGGTCACAGGGCTGCATGAAGCGTGGTGGGACAGCACAGCTCCATGTTAACTGTGACCTGCTGCCCTGCAACGGCTGCAGTGGAAGGGGTGACCAAACCACGCTTGTCTCAGGCTGTACAAGAACTACAGAAGATGCGATCAAAACTTACAGGCTTGGTTAGAGATGTGCAAACTTTGTTACATGCAAGCTTTATTGCTCCAGCTCCACCTGTGCTCTTGGCAAAGCCATGCAATTGATGTTACTTGGCATCCTCAGCCTCCATCTTCACTCCCCTGCTTTTCTCCTCTTCCAATAACCTTGCCTGTCCTCTTTTATTGGAAACTCTGGAGACCTATGTCCTGCATGGATCCCTCCAGGGGAAGGATGCATCTTGCCTTGTCTGGTCCTTCTGAAGCGCCTCTTGCTCACCCCCAGTGTTGTGTTCACATCCCACCTTGATCTGATGGTGCAAAGCCCACTTTGAATCCGTGCTGTCCTCTGCAACCTGGACTTGTGTTTGAGCCTTCCTGCCCTTGCCTCCATGCTGTGTCAGGCTGCTGGGGACTATGGTAACAAAAGGAAAGACAACGTAAATCCAGTGCTTCCCTGTGAATTGCTGGGAACTGAAAGAGTTCCCTGGACTATCCAGAGTGTGGTCTACAGAAGACAGCTGTGGGAAGTATATTATGAAGTATAAAAGTGTATTATACTACTGTATAAATATCAAAGCACAATCAGTTCTGAGCCACCAGGAAAGGTGGGTGGCTTTCCCTGAGCCCTCCTTCTTAGCCCTGAGAAATTGAGCCGGGATGGTGGCAATACGTGAAGGCTTCGGGCACATGGGGCATGCATAGCTCTGAAGGCAAAATCAGTGCTGGGAAGAAACAGCCAAACCTCTGCTTCCATCTCAGATGCTCAACACCCACAATGTCCCAATTGGAAGGTTTGATTTGACCCAGGTGTGAGGGCAGACTATCTCCAGGGGCACAGGATGACTGCTCAGAAATCTGGATTTTTCCCCAATGAGAAAAAGCAGAGAGAAATTCCTGGTTCCCAAAGTTTTATTTCAAAAGGTAGAGCTTCCCCTGGGAGGTTTCAACCTGATTTTAAGTGAAGATGTCTGCTTTCAGCCAGCTTTACAATATCATTGCACTTAAAGACAACCAAATAAAAATAAAATCTGAAGTCATATTTGAAGTAAAAATGAAACCAAAATGTTTTGTTATTTCCCACTGGAAAACTGAAATTGACGTTTCTCTAAAAACAAACATACCTTTTTTTGGTGGAAAAAAGGTATTTTCATCTCAAGAACCTTCTTTGCTGAGTGCCTTTTCTAAGAACTAGCAATACCTCTTGATTTGCCTGAATTATTGCCACTAAGATGCCACCTATTTGCATTTTGCTGGGGCTGGTTTTAGTGTAGGAGTTACACAATGCAGTGTTTTGTGCTTTCTTCTGCTGTTTCTTAACCGAGGTAGCGCTGAGAGCCTGGAAACAAGGTGGTGATGCCGTAGTGCTGGGCGCTGGAGCTCTGCAGAGCTGCTGGCAGCACCTGGGCAGGGCCATGGGTTGGGCCATTGAAGCTGGAGAAAATAGAATTGGGGCAGGAGGAACATAAATCAAGTTGCTGATGTTCCCAAAACAAGTTGGGACATTGATTAAAGTAGGACTTGAGTTGTTTTTTGGGTGCTCCTCACTGTTGGTGTCTCCCCAGGCATGCCATGGATGTTTCATCCCCAGCTCTCAGCATCCCACAGCCCTGGTTGTGCAGGGCTCTGAGGCACGGTGGGGTTTGTGGTAACACACAGCAATGCTCCCTTCTATTGCACAGCCCAGAAATTGTTGCATCTTCAGAGAGGCTGGTGTAGGAGGAGGAAAGAAAAAATAGCCAGGGGAAACAAATCTTGAAACCTCACAGGAGGCTGCTTTCTCCTCCGAGGCTCCAAGCCCTGAGCTGTGCCTGTCCTCTGCCCCTTGCCCAAGTCACGTTTCTGCTCGCACACTGGTGGGCAGCCCCCCCTGAGGATCACTTGCCAGGGGCTCTGAGGTGGAGCTGGGTTCCTCCCGGTGAAGGATGGTTTGGGGTGTGGACCTGACACCCTGCAGGAGGTCCGAGGGGGTTTGTTGCTCTCTGGCAGCAAGCAGAATGACCGACCCTGCCCTCATCCTTGCTGGCTTTCCTGGAGCTGATGCTCCAGCTTCATCCCTGAGATCTGATGCAGGAATTACCAAACAAAATCATTCCTTGCTTGCTGTGGGAAGATGGACTGTCAGCAGTCCTAGGGGCCCTTTTTGCTTTATTGGCATGCCAGTTTTCCTCTCCTATTCATCCTCACTACTAGCTCGCAGAATGGGCTTTCGCAGTTGATGCACCGTGTAGTAAGGAGACCTTGTGTTGGGTTATCTCATCTTGTATGGGCTGACCTGGCTGATGTATGAGGCTTAGGGACATGTTGGACTGTCTCCTTCTGTGGTTTCAATTATTCATAATAATTAAAAAATTATTCTGAAATGCTTTGTAGAGTCTAAAACAGTAAAAGACCCCTTGAAGTCCTTCAGCAGTGATGTGGGGAGGTTTCTGATAGTTATTTCCACCCAGATTTTAGCTGAAACCTCTCAATTATAGTTTCTTTGCTGGCGCTGGGGAGCACTACAGCTCTCAGCCCTGGCTGTGGTGTCACCTTCCTGAGCTAAAAGATGGAGAAAAGTTTCCAGAGCTTTTTCAGGTTGTCCCTGGCCCTACCCAAAACTCTTTCCCGGGGTCCCCTCAGTGGCAGCGAGGACCTGGTCAGGGGTGACACATCCCAGGTCCCCCCCACCCCGACACCTCGCGGTGACAGCCCACGCCTGCAGCTGCCACGTACACATCTGGAGCTGCCTCCTCCCGCGGTTTCCAGGGCTACAGGAGGCAGGAATCACTCGTACCAGGCAGGAGGGAAGGCGATGACTAAGCAAGTGTCAGAAACGCTTACTCTGGAACCATGCTGCGTCCTCCCTGCACCTTCCTGCTCGGAGCTTAGTGCTGTCTGGACGCCGGTTTGCTCCCTGCAAGCTGGGTGCAGCCTCGGACCTGCATTTCTGGGGCTTTTTTCCTGCTCAGCAGTGAGCTGGGTGATTTAACAGAGATGGGAGTTGTGAGCTGAAATGGAGCTGGGGCTAGGTCCCAGAGAGAGAGCTGGGTTCTATGGGTACCCTGAGATTGAAATCTCAGTCAAATGAAAAGCACCCCTTTCCTAAAAATCCTAGTTAAGCAAGAGAGGTGTATGAAAAAGGGAAAAGAGAAGCACAGTATAAAGCAGTGACTTGTCTTGTTGGTGATTAAACTTGGGTCAGATGTTAAAGCCACTCTTGCTGCTCCTTGGTGAACCTGAGCCACGCGTTTCAAGTGCCAGAGATTTCCAGTGCTGCTTTTGATTTCTTTTTCTCTGCTTGTGCTCTTCTCCATTGGCTGTGGAGGTGATTTAGCTCCTAACTGGCCGCTTAACTCTGGTGCCGAAGAGCTAGGAGGGATTTCTGGATCATTTCACAGCAATAGGCTGGATCAACAAAAAGCATCTGATGCCGTTGGCCTACATCCCAAAGCCCTCTGTGCTGTATTCTCATGCGCTGCCTTGTCAGAAAGCTGCTGTGGATTGCAGGATGCTTCTTGCCTCTTCTGCAGCTGAGAAATCCCCCACAGACCTCTCTCTCTCCTACCCCATAATTCAGGTCTGCCTTCGTGTCACAGGGGAACTCGCTGCAGCAAAACAGCAGCACCGACGAACACCCAGTCTTCCCCGCCAGATGCTCCTTCTGCTTTTGTTTCATGGAGCTGCAGCATGCAGACAAAGTTGCCTGTGTGGCCACTGCAATGAAACAAACCCCCCAAACCCTCAAAGACTTGTGCAAGCACAGCCTCGCCTGGAAAACTGCGACTTCCATCTCTGCTCTGCCGGCTTGTAACTCCCCAGCGGGCCCAGGGAGACTGCTCTGGAAATTTGGAAAACACAAACATTTGCTGCTGCGCTGGGACCTTCTATGTCAAGTTTCAGCCCAGAGCATATATTATTTAATGGCTGGATTATACAGCCCAGAGACATTGAGCTTATGATGAAAATGCTGCCAGACTTTTATCTGCAGCAATTCCCGCATTCTTAACAGCCCAGTGGAGAGCAAAAGCCTCCGTTATCTGAACTGCCAATTAATTTAAGCACATTCCCCTCTCCTGATATAAAGATGTCACTTCTTTGCATCAGTGACATTGCTCTGGCCTCTGAGGTCTTGCTGTCTCTGCTCAGTGCCGCCTGGCCATGCTGCTGCTGGTGTTGCTGGCTGGTAGCCCTCAGGAGGATTGTGCTGGTCCTGCGATGGGGTGGGTGAGAAGGGGTGGGGAAAATGGGCAGAGAGCGGGCGACCGCAGTGTGGAGTGGAGGAGGTGGAAAGCAGGACTGGCAAACGAATGCTCATAGAGAGGCACGGCACGTATTGGCACCGATGGGGATTCCTGCAGTCATTAAGTGTTGCCTCCTGAGCACATGGGGCATGGCAGAAGCTCTGCTCTCTTCTCTTCTGCCAGACCATTGCATACCTGGGTGCATCTAGCTGATTAGATTTCACTGGCAGCAGGTTGTCTTTTCTCCAGTTCTTCCTATCCAAGGATCTTGGGGTTTTTGACTCTTGAGCAAATATGTGAGCATGCCTCTCTTACAGAAGCCTTCAGTTATGGCCTACAGGGGTTAAAATAAATCAGATGTCCTCCTCTCACTGCCCGTGGCAGGGGTCAGAGCTGCTGACAAGATCTCTCCCCAGCCATAGTCAGGTGGGAGAGGTGATGGAGTTGGGATGCTTGATATAGAAGAGAATGCAGCCAAAATAGTAGTGTGGCTCCTGCTTCCCAGTGCCTTGTTCAACATCCAGAAAAAGCTGATGGGATTTCATGTCCATCGTCCCTCTGTATAAGAACCTGGGGCCTGGCTTTGAGTGTTGCATGCCCAGCTGTTGGTGTGGGACTGTGTGCACCCTGAGGGAGCTCAGCAATTAAGCGAACGTGGCTGCAGCATCCCCAAGGCTGGGACCTGCCACGAGCCCCCATGGTGACTCCTGCTCTGCCACATGGCCCTGGACCCTGTGGCCTGATCCAGTGTTGCTCTTGTCAGGAAATCCCTATTTCTGCAGCTTCACCAGCGAGGAGCTGGTGTGGTAGCTCCTATAGATGCAGCAGCAGAAGGTTAAAAAAAGATTTGTCTGATCTCCTCAATTGCTGCGGGCTCAGTTTGAGTGGGGATGATCACGTTGGTAATTCCCCAGCAAATTTGGGTGATGGTGACTTGCACGCACTGATGCAAGCAGCTGGGTGCAGCCAGAAGGGACTTCCTAATTAAGCACAAACGTTTCTGGGGCACTCTCCTTGGGACTGGTCCCTCCCAGCAGGGCTCAGGTGGAGGCAGAGCACTGGTGTTGTGTAGTTGCTGCTGGAACGTATCGCATTGTGCTTGCACCAAGCTGGGCAGAAATTGCTCTTCAAGGCTGCTGGGCTGCAAACTGCTCACCTGGGACCACTCTGAACCTTGTCAGCTGCAAAACTTGAGCTTATCTATGCAAGATAGGGAAAAGAGGGGATTTATCTGTCACAGCTGTGAAATACCGCTCCCCAAGCACCAAGCATATGAGCTGATATAGCTAAATTATCCAAAAAAACAGAAGGGGGGAAGTTACGGTTTCTGTTTGCAGTATGGAGGGAATAAATTCTGACTTTCTCGTGTCCACAGCCCAGCTTGCAACAGGTTTAAAGCACGGTACAGATGGCTATGCAATTATTGCCAACATCTACTCATTATATTAGATAAGGCCCTGGGTTTATTTAGGAGAAGCAGATGGAGGGAATACACAATATTTTAGATGTCTTGGCAAACTGTGTTTTCCTTAGAACAACACTACATGTTTGCTGTGATAGTTCTGGCCAAAAATAAATAAATAAATAATTTCTAAGAAAGACGGAGATTAGTATCTTTTAGGAGTGGCAAAGAGGCGTGCATTAAGGAAGAGCTATTATGTTACAAGTCTTTTGATCTCTGTTGCCTTATATTAATCCCCATCTTACAGAGACCTGTGACAAAGGAATTTCAGCTTTCATTTGGAAGCGCATATTTTTTCATGGCTCTTAGATTAAAGCTTGAAAACGTGACCCCAGCTGCTCACAAAGAAATCAAGGCAAATAGCCCTATTATTATTACTTTTTTAAATGGTCTTATGGCTTTTAATCAAGCCCTGTGAATTTTGGGCCTGACTACTTATTTCCAGAGTGTTACTGCTGGCAGTGCTGCAGCTCTGAGCAAGGGGCGTCTGCTGCAGGGTGGAAAAACGCTCGGGTCCTTTGAGGCAGCAGGTTTGGATGGGAGGTGTATGAGGAACACATGCAGCTGTGCTTGTTCAGAGCATTCATAGGCAAAACCTCCCTGAGAGACCAGAGGCTTGGGTGGCGAAGGGCATCACGACCATCTGTGACACCCTCATGGGAGAGCAGCTGGGGACAGGCCGTTCAGCCCGTCCCCAGGGAGAAGAAACCTTGCAGCCCTGTCCCCTCTTGCAGCAAACCTTCAAGCAATGGGTTTTCAGAGGTCCATGTGAATTTGACCAGAGACGGATGGGGTGCAGTTTTCTTGTAGTCTGGCTGAATTCAGCTCTGCTGTCACACAGCTTGATTCAAGCTAAGTCACCTTGTAAGGCGCAGGGCAGCAGGCACAGGCGAGGAGGGAGCCAGTGCTGTCCCTAAGGGTGACGGCTGCTTGTAGCCTGCAGCCCAGAGCAGAGGTCTGGGACATTCAACATGCACCTGGGGAATAATCGTACACCCGGGTCCTGCCCCGACCCCCCTGGAGTTTGGTGTCAGCTCCCATCCACTGTTCCAGTAGTTAGCTGAGAACTCAAAGCTCAATGTCTCATTGCTAGCAATCATCTTAAACTGGATGTCATGAGCACTGTGGCAAAGCCGAGTCATGAAGTCAGCTGCCCCGGGCAGGCAGATGGAGCCAGGCTGTGCCTCCATGGCACAGGATTTTCCTGGCTGTAGGAGCAGGTTGGGGAGTGAGTGTCTGTAGGGAAGCACCAGTGAGCAGTGGGCACTCATACACCCCCTGCCTCCAGCTGATGTTTCAGTGGTTTATCAGGTTCATCTTTTACACCATACAAAGAGCAGCATGGCCTGAGTGCTTCTGCTTGGATGTAGTATGCACGTACAGGGAGGATGAAGGCAATTAGAGTATGGGCATGCAAGGTGCAATGACAAACATGCTGTTTGTCAGCATTTTGTTATGTTGTGGGGGGAAAAAATAAGAACAGTTGAAATTCTGATCAGGCTTTCTTGCTAGAATGGCTTGGTGAATCATGGGGTGTTTTGGGCCTTGAATTGGCCAAGTGCATGAGTATACCCAGGTGTGAATGATGCTGCTGATGCCTTTCTGCTGGTTCTCATCCATATGGCTGTGCCAGCGAGGCTTCGCTGGCTGCGTGCTGGAGGGAAAGCACGAAATGTGTGCAAATCTGGAAGCAACTACTTAACTCTCTGCTTTCTAAACCCTCATTTTATTATATGAATAATCTTGGCTGTCACTTTGCATGGCCTGTTTATCTTTGCTCATTATCTGCCCATCTCTAGACTATCACAGCAGAGTGGTGCAGTGACGTGCTGTGTTATGACTTGTGGTACAGCAGCACCGAGGACTGCAGCCAGGGGCAGCACCTCACTGTGGCAGAGCAGAGAAACATGGCTCTCTCTTCAAAGAGAATCGAAGATCACCCAACTCCTTGTGCTGGGACTTGGTGTTCAGAAGTGGATGGGTTCAGGGAGGTGACAATGCCTGGCAGTGAGAGGTGGAGGGGTTGGACACAGAGGAGGGTCTCCCCTCCAGCCTGAGGTGCAAAAAGGTCCAGAAGACAACCTGATATGAGGATCTCTTTCGCATCCTGACTGGTGGGCACAGTGCTGCTGAATGTTTTTCCTTCCTTCTTACACTTGCTTCTCATCGTCTGCTGCTCCCCATCCTTCTGCTGCCTGCTCAGGCAGCACCAGTTCAGCACCCCAGGAGGACAGGCTGAGCTCTATTCTGAACCTTAGATTTTTTTTTTTTTTTCTAAATTTATTTTTTTCTCCTTTTCGTTTTAGACACCAGTGTAACTTGACAGTGATGCCATTTTCTGCTCAGCTCACGAACAAACTACCCCCACTGGGGACTGGCCAGACACAGAGGGTGGTGCAGTTCTGGTCCCTAATAATGCCAATTTTGTCCCCGCTCCCAGGGCAGCCTGGCAAGGAGGCTCGGGTTGGGTGGGCCCTGTAACGAAGCAGGTCTGAGACGTGCTTTTAGTGACTCAGACCTCTCACCTCCTGCAGCGTCTGTGCTGCCCTGCTAGCCCACCTGGCAGAAAAAGCATGTCCCTCATCCACCTACCTGCTGTCCTCTGCCCTTTGCCCAGTTTTGATCCAGCAGCTAGTGGAGAGCATGGTCACGCTCCTCCCGACGTTCTGGCAGAGCAGAGAGACGTGGTGTCTAGTTTGGGTGATGTTTTTCATGCACACAGTATTTGAGGTTTTTGTATTTTTCAGGAAAATGGCAGCGTTAAATCAAGTCTAAAATATTTTCAGACTTGACATGAATTGCTTTTGCTAAAAAGGAAAACACGTTAAAAGTCAGAATAGGTCATTTTAGAATGTGACAAATGGAACAAATGATCCCAAAAAATGTTTCATGTCGTGTATCTTTTTCCCTCTGCCATGAAGTAAAAATACGTGGAACATTTTGTAGAACCCAATTTTCCTCTCTGCTCTTAAAGAGTCCTGTTTGCTCCTGATGCCGACCCCTCCGTCAGTTGCCCGTACACAAGAGGCTGTAGGGTGGGATGTGTGGCACTGGGCAGCTCCAGGAAAGTGCTCTGGGCTCCCGGCTGCTGCTCCCCACATCTTCTGGTACCAGGAATGAAATTTTTGATGTCCACTTCCAAGGACAGAAAGCAGCTGTCTCTCCTTTGTGATGTTAATGTGGCAGACTCAAGGTGTGACCTACTTTCCATCCACGATGAAGTGCAGGATGGTTTTAACTCCTCTGTGCTCAGTTTTCCCAGTGTGAGCTCAGTAAAATGGTTTGGACATGTGCCTTTTCCTGCCAGCTGTCATGGCTTATTGAGAATGAGCTTCCTTTTATACTACGTGCTGTGGTATGTTGATGTCTTTCCTGCTTAGAGGCAGCAAGGACTTATTTGAGCAATTGCCTGGTTGTAACCCGAATATATTCCTTTGTCCTGGGCAGATGCCAACCCTCAGCTCTCCCTGCTCCACAAAACCTCATTTTTGTTTGAGCGGTGCATGCTGCTCAGCTGCTGATGTTTTCCTGTAGCAGAGGAGCGCGTGTCTACAGATGCTCCTCTCCCTGTCTTCTCCCTGGAGCCTGGCTCAGGGATTGCAGACAGGAAAGTAGGTTGCAGGTGGGTTTGGGGGGTGGAATTCTGCTCTCGTTTTGCTGTGCCTACTCCTAGGACTCTGCAGCGTTTCTGCCATGCAAAGAGTAGACAGTTGGCTGTAAGCTGAGGGCTGGCGGTAAATTTAATGATACAAAAAGCTCAGAAATGCACCTGTGAGATGTGAGAGCAAGGGATGAATTGGCTGGCTGTGGCTCTGAAGCAGAGTATTGCCTTACTGTTCAATATTGTTATTTCTTCCACATATTTTTGATTTGGACTCTGCTCTCTTTGTTACAGCTAAAGAGAGGTTCATCCCTCATTGCTGTGAGGTTATTTTGATGGATGCAGTTTTGGGACAAATTTATCTGAGCAAGCCAACCAGTCTGAGTTGCTTTGAATAGGCTGGTGGTAAGGAAAGGGTTGGGATGCTTTACGTAGCGTTGTGCGTGTGTTTTGAAGGGAAGGAGCAGGCTGAGACAGGCAGATGCTTGGTTAGGTGCTGAGACTTGGTGTTGGCCATCCAAAGAAGAGGCAGAGGGCTGGCAAGCAGGATCTCTCATACAGGAGGGCCTGGGGACAGCTGGTGGGGATGTCACTGATGTGGAGTGCTGGAGCCAACAGAAGAACCTGTTCCTGCCATAAATTAAACAGCACAATTAGCGTGCCAGATCTACTTATCGGCTCTGACCTGGTGTCGACTGTGTGTCTTCGGTAGTCAGATAAAGCTCACACACCATGAAATCAAACTGAGCGAAAGAGGGCATCTTTCCAAGAGCTCCAGTGCCTGCTCGCATGCAGATTTGTGCTGCAGCTGGGGGAGGAGGCGGTGGGGCTGATGGCCGTGTTGCTGCACCCCGAGCACGGGGCCGGCTCCCTGTGCTGGGCAAAGCAGCTGCCCCCGTCTGAGGACCCCAATCTCATTTTGTCTGCACTGAGGCTGGGGACATGAAATCCAAAGGAGGGCTGCTGTGGGTGCTGGGCAGAAAGGTGCTGCTCAGGTGTTTGGCTTGCTGGTGGAGATGTTCCATCTCCCTCCAAAAGGGCATCTGCCCTTCGTGGGGTCAGGGTAACCCCTCTGACATCTGCCCTTTGTGGGGTCAGGGTAACTGGTCTGGCAGCAAGCCCAGAGGTGCAGAGGCTGTGCAGTCTGGAGACCCACACGGCAGGATCTCGCCTGTCCTGCCACCGAGCAGGAGCGTGTCACAGAGCCGACGAGATTATAACCCCGTAATGTCATACGAAATATGATAAGGATCAGATTTGCTGGATAATAAGCTTTTACAGTGGCTGTAGATGTTAGTTAGTTTCAATCAGTCTTCTTAGCTTCCCATTTTCATGGGGATGAAACTCGTGTTAATTTTTCTGACACACAGAAAGGCTTGGTTGGCAGCTCTTTCATTTCCATGCTTGGGTTGGTGTATGTATGCCAGTGGTCTTCCTTTGATGCTTCCCACAGAAATGTGTTCCTTCTGGTCAGAAACCCAACAGCCATTTGGCCTGATTCTGACTCAAAATAAGGCTGATTCCCTTTAAAGTTACTACTACTACAACATCTGAAAAAAAAAGCAGTCCAGGAATTCACTGGTCGTGGGCTGAGGTCTGAGTCAGTGCCGAGCAATTCGTTGTGCAGGGCAGACACGAGAGCAGTTTGTGATTCCAAATAAAGATCATTAATTCAAAAGCTTAGCACGTGTGTGGTGAGGCTGGTGGTTATCCTACGCTGTTTGGTGCGCTGCTGGCATTCCCGATCCTTGAAAGTCTTGCCAGCTCCAGCCAGCAATGTGCTTTGTGCTGGTTTGGGGTTAAAATGCTTCAGTCACTGAGGGTAGAGGCAATCAGAGCAGCCTCCTGTGACAAACATGATCGGGGGAAAAAAGAAATGGAGAATATATTTTTTTGTAAATTTTTAATGCTCTGCTTAAACTTCTGAAGGAAACACACCAGTTAAAAAGCCTATCTACATAATATGATTTTTGCTAATGTTTTTAGATGGAAATGAAGCTTTTTGATAGAACCTTTCGTTTCAATAGAAATTTTCTCCCAATATTTCCTGTGAATTTCCCAAGCATTTAGATGATGGCATGGGATGGAGAGAAGCTTGTGAGTTCTGCAGCTGGGGTCCCCCGCTGCCACACATGACGAGCGATCCTGGTGGTGGTGCCCACTGCCTTGGGCTGGGGTTAGGGTCTTTTCTACCCCCAGGAGGACAAATCAGACAGGAGTGTGCAGGAGAGGATCACGGCTAGTAGGGGGAACAGAGAGAAGTGAAAATCAACCCATGGACCTCCCAGACCAGGGAAGCATTGCTGAAGTGGTTGCCTGATGTTTATGAAGACCTACCACAGCTGGCAGCCATCAGGAAAGGCTCCTTCAAGTCACAGGCAGGGAGGACAGCCTGCCCTTCCTTTCCCCCTTGGTTTCTATTTCAAAGCAGGACCTGCCGGTCACTAGGGCTTGTTAAATGTCAGCAGCCTTGGCTCAAAGCCTGGTTCTGGACGTGGGAGTGGTTTACTGGGGTTTTCTGTGCTCCCCCTTCTGCCACAGATTTTGGGGTCAGTGCTGACACAGTGCCTGGATTAGGTGGGGCTGAGTCCACGGGTGTGAAGTGGTGGTTGCTATTTCCACCAGACAGCTGCCGTGCTGTTGGCTAGTTTTATCTTATTATTTTTTTCCCAGGGAAGCTGTCTCATGGGTATTTAGTCTCTCTCCTAATCCTGCTGAAAAGATTGATTCAGTTCTTAGAAATGGGTGTTTGGGATAAGAAGTCTGAAAAAAAAATTGCTCTTTCCTCTACTTTCTAGGACTAGAGTTCATAGTAAATAAAAAGGTTACATTAAAAAATGCCTACAATTTCTGCCAGTAATTTCTCCTCTAGCAGAACCTGCCCTGGCACCAGCGTTGTCCAGCAGAGATATCAGCTTGGAAGTGTTAATAATTCTCAGTTATTCATCTCGCTGCCTTTTGCTGTAGCTTTGTGTTATCTGCTTGCAAGCAGGGATGCCAAAGCTGCTGGACTTGCAGCCAGTCACAGCTCTGTGGAGCAAGACTCAGATGTGATTTATGGACAGCGATACCAGCAGATACCGATGGTATCAGGCAGCTCAGAAACGTGCAGCATCGTGTGACAATGCGTGCCTTGTTGAACATGTACGTAGAAGTACTGAGCTCCTAGGTACTTCAATAAATGGATTGCTAATTATTTATGTTAGCATAATGTTCAGGAAGGACACTTTCACTCTGTTCTTTGCATTCTTTTATACCCAAGGGAATAAGCTCTTCTTATGATATATTCCAGCCATTCTTAGAACAAAAGGTATCAGGTATTTATCACAAACCTGGCCTTTGTCTCG
Organism: Aythya marila; assembly: GCF_965140915.1. Taxonomy (NCBI): domain Eukaryota; kingdom Metazoa; phylum Chordata; class Aves; order Anseriformes; family Anatidae; genus Aythya; species Aythya marila. The sequence continues at coordinate 2,503,276 of NC_139060.1, forward strand.
GGGAACAGATGTCAGAGCTTGTTAATGGAGGTGGTGGTACAGAAAGCAGTGCCTAGCCAAGTTGTCATCCAAGTGAGGAACAGTGTGCAGTGGTCCTGAGCACCACAGAACTAGCAGGATGTGTGCCCAGATCTCCAGACCCATAGCAGCACGTGAGCAGGAAGGGTCTGGACGGCCAGCCACCCCGCCTGTGCCAAAGGCGAGGTACGCACAGAACTGATTTACCAAGATTTTGTTGCACTCGCTGCAGTGTTTGAATTTCTGTTTGTGCTTTGGCAGGGATGCGAATCCTAATGTTTGGTGTGGGGCAGACCCTGACTACTGAGGTCAGGCCACGATGACTCCTGCTCTGTGCTCACGCAGGATGGGTCTGGGGGAGTTTGAGCCTTATGGCCAGCAGCAGTTTGCATCATGGTGTCTCTGATGCTTTGGCCAGGCCCTGTGCTGGTGTTGCTGTGTCAGTCCTGTGCTTGGTTGCTCCTTTTGATGCTAATTTCAGCCATTGCACTTCCATGATTCATCCTATTTTTCATTTTGTACGAGACTCCTTCCTGTAAGCCTACCAAATCTCAAAGTTTCTGTACAACCCGTTAAGAAACAAAAAGGGCTGCACATCAATCCATTTATCTTTGTGCAGTTATCTCCTTAAACCTTGTCTGTGCTCTTTTCTGCTTTCCACAGCTGATCCCTGCTCCCGGCCCTGGCTCATCCGGCACCTCTGCTTTGTTCTCAGCTCTTTGCTGCACAGCCGGGACAGCTTCGGCAGGATTGTCAGGACATGCTTGCCAGCTGGCTCCCTTCATCTCTCAGTTTCCCATATTTTTAATGACCATTTCCGACTCATTCTGGCCCAACTCACAGTGGCTTCTGTGAGCTTTCAGCTGGACTGTGGAAGAGTGGGGAAAAATGAAGCAAAAAGCTGGCGCTTGGGCAAATGTCACAGAGCTGATTGCAGCCTTCCCTCACTGGGGCACTGAGGCTGTTTTCCACACACATCTGCGAACAGTTTAGAGGCACAGGCTGCAGTGCAGCTGTAAATTAGCACTGTTTTTGCAGGCTTTGCTGAAGATGCACCTCTGCTCTTCCGTGGTCCTCCAAGCACTTTCTGGACACCAGCTTTCTGCCAGCTGGTCCTTCAGAGCTGTAAGACCCCATGGCTCCTAGGCTGGACACTAACCCATAACACTTCTAAAATCTGCAGGGCCCTCTTTTCCTCATGCCACTGCTTGGACGGCCTGCCTGGGCTGCTGGCAATGGTCACAGCCTGCAGCATCCAGCCCTCCTTGTGAGAAACATGGTGCTTAAGGCTGGGCACCCACCACCTGCATCATTTACCCAAAAAACTCAAATGTGGACTTCTAGATCCAGAGCCACCACATCATCCCATTGCTCTTCCATTTCTCTCAATGCAAGTGGCTTTGTTTAGGATGCTGCTGTGTTTTTTTCTCACTAGGTAAAATTTGTCTGGGGTTTTATAATTTTCCAAATGTGGCTGATTCATGGGCAGACCTGGCAGTGACAGCTTAGCCATGTGTGCATGGGCAGTTCCCATGATTTTTTTCGTATGATTAGACTGAAATTCCATGGGGCAACTCTCCATGGAAAGTGGTGAGCTGTAGGATTTCCTATATAAATTAGCTAGGTGATTAAAACATTAAAGATGTGAGAATTTATGAATAATTATGTTTTTTGACTAGGGGGCTTTGCTACAGGTTGAGCAGACTGTTTTTAACATCAAGCCTATTAAGGAAGACAGGACTGGAACAAAGACCTTCAGCCGCTGAGCATTTACTGGTGCCATGGGACTATTTCATCCCCCCTCACTCCTGTTTCCTCCTTGATGAGCTCTGAGACAAACCAATGAACATATCGAGCACCCTCCTCTCAGCTTGTAGCACAAACGTGCCCGATGACAGCACAAATCCATCTTAGCTTGCTAGAGACTGATGGTGCATTTTGCAGCAACATCCCAGGTGGATGTTCAAGATTATCTGTTGGTTTGAAGTGTGTGGTGCTCCCGGGCTGCTGGGGTTTATAAGGGTGCAATTACCTTGTGAGGATGGAGGGAAGGGAAAAGAGGAGTGAAGTCATTGGCATGGGTGCAGAAGTTAAAATTAGAAGTCTCTGAATGTGATAGGCCTTGGTTTAAATTTGTTTCGTGTTGCTTCTGCTCAAATGGCATCAACAGAGCTGACGTAACGTGAATGTTCTGGTCGTGGAAAGGTAGGGACAGGTGTCCTATAGAATAGATACTCTGCTCCTCGGGTCCTGGCTTGCTGCTGCCTCTGTTGCCATCCAACATCTCAGCATGGTTTTTCCTGATCTCCAGCACCTCCTGCTGCTTGAGTCTGGCCCCTTCCGCACAGCAATGCTGAGCCTGCTCTTCCCTGGCCCACGCTTGGCAGCAGCATTAAGTCAGTCAGTAAGTCAAGGACAGGGTTTTAAGTCGTGGAGCTGCTCTGTGAGCACAGCCACATCCTTCCAGTTTGCCGGACGTCCTGCTTAGTACTTGCCACGCAGTAAAATTGCAGAGTTTGAAATTTTTTTTTTCCTGTTACCTTTATGGTAGATGGCCACTTCCCTAAGAGCTCAGCAGCATGTTATAAGGAACTGAGGAAAAACTGGCTTCTGGGCAGGTGGAGATCAGTCTTGGGTGCTGCGTGCTGTGGGTGCTCTGTGCCTCTTGGAGCATCACTGCATGGGACCTGGCGCTGCGGTGCCATGGTGCTGTATCCCTGGGGGATGCCCGTGTCTGACAACCTCCTTCCAGCTCTCCCATGCTCCACAGGAGAGGTCCTCCACTGCTCCTAATGGCAGCTCTGGAATTAGGGAAGGTTTGGCAAAGTGTCAGGTCGCAGTAAAGGTTGGGTCCATGTGGGCACGCTTTTGTTGGTTTGGTTGTAATAGTGGTGGCTCCTAGTGTGTTCACTGCAGGTGGCTGGGTGCTTGCACATCCCACCGTGGGCTAGCTGCTCAGCACCCACTGCCTTGATACAGCAGCCTGGGAACAAACCTGGCAAAAACTAGTGGAAATCACCCATCAGCACTTTAAATTAGGCAGTGAAGAAGGAGTTGGTGAGAGGGTTTTGACTAACTGCATGGTTGGCTTGTGTCTTAAATCAAGATTTTTTTTGTTGAAACGTTGAAGGAAGAACTACACTAATTAGTGAATGAAGCTTTGCCATGCTCTCTGTGGGTAATGTGTGTCTTGCAGCTCTTCACTCAGGGAGTTCATGTCTTTGTGGATTGTGGATACTGTGACAATATTTCTTCCTTTACTGTGTCCCAAAACGCCAAAGCTCTTTCATCTTTTGAAGAAATTTCATTTTTAGTTTTTAAGAATCACTTGGGTTTGGGATCTGTACTTCTTACCAGAGTTACAACAGCATACCATAGGAAATGCACCCTGCTCTCTGGATGGTCTCCATGAATAAGGTGCTCTGTTTGAAATTAATTTTTGCTCAGATAAAGTATATAACCAGACCCTACTTCAGATATTAAGAAACACCATGCATTGGTACCTAAGGAATCCCTGAATTTATTGTGGCAAAAAGCTCTGGCAGGTAATTTCTAGCGTAACTGAGGGGGTTATTTTCTTTTCACTGTCTCATTCTTAAAATGGTGTATTCTTTCCTGTAAGTACAGGGTGCTGTTCTCTAAGGGTCAAAGCCAGGCCTGCTTGCTGTGTGTAAGCAGCCTCTTAAACAAGCCGATACTGTGGATTTTCCTACAGTCTGATTAAAGCTCAGCAGCTCTGCAAATTATTGGTTTCCAGCAGATACAATTTTCAATATAATGACAGGTATAAAATCTGAAGCAGCCTGAATATGTCTATTCACGCTTTGGAAATGGGAATTTGCATTTAATCCCATTTTTCCCCTCTCTTTCTTTTCTCTTTTTTGACATTAGGATTCTGGCAACCGCTGGGACTGACTTTGACCTGCGGACCCTGCGAGCTGTCCGAGTGCTGCGGCCCCTGAAGCTGGTGTCAGGAATCCCAAGTGAGTGTCATGATAATGTCACAGCTAAGGGGCTCTAGAGCTTTTCTGAGCTGTTGTTCCTCTGCTTCTTCGTGGTCTGTGGCTCCTTGTTTTTGCTAGCTCCTGGTTTTGTTCCCCCAGGCTGTGGATAGCGCCTGATTTCAGCAGTGCAGGTGGGTGGCAGGGAGTTGTCCTGAGATGCCTGTGCCATTGGTGTTGGATTGTTTCAATTCAGATACAAAGCCATGAGGCCAAAATTTTGCAGCTTTCAGGCCCCTAGCCCTGAGCTTGGATCTTCCAACAACTTCAGCTGAGCATCTCACACCCTGCTGGGGTGTTTGTTGCTTCTGTAGCACCACGGAAAAAACTAAGGCATAGAATGGATAGGACTTACTCTTGCCTTCTCATTTGCAACTTGATCTTTTTTACATGCCAAAGTGAAGGGTCTGATGGGGAACTGCATATTGTCTTGCTTATGCCCTGAGACTGCCCAAGCCCTGGCACCATTGCTTATTGTGTTTTTGCCTGTCATTGCTCACCAGCTCTCTGCCTGCTAGAGGGGATGGCTGTCAGGAGTATATTTCATTTCTGAGCATGGAACAGGAAGGTTTTCCCTGCAGCAAACCCCTCAGCTCTGTGGGATGCTCCTCATTAACCCCCGGGCAGCCCCTCTCCTCTCAGGCTGTGGGCTGGGATGTCAGCTCTGCTACCTCGGGGCTGAAATGCCAGTGCCATAGAGATCCAGCAAGGGGTTATGCCAGATACTAACAGCATCCAAAAAATCCTGAAATCAGCATCCTTTTGCAGGCAGGGCTTCAGTCTGAATCCCCACATAGCACAGGTCCTTGGCTAGGTTTTGGAAAAATGTTATTTATTTATAGAGTCTCTAATAAGGAGGTGCTGCTGGCTCTTTCTTATGTTTGTCTTGCCCATATCTAAGGATGTCAGGGAAGTAAGGTTTGTGGAAGTACCAATATGTTTTTTTTTATAATAGGGTAGCTCAGAATGGGCTTTGTGTGCCTGAAATATTTTCTACTTTCTCTACATACGACAGTTCTTTCAGTGAAAGATATTGCTTCTGCTGATGAATGTTATGGGGGAGAAAAGGCCTCAAGCTGGGGAATTTTGACACAAACTGTTTCCAGCCAACACAAGTATCTGCTCACTGATTTCAGTATTGAGGAAGAGGGACTAAAGTAATTGTATAAGTGTTTCCATAAGCACAGTGTCCCTGCATGGGGCTGTGGTCCTGCAGGAGTGTTCCCGTCCTGGGGGAATACGTGCTCTCCAGCCTGGTGACATGCCCTGGACCAGCACAGTGTTTTTCCATACAGCATCCTTTGCTCTCATGTTTTAGTGATGCTGCAAAAGCTGTGTGCACTGTGCTTTTCCCACCCCGTTTTAAAAATGTACGGCCTTGAGGTTCATTCATTTACGAGCATCCTATACTCTTTTTTCTTCTACACGCCAGGTATTTTTTCCTCTCCAACAGATATTAATACTTTTTTCTGTGTGCCCCACATTGACCTCGGTAGAGCTGCATAGAACAAAGTGGCAAGGCACCGATGACCCTTCCTTCTCAGCACCTCCGAGCGGGCCGCCAAGGTGGCTCTCAGCTGCCAGTTATCGCTGAATTTATTTTGTTATGTGCGTCCGCGTGACGCTATCTGACACCTCCATCTCGCCAGCCTCTCTAGCCTTATCTCTTCTGGTTTTAATTGAAAATGAGTTTCAGAGCCAGTGAAAAAGCTGTAGATGGAGAGCCCTGGAAGACGGCGTTTGGGTCTCTTTTCCTTTTGCTTCTGCATTGCTCTGCTGGAACCAGGCCTAAGGCCACCCCCACGGTCACAGGATCTGCCTTAAGGGCCTGGTTCAGCTCCCAGCTGAGTCCTCAGACTCTACTGGCTGCAGGAAAAGTCCTTTTTGTGTCTCTGAAGCTTAGGAGGGCTTTGAGTCTGTGATCTGAAGTAAGAGGGTCAGAAAAAGGTAACTCCTGACTGTGTGTCTGACATCCTCAGAGTGTGATGTGTGTAGTGTTGTCTTTACAGCACCCTGGGAAACACAGCACCACATGACATTGCCAGTCCTAATCTTGCCCTTAGACAACCCCTTACCTCCTGCTCCAACCCTTGTTTTCCATCCCTTGCTGACTACCTGTTTCTCCCCGCCCCACAGGTTTGCAGGTTGTCCTCAAGTCCATCATGAAGGCGATGGTGCCCCTGCTTCAGATCGGGTTGCTCCTCTTCTTCGCCATCGTGATGTTTGCCATCATCGGGCTGGAGTTCTACATGGGGAAGTTTCACAAAACCTGCTTCTCCAACGAGACAGGTGAGACTGGGGCTTTGCTGCCATCCCAGTGGATTGTCTTGATGTTTCCAGGCCCCATCACCTCATCGGGTTGCTTTCCATCTCCATAAGATGCTTTTCTCCATCCTGCTCTTACGTTGTTTTTCCTTCTCAATGTTTGCTGTATTCCCTCTGTCTTTACCCCCATACTCTAAGAGATGACAGACTTTTTCCCCCCTACAAGCACTGGGACAGATCCTTCTGTCACTTTTACACCCAGTCTTGATGCTGGTGGGTTGCTGTCAGTCTACACAAGAGCGAGAAGAAGGTGCTTAGGACCCCCTGGTATGGGAGACTTGTTTTTCATAAGAGACATGCAGAAACAAATTCCGGTGGTTCCAGCTTGTTGAAGGGTTGGTTTTAGTTTCAGTTTGTTGGTCTCTGTTCACATTTTCAGTGGGTTTTGCTCTCTGAACAGTTTTCTGACTGGGGAATTTCCTTGGAAGGTTTCTGGGGTATGAGAACATCAGTGAGATCAGAAAGGGTGAAAAGACTGGGAGCAAGGAAAGGAAAAAAAAAAAAAGAGAGAAAAAGAAAAAGAAAAAAAAAAAGGCGAATAAATGGAAGGCAAGGGGCCCTCTGATGGAGAAGGGATAAAAATGTCCTTCAAACAGGGCAGGGCAGGGAGTGGTCATGAAGGTGAATAGGAAGAGGGTCTGGTGAGGGGCACCATGCAGCCTTGGCAGCACAGCAGGTGCTCAGGCTCATCGAATTTGTTTCAATTTAAAAGCACACAGACAAACAAAAGCCATTTTTTCCCCATGTAATTTTTTAATATTCCTGTTAGAGTAGTGCTAATATGTGCTGATTATCTGGACTATCCACAGATGGAAATATTGTTCCTGTCTCCAAAAGATTGCAATTTAAGGTATAATTGACTGTCTTTAAAGCACAGTCTTGTATTTTCAGTGATTATCACTAATAGGTCTTCATATTGATTTATTTATATGCATTCAAATGGTAATAAAAGAACATCCCAGCCAAATCTCTGGGCATCCTTCGCAAGGCTTTATAACAAACAACAACATGGAAACAGTTTAATATATTCAGTTTACACAGAGCTTTGCAAAAGCAGGGAGAAATTGTTTTCTTGCTTATGTTCATTAGCGAAACAGAACACAACTTGTAAAGGACAGTCAGGTGTTTAGAGATTGCTTGCAAGCAAAACATGGTGCTTCCTGGAAGAAGTGAATTTTCAGGCTGGATTTGTAGGAGAGGAAAATCTTGTTGCTGTGCGTGTGTTTGGTGCCAAGCAGAAGGTCTCAGCTCACTGCGACGTCTCAGGCTACCGCAGCGGTCACAGAGGAAAAACAACGGCGACAGCATCGGTGTGTAGGATGTAGCAACATTCTTGCTGAGGTGGGGAAGGAGAAAGCATTTCTGAAGAGGTTTGCATTTTCAAGGGTTGTTGTCAGATCTGTTGAATTGCAGCCCCGGAATGAGATGGGTGAGTTCTTGCATCCTGGTTTGCAGGTGGTGGCTGCAGGCTGGGAGTGCTGGGCTCTGCGCCTCGTTCTCTGCTATGGTGGCTGTCGCCAATGGGAAAAAGAAGAATTCATTTATTTATTTGCCCCTCCAGAAACTGGTTAACTTGATATGGAAAGATAAACCCCAGTGCTGTTCCTGTTCTCTGCAAACAGCTCTCTGACCTTGGTGAAGGCTGAGAGGTCTCCATGCCAAGCTGGGGGCTGAGGACAGAATTGCCACACGTACAAATTGGGTGTAAGTGGCTGCTGCTTGCTGGGGGGGCTCAGATAGGAGCTGGGAGCACAGCCAAAAGATGCTGCTGTGCACCTTGCATCGTGGCATCACGGTACCTGGAGGCTCGGCGGCAGCGCAGGCTGGCGGTGCAGAAGGCACCTGCGCTTACGGGCACTGCCCCTGCTTTTCTTGAGGGGAAATGCATCCATTGTTGGGTGAATTATGGGGATCGATTCGAGCTGCTGCGCAGGAAACGGCGCGGTGGTGTTTCTGGAAGGGCAGGGCAGCGAGGCTTCCTGGCGCTGCGGTCCCCTGTGAGCGGAGCAGCCGTGCATCCCGCGGTGCCGTCAGCCCAGCCGTTCACTCCTAAGTGCTTGTCGGCTCCGAAGAGGTGCATTAACGAGCCCAGGCCTGATACCACGGGCTCCAAAGGCTGACTTCAGTGTGGAAATGTGAACCTCATTAAAGAGATGCCTCTGTCAAAGGGTAGCAGACTAGCGAATGAGGACTTGCTCACACTGGTTTCTGTTCTAAATCCCCAAAGTGAGCAAATTCCGGAGATTTTCCCTGGAATTGGGAGCCAGATGAGTGGTACCAGCCGTGACTTCAGCTCACTGTGCAGGGAACTGAGTGGAGGTGTCAGCAGTAAATGTTGCTGCAGCCCTGACAGCCCAGGAGCCCTGGGTAGGTCAGTAATAGTCTGCACCAGAGGGAAGCTGGGGACCAAAATACAGCAAATGGGTCGTTCAGGGCTGTTGCCACTCAGACGGACAGACTGTTCTGAGCTCATGAAAACACCTCTTAATTTTGATGAAAAATGGGTAAAAAAAAAAAAAAAAAAGTATTGGCTGTGCTTTTTCCAGTGCCTGACTTGCTTTCCTCTCCCTGCATCCTCCATGCAGCCTACTCTGCTGACACAGGGGTTTTAAGTGACTGCCCTCTGCAGCTCCTCACCCAGCCCAAGTGCCCTGAAGCTGAAGGAGAAAAGAGGAAAGAAGAGCATCATGTTTATTTCCCCCCTTTTTTTCCTTGACACTCCCGTTTCTTCCTGTTTCTTCCCCAGCCATGGGAGCAGGGACCGGTTCTGGTCCATCAGCATCTCTCTCTCAAAAAGAACAAGGATGTGTGTCGCATTTTCAGAGCACTACCTGGTAACAAAAGGCCAAACAGAGAGAAAACTGGATCCTTTGTTAAGGCACGCTCACGAACGGTCTGCAAGAGCCAGATTTGATATTTTCTTTGTGCAGCCCTGTCTCACCAAGCCCTTACGAAAGCCTGTGGTGACCCATATGGGAGCTGGGGAGAGATGCCCTGCTTTAAGGTGTTGAGTCAACAGGAAAATGTCGCACACGCACACACACACGTCCTGCAGCCAGTGACGGTCTTGTTTTCCTCCTGCAGGCTTTGCTCTATGGAATGATTATTCCTAATTATTGTTAGCGCTGATTTTGTTTCCCCCCTGGTGAATTTGATTTTGTGGAGTTTGTTGCTCCATTACCATAACATGTCACTTTTAAAACCATTTAATATTTCCAGAATTGCATCTCTGTGTAAATAGGAACATTGCTTAGTGTATTTATTTGCTTTAGAAAAATAAAGTGCTGGGTTTTCCAACTGCTCTCTGTTGGTGTTCACGATGTCTCTGGAGGGCTGCAATGTGTCACAGCTGGCCCTGGAAGACATGGGCCACTCTTTTGGCCATCTCTGGAGGTCCTTAACCACAACAGACTTTTTCTTCCTTGCTTCCCTGGGTCTGTGGAGTGACCCCTGCTGCAGTCAAGCTGTTAGCAGGATGCTTCCTCTGCCAGCATTGCCCTTTGGGCAGAAACACAAAGCTTACAGTGGGGCTGGAGCTGTTGGTCCAGCTCAGGGGCTGCTGTGGTGGTACTGCCTTGTAATGCAGCCAGAGGCTCCCCGTGCGGCTGTGGTCCAGTGTCTGGACAGCTCTGGGGCCATCTGCAAGCAGCTCTTGTGTAAGGCACGAGTGCAGAACCTGCCCTTGTGTTATAATGTTATAGTGCCAATATTTAGCACTTTAATACACCTTTATGCAGCATAGCTGTGTCTCAGTGTCTCTTTGTTTGCACCATTCCCATGCCTTTGTTTTTACTTTACTGTGCTTTTCGTGTGTGTGTGTGTGTGTTTTTCTCATTTGTGGCACTAACAGTTGTGGTTTAGAGATGGAACTCGATAGGTCAGGTTGGACAAGCTGATCTTGAAAGTCTTTTCCAACCCATGTTGTCATGGCTCTGAGATTCTACACATGACATGGCTGAAGAATTAATTGCAAATCGTGAGCACTTTGGGGTTAGCTCTGCTCCACCCTGCCGTTAAACTGCCGCCTTATAGCACGGCAGGATTTACATGTAAATGCTCACGAGTGTAACAGCTTTTACATGCCCAGAGTGGCACAAGGAAGCCTGAAATACAACCCAGTCTCATGTGATGGCACAAGGAGGACACGGCTGCACCAGCTGCCTTGCCTGGCTTTGGTCGGTGACTTTTTCTCCCCTCTGCTCTCCTCTGCAGGCGACGAGGTGGGAGATTTTCCTTGCGGAGAGGAGCCCCCTGCCAGGCAGTGTGAGGTTGGGACGACCTGCAGGGAGTACTGGCAAGGGCCCAACTACGGCATCACCAACTTCGACAACATCCTCTTTGCTGTGCTCACCGTCTTCCAGTGCATCACCATGGAGGGATGGACCGACATCCTCTACAATGTGAGTCTGCTGATGGGGCTGGGCTGTACGACTGTGGGGGTGCTGGTGTACAGCTTGCACTAGTTTAAGAATGGTTTGCAGGACAAAGAAGTCAGTTTATGCTTTTTTTTTTTTTTTTTTTTTTTCTTATTGATTAGCAGCTGAAGGTTTCCTCTCTCAGTTGGGTCCAGCCTTTGTGATAGGCTTTGTAATCTGCAGCAATGAACGGTGAGGGCTGGATTTTTGCATAGAGATTCAGTACTAATTTTGACAACATCAGTACAATTTTGCAAAGCCCTATCCATCACCTTCATGCCTGGCATGACCCTGGCTAAAGAGAAGATACGCCAGGCTGAATTGTGTCAGTAGGGCCTCTGCTGCCTCCACCTCTGCCAGCCAGAACCATGACTGTTGCAAACACTTAAGGTCAAAACCTCTTGGTCAGTTTTATTGCTCTCCTTCTTAAAAAAGTGGAACAACCCCACACAACTGAATGACTTTGTATTTCTGGTAGTGTAATGCTGTCGCTTGTGTCTCTAATTTATACTTAGGCTTTTGAGGTGTCCTGTACTGAGGCAAGCTCCTAATCCTTGCCTTCTTTGTGGGCCAGGAGGTGATTTACACAGGCTGGGAATAGATCCCTCCGGCTGGTTTCCAGTGACTGTATCCTATTTTCTTGTGAAGTGTGCCCAGCCTCTCTTTGGGAGTCAGCAGGGACTTATGTGCCTGTCGCAGACCTGTTGTCCGCAGCTTCATGCTTTGCTTGGATCTTCCCATATTTCCAGTATTTCCACAGTGGGTGTAACAGGTTGGGGGATGGTCTGTCTGGTTTGTACTCTCATTTTCTGTGGTAGTAAAGGGCTTTGTCGAGTCCAGGGGCATGAAGGAGAGAGCACTTTCCTTTCTCTTTTCCAACTCACTTTAGGAATGATGATAATTTAGCAATGATGATGATTTAGCAATGTATGCCTACAGCAGCTGCTGCTTTCTGTTGACTGTATGGGGACAGGCGGTGAGACAGCTATGTGTGGAAGATCTGAATTACCCCACCCTGTCTTAGACAAAAGTGCTAATGTGGAAAAATAACTGGAGTAGGCATTAATAGATCATTTCAGTGTCTGGTAGGACGACAAAATATTCAGTCTACTACATTATAGACTCTGGACCCATGCTGGGCTCGTTTGCAGACCTTCCTGTGAGGGTTTCTGTAGCAACAGGAGAGTATTATTAATATCAACCACAGTAAATTGCAAGGTACAATTCTGCTGTGTTTGAAGCCAATATATCTGATTTATTACCTTTACCGTTTGTTGCTCAGTTCCTTCATTTCTTCCAAGTCTTTGCCTTAGAGTGATCTCAAGAAGGGCTCATTTCCCCATTGCATGCCCTCCCCTTGCCCTGAAACTTCATCACACAACCAGTTTCTCCTACTCTCATTCAACAATCCCACTGCCTCCTTCTACTGCCAACTGTTGTAAGAAAAGCCCATTAGCATCCTGGCTGGAATTGATTAATCAATATGTGGTGTATTAGATCATCTTCTTCCAAACTGCCTTTTGTACCATACGCAAAAAAAAAAAAAAAAAAAAAAAAAGAAAAAAAGAGAGAGAGAGAGCTTAGTATTGGGATATTGATTTTGGGGGTTGCTTTGAAAATTATTATAGTATCATTTTAGATGTCCATTAATCTAATTGGAAACAGATGCCTGGATGAGATGCAGTACATATTTGCTGTACAATGCCAGGCATTGTACAGCTCTTGCCTCAGACCCCGGGTTAGGTTGTAATGGTTGGTGGGTTCACATCTCTGATAGATGTGAGGATCTTTGGGTGGTCTTGCAGGGTGGAGGATGAGCAGTGCGTGTAGTGTTACTGGGCCACTTGGCAGGCTGCACACAGCCGACACCAGCAGCCAGCTCTGCCCCCTTCTTTGGCCCTCCCCTCCACGCTGTCACCCTGTCCTGTGCTGCTCTGCTTGCTGAAGAGCTGGCTGTGCTTTTGCAGGTTAGCAGCCAAGAAAAGGTGTGGGTGGAGAGAAGATCCACTTTGTACAGTCCTTAACTTTTTCACGGCTTCAGTCATCTGCTGTTTTCTGGCTGCTTGGCTTTTATCTTGGTTTATTCTGTGCCCACTCTAGGTTTGTCAAATGTAAAAATGAAACAAAAGCCCAAAGCTTGCTGCAGCAATGACTGCAAGCCTGGTATGGCGAGTGTCTGTGGATGCAGAGGTGGCAGCAGTGCAAAGTCCAGTCCTTCCAGCACTGCTCAGCCCTGCATGTGCTTGTCAGTAATGCTGTTGGAATTAGCTGGCTTCCTACGGGACCCATACTGGATTATCATAAGATCTTGCCATTTGCATTCAGAAAAATTTTGCAGAGATTAAGTGAATTTTCCTGCTAGCCTCAGCCTCTGGTCTCCTTAAGGAAACCTGCGTTCCCCAGGTGTCAGAGCTGAGCTATGAACCTACTTTCAATGTGTTGCTTAAGATTTGCAAAAGGCAGTGGGACTGCAAGATGTAGTCTATGTAAACTGTGACTATGCATTAATAAGGAGAAAAGCTGGTGTTTCTTGTCCTGCTAACTAGACACCTGACTACATCCTCCTCAGGCTCAGCCTTAACCCAGCCATTGTATGACCACTGCCACAGGCTGGGCTTGCTTGGCTGGGGTAGGTTTGTGGCCTTGTTTTTGCAAGCCCTTTCCCTTCCTGCTGTTAAAGCAGATGGCCCTGCACGGGGTCCATTCTTAGAGCTGAAATCCCTTCGATGCCAAGCAGTCTAGGACTGAGACCCATTATGGGGAAGTTGAGGTTACAGACTGCTTCCTTAATGGGCCATTCATTTCCTTCTGCAAAACAGTGATAGATTGATGGCCCTGCATCAATGGGGCTTTGCTGTTGCTCCTCTTTTCCTGCTGTGACCTTTTATGTGGGGTGCTAAGAGCAGCTAGGTTTTTTTTTCTTTGCAGTCATGATGGCTGGGGTCGGTCGCAGGGTGAGACATGCTTCACCAGTACTGCAGTAACTTAACCAAGGGACAGAGCTGGCTCTGTCCTGAAAGTAGCTCTGAGACAGAAAAATAGGCCTGCTAGATGCTGGCTCTGTGGTGGCAACAGGCAAGCTGAGGAGTTCTGTGTAAACTGATGCTCACAAAAGAGGGAGCTTGGGCTTGAGTTGGATGGTTTGGCTCAGGTTTTTCCAAAAGTTCCAGTGGGAGGTTCTTTGTGAGGACTATTTAGTCATTTCCAAAGGATTGAGATGACTTCACAGGTGGTACAGATACAGCCTTCATGCAGATTTAGAGAAAAATACCATCAAAGGCAAGGCTTTGCAGTAAGTAATCTACCTCGTGAATATTCGCTCCTTCTCCTGTGATAAATTGAGGAATTAGGAGGTCAGGGAGAATACTAGTTCACAAATCTCAGCCCAATTTTTCCTTGCTGATCCACTGTTTAGACTTTCATGGAGTTTCAGTTTAATTGGGGCTAATGAAAGCTTTCTAGCAAGCCTTTATCTGGAAGGTGATTTATGCTCGAAGCAAAAAGACTGAATCATCAATCAGGTGAAATGCTTTGAGAGTAAGCTGGGGAAAACTCCCTCCTGAATCAGCAGTGCAATAGCATCAGAGAAATATCTCCAAATAAGCACTTCTGTGAGCTGCAGACTTGTCAGCTGTGGCCTGTTTCTACTCAAAAAGGTCCAAGGAGCAACAGGTGATTTAGGGAAGCTGCTGTGTCCTGAGGACAGGAGACAAGGAAGCACCTTTTCTCTTGCAAATGAAGTGCATTCTAGGCTTTCAGAATGATCTGGAAATACATTAAAACAGAATAAATTATTATTATTTTTCTCCACAGTGAGAGGACTAAATGTCACAGTCTGGTGTTGAAAACAGTGGTGGTTTTTTTTTTTTTTTTTTTTTTTTTTTTTTTTTTTTTTTTTTTGGGGTGTAGTCCAGTGCAGGCAGATCAGAGATCCCTGAAGAGGATCTGCTCAGGCAGAGCATCTTCTGGATTGGGAAATTAGGGAAAGTCTGCCTAGAGCACCAGTCCCTGTGGGCAGCAATGCTGTTCAAGTACGAGGTGCTCTGGAGTAGCAACCCCTTTTATTTTTACTTTTTTTGGTGCAACTGGGGACTAGTTTAGTCCCACAGCAGTCTAGAGACAGGTGTGCCTCTCAGCAACATGGAGCAGCCCAGCTCCTGCACCGGGCTGATGCATCCCACTTTGGTGGTGCTGATATGGGGCTCTGCATGCCTCTGCTGCTCAGGATAGGCCCTTCCCATGGTAAGTAAAGCTCACCTAGAGCATCACACTAGGGCTGGAAGTGATGTAAAACAGCAGGGGTTGTAGTGTCTGCCTCACTTGTGCCTCAGAGCACCGTTATTGTGATAAGTAGTAATTGTTGAGCAGACTGTCTCTTGGGACTGTTATGTTAATGTATTAATTAGTGCTCATAAAGTTCTTTAATATGCTAACTATTACCACGCTGCACTTGTTCTCATGCTGTAAGCATAGCTGTCAATGTTGGCACTGCTGAGGAAGGAGAACACCTCCAGTGATGGCTTCCAAGTTGCTGGCAAACCAAGGTGCAGGGATAAGGTAAAGAAAACCAAAGCTAAGTACTGGGGACACGTATGGAGGTGGGATAAAATAATGCACATGGTCAGCAAGAGAAAATGTGGTGCCCCTGGCATGCGAGCCCTTTAAAACCAGGGCAGATAAAGCTCTCAAGAAGATTCTGCTTGAGGCAAATCTGTCCCAACCTTCCTCCACACATAGTTCTCTAATTAAATAATGGTATTTTGGATCATTTTGATTGTGCTTAGCATTTGTGAATGGTCATGATTCTTCTCTTGCATACTGCTGATATAGGCTCTGTTAGGAGGTATACAATTTTTAAAGAGATAATAGTGTAATTCCTGGTTTTCTCTCTATAGCAATGATTCTCAGCTTTTGCCATGCAAGGACCTTGCATCCATCATAAGACACTCTCTTCCCTTTGATCCCGGTTACTGTGGGAACCTCACCTTGTTTAACAAAGTGAGAAAACCTAGGAAGTCTTGTGCCTGCCTACAAACTCCCCCACATAAAACGTTGCTTTACTACCCTATGTAACAGCATTGATTACTCTACTGAGCCTGTAACTGGATGTGAGAGAGACATTGGTAACCTTAAATGGGATAGCTACACCAGACATAACACCGTAGCTGTGGTTAGCTGGGGCTCAATGCTTTCTGTTATATACTCAGGGGTTTAGGAAAGTTTTTGAGCTCTGCTCTGTGGTCGTTACACAGCCAGCCCTGCTCACGCTACCCATACGTACCCCTCTGTGGGTGCAGTCGTGCCTTTGCAGTGAAGGTGTGGGTCGAGTTTCCAAGGAGCTGAGGAGCGTGGTTTGGAGCTTTGTGGTCCCAACTCTCCTACAGAAAATCATGGGTCAGACCTCAAGCTGGTAGAAGTCTTGATGTTGACTTTCAAAGAGCTGGGTTTTCACCTTTTATCTTTCCTCTGCAGGAGCTCAAAGATACATGGTGGAATTTGCTTTGCAAAATAGGGACTCCTTGCAGGAAAGGAAAAATGTCAAAGAGTACACTCACTCTCTTTTGATCTTAATGGCAAGAGATTTTCCTGTTTCTTCTATTTCCTACTGTCAAATATTAGTGTCCAGTGGGTATTTCAAGACTGTGGACTGGGCCTAACCTAATATGCTTGTAAGTAGGAATGAGCAGTTCAAATAAAATGTAAGTTTACCCTAAATTGGATCCCAACTAGAACTATACCCTCACTGAATTTAGAATAGCTCATGATTCACTTGGTATTTTTCATTCTCTTTTGTGTCTTTCAATTTCCTGATTCCTATAAAGATACAGAAAGGGAAGGTCAGGATGTAATTATTGTTCTACCTCCAGCCCAACCATAGGTGGTGGATGTGTTGGAAATGTAGAGGTTGAAGGGTATCTATTTTACCCAAATATCATAAAGCAGCATCCCCTCACCTTGGAGACTTGGTGCTAAGGTTCCTCTTGGCTTGTTGCCTGCTTGTGAAATTCTTCCTGGCCTGGAGAGCCCCTGCACTTTCAGGCACCCCTTAAACCTGTCAGTTAAGGCTTACAAGTGGCTTTTTGCTGGCCATTCGCTCACGATTGTGGTTTCCTGTGAGGTTATGCACTTGCCTTTTGCTAATGCGTGACTGTCATGCCTGCTTTGGTGTAGCAGCAAGTGCAACAGCAAACCCTGTGGGACTCGGTGGAGGTGGCTTTGAAACTGCTCCTCTCTCCTAAATCACCTAATGTGCTGCTGGCTGTTAGCAGTGACCTGCAGCCAGTCTACAAAGCACAAATCTGTAATAGCTAGATACTGAGCTGGATGAGGATAAATGAGGCTTTGTTTACGGTGCTGTTTGTGTGTCCTGGGGCTGGCAGCCTGCTCTGGCTGAGGGGGTTTGTGATGGTTCAGCCTCCTGTGCTCATGCTTTGTGTGTGTACATCAGCTCTCCTTGTTCTGAATTAACGTTTCAAGGGATAAAACTGTTTAGCCAGCAAAAGCATGGCCAGCCAGGAAAAGGGGAAAAATATTGGTTAAAATGCTTTCTTTATGTTTTCAGCAGGAAGACTAAGGATAAAGGAAGGTTTTGTTTTGCCACGTTGAATCATACAGCACCTTTCTGATAAGGTTTCTTTTTCATTCTGCACTCAGTGTTGTGTCTGAGGGGCAAGATCTGCTCTGCCTAAATCTGGGGTGCCAGGACCCGGGGCTGGAAAAAGCAGTGCCCCCAAAGCCAAAGAGCTTGGCTTTAGCACCTGCACCACAGCAACACGACCACAGTGCAGCATTAAAAAAGGATGCTCTGCCTTTACTTTGGCTTTCTGAAATGTGTTGCATGAACTGAAATGCTGTCTGTGAATGCAGCATTTGCCTAAAAGCTGGAATGTGAGTGCAGGGAGTACGTATGGATATGGCATAAAACTCCCTATAGCACTGTCTAGGGGACAGATCGATCGCCTCTGGGACTTGGTGTTTTCCAATGCTAAACTTTTACCATCACTGTGAAGTTGCTCTGGGAAATGTGCTGAGAGCCGAGGGAGATGCCCAGGTCCAAGCAGTGGTGGCAGAGCTGGCAGTGCACATGTAACATGTGCTGGAGTCAGGCAATGAATGGATGTGGGAGCTGAGCTCCTGTGCCAAGCTTAGGTGCTGTGTGGATGTGCTCGTGCTCTTTTCCTCCCTGCAGTCTCATAGAGAAGGGAAAATCCCCTAATGTTGTTAGTGTTAAATTGTATTTACTATTCAGTTAGGATGACTGTAATCTGCTAATAAGAGTCAGCCATTTTCTATGTGCTCACAAGGGTGATGGATAACTCCCAGCCTCTCACTGCTGCTGTGGGGGAAGTGTTGATTTCTGGTGCTTTGGTATAACCGATCACTGGCAGGAATATTTGGCAGCAATGGCAGGATGAGGAGCAGCGAGCCAAGAGTCTGGCAGCAGCTCTGAGCGCAGGATTGGTGCAATAGTGAAATAGCTGGGAGAGAAGAAGGGAGAAAGCCTTTCTTGTTCCCTACTGCTCAGTGGGGGCTGCAGATTGGTGCTGGTGCTGGAAGTCTGCTAGAGGTGGGAACCTACCTAGGAATGACCAAGCCCATGTAAGAAAGGTACAGAGCAGAGCAGCTAAGCCTTTAATTCAAGCACAAAACCATGCTGGAAGTTCTGGCTGCAGTTTTGCCATGTGTGAAACTCATCCTGATGGAAGGGGCAGGTGGTCAGGGCATTGTCCATGCCCCATTTATACCTCTTCTGGGGTCTTGGGTGGGTCGGTGTGTAAGACCTTCTTCCCACTGGTTATAGAGGTCTGGATTTCACCCATGCTTCCTGCTCGACTTAAGCCTGTTCCATCCTCATTGTGTAGTTGCAATATACACGTATGTTTGGTTTGAGTAGTGGGGAGGATTGTTATTGTGTAGGAAAATGAATCTTTTAGATCAATGTTCATTCATTTAGATTGTTATCATCATTTGATTGCGACAGTCACATAGTCCTCAGCATCTTTCCCAGATTTCAAAAATTCTTTTATAAACAGAACCACCTACTGTTTGTGTCCTGCTGCCAAGCAGAAACCTCACAGCAATGTGAAAATAACTAAACTTCTTCATGTCTTAAAACCCTCCATGAACTCCATGTCCAAACCATCCCAAGCATCTTGCTCATGAGCAGAAGGTGGATTGGGTTTCTCCCTTGCATTTCCCCCAGAGCAAGATCCAACACCAGGTTTTGGGGTAGCATGTTTGTTACTAAAGAGACCTAGTTGGATGCGTATAATATATAGCAGTATAATAAATTGGTGTGTTCATCAGCAGGCTTGTAGCTCAGCTGAAAATCCTGCAGAGAGCACAGAATGAGCAGCACAACCTTTACCTGCTCAGTTGAATTTCTCTGCTGGCTCCTGAGATGAACCTTTGTGGTAGAAGGAGGAATCTGCATGCCTGGTGGGTCCTTTGGGGATGATGACCTGTCTGTACAACAGACTTCTGCTCTCAGTTCTGCCTTGGCTGATATCCATTTATTCATGCTTTCCTCCCCCTCCCACTAGATTTTGGAGGGCTGTAGGGCCTGTTTGCCAAAGGGCTGAAGTCCCAGATCTTTCAGAGATGTAGTATTACTGTATGGCATGCTTTGCATGCTTCCTCATCCAAAAAGTTTTGTTTAAATTCAAAGTTATTATAATAGAAAACGGGGAGATTGTCTAAGGCTAGAATGGCTTTGAAATGTCTAGATGCCAAGACAGGTTTGATGTATTTCTCTGACCGTGCCCAGGTCTCCATCTGTCTGGAAAAACAGACTGTCTGACCCCATGCCACATGGAAGTTCTCTCTAAGGCTAAAAGGATTGGACATTTCAGCCCTGATTCAGCAGATTACCCTGCTCAGAAAACCACTTGAACAAATGTGTAAAGTTGAGAAAAGGTTTAAGTGCCTCACTGAATTTTCAGCATTTTCTTTAACGTCTCAATGAAGATATGTTCTAAATGACTGTGGGGCAGCCACCCCCAGGCTTTAATGGGAGACGTTTAACATACAGAGCAGGAGAGTGACATACATCATACAAACTTAAAGAGCCCTTTCAACGGAGCAATTGCTCTCTGAAAAGAAATGAAAATCTCTCCAAACAACAGCTTAATCATCTGTGCTTGCCAAGAAGTGAAAACTCCAGCTGAAGAAATTCACTTGCAGCTTGACAACATTACAGCAGCGAGGGTACAAGCAGCTCTCTTACATGCCCAACAATTGGTTTCCTACAAAGGGAAATAAAGGCAGCTGGGTGCTTTCAGAAGCATGCCAGCCTGTTTATGCCATGGCTGATACATCTGTGGTTGAAGTAGAAGAGAATAACAGAACACTTCTTTAAAAGAAGAAAAAGGAGGAAAAAAAAAAAAAAGTGGGGACTTTTTTGCTCCTGTAGACCCTACGGCAACTCAAAATTATCTGCAGCTAGGTGCTACTGCAGAAGAGGCTGGATGTGCACGGGCTTCAGGAGAATGTGTCTTTGTTCTTTGACCTGCAAACATGCTCTGGGGCACAGGAGATGAACAGAAGCAGCCCCAAGCCAGGCTGCAATAATGGGTCCAGCGCTGGTGTCCTGGGGTCATGGTGTTGTCTCCAGGCAGCTTGGCAGTGGGATGAGCAGGATACTCAGTGTGTGGGTGCAAGAGAGGCTGGAGGTGCTAGGCAGAGAAAACTGCACAAATGGTGAGTTTGGGGCTTTTTCCTGCGTTGTGTCAGTGGTAGAGAGGCAGGGAACAGCCTGTTGCTCTGGGCAACCTATTGGCATGTTTCAAAAGGGTGCTGCAACCAGGTGCAAGCCGAAGCTGCTCTTTGGCAGAAGGTGTCATCGTTCTCCTTTGCCTTCCTTCAACTGAGAGATGCCAGCCTCCCTCCTCCTTTTTCCTCCAACAGATAACATTCCCAGCGCTATAGGGACTTTGAAGTGGGATTTTTATCCAGATGCTTTTTCCAACAACATTGTGCCAAAGTCCAGCAAACACTCTGCAGCTCTCTTTCAGGAGGAAATTGCCCAGTAAGTGTGGAAAGCAACATGCTCGTGAAACAAGAGAAACTCTACATCCACCTTACCTGGTGTCCAGATGTGGTGGTTTTACCGTGCTAGGCAGCTAAACACCACAACTGCTCTCTCACTCCCCCTCCTCAGATGAGGAGGGGAAGAAGTAAAGTAAAGAACAACTCACAGGTTGAGATAAGGATAATTTGCTTTCCCTGCTGCTGCAGGGAAAGTTAACATCCCAGCCAGACCCAGTACACCAGACTGAATAGTCACGGGCAAGTGAGAGTGTCTGCATGGGTATAGCCCATTGAATTGGCTGTTATGCTGCCATTTAGCAGGATTGAACCGGTTATCATTTAGCTGGATTAAAAACATATGCTTATTTGTTTCCCAACAGAGAAGCAGGTAAATTTGGAGCAATTATGCCATGCAGGGCTTGTGGTGCCGTAGCCAGGCATTGAGCTCGCTGGCCAGAGGTCGGTCAGCTCCTCACAGGACCAAGGAGTAATTATTGGGACAGCCTAAAGTGTGGCGAGACCTTCTGGCAGAGACCAGGCTTGCACAGCTGCTCTATACGGCATGGGAGGAAGCCAAGACCAAAAAAAAAAAAAGGATATTTCCAGCTTTCTTGACAAGATGCTTCCCAGCAGGACAGGTGTAAGCATTTGAACTCATCTGGCTTTTAATAAGTTATCTGCTGATCAACACGACCAAAACGCTGGGCATGTATTCGTTTTAGGGTTGATTTGTTTATGAGCATGGTCTGTGGCAAAATCTTTGTCTGGTTGGCCCATGAGTGCCCCTCCCAGTGAACACTGTTGGAATATGGAGAACAGCTTTGGTCTGGTTTCATAATTTTCTGCATATTTAATGAATTTATACCATAGTAAATAATTTCACACTTAAGATTTGGAATCTCACAGTTTTCATTCAAATATGGAACAATCTGTCAAGTCTCATGGTTAAGAAAATATATATATTCTTCCTTTAGCAGACAATCCTTCCCTTTTTACAGTCTACATAAAACCTTGTAAAACATCTTTAGGTGGAGAAGAAAGGATCTTGACCAGCTATCACTTTTTTTTTTTTTTGTCTGAAACAGGAAAAAGGTGGTGATAAAACAGGTTTGGACTCCTGCCCTGAGCAGTAGGGTTTGTATTAACAAAGAACTCTTGGACTTGAAGATTTTGCTGTGTTTTGAAGTTTGTGTGGCCAAACTCTCAGCTCTAGCTCTTTCTGTGGGCTGTAGAGAGATCAAGTACATTTTTTGCTTATAATGGACTAGAGGAGAAGCTGTACAGCTAAAGGTATTCTCATTAGAAGACAAAATGAGAAGGTGGCCTGACCCAAATAGATCCATGCTCTGCACAAACCCAATTCTCTGCTGAGGAATGTACATGTACAATAGTCTATTGTTCATATTTTATGCAATAGAATCAAGAATTTAATTCATTTAAACAGTTTTCTGGTATTGAAAATTTCTTGGGAAGGTTTTGCCTGAGATGTTTGGAGGGAAAATCAGTGCTTGAGGTATATAGACTTTATTCTTCCAGGAAGATTCTAGATCTACATTGACGACGACAAGCAAGCCTGTACACTATTCTGAGGACTGTCATTATGTGCAGTGATTTTGGGGCATTGATCCACAATTTCCCATGGTTATTGTCAGAAAATGATTGAGTATTGGTTTCTTTGTTAAGTGTTCTGGGAATCACAGAATCACAGAATTTTCTAGGTTGGAAGAGACCTCAAGATCATCGAGTCCAACCTCTGACCTAACGCTAACAGTCCCCACTAAACCATTTCCCTAAGCTCTACATCTAAACGTCTTTTGAAGACTTCCAGGGATGGTGACTCCACCACTTCCCTGGGCAGCCTGTTCCAGTGCCTCACAACCCTTTCAGTGAAGAAGTTCTTCCTAACATCTAACCTAAAACTCCCCTGGCTCAACTTAAGCCCATTCCCCCTCGTCCTGTCACCAGGCACATGGGAGAACAGACCAACCCCCACCTCACTACAGCCTCCTTTAAGCTATCTGTAGAGAGCAATAAGGTCGCCCCTGAGCCTCCTCTTCTCCAGGCTGAACAAGCCCAGCTCCCTCAGCCCCTCCTCGTAGGACTTGTTCTCCAGGCCCCTCACCAGCTTTGTCGCCCTTCTCTGCACCCGCTCAAGCACCTCGATGTCCTTCTTGTAGCGAGGGGCCCAAAACTGAACACAGTACTCGAGGTGCGGCCTCACCAGAGCTGAGTACAGGGGGACGATCACCTCCCTAGCCCTGCTGGTCACACTGTTCCTGATACAAGCCAGGATGCCGTTGGCCTTCTTGGCCACCTGAGCGCACTGCTGGCTCATATTCGGCCGACTATCCACCATCACTCCCAGGTCCTTCTCTGCCTGGCAGCTTTCCAACCATTCCTCTCCCAGCCTGTAGCTCTGCTTGGGGTTATTGCGCCCCAGGTGCAGGACCCGGCACTTGGCCTTGTTGAACTTCATGCAGTTGACCAGTCTGTGTGACCAGCTCTGTCCTGCTGACTTAGGGGTACAGGCCACAGGGGCTGCTGAGTGGGAGGGAAAGCTTATTCTGCATCAACTCACCACACCAACAAAAATTCGTATTGTGGTCTGAATGGATCTTTATCTTTATGTAAATATTGCACATATCCTTGAGCAACTAGACTCTAAACATGCGTGTCATGTCTGTGCATGCATAATTGTGTGCATTCTGCCCTCCTTCTGACTTTGAGAGTGCTTTTTGGATCAAATTTGGCTATTTGATGAAAGATAGAAAGTACCTGAAGCCTTGATGGTTGGTTTCTCAGCAGAAGAAAAAGCTTCAAGGGAACCCTGGATTTATTCTGAGAGTAACTTTACTTATGCATGAGTCTTTTCAAGCAATGAGTGACATACAAAGCACTCTTGCTTTCCAAGAATCCCCAACTCAAAAGCAGTGCCTGTTTTCCAAGGAGCAGCCACTCCTCAAACTCTCCCCAGCCGAACTCCAGCAGCCTCGGTGCTCTCCTTCTGTGGGCACCTGGTGACACAAGGCCTCCTCCTTCCCAGAAAGCAGGACTTGGCTGTGTGTTCAGAGAAAAGACTTGAAGACAATGATGTGAGGCTTCTGCGGTGCTAGTTTTAATAGTAGATTGCTCTGAAGTTTTGCTGGAAGAATTTACTGCCCATTAGCATTTCTGTTCGAGTCACGTGTAGGTGAAACTATTTGAATTACTTGATTTTTACCAATAATTTGCATTTAAACTTACAGAGAATATTGAGTGCAGGTGAGGAAGGTTTGTTATTTGCTAGACATTGCTTTTGAGGGCTTTGAGATAAATGGGTCTGGCTTGGTGCAGATTCCCCATGATAGTTCTGGGCTGACCACGGATCATTGGCGATGGATCTGGTCTGCTGTCGCAGCTACGGACCCACAGCCAAATGGGAGCTACAGGATTTGGAGGTGGCAAGTAGCCTGTGAGCTGCATTTGGGTGACTCTGGTTTACAGCTTCAGACATCCTGGGCTCTGTTCATCGTTGTGCTGCTAGCTTGCTGTGTGACCATGAAGAAGATGCTCACACACGTAAAATGCATGTTCCTGACAAGTTCTGTGCTGTGACAGCCTAGGGTGGTTCACAGGGTAGTTGGTTGCATGACTGCTAGGGTAGAGCTTTGTCCTGGGTACTCCACCATAGGTCTGACCTTCCTTAGTACAAACACAGATTGCCTGTTTCCAATGGGAGCTGCTTAGACCTAGTTTACATTCATCATTAAAGTCCAAAGATTTATTTATTTTATTAAAAAAAAAAAAAAAAAAGAGAGAGAGAGAGAGATTAGTAAAAGTAAGTGGGTAGAGTCCCTTGGCCTGTCTGTAATTTCTGACAGTGAATGAGGCTTTCACAGCACTGGGCAGGCAGGCACACTCATGAATAAAGCAACCAAGTGAGTCCACACTATCAGAGGATAGAATGAATTTTTTATCAAGAAATCCTGTTAGCATATTTATGTATTGATTTATTGGTGCCATAAGCCTTCAGATCAAGGCATAAACCATCAACATTTTTGCTTTTTCAATCTCTTCATCTCTGTGCGCCTTTAGAAAGGGTAGGGGGAGAAACAAAGAGAAGAATTTGGCTGCTATTTTAATTTGGTTGAATTAACATTATTACCACATGCAACAACTGTACTTAGTACATGCTTGTATGTGGCTAGCAATATCCTAGCAAAATTTAAATGCTGCAAGCTTTGAGGATTTTACCAATGGTCATCTTCTGTTATATGAGTTGATTTTGTGCATTTGGATGCTTTCCTCTGAAAGCCCAGTTCCTGGAATTATGTGCTTGAGAGAATCATAACTCACTTCCTCTCTATTTGGGACATTTTAGCTCTCGTAATTGGAAAGAAAAGCTAGAAAATTTGAATCCTAAAGCATCGAAACCCAAATGGCTAATTGTCTGTTGGTATGCTTCCACAACAACCTCCAAAGGGATCCTTTAACTTTAACACCCCAAGCTTGTTACAGGTTTGGCTGGGCTCTTGGGCCAAGAGGACAAGAGCTAATGCCAGGCCTGGTGTCTCAACATGGCTGGTGCTGCCAATGCTTTTAAATTCTGTAGTTGAGGCTGATTCTGTGTGGTTTCGCACCATGAGCAGTTTGACTTTGTATGCAGGTTTTGAATTATTCTGGATTTTATTTTGATTCTAGTAGTGAATAACTGTTCTGCTCCTCTAAATATCAGGTGACTGCAGTGCTGGATGCAAAACCCCCTTTTAGGGGGCAGAAGGATGATCTCCATTTCAAACCAACATTGTTTTTAGTGCTGTGAGACTCAGAGGAGTTGTGGATATATTTTTTTTTTTTCTGATGCCTGTTTGGGCACCAGGAGTTATGGATCGATCCAAGCAGTGGTGATAGGCTTTGAACAAGGTGGGTTGTTGTTTTCTCAAAACAGTTTGGTGGGATGACCCATATCCTGAAGGGAAAAACAGTAGAATAACTCAAACATCTTCTGTGAAGAAGAAGATATTCACAGAAACGCTGATTTGGGTGTAAATCTGCCAAGAGTTTCGAGCACCTCTTTCCAGAGAGTTCATTTTGAGCAGACAACGTATTCAGGATTTGATTGGTTTTGGCCAATGTTAAATGTAAAAAGAGCAGGTGGGCAGTGGGCTCTTTACATGGTTTTCTTGCAACTGCTGACCCTCAGGACAACAGCTATCCCATCCCAAAGGGCCCCCCAGAAAACATGTCCTCTGCCCCCAAAATCCAAGACCCACGTGGGAGCTGCTGTAGAGGCACAGAAGGCACAGTTGGAATGTGGTAGAGGAGGAGGCTGGCAGATCCTCCAACCTTTGGTTGTTAGCTGGACCTCAGATGGACTTTAGGGCTTCCTGAGGTCCTGTCCAGCCCAGGGCACACATGGAGCCCTCCAGCTAGGGAGTTTGCTTCAAAACACATATAAGTGGACAAAACCACCAGTGTTAATTCCTGACTCCAGATTTCTCTGCAGCTTGTTGGCCAGGGGCTCTTCCATTTTTGAATCACTTCCTCTACATGCAGGGGCACCTGGATGGACCTGATCCCACTGATCCCAAACAGAGAGATGCTCAGGAAGATCATCTGAATCCCAGTCCAACTCTGTCTCAGCGTATGCAGCATGTGCAGGAGTGTGATTTGGGCTGACCACTAATTTCATTAACCAGCCCATTTTAGTTTTCTCCTTCACACAGATGAGCACACCAGGCAGGTGCTCTGTCATCTGCCTCCTGTGGGTAGTACAACCCCTGAGCATCAATCGGACGTGCACCTCTCTGCCAATTTAATTTTGCTCAGAAGGGTCAATCGCCAGCACTCCCTGGCTGTTGTGTCCCTGCAGAGCTAAATACCAGATGCTCTCTGCAAATGGACCGTAACATCTGAAAGTCAGTAAGTAAAGTTAGTGGGCTGACGTTGTGCCAAGATTGAATTTAAGCAGAAACTATCAAAAAAAAAAAAGTACACGACTGTTTTGCAGATTCTGATATTTTATATGATAAACCAGAAAATGGGGTCAGAACTTCAGGTAGTTTTCTCTCCTGGGTCTCCTACTAGTCTACTGGGAAATGTGGAAGCAGCTTTCCTCTCACCTTCCTGTGACCCAATTTCACCTTCTGTAAAGCTGGGGATAGAAATAAAGTTGTCCTCAGTGCAGGGTTTGTTGGTATTTCAGGGTGAAAAGAGATGTACAAGATTTAAAAGATGAAAGCCTTTTCAAAAATTTTATTTTTTTCCTTCTGTTTTCATTTGATGCAGAGAGATAGGGAAGGGAAGGTAGGAAAAAAGGGAGAAAAATAAATGTTTGAAAATAAATTAATAAATTAATCTTAATAACTTTTCTGATAAATAAGTACATGGAATAGAGGGAAAAATATTTCAAAGCTCTGCTGAAAGAGATGAGGCCATGTTCGCTTCTTCCTAGTCCCCTAAACTTATTTCTGAGGGTTGTAGTATTTTAAGAAGTGTTCTGTGACCATCTTTGTTGAAAATGGAATGATGTTGAACGTGGAATACAATAAAGCTATTTCATATCCTGCTAGGTTTTAGGTTTGAGGGTTGTTATTGGTGTGTGGTTTTTTTGTTTTTTTTTTTTTTATTCATTTGTTTTGTTTTGTTTTTAGGTTCTAAACCAAATCTCTCATGTTCTGGTGAATGGATGGGTCTGCAGTTGATTAGGCTGGATTTTGGTGCAGACCTGTTATCTCTAAAGATTTCAGTTGAACGCGGCCTGGACTTTCCACCAGGGATTCCAGTTAAAAATATAGTTTAAATAATAATGAATATTTTTTGCCTCGAGTAGACAAAGCTTATGCTTTCCCACAGGTGTGTATTCAAGGACTTCAGATGAGTTAGATTTGGAGTAGGACTTGTTAAGTTCACGTGAAGCCTACATACCTCACTGTCCATCCGTGAAAGCACTTTTTTCTTTCTGTAACTGAAGACTGATGCTTTGGGATGTTATAGTAATGTGGGCCATGAAGCAACCTAGAGAAGTAACCACATTAAACCTGATTTGAGTCTGTGACGATGTTGTAAATAGACTGGGTAGTCATGAATTCCACAGATTGAACTAAGAAAAGCCTTTCACAGCAAATTTGGGTTTGCTGCCTTAATGCCATCTTGTCCAAGGTCTTACTCTGCTGAAGAGCTCAGCAGGTGTAATTTGGTGCCTGGAGAAAATGTGCTGGATAGAGCAGGGCTCCATGTGCTGATTGTACATGCTTTATGTGGTTTTGATTCCGCTTTGTTCCTGGAAATTTCTGTGTTCACCTAATCCTAAGAATGGAAACAGATAGAAATAAATCAAACATAAAGTGTTGCTAATTAACAGAAGCTGTGAAGAGAGAATTGTGAAAAATCAGATGAAAGGTAAATAAGGTTCATCTGTCAAAGACAGCTGAGAGTTTTCCTCTATGCTAAATAACTTATTTAAGGGAAGATTGCACTTTAATTGCCCCGTATATGTCAGGCACTGGTTAAATTAAAGAGTGAACTTTAGGCGTACTACATGTTTTGATTAAAATCATAGTAAATAGTTAAGGTCTGCATTGTTTCAGCTTTGGCTGTATCTGTCAAATTAGATCCCTTCTTATCAAACCCTGCTCTGGAAACATTTCCAAGGTTTGTATGTTAGTCTGCTAATTGCTTGTTTTTAGTATCGACAGAGAATATGCTGAAAGATGGGACAGAACAAAGACTTCCTTGGAGATGTGGGGCAATTACTTCAGGGTTGTGAATCTTGCCCAAAGAGGCTGAAAAAAGAAAGGTGTAAACAGCGGAATGGCTCCATGTTTTCCATGTTCAGAAAAGGGTGGTGGTTTGCTTTTTTTTTTTTTTTTTTTTTTTTTTTTTTTAAGTGGAGTCATTCTAAGGGTATATGGGTTTCTAGCAGCTCTCAAGCTGGTTTATGTAGCCAGGGAACCCTAGCTGGAAGTCTGCAGGCAGGACCAACCCGCACTTTGTTCTGGGTCTGCCGTCCAGGGTGGTGCTGGTGAATGGATGATGGTCTGTGATGGTCTGTGATTTTCTGCCTCTGTAGACACTGCCATTAAGGTCTCATTTAAAGTCACAAAGCCAACAGATGAATACCTGTGACAGCATTTTGGCTGCCTTCAGGCACTGTCAGAGGGACTTGGTGAAGGCTGTGCAGCTCCTCTCTTCGGTGCTGCCTCCAGAGGTGCCTCCACGTGCAGCAGAGGCAGAAGGGCGTTCATCTCCAAGCCATGAAGCTTTGCAGCATTTCCTTAGCTCTGGCTGCGAGCAGGGAGTGCTCTTGCATTGTGGTGGCTGCACTCAAGGAGGTGCAGGCACTGAAGGGAGGATGCCACGGAGGGCTGGGCTCTGCTGCGTGGGTGGTAGGAGGCAGCTGGCCTGCACTGACATCCCAACCTGCAGTGGCTTCCTCAGTGCAAGTCCAAGTCATTAGGAGGTTTGTATAATCCATTAATTATAAGCTTACAATAAGGTCAGTGCATTCCCATGAGGATCTTTGGTGACCGAGTTGGGCTGGTGGAGAATGTGTGGACATCCCTGAGCTCTCTTTCCCTCTCAGCACAGGTATAAAGGGGCTGCAAGTGGAGACAGTGATGATTCGGGGAGAGAGGCAATTAGAATGACTGTATTTTGATTAGAAACTGGAAAATGAGAAGCTGAAAAGTGAGAATTTTTTGCTTAGGTTCACTGTAGCATGACGGTCTACAAATAGGGTATTCAAAGTCCCTGTCTTGTGCCACCAGGCATTTTCCTATGGCAAAGGTCTTTGTTGTTCTGCTGCTTTTGTGTTGCCCAAGAGGATTTAATCAGGTACAGCAGCATTTAATAGCTTATTTGAAGAGGTTGTTATTTAAACATGCGCTATCACTGCTTGGCATGTGCTGAATGGGGCTGTGGGCAGTGCAAAGCGGTGGCAGGTCTTCTGCTCACACCAGCTCCAAGGAGCTGTCAGCTCCAGATTGCAGATCCCTTGGGACTCAGGTTCACCCCTGGGCTTTAGTGTTCGATTTGCTGGCTGCTGGGAGGTGGCACAAAAGCCTGGCTGTGTGGGAATCCCCCATCCGCCTCCCACGTGAAATACGGATTTAGGTTCTGTTGTAGAAGCTGGAGGAGTGTGGGAACGTGTGGGCAGCTGTGCTGTCTGCTTAGAGAAAAGAGGGGGATAGGATTTGGGGGATTATTCTTTGTTTGAGTTGCTCTAATTTTCAGTCTGTAAATCTTCCGAAACCTCAGGTTTGCCACCCGCAGTAACTTGCCTGTTCACAAGGCTGCGTGTAAACCAAATTTCACTTAATGCACGTTCATCGTTTTGGGATTCCAGAACCAGGAGCTCATCACTGATGCAAACAGTGATTAAGCAACCCTGGTAGGAACCACACAGACTTGCTTTCCTTGGGGCTGTGGGTCCCTTTCTACAGAGGCTGTCGTGTTTTCCCACTTCTGGTGGGAGCCGTGCTGGCAAGGAAGCTCTGCAGTGTTTACATGCTGCTTCCCCTGCCCGAGCACATCTGCTCCCTCTGATCAGCCCCCCACGGAGTCTGGATTAGGCTGCAAGGCTGATGGGCTGTGAGGGCCCTGGTGATGCCCCAGCCACAGGGAGCAGAGAGCTGGATTTAGGAAGGGTCCCTGGAGAGCTGGTGGTGCGCTACCAGGATGGCTGAGCAGGGAGGGCTTTGCTGACCTGTGCTGGCTGGAGAAGTCCCATCCTACGGTGGTGATGGGCTGGGGCTGGCTGGGACAGAGTTGCTGCAGCAGCAAGAAGCTCCAGCAACATTAAAAACCCCTTCAGGGCAGCCAAACACAGGGTTTTGCCTCCCTGCCTGTCCCAGAGACGGGGTCATGGCCAGGGCTGCAGACAGGAAGCCAAAAGGTAACACACAAACATTTCTGCTCTCTGCAGCACATTGCAAGCAGCAGTAGGCTGCTTTCAAGTTGGTTGCTTCAAAACATACCTTTAAATGAATTAATAATTAGATGCAGCTGCCATCTTGTTAGCATAATGAAGCAGTGGCTGAACTGCTCTCTGTGTCTGGGAGACAAAGCGAGCTTTAGCACCGGCCTTCCTCTGCTGTTGGACAGGCTGCACGGGGCTCCTCGTGCTTTGCTGGAGCACACTCTGTTTCCTTTGGCTTTATTGGGAGCTCAGGGCATTAATCTCCTTGTGTGACAGAAACCTTTTAGCTTCTGCATTTGTTACAGGTGACAGTATTCACCCGTTTATCTGCACAGATAGCCAGCCATAGTGTTGCTGCTCAGGGATGTTGTCGGAGTGCTCGGTGCTGCGTGAAGGAGAGGAGAGAGCCCCCAGGAGGCTAAAGCCAAGGTTGTCCTGGGGCATCCTGCTGTGTCCTGGGGCATCCTGCTGTGTCCTGGGGCATCCTGCTGTGCCCTGGGCCATCCTGCTGCGTGGTGCAGCTGGGCTTGTTGGGAAGAGCACTGCAGTGGATGGACAGTTTTTATGGGCTTTGGATGCAGAACAAACAGACCTCTGGGTCTTGACTTTCACCGTGACCCTAAATTGTCTCTGAGACTTCCTGTGCCTCAGTTTCCCCCTATGCAGCCTGTGTCCCGTGGGAGTCTGATGTTGCCAAGTTTAATGGACACAAACTGCTCGGAGCCTGTGCCCAGGGTGCTCCTGGAGCAAGCCTTCAGCTCGCTTTGGGCACTGCTGAGGTGGTGCTTGTGAAGAACCCTGTGGCTGCTATCAGCAGGTGAGCAGTGAGGGAGCTCTCCTGTGAGCCCTGCTGTTTCCCCATGTAAATCTGGTGCATCATTAGAAGTGTTTTGTTTCTGCTTCTTCCCTGGTGGCTTAGACCTGTGGCTAGGATCAAATGGCACTGACAGTCAGCCAGGCATTACTCCGGTGAAGTATTTCAGCTGGAACATAAAAATTGATTTGATCTCTCGGCTCATCCTGCTTAATGAGCAAGCCTTGAGCTGGGTCCTAGCCTGAGCCCGGGTTGCTCTGCACGGGGAAGGGCCTGCAGGACTTTTCCTGGAGGAGAAGAGTTTGGTTTTCCTGGCAGCTCCCAGCTTTGATTCATGAAAGCACCTCACCATGGCAGAGCAGCTGCTGCAAACTCTGCTTGGGTTCAAGTGTGTTTGGGAGCACTGGGAAAGATGCTGCATGTCCATAAAGGCTCTGCTTTCTCGGGATGGGTTTTCTGCTCACCTTTGTGCCCAGTGCTTTGTCTTCTGGCTTGTCCTGGGTCCCTGTGTGAGACAGGACCAGCAGAGCAAGGCCCTGCCCTGCCCTGAGCATAAGGCAGTCTAGCAAGCACTCAGAGGAGGGCGGTTAATTAGTCGTATTTCAGCACATTTCATTTTAAGGGCTTTGATCGTGGCATGGAATTGTGGATCTGTCGCCAAGTTTGGGCTTCAAATGAATAAATAAATGATAAACGATCATTTGGCAGCAGTGAACCTACTGCACTCTCTTTGCATGTTTATGTGGTTTCCCTTCTCCCATCTGTTCCCTTCCTCCAGCTCTTCCTTTTGGGTTTTCCAGCCCCCCTTGCCTGGCTGATGGCAGTTCCCAGCCTCGCTGAATTGGGAGCGTTTGCTCCAGCCGCTAGCAAGAGCGCTGCCACCTTGGTCACCAGAATGAGAATCGGTGCTGGGGTGCGATGGCAAGTGTTGGTAAAGGCATATTAAAATCCCTAAAATGAGATAACGGATGGGACAGAGTTTTCCTGTCCTTCTGCTCTCATTTTCCCAGCCTGTTTTCTCTTCAAATTCATTTGTCTGTCACACGGTGGTGTCACACGCGTCCCTTTCGGAGGGATGGTAGGTGGCTGGGTTAGTTAGTCCCTGTTCCTCCCGGTGAGTCACTGATCAACTGACACGGATATTTCTGAAGATTGTAGCTATTTGGAGAACTGCTTGTCGTTCGTGTGATCTGGAGAAGGTTCCCCAGGAAGGATTTGTGCAGATATGTACCATATTAAAAACAACTCGGAAGGTATTGGCTTGCATCGGTGTCCTAAGTGCTATTACCTGCAGAAAGTGCTGTGACATCGGTCACCCAGGTCACAGGTGGCTTGTGCAGAGACACTTTGAGATGGCATTGAGCACACCCGGCTGGAATAAGCCGTTCCTCTTTCAGTGGCTCTTTTGGTCAGCAGAAGTTCACTTGCAAATATGATAGGGGATAGTGGCTAAAAAGCACCATGGATAACAAAGAAAAGGCACCGACATCAGATAGAATGATTGCATTTTCTGCAAGGTGATGTTTGTGAGAGCTTCTCTGTGGGCTCCACCATCTCAGGACTGTCAGCTCTGGGCCCGTGTTATTCTCTACCCGCTGCAGGCGGAGGGAGGAGAGCAGGAATGTCTTCGGGTCTTTTCTCTTCCCCTTCCCCCTCCCTTACACCTGACGTCAGATTCTCAAGTTGCTGCATTCTTCACTCGCAAGAAAAGAATCTGCATTTTTTCTCTTGGCTCCGGTAAATGGCCATGTGGCATTTTACTTTTCAGCAGTTCCTTAAAGAGCTCCCTTGTGGTTGATGAATGCAGAAACTTTGTCATAAACTAAAACACCCTTCCCTCCCCTTAATCTAGGCTGCTGCTTACTCAGGGAGCCTCAGATGGGGTTTTGATGACAGAATTCCTAAGTGCTGAGCAAGCAGATGTGGGATTGCAGCCGCTCTGAGGACGCCTCGGTTTCTTGCAGACTTCTTGTCTTCTCCTGCGCCGTGTGCGTGCACAGATTCTGGGCACGGCGCCACGCAGCCCGGATTAGGGGAAGGCTGTGGTTCCCTCCCGTCCTTGTGTGCCTCAGTTCGGATGTAAATACGGCACTGATGCTCAGCACATGGCAGCTCACAGCTCGGGGGAGGGAGGGAGGAGGCTGGTGCAAAAGGCCTACACAGAGGTGGGTCATTTGAAGTCATATTTTGTCCCCCCCCCTGGAATTAGAGATGAGTCTTTGTGCTGGAGCTGATGACGAATTGTGGGGTGGGTGGTGGGACAGTCAGCTTGGTTTGTTAGGTCTTTTGCTGGTGGTTAAATCTTACCAAATTTACATCATAACTGACCAGTACATTGGTGGTAGATGGCCCCAAGGAAATCTGAGGGGAATCAGCAGTGCCCTCTGCCCTGCACGTTATGCTGTGGTGCTCCTGAGCCTGATTAATATTTGTTTTTCTCTCTCCCCTTCTCTTGGTTTCCAGACAAATGATGCTGCAGGAAATACCTGGAACTGGCTTTACTTCATCCCTCTCATCATCATTGGCTCTTTCTTCATGCTCAACTTGGTGCTGGGCGTCCTGTCAGGGTAAGACACCAATGACTTGCTTGTCTCCACCTGGACGTGAGAAGGGAAGGCGTGTTTGTGGGTTTTAGCTCTGTGGAGAGGATGGAGGTGACAAAGAGAAGCCGAAGTGATACATTGCACTGTACATCACCCCTCTTCATGTTTTCTATCCTGTCCTTCCCTTGCTGTGGGCTATTCTTATAAGAATGCAGAGCTATAGGGCATGGGATAGACTAAATTGAGATGATATGAATCCAGACAGAAGGTAAGCAAATTTCTCTAATTATATTGGCTCCGGCCTGTAGAGCCACCACTTACTCTTGTGTTGCCTTAAAAATCAAAGTGCTCATAATGGATTTGGTCTAGCTGTGCAGCATGGGGAAATTTGACGCTCCGAAAAAAGGCAATTAAAAGATCTCGGCTTCATTTATTTATTTATTTTTAAATCTCTAGCCGTTGAAGCCAATGTCTGGAGTTTGGGGACGTACCGGTCTCTTGATGTTCAAAGCCCGGGGGTCAGCCAAGGATTCAGTGTTTGCTGGATATGAGTTCTGGGTTTGGGCCATTGTAGAGATGGAGCTGCCAAGTTTGAAGCCTAGCTGGAACGCCCCCAGCGTCTGTGGAAATTTGATCTACATTTAACAATCTGACTCATCTTAATGGTTTGTGAGCTCTTAGACTTTGGCACCTCATTTTGCACACAATTTCTTCCTTGCCCATCCAGGTGATCTCAATTATACGGATCTATAAAAATCTAGATTTATTTCTGGCTCTTGGCAGCTGGGGAAGAGAGAAAAGAGTTAATGTTGTTGACTGGTAAATGCCTTCCAGTGTTGCACGCTCGCTCTTTAAGTTACTAGAGAAAGAAAAGTGTTTTCCAAAGATGAGATTCATGCTCAGTGTTGTTATTTTGTTTGGGATCCTCCTCCTCAGAGCATGAGCTGGGGTAAGGAGCAGGAAGCAGAAGTGCAGTTGTGTTTGAAGACAGGGAGATGGGCTATCACAAGAGAGCCCATGGAGAAGGCCAGGTGCTGCACTTTGCTGGGCCAGGAATAATGCCCACGATCAATAACCAATGCAAGCCATTGAATCAAAGCCATTCCTCAGACATCCCACCATAACCAGATGCTTGGAATGGGAAGCTTTGTGACCATGCTTGTTTGACATACAATTTCAAACGAGCACCAGAGGCAGGACCACGTGTGGTTCGTTAGGTAGTTCATCTTCGTCGTTGCGCAGCGGGGTCAGCCCACATTGGCTGAAATGATGCTTGTGATCTAAAATGAAGCTCAACAGCCTGCAGGCTCCTGTTCCTTTGTGATGGATTTACACGTATTTGGTGACTGAAAGATGAGGACCTCAGCCTGGCTCCCCTGAAAGCCTCTCATTGCTTGGGGCAAGCTATGAATATTATATAAATGTGTATCTTCTGTTGAAAACAAAACGAGAAGGCAGCTTTGTATGTCAACTTTCCCTTTGTAAGTGGGAAGGATTATAATATTTTCTTCACAGAGGGAAGCTTTTAAATTCTACTCTATATGGTGGTTTGATTTCCTTGGCTGGAAGAGTTCCTGGGGAGAGGCTGAAGAAAATAAACATCGTAGCACAGGTGTTGACCACATTGCTCAGCAGGCTCCTGGTGGGCTTGCAGCTATTGAGCAATGTAGGAACCTGGGTATATGTGAACAGTCTGGTGATGGAAAGACACCACAAAGACAAAAAGACCCTCTGAAGGCAGAGACTGTTGTCATTATATTCTCTAACAGAAAGTCCCAGATAGCACTTCAGAAAAATAGTGGTTTTGCTGGAGGACATTCTTTGCATGAGTCTCTGTGCATGGGGATTTTGACCACTGAAAGAACTACAGAGGAGGGGTCACTGATAAGTGTATGTGGACGTAATGCAATCTGCATTCCAGTGACTGCCTTCTCGTGGCTCCTGCAGTGGAGGATCCTCAGCAATATCCCACCTTCTATTCTCTATAAAACAAAATTAATTTAGGGTTAGGGGTTCTACAAAGAACCCATGAACAGGGTTATCTCAGCATTCACTCACCTGCTTTTTATCTTCGTGATCTAAGCACCTTGCAGCCTTTATTCTCCTGAGGGTGGCACAATGTTCTGCCACCTTCCCTCTCCACACATTAGAGAGGGAACAGTAGAGTAGAGTAGAAAGAGGGGACATAATGTCCCCAGGCACAGTGGCAAGCTGAGATTAGATCACTGGTTTCCTAGGCTTGTGCATGGTCTTTGTTACAGCCCTTTTCCACAAAAATCCTGTTGGGAAGGTTGTGTTTTATTTTCCAATATTCTGCCATATTCATCACGAATATTAGTTAAGCTTCAGTGTGCCAGCCTGTGCTTTGGGAAGCCACAGAAAAGTCTTTTACCTGAGTGTTTTTCATTGCTGTTTGTTTTGAACTATTTTCTCTCACGTATTTGTGCTCCTCAGTGGACAATAAGGAAGGCAGAGATTTCTGAAGTAGGTATGCAGACACTATCACTGATTATGGCAATATAAATAATCTGAAATGACAACAAAGTTATTGAGCTTCCCACTGATATTAGATTATACAGAGTTTTTCCATAACTCCTAATGGAATTTTCTGCCTTTCTGTAGTTATTTGTGAACCTGTGTCAACACTGGGCAGCTGCCTCATAAGGTGGGTTTAGCTTTCATGTTTATCTGTTTGAGCAGTGGAGGTAGATTGATCTGGTTAGGATCCTGAGTCTCCTCTGCTAGGAAAATATGGCAGCATTTGCAATACAAATGCTACAGAAGAGATGCTACCTGTTTCAAAATAAAGAGCAAACAACCTGTCTCCTCTGCTGCTGCTGCTTCTGGAATTATAATAAAAGTGAAGACAGAAAAGTGGCAGGGAGATGTGGAAATACGTATATGCTGGTAAAAACTTGGTGTATAAAAATAACCCCAAATCTTGGGCCACAGTTGATATGACATAATCCTCCAAGCGCATGGCTAAGGATGTAATTAAAAGCATGTTGACTCTGTCATCCAGACTAAATGAGACTCTTCCTGCTGTACAGCGTGTCCTCCTCTAGCATGCTGATCAAAGCACTGCCAGTGCTCTTGTCATCAGTTAATATTTAAATACCCTCCCGAAATGGTGCTCTCTGCCTTCTGTTCCTT
Organism: Aythya marila; assembly: GCF_965140915.1. Classification (NCBI taxonomy): domain Eukaryota; kingdom Metazoa; phylum Chordata; class Aves; order Anseriformes; family Anatidae; genus Aythya; species Aythya marila. The sequence continues at coordinate 2,540,472 of NC_139060.1, forward strand.
TCCCTTCCCTGACATGAGCACTGTGGGCCAGATTGCCAGCAGAGCTCTGCTCTCCTTGTGCCACCAAGTACTGAGATGAAGTTACCTGATGGAGATGTAGTAGATGTAGACCACACAGTGGTCCTAGGACGTGGGTTGTGCAGTACCTGGGAACATGGTTTATCCAACAGTGCAGTAGGATTGCTGCGTTCTCCTGTATATTTACTACAGATATGAGTTGAAGTGGCTGGTGTGTCAGCCTGCCTACGCATGGCTAAAGAAGGGGCTCTGCCTGGGGAAGTTGGTGGCAGTTTCCCCCCTGCCAGGCTGCACATCATGGGCAATGGCAGACTCTGCTGTTGTCAAACTATGGATACGGTCAGATTTAGTTTTCCCGGTGAGGTGCGGTGGGTACACACATATACAAGTGAGCTGCACTTCCAACAGCTCCTACAATCCTACAGCCTTTGCTCACAAAAGGTGTGGGGCTCAGCGGCAGAAGCACAGCATCCAGCTTGCTGTGTGGCAGGGGTAATGCAGGTTTGTGTTCCACGTCTGGGACTCTCCTCTCTGCTTCTCTCTTTGTATTCCCTCTGCTCTCTGTTTTCCCTCTCTGATGCCTGTTTGATCTCTCTGTGAACTGATTAAACTCATCAGCCCTGTAGATCATCAGGGGAGCAGGAATAAACAGGTTAATTTTTCTGGAGGAGCATTTGATGAGTGCCATGGCTGATTCAAGAAAAGGTCGGGGCTGTGTGGGGCCAGGAGAGCAGAAGCAGGAGGAGAGATTTCTCTCTCTTTTGGTAACATTAAGACATTTGGTAGGCTCATTTGCATCTTTATTGGAGCTATAGTGGTCTGCCACTTGAAGACAGACAAATGAGACATGTCTTGCTCATGTTGGAGAGCTGCACTTGGCTTTGTTTTTGTTTCTCTGTTTTAATCATGAAAAGCTGGTCTAGCAATGCTGACCTCATCCCAGGACGTTGGGGTACCTGATTTCCAAGAACCTGTGGCAGTATTTTGTAAGGTTTCCAGAGCAGTGTGAAACAGCAGCACTAGGTAAAAATGTTTAGGTATTTGTATCCTTAAGTTCTTACTCTTGAGCCACCTTTTTCCATCAAATGAGGCGAGTGATTATGCTTAGTTACCAGATTCTTTGTAGACTCTTTGTGATTTAGGCAGCAATAAAGGCATCCATCATGGGGAATACAAACTTTCTATAAGAAAAAGGGATTGACTGTCACTGGTGGCACCATGGGAACATTCTGGCTCCAAGTCATGCCAAGAAGGGTTGACCCCAGACACCTTTTGCTTTTGCCTGAATGCAGGGTTGTTTGCTGCAGAGCGTGCCATGGGACTGGGCTTTGATTCTAACCAGAAAATGCCCAGTGATGATCCTCATAAATTTTTTATTGAACTCTGTGCATGGTTCTGCAGTTTCCAGAGAGGAGAGAAGAAAATCCCCCATGCAGTGGAGATATCCTGACCAATGCTCATTTATTTTTATGCCTTTGGAGTGATTTCTTGCTAGCAGGCTGCAGCCCTCTGCCATCCTGCTCTGCAGCTCTTGCCACCAGGACATGGGGCCCCATCTCCATCAGCACATTTAGCTTCCCGCTGTCCCTCCTTAGCAGTGATTTTCGATGCTGTGTTTCTCATCCTGATGCTGCTCCCCTCTCAGCCCAGCTAGCATTTTTCTTCTGTGGGCTGGTGGGATTATAGAGTTTCATACTGTCTGGGTGTTGAACTGGGCATTAATTTTGCCTGGTAATGAGCTGGATGGTCCTGTACAATACACTTGTGACTGTTCGGATGCTTTGGGTTACACGATGCAAAGAGGATAAACATGATCACGGGCTGCTGCGAGGAAGATGATTTGACTTATTTCAAGGCTAAGTGCTTTCTGGCACCATTTCACGCAGTGGTGAGGAGGGGTGAGGGTGGCGAGACAGCCAGAGCATGGCCAGAGAGGGCAGCACACTGTGGATGATGCATCTGAGCCCTGGGTCTGTGCGTCTCGAGTGTGAAAAATGCTGTGTGTCACGTCCTCAAATACTTATGGTGAAGCCTGAGGGATCTCCAGACCAGCCAATGAAGAGTAATTATCTTTCCTGAGGTTTACTCATCTGGCTGCAATAACCAAGTGGGAAGAGGCACTGTGATGGCCAGTTTGCATCTTCCCTGTGCAAGTATTTCTGTAATGCTGCCCAGAGCTGCTCTGCCCGAGCTGTGCAATGCCTGCCTCTTGTTGTCTGAGACCACCTGGTGTAGGAGCCACAGGGAGACGTTTTCTGTGGGTGTAGCATCTTTGGAACAGCAGGAGCCTGGCAAGGGACACAGCCACGGGCAGTGCTGGCACCTTGCAGGTGAATTGAGGGTTAGGGTAAACGGTGCTTTCACTCCTCACTGCAGCACGCTGTTCTGAGCAGTCTGCATTGTGGGGTGATGCTCTGTGGCCACATTAAACACTCCCTGCCTTGTCCTCTGGTCTCCCCAGGGGATATCTGTTTCCACTGCTGACTGTGGTGCCTTGGGTCACTGAGACCTTGGGGCTGTTCGAGCAGCTTGCTAGGGGTAAGCATGGCCCCGTTAGGACCTCACCGACCCGGCTGTCTTGGTGACTTGCTCTGCTGAGTTTCATGACATGTTTTCCCAGCCTAAGGATTTTTGCCAGATTGGGATCATAAAACTTCTGCCTGCAAGACATGCAGAGACTGGAGAAGAATTAGGCTGATTAATTTGTCATAATGGCAAAGCGTTCTTCTGTCCTCCTTCTCCCTCATTACAGAGGCAATCATTCATTTTCCCTGAAAATTAGTTCCAAGTTCGCTGTTACCTGCTGTGATCTGACTTTGGCTGCTGTTAATTATTTGCATTAGAAGAGCTGCATCATGAAAAGATATGAAACTCTGCGTCCTCATTGTTTTTAGTCTTTCCTCAACCTGTGCTTAAAAACAAGGGGAAAGACACAACAAAAGGAATATTCTCTTTCCCGTTGTTCCTAGCTCTTCACCCTTTTTAATAAATCCACCATTGCACTCAAATCTGGGAGAAGCACATGTGTTTCTTGCAGGAGCAATGACTTTTCATGTGAGCTTCCTCTCAACAAGCTAAATGTCTTACCAAGTGTAGATCCCTTGCTCTTTTTGTTTTGATTTTGTACAGGAGGGATGGACTACATTTATTTGACCTTCTGTTAAGCTGCAATGGAAATTAAAGCCTGCAAGATAGGAATGATGCATAGGAGACTGAAATTTAAATTGCCTGGGCATTCTGCTTTGACTCTGGGGTGGAGGCTTGAAGAACAGAGCCAGAGGTTTATCCAGCACATGCACTGAGCTGAACTGGGCAATCAGTGCTATGAGACAAATGATGTTCCTCTGCCCAGTCCCATTCCCTCACTGGGACCAGCTTTGCCCAGCTGGGGAACTTGCAGCAGTTCATATCAGATTAGATGGAATCAAAGTGAAATTATCACAAGCTGGATGTAAAGACAAAAGGAAGAAAGATGCATTGAAGGCTTCACCTCTTCACTCTCTTTCTAGAAATACACGACGTATCCCATATCTAGCTTGCGTTTGAAGCATCTTCCTGCTATGTTCAGTGATAAAAGTGACTGTGAAGCCCGGCTTGGTGCCGAGTGATCAATCCCACAGTGGTACTTTCATCCTTTATCGGCTGGTTGAGGAGAAATTCTTTTTTCCACTCTTAAGAGCAATGAGGAGGAAGCAGCAGCAGCTCTGGCTGTGCAGGATTGATGGAATTGGTCCTTACTCCTACATGGTGGACATTGGGATGGGTGAAGCTGCTCAGCCAGCTGGGTCTGTATGTCTGGGCTCGGGCTCGGGCAGATGGGCATGACCCCTTGGACCATGCCTAGGGTCATCTTGGTTGGCTGGAGCTGCTGGTGAGACAGATAACAGTGGGTGTATTTGGGATTTCATACAGCTGATGGGACAACCTGGGGCAGGTGAGGAGCCACAGAACTTTGTCATCTTCAGCACTAAGGAATCCCAGTCCTCCTCTGGGCTTCCTTGTTTAATACTAAGGTTCAAAACTCAGACTTTGCAGCAAAGCACTTTTTTTTGGACAAGAAAATAGAATCTTAGAGGTAGCAAAAGTCACCAGCATGAAGAAATTCCTATTGATGGCTTTCCAGGTGAATTGCCTTCTTAGTTTCATCTCGTTCCAGCACTTTTCCTGTGTGATCCCTTTGCACCCCTGGGAGGAGCTTTCTTCCACCTCCCTCAGGTTTTCTTCTTGCCCAAACTAAGTGCATTTCTATGCTTTTTCCCTTCTTGTTTCAGACAAGCTTTCTAATCAATACACTTTGTGCTCCGTGGTGACCTGGGCCCGAGCTTTAGAGGTATTTAAGACCCCTGGGTTAATAATCTACATGCATTTATGTTCATGGTTACAAATCAGTAAGGCAGAGGCATCAAATTATTTTAAGTTTTGCTTGCGGGTTTCTCTGCACTTGAAGTTTTTGCCTGTGCATGAGGATAACCACACCCTGGTTAATCCTGGAGTCTTCTCGTGGCTGATTTTGGTGAAGATGTCTGATGCTATGGTAAAGAACCAGGCTCCTTGCTGGTCTCCTCCCATTTTGTTTGCAGCCCTCCAAGGTGTCAGCTATGCACAGCTCTGAGCCACATGCTGCTGGCTTTGTGGGTTCCCAGCCCCAGGCCATGACCCCTCACATGCAGGCTGCTGGAAATTGCACTTCTTGTCTTGCTCCCCAGAGTGCTGCAAACTCTGTAATTCTTGCTGCGCTGTCATGCCCAGCTCTCTCTCAACCTTGATGCCTCCTGTATCTCTCTGCCAGGATAGATTGGCTCTGGATTTTATTATTTTTTTTTTTTGCTGCTGGATGTATTGGTTTTCATCTTTTTCTTTCCTAAGCCAAATTGGATTCTACCCGTTCAGCCTTCCACCTCTACAGGCATCCACACTGATTAATGCCCTGAAGGGAATACATCGCTCTCTTCTCCCCATCCCTTCCCCTTGCTTCTTGCCTCCTCTTTGCTGCCATGAATAACTCGGTCCCTGCTGTGGCTGCCTTTGGTCCTCTCCTGGTGAAGCTCCTTTGAGAAACACCAAAGGCTGGGGCCTCTGAGGGGGCCAGGTGGAGGCTGCCGGCCCCCTGCAGGACTCCTGCTCCCCTGCCGCTGCCTCCCCACCAGCCCTTTTCAGGCTCCTGGAGTCGTGCTGGGACTGTGCTGGGCCTCTGCTCGGTTATTTAATCTCAGAGAGATTTCAAAGGGTCTCTGGTGCTGCAGTCAATGTTGGTTCCCTAGTGACAGTGCACCCTGCTGAAGCAAAATGCTTCAGGAATCAGGGGAAGATGGGGTCTGCTGCCCTGCTCGGACACCCTCACTCCTTCCTGGCCATCCTGCCCACCTCTCTCTGTGCTGGTCTGAGTCACCACAGCACCCTCAGGAGGGGTATGGGGATGCTCAGCAGGTCCCCAGACTCTTCCTGCATCTTCATCCAGGACCCCCAGCAGCTGCTTTTCTTTTCGTCTTGCTGCTGCTTATCCATCTTGCTGCTGCTGGTTCTCTGTGGGCTCTCTTTCTTCCAGGACTCGCTCTCTGCCTTTGCCTCTCAAAGTACAGGTTTGCACAAGGTAAGATAAATGTTTAGCACCGCCAAGGCTTTGTGTCCTTTGTTGTATAAACAGTTACAGTCATAAAGGTGTTGGGCTTTTTTTTGTTGCATCCAGCACACGCTTCTCCTTCTGAAGGATTTGCTGTTCTTCAGGAAGACAAAAGACAGAGATATGAACCTGCAGAACAAATTCTTTCCCTGCAGCAAGAATCTGCTTTTCTATGAACACTTGGATGCTGATGCGGTTAGTGAATGAAATGTTAGGCGTATTAACCAGATCAGACCCTGCCGAAGCAAGCTGCAGGGGTCTTTGCAGGACTGTGTGTTTGTGGCTGCAAACTCAGTCACGTAAGCCTTGTAAGAGCTGTAAGATGGCAGGAGTACAAGGAGGGCTCAGCAGGAATCTGCCCCCCACCATGCTATCAAAACTGGCGTCACCCAAGCAGCAAGGATTTGGCTGAATTAGGATGAGGTGGCAAAGCTCTTCATCACAGGGACCTGAGAAAGAAAGAAAACAAAACAAAAAAGAAGGATCTTTTTCTAGTTCTTTCCCACAGACGGTTAACCAAAATAAATGTTAGGAAATGGACTTCCACTCTTAAATCCAATTAAGTGTTTCTGCCTGCATGTGGATGCTCTCAGGATGCCTGGAGATGTGCATGGTCCCTGTGCACTAACTCACCCTAGGGTACTCAGAAGGTCTGATAAGTAATGTACAGCCCCTCAGCAAGCAGTTGCATCTTGCCAGGAGCACAAGAGACCTGGCTTTACTATCAAAATGCAGGTAGTATCATGTCTATTTTACCTGTTTTATCACCCAGCATGTTTGTATGTTGGAGTCCTACCAGTGCATGTTCTTATCTCCTGGTTCCACTTGTAGCATCTTATGGATATTCGTAGTTCACTGTTGTTCTTTCTGAAGGTCTGCAGAAATATAGCCAGGTAATTGGCACTGAATCGTTTTTTGAGGTTCCTTCCTTGCTGGCTTTAAATGGGATGAACTGAAAGAGGAATTTTTATTGCTTCACCTCATCCAAGCAGCCCCCGAAACGTGTGAGTTTGTGCCACTGCTGATCCTCTGGCACGTGCTTCCTGCAGTGATGCTCCTCCAGCTTGCACGTCAGGCAGCCAGAGGAGTTGGTGTATTCCATCAGCTACCCCCAGCCTGTCCCTCACTGCTCCCAAGTGATGTGGGCTGTTTAACAGGCTGCTGTCAAATATCAAGTCTCTACTTGGGCACTGCTCCATGTTCGAGCAACAAAGCTCACAAATTAAGCCTCCTGTCTTGGCCAGTTTTGTTCCTCCATCAGGAGAATTCATTTTGGCCTGTGAGTAATTCAGGCAGTCAAACATCTGTAGGCCTGGCTAGTTCCTTAGCTAGCAGTTCACCCACTTAAATTTATCTGTCTCCTTTTGGCTCTTGGGGGCTGCATTTTTCCAGGCAGGACTATGTCCCTCAATGCCATCCAGGTTCAGCCTTACTCATTTCTTTGAAATACTTGGGCTAGAGATGATACCAATCCTTAAACTGATTTTTGTTTTAGACATAAAATTTTGAAGTCCTTTTCAATTCCTTTCTGGGAGTCCTTAGTGAGGCCCTTCTGAGATCTGTGCTGTTTTTGCTTGCTCTGAACTGTGCTTTAGATTCAGTAGGAGGCTGTTCTCCCATTATAAGATCTGAGTTTTCATGAGATCATGTGTAGCTCAGTGGTACTGTTCTGAATGAGGAGCTAATTACCTATGTCATTATCATGAATTGCTAATCACCACCACTATTAGTGGTAGCAATGACAGTAATGCTGTATCATCTCTCTTTGCCTCTTTCCTTTGAGTGGGAAGCACTTGTGTCTGCTTTCTACTGGGAAAACCTGAATCGCAGAGGTTTGAATGGTGTGATTAGTCTTGCAGCAAGCCTGGGTGTGCACCACGAAACCCAAGACCAGGAGGCATGTTACATGGTGCTCCATCTCTGCTCTTTTCTCTTACATAGAAAAATTGATCAGAGACTTGGAGAATGGAGATTAGGGCTTTTGTTTGTTTTCCTTTTTGATTGGTCTGACTTTTTTTTTTTTTTTTTTCCCACTTAAGACCAACATAGGTAAAGTATTTGTAAGAATGTCATTGGATTATAATCTTCTATGGCCCCTGATGGTTACTCATGAATTGACCTTGCCTCTCTCATGGTTGGGGAGTCTCGTGAGTTTCTCTGAAGTGGCCATTCCAGTGCGTATTTACACCATGATATATTTTACTCTTCCTCCCCCTAATGTGATAAGAGACAATCATCCATTTTCCTCATGACTTTAAGCACTAAGCACTCTTGAGGAGGAAAAAAAAAAAAAGTGACACATTGAGCCTGACTGGTGTGGCGTATGGTTTCTATGATGAATGCCCTTCCGTTGATGTCTGTTCCTCTTGTCTCTGTAGGATCAGTTATTCACAACTGTCATGTTGTAACTAAAATATGCTGTAGTCATCTACCAAGGCAGAGCTTGTCTTCCTCCAAAGCAGTGTCTCCCGATGCTGTGCTGTGTGTAGGAGTACCAACCCTTCCAGCTTTCCTCCTCCTAATGCCTCACCCCAGGCAGTGTTGGAAGAGGAGCATTTGCGGGGCTTTTTTGGGGAAAAAGTGATTGATGGAGGGCAACAACAGAGGAGCGTTATTCAGTATTCTGCCATACAAAATTGGCCAAAGTATGGAGGACCAGCTGTGAAGAAAGTCCTAAAGGAAAAGCTGGTCAGGAGGCAGCATATTTCCTGCCTAAGTTTCCCAGAAGGTTTAGGAGATTTTTGCAAGTCAGTAGCATAAATAGCAATTATTCTGGATAAAACAGGAAACTTATTTACTGCTGCCAAACATTCCTATGGGGTTTTCCCTGATTTCTTTTAGAACTGTCAGGAAAACTTCAGCTCAAGTATTTCTAGATATAACACAACATTTTGATAGAATTTTTCTATTTGTCTTTGAAAATGGTCTGAAATTTTTCTGAAAAGCTCTCATGCAGGAATTCTGAGAGTTTTCCAGTTACTGCAAATGGGGAATATTTCAGTTCTTGAATGATGATAAACGTAGTGGAGGAGAGAGAAGCATGCTTATATTAATGCATTTCACATGGAAACCTTTTCTAAAACTCCAGCTTAATTGGGGAGAGCTGAGAGAGTGAGCAATGCTTTCTTCCCCTAAGAAGAGTACCCATCAGGGCACTCCAGTCCCTAGCCTGCTGCGCTCAGACGACAGTCAGTGAGCAGAGACCCACGGTACCTGGGTCATCTCCTGAAAGCTGCCTTCCCAGCTTCTCTGGCAGGACAAACCAGCTGCAGGGAGCAGGAGGCCTGGACTGGGGCTGTTAGGCCACGAGGTGTTGCTTTGGTTGGCTCTGGCACAGGGCTGTGCCTCCCTGCAGCTTCTGGTGGGCGCAGGTAGCTTCAGGCTCAGCAATGTTTCCTTGCAAAATGAGTGCATGACTGCGCAGAAACTACTGGAGGCTTGCAACTTAGCATGGTTTCTACCTCATTTTCTTACAAGTTTAAAGTTGAGAATAAAGAGACAGGACCTAGTTAGCTTTCACTGTCCCTAGGCCAGCTAGGAGCTGGCAGAGGATGAAAGGCTTTGCAGCAAAGCTCTCCCTCCCCTGCTCCTGAGGGGCGCGGGAGCGGTGCCACAGCTCACCCGCTGCCCTTCCTGCCCGCTGTGGCCCTCGGCCAGGCTCCCCGCTGGGTATCGCCTCCTGCTGCCCCCCGGCACGGCCCCGCTCTGGAAATGCACGGTGACACACGCCAGCAGTGCAGGAAATCATCCCCCACCCCTCTGTTCCCGGCAGGTTAAATGCGTGTTGTCACCTCGCGTTGTCCGATCCCATTTTTCCCCATCCAGAGAGAAATGAAAAAGGAGAGGAGGTCTGTGGCCCCAACCAGCAGGTGCTGAATCAGAAACGAGCACGTTAAAAAGGAAGAGGGAGGAAATGGGCAGCCCAGCTGACACGTGCAGGCTCCCGAGCCACTGGGCAGACACATGCCGAGGAGAAGCTGTCAGAGCAGAGCGGTGTTTCGGCTTCCTCTGTTTCAAGGATGGGCTGTGCTGCCAGGTGGGGGACAGGAGAGGGGAATCAGGAGACTGGGAGCATGCTGCCAAAATCAGGAGCGCAGCTCAGCTGATGGCAGCTCACATCCACGGCTGGTAGCTGCGTGTGTCGCAGTGCTGAGCCAAGTCCTCCTGCGGTCCCCTTCTCCACGGGTCAGGCAGTCCTGCCAAACTGAGCAAATTGTCAGCTTGGAGGGGTGAAATGGAGACTGTGAATACAAAGCTGGCTTTGGCCCTTGTACCTCCTTTTTCCCCATACTTCCTCCTCCTTCCCATCTCCTGCTCCTTGTTAGATTCTGACTGAGGAGCATGCATGGGTAATGAGCAGGTGATTAGTGAGGTGGTAGTGAAGAGCGAGGTTAACTAAGGCTTGCAAGAAAGGAGTCTGCGATGTTAAGATGTCGAGTGGGACAAAGACTGGGGCACTGGTGTATGTGAGGGACAAAACCTCATCACGCTTCTGACCACGCAGGTTAAGGTGTCATGGGATTCAGTCCTGTTACCCCTCATTGGTGTGTGCTCAAAGCGAGGGGCTGCAGAGGCTGTTTTGGAGCCCTGCAAATGGTAGAGGAGACGTACATCTGCAGAGGTAGCTTCAGGTGGAGCACCAGGAGCTTCCTAGAGGTGACACAGGTCAGCCTGGGGAAAGCCTTAGTGTGGGTGTCTGCAGGTGGGGGCCGCACTGTTGTCTCAGCATCATTGCAAGGTAGGCTGTAGGATGTACTTGGAAAAGGCTTTTGCAGTGGTTGGGTGAATCTTTTTTTTTCCAGCCTGTGTTATTTGCTTCCTTTCTCATTCACCGCACCCCCACACACTCTATAGCCTTGTCATAATCTGATGACAATTTGCTTGCTTTCCATGTGATTTTATCAAATAGCAAGATCGTTGTTACCCCAGATGCTCTGGGTTGAGGGTATTTCACCTTCCTGCAGAGTACCCAACCTCACCTACAGCTCTTGTTCAACTTGTGTTTGTCAAAGTTGGCTTAAGCCCCCAGAGGGAAAATTCTGAGGAGGGTGAACTGGGAAACGTAAATCTCTTCCTGAACTGAAAGACCACTGGTGCCTCTCTGACAAAATATTCTGCTTCTAGAGGGAATTATCTGGGGATAGTGATTTAGGTGGTGGAGAGGGACGGAGGAGATGTATTAGCATTGGGGACAGCAATTTGTAATGCCTGACTGGACGGGTGTATGCAGCAGTGCATCAGGATCTCATTGGCAAGGATGTTGTGTGGCCCCAGAACAGAACTGTGTGCATTTGGGATTTCGCAGTCCTCCTGCAGGATGAGGGGCAGAGAAAGAGCTGAGGTAGAATCAAAGTGGTACCTTGTTGGGCAGCAATGTGTAGTGTGCTGTGGTTCCTGCTGCTATCGACTTCACAGGCTTTGTGAAGACAATCTCAACGCCAAAAGAAGGGCTGTGTGTTTTCCCTGACTTTATGTGATGTGCTTTCTTATTCTTCTCCCTCTGTAGTGAATTTGCCAAAGAACGAGAGAGGGTAGAAAATCGCCGAGCTTTCCTGAAACTCCGTAGGCAGCAGCAAATAGAACGGGAGCTAAATGGATACCTGGAGTGGATCTTCAAAGCAGGTAAGGAGACACAGCTAATGTTGGACCAAGGTGCGTGGCACGTAGAGCCTGGTGATGGCAAGGACAAGGACCCCAGGACCAGTTCTTGGCATCTCTGGCCAGCAAAGCCTGGACAGGACCCAACTAGCACTTCTTATTTTTGTTATGCTTGTTCCTGAGCAGTCACACTGAAGTTATTGCAGAAGATCCCAGTTTGGTTAAGCAGAAATAAAGGAGTTGGGCCAACCTGCTTTATTGCTGAGATCAAAGCAATTGTCTTAATATGATATAATACAAAAAGCGATACAGTGCACAGTCTCTGTGGTGGGGAAACTGTTGCCTGAGATGAGTCATTTATATTTTATTTACTTTCCACCACAGCTATTTTATAAGCCTCTCTTGCTATGATGGCAAAATACACTGGAGTGTCATTTTTATGAGCTACAAAGATCACTTCCATGAAACTTACCCTGGCGCATGTGAACAGTGCTTTAGAACTATTATAACTGAACATTAGGCTTTATTGCAAGCAGTGATCAAGTTTAAGAAAGACCTAAAATCTCTATTTTAACAAAAATAGCAGGTTTTTCTTTTTATTGGATGGTAAAGATTACCAATAACCCTTCTGTGTTATAGAGTAGCTAATATATATTGACATAACCACAGTGCAATTCATTAAGCATTGAGAAAACTTCTGGGGCTGATTTGCTTCCTTGCTTGCATTTCTGCAAAGCTTAAACTGAAAATGCCTTTTGGAATAACGATGGGGAGAAAAGAAGTGGTGGCTTCACAAATAGGTTTTCAGCTGCCTTCCTAGGCAGGTCAGCTTCACCTCTGCCCATTACAAATGGGGAAACTGAGGTCTGACGTTGTGTAGTGATGTGGTGTGGGCATCAGCTGGCTGGCTGGTGGCAGGACTGGTGCTGTGTTGCTCTGAAGCTGTGGGACAAACCTTTGTTTCTGCTCTGCCTTGGTGCCAGCTGTGAGCCACTGGCCAGCAGAGAAGAGGCCTGCAGAAGCTTCCTCAGACAGGAGTGGCCTGAACATGAGTTTTAACAACCTGGCCAGAGAGAAAGAGGTCTGAAATGTAAAACAGAAAGAGCTAGTGGCAGTTTATATGGTGGCTTGATCCCATTATTCCCCAGAGCACTATGCACAGTAACAATTGAGTGCCAGTTGTATTGACTTTTATTCACTGTGACTGTTCAATGGCTAGTGCCCTCAATTAGGCAACCACTCTTTATCTCCCCTTAATTCTGTGGTTCTGTAGGAAAACAGGGGCCATTTGCTTTCCTTTCCATTTAGAACTTGTCTTCTCGTTTGTTTACAGCTTTTTGCTACCTCAAAATCAAATTAATTAATGGCTTTTTGGTTAGCTGGAGCAGAGTGCTGTGATTCTGCCTTGGCTCTGCTGCCATCTTGCTTTTAAGGCTCTTGAGATTTCTTGGGCTCTAAAACCCAGTTTCTCCGTTAATAAAATAAAGATGAGAATTTCCTTGTAGGGATGTGGGTTGCTTTGTTTTATTTTGGGGACTGTTGTACCAATAAAAGCTATGAGGAGGTCATTAGCTGAACCTTGAGGTCTGAAAGTTGAGCTGGAGAAGTTATAAAATACACAGCCAGCCTCTGCTCCAAGCACCAAGTCCCTTTGGGAATGACTGGCTATTCTATTTCTGTGTTGCTAATGCTGTATAAATGGCACATGAATATACAGTGAAATTTCTCTAAAATGCTCATCTTTTTTTATTTTGTCTAATAACACAGGACCCAGAAGGTCTTACAGAACATGCAAGTGTATGCAAAAGAGCTGAATCAGGGAATAATAAAAATATCTTGTAAAGGTACTGTTGAAGATACAATAGGAATGTTTAAAAAAAAAAAAAAAAAAGCTTCTTAGTGCATCTGAATAATAACAATAATTAAAGTCAACTAATCAACTTAATGTTATTAAATCTTTAAATACAAAACAAACATATTATGAAGACTAGACAAAAGAGAGAATCAAGTGTTTGGAATTCAGGCATTGTAATTGTGGGACTGTGCAACCGATGGGGATTTCCCATTTCTGTTTCCGAAGCCAGGATTTCAGCTATGCCCATGTGAATCATGGATTGTGCCACTCTTCCTTGCCCAGGACCGTGTGTGTGGTCATGGTCAAAGGAAAGTGCTTTGGAGAAAAACAAGCAGAATGGAGGTCAGAGGCTATCCAGCCTGCAACAGCCCCAGGCAGTGAGATGTTGTAAGCTCTTTGCATAAATTTTGCCAAAGCAAAAGCTCTTGGTGTTCTGCTCTAATGTAACTCTGGAGGGGTTTGGTTATTATTCATGTAACTATCTAATTGTTTTTAAATCCTTCTAGCATCCTTGACCTCAATGAATCCTGTAGCAAGGAGTTCCACATGTTAATAGTTGATTTGATTGAAGAAAAATGTTTTTTCCTTGATTTTAAGTATGATGTCTTTCTGCTGCAGTGGGAGGAAGAGCTCAGGAGTGTACTTGGTATTTCTTTTTATTAATTCTCACTCTCTGCTGCGTCTCTACCTTGTTTCACCTTATTTTATTCTGCTCAAAAGCGTGCAGAGCCAATCTGCTCTTTTTCTGCTCTTCTCATGGAAGGCTCTCTAGGCTTCTAGTATTTATAGTATCCACCCCAGAGCATTTTGTTATTTCACTTATTTCTTATTTATTTTTGATGCAAGGTAGGAAGAGTGGAAAACTATGTTCCATTGGTTCATAAAGGGGCATCTTAATACTTAATGTTTAAGTATAATACTTAATCTGGTTTTGCTCTGTAGCACTTTACATATTCTGAGTAGTTGCTAGAGTTGGAAAGGAGATTTCCTTGTTCTCAAGAGTGCTCAAGTTCCTACCTCAAGGGCTGTAATGGGTGTAAAACCAAGGAAAGTATTTGAATGACTAAAATCTTTCCTTCATCTGTACACTACCTCCCATTTGTCAACACTGATTTTAATTTAGCATTATACTCATTATTTATTGACCACTTTTGAGTGCCTTTAATGTTTCTTAGAGCCTTCTCTATTTGTGAAGTGAGTAACAATATCTCTTGATGTACGTGTTGCATTAAAAAGGTAGTTCTGAAAAAAATTTGGAGGTTGTTTACTATTAACCCCTTCTTATACTGAAATTGGAGCTTGTTTAGTCATCCATAAGAAAACAGTGGGTCTTTGTTTTGTACTTCTTAAATGCTGTCTGACTCGATCATGTTCCAGGCCTGGTTTAATGACTTGTCTTAATAGACATTGGTGTTGTAAGAATGGAAATCTTTAGTAGCCTGGCCCTTAAGTATCTGACTACATTTTTCCTTTTTTTCTAGGGGCACTTTTAATTTTTTCCAGTGGTGAAATAAGGCTATAAAGAGGAAGAAAATAGTAACAAAAAGTGCTTGTGAAGTTTTCAAGGAGGTACCTTGGCACAGCTAAAATATTTTGGTGCCAACTCACTACTGATAAATCACCAGAAGTGCAGCGATGGTTGTAACTGAAGCAAAGGTAGCTCAGGCTGTTTTAAATGTGGATTGTTTAATACAGTCAGCAGCGTATCTGCTTGAGGAATCTATACCAAGGTGTTTTAAGCAATCATATCTTTAATGTGTAGCTACTTGTCTGAGCTATACTTAATACAGGAAGCCTTAATTGATCGAGTGCTTAACAAAGGCTTTCCCTAGTGAAGGGTTGGGAACAAAGGAGAAAATTGTAACACAGCTGATGTACTGAAGTGTTGAATGTAGACATGCATGACTTATAACAAAAAAGTCACCCTCTCTCTAGTCAGTTTCCTTAGAGGTTGACTTCCTTGAAATAGGATCATACAAAGACCAGATACGAAGGTTTTAAACCCATTTCTTGTGTGCATGTTAAAGGATGAAGACATGGGATAGTCAGAAGAGTTTACATATTTTTCAAATGAAATAACAGGAGATTTCATGTAAAATTCCCATATAAGTTTATCATGAAGCCAAGACTAAGCATGGAAAATTGTTACTCAGTGGAGTCTTTTTGATGGTGTTGTGAGCAGGTGTCCTACACGTGATTTAGAAACCCAAAAG
This sequence comes from Aythya marila, assembly GCF_965140915.1. NCBI lineage: Eukaryota > Metazoa > Chordata > Aves > Anseriformes > Anatidae > Aythya > Aythya marila. The sequence goes on from NC_139060.1 coordinate 2,555,776, forward strand.
TGTTTTCAAAGCAGTAAGGTGTTCAGTGGTGTGACTTTCAGGCCAGAAGCAATGATTAAATTACATAGCTTCTTGCTATAATTCTTATGGTAATTGCCATGCCAAACCTGTGAGTGTTGACTGTCTGTAACATTTAGAAGCAAATTCTATGGCTCATTTAGAAATGGACCAGTAATCCTAACTTTAATCTCAAAGAATGAAGTCATTTATCTGCTTTTAGCAAATTACTTAAAAACCCACTCTTCCCTCTGCTGAAAGCCAGCAGACAGAGGTGCAAAAAGCAATGCTTCACACCATGGTACTCTTCTAGGCATGAGTCAACTGTACTCACCAAACGCTGCTTCTTGAGCTCAACCAGTATCAAATAAAGTCTTGCTGGTGATCAGCAACCCCGTCTAGTCCCACCTGCTGTGTGTCAGAATAAGGTTGCTCTTTGCTTCATGTTTTTCTTTTCGCTCCATGCAAAAGTAGTAGCAACTCAATCCAAAATTGTGCCCTTCGGAGGAGGTAGAAAGTGGTGAAGTCAAGCAATGTAATCCATGCAAATGATTTTGCCACTGCTGCTTTCCCTGTTAAACTCCTCAAAACTATAGCAACTGTTAGGCTGTCATGCTGCATTTTGAATGGAGAGGGGAGAACTAGAAGTTCTCTGCACAGAGTAAAGAGTTAATAAGCCCACAAATATTCTTTCGAAGATGTTTCTCTTACCTTACAAGGACATGCATCGATTTGAAAACACTGCTCAGAGACTGGAATTCTTTCTGCTCAGAGCTTATCGAGTTGCAGGTCTTCTGCATTTTCCTTCTTTCCCAATCCATCTCTTTCACACAGCACTGATTCTGAACATTTATTTTCTCCTGTAGTAAGCAGGCTTTGGGAATGGATTTAACCTCTCTCTTTCAGCTCACTGTAACATGAATGTCATTCCTTGACACAACAAAGCTTTATGCACCTCAGGCTTCACCTTTCTGTAGAAGAAACACAGCAACAAGCCCTTGACACAGCTGGAAGAAGTAACCAGCATCCACAAAAAATGGCAACAACATGCATGAGATGGCCAGAGAGAATAATTGCTAGGAATTAGAGACCCCTGTGAGAGTGCGATGGCTAGTTTGAAGCGTCAATGGTTAATTCCTTTTTTTTTTTTTTTTTTTTTTTTTTTTTTTTTAACTTTTGTAGTCTGATTAAAGTGAGTTATTTGCTGTAATACACTCTCCTTTAGAGTACATTAAGTCCTATCTCCCCTTGTCAAAGAGAAGGGGCACCATGTTTCTCTGCTGCTTTGCCTTTTTGTTCTGCTGGCCAGTTCTTCAGTAGAAGACGACTGCCATTATTTCCAGTCCTGTATTGTGCTGAGGTTTGTCAGTACTTAATGATCAGCAATTAATCTTTCTGCTGAGACACCCCTCACTCTACTATCCTAGCGAAGGCCCTGTGCCTTTGTTTGGAGGCTAGAAGTTGCTGATCTGATACTGTGTCTTTGTTGAATATCTCTTCTAATGTGGAGATACTATTGTTTGGAGGTTTTTCAGGCTTCCTAATTATCTTCTGCCAGTCTCTGTTAGTGATAACTAAAGGCAATGCAACTTCTGAGCCTCTGCTAAAGATGCTGCATGGTTTAAAAACAAACAAAAAAAAAAGTAATGATGTGATTTCTTTCTGCTGAACTATCTTACAAGCAGGTTTTAAAAGCCTTATAAAGCCCCACTGGGGTAGATACGTCTCTTCAGCTCCCTGGAGGATACAAGACAAATGGGAGTGACTGTCAAGGGAGAGGACTAAAGAGCAAGGGTGGAGGAGAGACAGGCTTGAGGCAATTGCATGGGTGAGATGTGGTTTTTGGTTATTTTAAAGAGACAGCAGAAGTGAACCATGGAAGAGGTATGTCTGTGGAGGGAGATATATTTGGGGCCCTGAATTTGGGGCAAAGGCTCAGCTGGTCCACAGAGTTGTCTCAAGACTGTACTTTGTAGGTGAAAATACATTGGTATCAAATTGTCACTTACAAATTCAGATGTCCCATTGGCATTTATCATCCTGGTTTCTGAAACCTCAATATGGCTAAACCTGTCATCAGTCTGGCCATGTGGGTACGGGTGACTCTGGAACATCAGATGGCATCAGTACACCATTGCAAATCGTGATGTCCGTACAGGTCACAGGACCCCGAGGTGATCTGGAGACTTGGGGTTGTTCTTCAGCTTCTGTGCAAAGGGTGGTAAAGAGTAATGGCAAACTATTACAGGAACATGCAATCTGAGGCAACTTAGAAACAGGGGAAAATAGTAATTTATTTTCCTACACAGTCAGAGATCTGTGAAGGGAACAAATACAGTGATTTTCCTCCCGCACTGGTACAAATCAAGCACAGAATTGAGTTGCCACCTAAGCAAATGAGCTTTCTTTACTGGAGTGTTTTAATTTTTAATATATTTTTTTTTCTTTAAACAAGAAGTGATTGAAGCTGACAGCTCTCTGAGCACTGACTAGTAAATGTGCTGGGTCTTCCTTAAGCAGACATCTCTCTTGCATTGTACTCAACTGGGTGTAGCTCCTAAAGAAAAGCTGCCTGCCTTCTGACCTCTTGCTAGCTCATTACTTTCATTGCTCACCACCTGCATGGCCATGTGTCTGCTCCCTGCAGTCCCACAGGGTAGCTTGTATTAGTCCATGTAATTACCAAATGCATTCTGAAATTCAGCTTCTCTTTGGGAGTGGCAGAAGAGCTCCTCTGGGATGTGTTTGCCTTCCTGGGCTTGTTTGTCACAAGACCTAAACATACATTCCAGCCCAAATGGTTGTGAATTTCCAGTGCAACTTGCTATCCTGTCGTATGGGTAAATAAAACCTACCTGTGTGATGCAGAGGAGCCCATTTCAGATATAACATATAGCTCCTTAAATCACACTCCATGAGCAATGCAGGTTTTTTTAAAAGTCTATAGGAAATTGTTTACTGTATTAGCATCTTGAGCTTGTACTTCTGCCAGCACAGGGTTGCTTTGGGTATCACATTTGCAGGCCCTTTGTCCAGCTGCCTTTGGGAAGGGGACAGCTTCTCTAACCATCCCTTCTGTTTTACAGCAGTCAAATTCATTATTTATTGTCATCAACTTTTTTTTTTTTTTTTTTTTTTAACTCCTTCTGCAATTTTAACCCCAGAATACCAGTATAGCTGGTATATACCAGTACACCCTAGGCAAGACTTCAGAAGTACCTTTTTTGAAGTTTGAGGGAGATAGTTTTTGAACTAAAAAAGCCCATTTTAGTTGTCTGACCTGTGTTAATGAGCTTCAGAAAACACCTGAATTGTATTGTTTTCATGTTTGTGGGTGGTGGTTGTTTTTTTTCCCCTTCTTTTTGAAGGACTTCATGCCTATTAACAAGCAGATTGATAGCTCACTTGACATTTTTAACCCTCTCTCAGCACCATTGATTTCCTTCCCACCTTCTGAGTCTTTGGTACATTAGTTTGCATTTTCTTTTGTTTTCCTCTGCTTAGGTTCTGGTCTTCCTCAGTCCTGAATATTATTTTCCAGCCTTCTCAATTTGCTGTCTTATTAAAGTATCATTCACTCTCTCTCTCCCCCAGATGATTAATAAAGAGATTATGTAAGACTTGTGTGGTAGTACTGATCCCTCCAGTATTCCTCCAGACAGCTCTTTGATGTTTGGCTGTGGTTTGCTTTTATTTTTGTAGTTAGCCTTCTATCTAGGCTGGTTTAAATGGACTTTTAAGCAAAGTTTTATAGGAAGGCAGTATCAGACGTAATTTGGGATCTTATTAAAATATCTATGTCAAACATATGAAACAATTTGTCGTTTTTAATAATACAAGGAAGTGTACAGTTCACCAGCTGCCAATTCAATATTTTGTAATCTTTGATTGTCTTTTAGAAGATCCTTACACAATTTTACAGCAGCAAGCTAAAATCTGCAGTTCAGGCCATATGAACTGTAAGGTTTCAAGTTTTGGCGCAGCATGGTGCGTGCTGCAAATTGACTTGGGTGATGACATTTGCATTGTGAAACCTCAGGAAATTTGGTCTTCTTTCACACAGAAATGAGTCAGTTTCGATTGGGGGTGTGTGTGTTTTTTTTTTAAAGTGTTCTTTGAGTTCTTGTTCTGTAGGAAAGTATAAACTCATATTTTGAAGACAAGATATACAGCAATGGAAAACCAGTGGTGACATCTCACGTACATTGCAGTTTGAACTGTGCTAGCCTGAAGTCCACTATAGCAACTTTGCCATGGATTTTATTTCGACAAAGATTTGACCTGATGGCTATTTGGTGACATTCTGTCCCTTGTGATGTGGCAGAGCTGATGTGTGCCACGGCCTCACTAGTGTTACTCTGTGCAATGAGACAGACCCTCTTCCCCTGGCTTAAATCCTGGTATTGTTGATGGAGACATAAGTGTGGCAATGGGCACCAAGCATCTTTCATTCCTTGGTGTCTCCACTGGGGCTGGGCATGAGGGACCATCCTCTGCCGTGTGGAGACCTGTGGCCTCGCTTGGAGCTGAAGGAAGGTTCTTGCTCTAGAGACCTTCCTTGTGGGTGGTATCTTGGTAAAGAAACTCAAGTGGATGGCTCATTGTGAAGAGGAGGAAGTGCTGCAGTCTTCAGGTGGTTCATTTAACCTCCTTCCCTGGTTCTGTGAACCATCCCTTTTTTGACAGGCTTGGTGTAACTGGGTGATACAGCTGGGACAGAGGTTTGCTGCACCCAGCTCAGCGGGTTTTAGAGTGGGGATGCGATAAACCTGAGGTTGAGCCTGGCTGTTTTTCCTCTTACAGAGGAGGTCATGCTGGCTGAGGAAGACAAGAACGCAGAAGAGAAATCTCCTCTGGACGGTAGGTCGTTTTGCTGTGTGGTTTTCCTCCTGCAACACACGAGAGGTTCACCTGCTGTACGCTGACGTGGCTTTCTGCTGCAACCAGGAGGGTGTGAGCAACATGCTCTTGCATGCACTTGGAATAAGTCGGGCTAAAGAGTCCCTTTTCCTGTACCGGGCCTTTTTGAGGTTGCAGGTGGATGATGAGCAGTTATGACACACCACTCTGGGATGGGGATCTGCCCGCGGGGTGGCAGGGGCACCCGCCCCAAGCAGAGGCGGCTGTGCCTGGGGGTAGGCCGCAGGGCGGATGCCAGAAGAGAAATACGCTGAGTGAGAGAAGGCAGGGCTCTGAACCAAGGTTTCCAAATGGATTTGACAAAGAGACTAAGACCCCTGTTACTTGTAAGCAGTAAGACATAACAGGGTGTGGTGATCCTCTCTTCCGACGTGTGACCCTAGCGTGTCAGGCCGGCTGGAGCATTGGACACAGTGCAGCGAGGACGCGGGGTCCGCTCTCCCTGTGCCTCGAGACCGATGAGCTCTTAGGATGCGACAGTCAAAGTTCAGTTAAAGATTCTTCCCTCTCCCTTTTCTGACCATCTTTCGTCCTCCCATGTCTCCTCCTTTCCCCTCCCCTCCCTTTCCCCCCTCTTTTTTTTTCTCCTCCCATTCACTGTCAGGGAGGGCCGCCTCGGAAGGGCCGATTCAACAAGGCACGGCACCGGCAGAGACTAGCAGCGGCAGCAGCTACAACAGTGAGTGGATTGCAAATCACCAGGGGCTCAGGCGGCACAGCGGGGCAGCGCTCCCCCCTCACCCCGAGCGCCCAGGTCACCGGCGATGCTTCCCACCTGCTTTGGCTCCTTTTGCCCCAAGCTTGGTGGCTCCTGGGGCATCGCGCGCCCGGCCGCTGGCTTGGCTGGGTGACCTGCGCTCGGGGAGGGCTTGGGGATGGACGAGCTGGGGCTGCAGGAGGTCAGGGCTGAGGTGCACTTGGAAAATCTCCGTGGGTGTGTATGTGGGGGTGTGTGTGTGCATGGGTGTGTTGTCCAGCCTGTGGGTGTAGCCAGGGCTTGTAGTCTCGAGCTGCGATGAGTGCTAGAAGAGCAGGCTGAAGGGCTGAGTGCTGTAAGCAAACTGGAGGTGAGTGCAGGCCATGGAGCAAAGTCCCAGTTACGCTGAGGCTCCGTTCATCCAAGTAAGCTAAAGGAGCCTGGTGATGGTCCCAGCCTTGAAGCCAACTGGTATAGAGCAGCCCACGTCTCTGCTAGCAAACGGCCTCAGCCTCCTACACAGGGGTCATTGCATCCAAAGTGCCTGTAGAGATGGCATGCTCTAATTACTAAATTTAGGGTGTTTTTTTTTTTCTTTGGGGGGTATGGAAGGGAAGTGGGAATGAGGGAGAAGATAAAGGAGAAGGTGTTTGATTCACGTCAAGGAATGCAGTGAAACTTTGTTCCCAGGGTTGGTTAAGGTCCAGTGCTGGGTATGGCCCTGGGTGTGCTGGAGTTCAATGGGGCAGCTGCAACCTGGAGGGCCCCAGCACTGGTTGTTGCAGGGACTGAGGATCTAGCCCTGCTGCTGGGTGGGGAAAAAAAGAACAGAAGAGGTTATCTGCAAAAATTGGGTCCAGACCGCAGGTTGAGAGCATCCTGTCCTCTTTGAGCCTCTGAACCTGGGAGATGTTCTGGGGGCTTCCTTGAGGTGGCACAAACATGAACACTTAGCTGGAGAGGAAGGAGTCCATCTGTTTCTCTGACAAGGCAGGGAAATTGGTGTAGGTGAGGGGGTCCTCTCATACAAACACACATCCAGGTTAGCTGCTGCAGAGTGCGTGGGTTTGCTGTGTGTGCCTTCTGAACAGTTTGTATCACCACACCGTGGGGTGTCTTACTGCTGATAGCAAACGGTGCTTAGTTACTGTCTGTCTTGAAGCTGTTACAAAACTGTATCAACGTATTTTTTTCTGATAGTTCTCAAGGTTTGCAGGTAGGTGGTCGCGGGCCCAGCATCCACTCTGCTCCTGCGCTTCCCCGCGTGCACTGGGTGAGCAGTGCAGACCTCTCCAAGCCTTAGGCTGCAGTTCTCCTTCCCCGTCTTGTAAAACGGTGTAGCGGTGTTTATCCTCCCTGCTCTTGGACAAAGAGTGTTCTCAGAGAGCTAGGACATCCCCAGAGGGAAGGAATTGTGCAGTGGGTGCTATTAAGAGTGCGTTTGCTGCGTTGTAGCGGTTGTTTTCAACGTAGCATTTTTTGCTGCTTAAGGCATCACTCTGCGGTAAACGGTATCCGAGCCCCATAAATGCTAACTTCTTAATGGTGCACGCTGTAAACAACATTAATGTTTTTAATGGATAGAAGCACTCGTCTTGTAACCCACGGGGGCTCAGAAAGGTTCAGTGATCCTGCCCAGCCTTTCTGCTGTGCTAAAAGGTCCAGCAGCTGCAGTGACACCCCCCCACCCTACTGCGTCTGCCATGGGGTGAAATGTAAGCGTGCAGACCTGTGCCTGGCAAACCTTCAAGATCTAGAAGGTGAAATAAGTAACCACCCTGGCATCGCAGCATGCAGAGACCCTGCAAAGTTGTAGGCTGACCTTTTTGCTCCCGCTTACACCCTTGCGTGAGAGCTTTAAGCTGACATTGGGCAGTAAATGCTGGCCCTGGAGAGTGAGGGGTGGGGGAGAGAGAATCCACTCTGAAAGCTCACGGGGCGTTTTCTCTTTAATTTGCACACAGTGTTGAAAAGAGCTGCAATAAAGAAGAGCAAAAATGACCTGATTCATGCTGAAGAAGGTGAGGACCATTTCACAGACATTTGCTCCGTTGGTGAGTACTGGCTTCGCATTCCGCCAGGTTTAGATCTTCGGCTAAACGCGTTCATGTCCTGTTTCCTCCGAGTGGCTCCTTTGCTCCAGAAACTGTAGTTTCAAGAAGGGGAACTATCACTGCTCCTACAGCAGCACTCAGCTTTCCAAAGCCAAAGGCATCGTGGCTTAACCCACTCCCCTCGCTGCCCTGCTCAGCTCTCGCATGCTGCACCCTTTCAGAAAGCCCTGCTAAAACGCTTGGAGAAGCCATGCTGTGCTGGGCACACTGCGGTTCTGCTTGGAACATGCTCACGTATGCTAACAAAACCCAAATATGTCAAACGATGCCGCTAAGCCTCATCTGTTGTGGGGAGGAGAGGAAGTGGACAGACATCTGGTCACACCTGCCACTACAGCACAGAGTATGGCTTAGGAGCCTTTGTCAAGTGAATGGGCATTGGCAAATGCTAGGCAGTGGCCCCAGCTCCCTCATCCTTGCCTTAGAAGGGGTTCTTGTTGAGTTTTCCACATGTCTAAAGCCAGATATAGAGATATGCATGCATATGCATGCAATTGCCCCTGTGCCTCCGATGCAGTGTGGCATCCTGCAAAGTCTGCCACTGCAGGTGCAAATTTGGCATCTTCTTTGGTTTGCATGGGAGGCAGGCTCAGAGCACCCAGCACCTCTCTGTGCACCCAGCTCGGTGGAAATCAGCAGAAAAACCTTTCAGTTATGGTTTTTCCCTGCTGGTTGGAGAGACATCTTCCTGCCTGCTTTGGAGACAGTTATTTTGCTTATTCCTATCCCTGTTGTTCAAGTCTGTATTTTGTTTTGCTGCTGAAGCAGCAGATGTTCTCATTATCTTCCAAAGAAATGCCTTGGCACCCCAGTTACCACGAAGCAGCAAATCCTGGATGTGTAAGGGCAGCAGCACAAACAGTACTCCTGAGAGTACATGTCCATGTATGCTTGCAAGCATGAGCGCCTCAAATGCTCTTTGGAAATTTGGCATTAACCTTTTAAGACATTACAGCTGCTGCTGGATTTTTTTCCCCTTTAAATGAAGACCTGCTTGCAGGAAATGAGCACTGCTCTGCGTGTTCCTGACACCACCACTCTCTGTTGGACTGCCACAGGCTGCAGGTTTTGTGGCTAAACTGCTGACACTCCTATGCGAGATTTGTTGCTGAAAGAAGGTGAAACTGCAGCAGCCGTGTGCATTTTTTCTGTTTTGTTTCTGAGTAGCTCAGATCCCTGCATGGATAACACGGAATCATCATTTCTGGAACATTTGTTTATGGCTGCAATAATTATGAGATCTTTGCATTCACATCCAAGTCCCTCTAGGCTCTGGGCACCCATGCCACGCAAACAGATCTTTCAATTCAGCATTTCAGGTGGCAACGGATGACGGAGCATCTGGGCTCGTGGATAATCTGATGCAGAGCTGGGAACTGTCTCAGGAGCATATGGCAGGGAAAATAACAGCAGTGCTTTCCACCTTCTGTGAGTGGTTCATCCACTGGGGAGAAGTGTTTGTGATTTTGATTCATGGAACAAGACTAAAAAGAAGAAATGGATAAAGCAAATACTTCTGCAGGCTCTTGAAAAGACTGAAGCTCTGCATAACAAACGATTAGATCGTATGGGTGATTATGCATGAAGAGTATGGTTTTGAGAAAAGTTTTTTTGGATGATTTCCTTGAGCTATCATATTTTGTTGATGGCAGCACAAGAACTGTGGAAGAACTAGCGATACAATTGCTGAACACAGAGAGAAGATGCAGACCAGAGGGGCAGAGACGTTGACAGGTCTCTTGCTGGCTGTTGCCTGAATACGTTGCACTTTAATTCAAACACAAGTACCTCAATGAGCCTTATAATTACATTATAAAGCTATATAGTGGTAAACACTTCCCACTGTGCTCTCTGGAGTTATTTTTAAAATTTATTATTTTCTTTCCTTCTGACTCCATGCCTTTTTTTCTGCGCTAACCAGCCTGCAGCTGTTGGTGCTGACTCCTTTTGGCTTCCCACCCTCCATGCTGAACTGGAGACAGGGCACTGTCTTGATTTCCAGACAATGAAATCTAGAAAAGAGGATGTTTTCCAGGTTTAAATCAATTTAAATACAGAACGTGGCCTGCTGCTGCTCTTTCCTGGAAGATCAGCAGAGCCAGCAGAGAGGGGGTGAAAGGGCTGCAGACTATTCCTGTGCAAGTCTGAAAGTATGGACTGGCTTGGATTTCTGAGAGGTCTTCTTCTACTTAACGCTATTACAATACAGCTGTAGCCTATGTTTTTAACCTGTAGTTCATTTTATTACCTACAAACAGTAGATGAGCACTATTACTTCTATTACTCTTTTTTAAGCTGCCAAAGGAAGGATATCAAACAACACCAGAACACTGAGTTTTTCAGTGAGGCATTTGTTCAAAGCCTGGCCAGGAGCAGCTCTGCACTTGGCATGTCAGCGGATGGCCAGAAATCTGGAATGAAGCACAGAGCTTGCTTTCTGTTAGGGAGCCGGTGCAGCACGCTCCTGTGGGGCTGCAAGGCGTGGAGAACACACCTCTGTCACAGCTGGATGCTCCATCCCTCCGATGGGTGCGGTGTTTGGTGTTACTGCAAGATGAAACAGGGCGAGATTCGCACCCCTTCCATGCTTGGAAGTGTTGAAATGTAAGCGAGTACACAGGGAAAAAAAAAAAAAATTGGCTGCTGCAGCCTGAACACTTTGTTCATGAAACTCAGCCATCTCCAAGGAGAGCTCGTGCGAGTCACCTGCTGTCACGGAGCTTGGTCCAAGATGGGATGGTGCGTGTCCTGGTCAGCCCTACCCGCTGGCAGGCAACATCTGATGATGGGGAAGGGCATCAGCGTGCTGCCTTGCCACGAGCCGTCTTGCAACAAGGCTTGCTGACAATCAGGGGGGTGCCAGCATAGCGTGAAACAGGTAGTGGACAGCCTGTGGCCATCACGACCTGCCCTGCTTGCAACAGCGTCTGCGGCTGTTGCAGAGGAACTCCAGCGGGTGCTGATTTCGCCTGCCTCAGCACTGGCCTTTTCATCGCTCGTTTCAGCAGTGCTCGTTTCAACAGTACCTCAGGGGGAGAGCTTACATTAGGAATCATTTCTTCCGTCAGCTTCCTATTATTAAAACATTTGACTCTCTTCCAAGGTTTCAGACCAGACTTGAAATGTAGCTGATATAAGCAGAATTGATACAAATGAGTAGCTGTGCCCAAAATATGATGCATGGAGACAGACTGAGCCCTCTGCTGCAGAGAGACATGAAGTCAGAGAGTAAAATAAGGAGACTTTGGTCAGTTTGGTAGTTAGGGCTGGGGCTTTGCCTGGTTCTTGGAGCAGGGAATAGAGGGACAAGGTGCCAGCTGCACAGCTCCAGGATGATGTGCTCCACACTGGGGACACAAACACCCCAGGTCTTGCCGTGACTGCAGTCAGCCAGGAGCCCAATGGACATGAGTTAAACTGGGACATTCAAGATAGCTTCGGGGAGCTTGAAGCCCAGTTCCTTCTGAATACGGAGCTGAGCACTAATCCATGAAGCTCTATAATCCCAGCCTTCATCCCTCGCAAAGTCATTGCAAGCGAGATGCCCTTGCTCTGCCCATTCTCAATGTGCCCAGCTTTCTGCTCAGCTGTGTTTCTGGTGCTTGGGAGTGGGTCTGCGCTCCCCAGAGCATCCTCTGGCCTTTTGCCTGCTGGGATGCGGTGTGGTGACTCTTGTTTCTGTGCCCCACTGCCCAGGGTCTCCTTTTGCCCGTGCCAGTTTGAAGAGTGGGAAGAACGAGAGCTCGTCCTACTTCAGGAGGAAAGAGAAAATGTTTCGGTTCTTCATCCGGCGCATGGTGAAAGCTCAGAGTTTCTACTGGATCGTGCTCTGCGTGGTCGCCCTCAACACGCTCTGCGTGGCAATGGTGCACTACGACCAGCCGGAGAAGCTCACCACTGCGCTGTGTGAGTACCGGGGGCTGCAACTCTCTTCTAAGCAGGTCTTGTGTTTTTGGCTGCTCACAGCATTTCTGAGGTCTGTTTTGGGGGCTTCCTGTCACCATGACCCATGGGGCTTCCCATAACCCTCAGAGTAGGGTCACAAATGCATTTATGAGTGCCTCTAGTAATTCAAGGGTTGTTGAGTCATATAATTCAGACAAAAAAAAAACCAACACATCAGGACACAATATCCATCTGAGATGACACGGGAACGTGATCTTTAACTTTACCTGAAACTCCAAATTCAACCACGTGTTAGTCTTGTACCACTGCAGGAGGATTTGTTCTGTAGGAAGCTTTGTGAAAGGAGGGGTGAAGAGTGCATGCTGGGGCAAATTGAAGTTGCTCTGTCTAATCATCAGCTGCTTAGAGAACTGCAGAATCCATGCCCCTTTGCAGCTGATCTGCATCCATGGGTGATTTGTATTGCGAATATAGTTAAAGCTCTGTCTGTGCTGGTGTCCCTGGGATAACAAACAGCATGTGCCATGACCAGGGCTACTTGGGAAGAAAAAACATGTCCATATGTGTTTACAGAATTGTATGCTAATTCATCACAGTTTTAGCAATTATTTCTATATTCTTTAAAGAGTTGCAATTTTACAGATCTTTTTCTTGCTAATGGCATGTGGTCAGATGGGATACATGTCATGGTGTCTGTCTGTGAAAATATGTGCAGTAGTGATAGAAATTATATCAAACGTGCTGAAGCAAAAAAAAAAAAAAAGTCTAGGAAAAAATCAAACAGTCTGACTTAATAACTGTGGCTTAGATCATTAAAGTTACTTATCCACCTAATTTTCATTGATTTCTCTGAAATTACTTATTTAAATATTTCTAGACCCAGATCTTCAGGTCTAACATTATTATAAAGAAGATAACTTTTGAAGTTTTTCTTTTATAGACCTAAAAGGTCAAGAATACTAGCTGTTCTAACTTCAAAAAAGCTCCCTATTAATGTTTGCTAAAATATTTAATGCCACCAGGTAACTGAAGATGTAATGAGATGCATAAGGAGGACAGAAGCTCCTTTCAACTGTTTCTCTTACGAGATTTAGATAGAAAAGACAGGCCACACAGAGAAATCTGTCTTGCCTATTCGTTTCCCAAATTTAACAGAGGAAAGCTAGACTGGCAGAGTAATTAGAAGTTTGAGGCTTAGGATTTTCTCTTGAATTAGGACTAAATGTCTAGGAGGAAAAAAATAAAATACTTTAAGTCTTTCAACTCAGAAAAGAAGTATTCAGATTTCCAAAGTAAGTTTTGGGAGCACCTTACTCAGTAACTTTTCTAAGAGAACATTAGGAAAGCCATGAGCCAGCAATTTCTGCTTAATATTCTCATGTGAGTAGGAAGGATTGCTTGTGCTGATTAGAATGAAAGGTGCACCTCCAGGTGGGAAATGTATTTGGTACAATCAGCGTAAATTAGGCTCCCTACCTTGCTCAGCGGCAGACAGTAGGGAAGGTTGGAACTGTGCTCTGCCCAGTATCAGGGATTGGGGTGGGTTCATCTTTCAGATGCTCTGGACAAGTCCCTACCACCCAATTTGTGAATTACTTTCAGAAAAACATGGGTACCATACTTTAATTTCTCTATGCTACAATACTACCTAGCCAAGAGCAAGTGATCCCAGTGAGTTATTCCCATCTTCATGGGGCAAGTTATCATTTTCATAGAATAATATTTCGCACTAATCAAGAGTTTATTATAGGAAGCAGAGAATATTTTATGCCATAAAGTACATGTGTGGGCTAGCTGGTTATTTATTGCAGTCATGGTAAGGACTGGACTTGGCTCCTCTCTCTCCTGCATACACCGACTGCAGCCAGCCTGGTTACCTTGGCACCAAACACATTTGTGAATGATCTATGGTTCAGTCCTCAAGAAATGCTTCTTGAAAGTCTTCCTATGCCCAAGATTCATTCAAAAATCCATCAGATAAAGGCAGGGCAAGATATTACAAAACTGGGAGATTTTATACAACTCCTGGAAATACTTGGCGAAATCTTTTAACTGTGCAAGTGACAGAGCTTAAAAGTGGCTTTAAAGTTAATCCATGATGAGTGAACTTCCCTGAGGAGGAGCAGGACTTGACTGGTCTGATGCAGAGCAAGAGAGAAGCAGCCAATGCTAATTAGGTTGTTTCATGGAAGGTGCTCGGAGCTGGGCTGGTGGGGAGTTGTATGAACTGTGACAGGGGGACAGGAGTGTGGTTGAAGTCTGCAAGGATCTGCTAAGCCACAAAATGCTACCCAGGCACATCTAATTCAATTATACCTGTCCCTCTGGGGATCATTTAATTACTTTACAAATTAATTTTACCTAAAGAATGGCTGGTTAAAGCCTTACAGGTCTGCATTGATTTATTTTCCTCTGGTCTTTTCTTTTAACTTTTCTGCTGTTGAGTTGTTCTGATTAGGTTTCTCTGCTTGATATTCCGTGTTGCTGCAACTGCTTTGAAAAGGAACAGTGGGAGCTTTACAAAGGGACTTGGAGTTTGTTTAGTCTCATTGAAAGAGCTGGCTATTCACCCTGATGGGAAACTCCTGGAATTCTTGGGGTATGGTGCATGACAGGACATACTTCATGCTTCCACAGCTATGCTCAAATTAGATGGGAAAATTTCCTTCTCAGTGTGAAAAGGACTCTGGTGCCATGTTGAAGTGAGTTTTTTCACACCGCACATGTATGCTTGGCATGTGCTGCTCTCCAGAGCGTGGACCTTCAGTTAAATAAGTTGCAGTTCCCTATAGAAGGATATCCATGATCATAATTTGCTTGCACTTATCTACACCAAGAGAATTCTGTCAGAAGACAACTCTATAATCTAGCACAGATAACCATCACTTGAGATCTATTTGCAACAAAGACCTTCATCAGCAAGGACAACAACCATAAAGTCCGTAACGTAGGTACATAGTGGAGGTGCAGCATTTTAAGGGTTTTCTATTCAGAACTGGGCCCTCTAAAATATGTATGTTGTAGCTTGAGCAGAACTTACAGGACTGATATAAAAGCAGCTGAATGCATTTCTGTGCTATGCAGGAGGTCAGCAGAGGTGGTGGTTGTCTCCTCTGCTCTTGGATAAAGCTATGGAAGAAAGTTGGAAAGGTAGGGCTGTGGAAGCTTCGGCAGGATGAGTTTTAGGGACTGCAATGAGAAGATTTTAGGATTAAATCACTAAGTTTTCCCTTGGGAGGATGGGAGCCTTCTCATCAGGCTTTCCTTTGCCTGTGGCTGCCCTCCATGAAGGAACTCTCTCTGGGTTTCCCTGGCTAACACTGCAGTGATCTTTAGCTTGCTTCTCAGTTTCTGTCTAAAAATGAGTTCCAGAATGCCTCCTTTCTGATAAATACAATATTTGAAAACAGTATTTTAGACATTATGGCCTGAGAACATCTTCCCTGTGTGCTGTGCTATGCTGAACCATGTGTTTGATGCAATTAGGCCTTTTTGATGATATTGTGTTTGCCTTTGAAGTAGATAGCCAACTCCCTCTGGATATAAACATGCAGCATTTGCAATTGCAGGGAAAAGGCTTTCTGAAACGAGCATATTTATTTATGTCTGCTGAACATTTCACGTCTGCCTTGTCAGAGGAAGAAGTTGTACTTCACTGAGGTTCTCCTCCTGGTTGCTTTAATGTACGAGGAGGAAGAGCAAAGGAAACTGAAGTGGCAGGCTCAACACCTGCTCCTAATGTCATCAGACTTGGAGCCGGGGCAGAAATGGAATTAATCCATTGGTGATTGACAAAAAAGAGCCACTAACCATCTAATTCAAAAGTATGGGGCAAAGAGATACTAGCGTGGTCTTTGCCAATAGTACAAATCTTAAATTAAATAACAGTATTTGTATCAAACTTTTTTTACTTCAATCACATTACAAAATGCTTCTGTTTAAGGCAGATTGAATTACTTGTGGGGTCTGAATACCAGGAGGTCCAAACAACAAAATTGTATTTTCAATTAAATGGGCAGGGCCATGTCAGAAGAAATCACATATCTGATCCATCAGCTGGAGGAGCTGATTCATTCTGAGTAAATTCCTTTTGCCCGAGGAGTTCACTATGCCCACATTTTCCTTGCCTCCATCCCTTGTCCGTGCAGTGCTGTGATGTGTAGCACCTGGTGTCTGCTGAGGCCCAGCTATCACTGCGAGCTCCGCTCTAGATGGACAGCATCTGGTATGAAAGGATGAGTTGGGCTCTTCTTTCAAGAGAGGCAAAAGGAAGTTGTTCCTTGGTTATTGAGTTTCTTGCGTGTTTCTTTTGTTTTAATATTGAATATTACTTGATTCTATTTTTCTTAGGGCATTTGCTTGCTGCTTTTCTCCCATGATAATCCGGCCTTGTATATATTTGTTCAGGTTGTGTCTGTCCAATGACAAAACATTGCACTGGATGATAATTGTTTTGTTTTGTTTTGTTTGTTTATTTGGAAATGCTTCTGCTGGATGGGTGACTGAACATTAATCCTTGTTTCTTTCCTCCTTTTTCTTCTTACAAAATAATAGCAGTTATCCTGGCAAAGTGCACTGGGATATGTTGGTGAAAATTGTAATAAAAATTCTACCTTGGTTTTTTTTTTTTTTTTATTTTATTTTATTTTATTTTATTTTTATTTTTATTTTTATTTTCTGAGCATACGTGAAATGTAACTCTTAAAGGTGAGTCTGCTGGATAAATAACAATGTCCCCACCAAAGTGAGATACAAAGGGGTGAAGCCTGTGCAATGCTTTCCCTGAACCCTCTCTACAACCCCTCCCTGCAATTCCATTGTCTGCCAGCTAAGCAAGGCCATCAGTTTTAAAGCATTGGTTTGACATCGATCCTTGTAATAAGAGGACTTCACGCTGAAGACATTCAAATAAATGTCATCAGGCTTGCTGAGCTCTGCTGAGCATGAAACCTAAGATGGGAGCTCTAACTTCCCAGCGAGAGAGCGACTCCGTAAACGGCATAAATGCTGGTGCAAGTTTTCCCTCGGGGCTAATGAGCGGAAGAGGTGACAGCAGCAGCACAAATTCTTCTGTGTTCTGGGAAGATGTATCTGGTTTGCTAGGGGAGTGTTTCATTCTGCTTCTTATTTCCAAAGACTGCAGGGTGCAGAATGGAAGTTGGCTACTGTCTAAGTGGCTGATTTACAGCAACAGCTATTAATAATTAAGGATTTTAACGTTCTTGCTACTTGCAATCTTTTTAATTGTGTGCAAGGAAATTTGATACCGTTGAACACATTTTGAGAGGTTCTTTGTTTTTTCTGTGTGTTGGTTTTGTTTTTCTTGATTTCATATTCTTATATTATTACTATCTAACGTCACGCCTGACATTAGCTCCTCTGGTCTCTTTCTCTGCACTTGGATAGTCAAGTGTGTTGTCAGGGTAACTCAAAAATTCCCACTCTGGAATCCCTTGTGTTGAAGAGAACTTTTTGCTTACTGATTTGCTACAGGTCTTTCCAGGAAGGAGAGAACTTTAGCATGGTGTGGTGGGAACATGCTTCTCCTAGCAGGTTCCTGGCACTACGGAAGGTGGAGATGTGCTGCTCCTTTGTGAGTCCATGCCACCGCAGTGCCCCCTGAGCGCCGAGACCCAGCAGATAGAACCTACCTGTTGGTAGCAAAAACACTGAGAAGTGTGCAGATCTCATATTTTGTCATCCTATTCCTCAAATGTGAACTTTGCCCTTTATAATCTCCTTTAATGCTATTACTTCTATTTACAAGGAGACTAGGTTACATGGAGTTATTAATACTCTCCCAGTATTTCCTCCCCTCTTGTAAATGTTGGCAGAAGCACCCTTCTAGGCTACCCAGTAAAGTGTTAATAAACCTTCCTCATCTACATAGTTCTTCCTGCATTTCAGTTAGCATCATGCCCTGGATATTTCATGACTGTCTCCATTTGAAATGTAAAATCCCTCTTTTAATCTTTGATAGTGGAAGTGCGCTTTTCAGGCCATTTCAAAAGACGAGCATCAGTGCAAAGTGGACCAGAGCCAAATGCACTTGCTTGGTATGAATGTGCAAGGCAAAGACCTGAGCAAAAGCCATGCAGTTTGAAAGGGCCCTTGTTCCCTCCCTGCTCCTTCCCCACGCTTGTTAGCTGAAGCCATGTATTCCAGGAGGCATACAAAACACTGGGATTTCAGATTAACTGAATTTTTCCCTGTAGCAACTTGCATCTGTTGCCCCTTGTCTGTGCACCTTTGAGAAAAGTTTGGCACCATCTTCTCTTTATTGTTCTTGGAATCATAAAACTTGATTTACAGAAGTCTTCCCTGTAGCATCTGCATGCTACAATATCTGAGAAGCTTCTGTGGCAGTAAGCAACATGACTGGTCTTTACCTTTTGAAGTTTGAACCTTTCCTTCCCCTTTTCTCTAGAGGGAGAGGTTTGCCGTGTGCCATTTGGTTTGTGTTGGTATCAAGGGGATTTTTAACCTTATGTTTGTTTTTAATGTTCCATTGTTTCTGTTGCTCATTGGCTTCCAGACCTAACTTGCATAACTCAAAATGCCAAAGGCAATGTTTTCTGTAGCTTCAAGTCCTAAAAAGCCTGATACAGAAGTTGAAAACTCCAGCTATGTTCTTTCTGCCCTTTGTTTCATCATAGGTGATAAATTCTCCCATCAAAATCTTCACAGCCTATTTGCTTGTGATATGTGAAGCAGAAGGAAACTGAACTTGCTCTTCCATAATTATATAGTTATGCAGGCGTAATAAAAATAAAAGTGGCTGTGTGCTAACAGTAGACCCAACACCTCTGAATCTGAGCTCACAGAGGCAGCAGCTCTGTTGGGTAAGAAAGTATTTTTATCGTGAGAGAATGTTATAAAAGCTTACACCCCACTTCCAAAAATGCCCATCTCACGTAGGTACAGAAGCTCCAAACATGCATTTGCAAAACATCTGTGCAATTAAATTAGACCTTTGGAAATTTTAGACCCAGAACTCTTTCAAAATTCCTTTACAAAGAGGATGATGATATTTAATGCTCATGCCAACCTTCCCACAGTACACATGAAACATTGCCTTCCCAATACCTCAATCTGAATGCAGCTCACGCTCATATCGAAATATTTATGTGAAACTCTCCTCAGGGTCTTGTTTGCCATTGCAAAGGGATTTTCTTCTGGCAGGAGGAAGTCTGTATTGTGAAAAATTACTGTTGTTTCCTGCATGAAGAACTCTGCCTACCAAGGTCTTGTGGACTAATTTAATCTCTTTTCTGGTTCCTAGATTTCGCAGAGTTTGTTTTTCTGGGTCTGTTCCTTACTGAGATGTCTTTGAAGATGTATGGACTGGGGCCAAGAAATTACTTCCACTCTTCATTCAACTGCTTTGACTTTGGGGTGAGTAGGCTTCAGCTGCATGGATCAAGTGTGTGGTCCCCTATTATTAAATGGGGCTGGGCGTTTAAGACTGTGTATGGGAAACGGTGCTACAAGGGTGTCTTTCCAGAGAGCAGTTGTCATATAAATTAGATGCAGGGAAACACATTAAGCTTTCCCTAGTTAACATCCTTCTTGACGAAATGTGACAGCCGGGAATTTCATTTCCGCAGGAGTTATGGGGTGCTCACAGCATCAGCACCAGTAAACGCTCTGATTAATGTGAGATTCTGTCTCCCATTTAAATGAGGTGACTGAAAGACAAAAAGCCCACACATCTTATTCCTCATCTCCCCTGTTGTCCCTTCAATGGCCTTTATGTCAGGATATATAGGCAGAACTTTTCAGACATGAGCACCCAGAAGCAGAGGCTGAAACACATAATGAGGTGACAGAAAGGCTCAAATTCAGATTGTTTCACTGTAGAAGTTCAGGCTCTCCCTTTCCTGCTAAAACTATACCTGTAGCATGTCAATAGAGGGGCCAGTTTTGACACAATTGTACATGAGCATTGCAGGTAGATGTTTATTTTAAAAAAGCTATTAGTCTGTATTAACTACAGACTAATTACCTAGGCTTAACTAGGCTTTTTATATCTTTAGTGTGGGGTGAGCACTGGTCCTAGAGCACGAATCAGGCTGTAAGTTTTCTTTAACAACACAGATGTGATGCTTCTGATTCAGCCATGAGCAAGGGGAAAACAGTTAAGTTCACTGTAGCCACCATCCAGTCCTTCTCTCCAAGATGGATTTAGTTTGTTGTTTCTAGTCTTAATCTGCCAAAATGCTTAGAGTGATTCTTTTTTCCCTATGGGCTAAAGTCCTTGTTTCAGCACTGCTCCCACACAGGAGGAGGAGGTATTTTTGCATTTGGTGTGTGACAGCTCCTAAAGCCAAGACTACACCTAGAGCTACCACATCCTCTTGTTGGCAGCAGTGTCAGGAAAGCTCAGAGCTAAACAGACTGAGGTCAAACCCAAAAGTCATCTGTGTCTGCCTGCCCTGAGTCCCTGCTGTGTGGGACTTTCATCCCTGGGTGCCCCTTGCAGTGATGGGGGATCAAAGCGTTGAGATACGCTGTGCAGATCTTTGTGCCTTAGTGGTTATGCAGCCAGAGACTTCCATGAACAGAAACCAGATCCCAAACAACCCAGACAATGTAAGATAACTGGATGTCTGCACACTTAGAGGTGGCGCCTAATCCAAGAGCCAGAGAAGCTTCCCTCAACTGGAGCACCCAACTCACAGCAAAGCTCAACTGCCATGCTATGGGGAGTGCAGCACTTCCCATAAACTTTTTATTTTAAGCATAAACTTTTTATTTTAAGCTTAAGCTTCTGTTTCCCAGGGGGTAAAGCTGTTGATCTGTTTCTAATTCTGCCTCCTTTAGAGAATCCGCTGGGATCCTACTTTCTGTCTGGGTTTCTGCCTCCTCACCCACCTTCCAGCCCCCAGAGCTAATGCTGCTCCTGCACCCCACTGGAACATCACACAGATCTGTAGCCAGTTTAGTCTGACAAACCATCATGATGAAATGGTTCAAAAGCAAAAAGAGAAACAACAAAACAGAACAACATCAGTCTTGGGAGAAATGGTCCAGTGGGGTCTCATGTGAAACCACTCCCAAGAGGCCATGCTGGGATGCCAGGGAAGTTAATTATTAATGTAATATGTGGAGTGACTAAGGAAAGGTTATTGCTGGTTCATGAGGGATTCCCAAGAGTCACAGACTGTGGGAGAGAGATATTAATTCCTTCTTTTTGTAATGGGAGTGATTGGGTGAGCAACTCTTGTATATTCCCCTTTTTCCACTACATTTTCTTCATCAGGGCACAGCATTTCATGCAGAGCGGCTGCATGCCGTGCTGCATTTTTCAAAAGACATCCAGGTGTCTGCTCACGGAAGGGGTTTGCAAGATGCTGAGGGTCATGGTACTGCTCAGGTACCCAGGCACAGCAGCTCATGTCCTGCCGTGCTGTTAACGCTGCCTTTCTCATCAGGATCCAGCTGCTCCCTGGGGTCTGGTTGTAACGTGCTAATGGTGTGCGTCACACAACTGGGGACCACGGTCTGTGTGAGCTCTGAAATATGCTAAGTTAATGCAAATAATAACACTAACTGGCAACAAAATGCCTATCTTCTCTTATTAACTGTGCAATAGCCTGTGTTGATATAATCACCCTTTCCAATTGTGCTTAACCCATTATTATTTTGTCTTTTTTAATAGAGGATTTCAGAGAAAATTTCTTATTATTTATTGAGGTTAATTCTCTGTCAACCTTAGAACAAACAAAAATTGTTTAAAATTAAAAACAAAACAAAGCTAAAACCCTTGGCTGTGGACAGTTCTTTCAATAACTGGAGCCTGAGGGCCTGGCAGACAATTGGATGTGCATGCTAGAGACTTTTTAGGCTCTCTTAATAGCTGTTATCTTAATCAGTCTGCTAACAACTCCGAGTTGCCAGAAGATTCTGGTAATTTTGCACAAGGTTAATGCTGGGCTGTTCTGCAGTGCCACAGCCAAAGCTGTGGTGCTTCTGTTGGGATGGGGAGGATGGGGTGGGGGCCCCCTGCATCTCTGGTGGCTGCCTGGACTGGACATGTGGGGTGAGCAGGTGAAGCAGTAGTACAAATGGTATTTGCAGTTGTGCCAGTGTAGATTTAAAAAAAAAAAAAAAAAAAAAAAAGTGTAGTGGTGTCCTTCAAGAAATGCTATTTTGAGGTAGTTTGCTTGTTAGAGAAGAAAGCAACAAGTTCCTATCTGTTCTACCCTACTCTAGTTATTGCCCCTTTTTTTAGATTGGACTGCAGAAAGTTAGAACCAGGCTTTTTTTTTTCTTTTTTTTTTTTTTCTCAAAATTGCACTGTAGCTTCCGCAAGAAAGCCATCATAGTACACACTTTGACTCTTCAGCTCTCGGCCTCTATAGCAGCACCACAAAGAATGCAGGAAATGTTTTGCCTTCTATAAAATGGATTTCTCTTGCAGGTCATCGTGGGAAGTATCTTTGAAGTTATTTGGGCTGCGGTGAAGCCTGGTACCTCATTTGGCATCAGCGTACTGAGAGCTCTTCGACTGCTGAGGATTTTCAAAGTCACAAAGTGAGTCCAGCTCCTGTTCTGCTCCCATTCGACTTCTAGTAGTATATGAGTTCTGTATCACCAGCCCCACAGAAAATAGTAGTGCTTTCCACATGTGTTAATAATAAAAATAATGATAATACAGTAACAATAACAACATAAAAACACCCTGTAATTGGCAGCACAAAGGTCTGTCAGTTCTAACATCCGACATCTGTAATGGCCTTGGTGTGGGAATGGAAGAAAACAGCAGAAGCAGAATTGCCCTTCCCTTGGCTGGGCATTCCGGGTTTCTGGCAGTCAGAAACTAGTGAGTTCCTAGGAAGTTGCATCTCTGAGGACTTTTAACAGCCCTTTCCCCAGCATCACTTACATACAGGTTTGTCTGACACAGTTTTCAGCCCTTTTATACCCTTGGGGCAGGGACGCATGAGAGCATCCTGCTTTTCTTTGGCTTTAAGCTTCCTTACAACAAGAATCTCAGTAGGAGATCCCTCGTTTCTTGTGGTAGAATAAAAAAGTTTATTTAATTTCTAAGCTCCACCAACTGATCATTTATCTGCCGCTGACCTGGTGATAGTTCCTTAAAGGTTTAGATCTGATGGGCTGAGTGAGCTGAGCTACTCTGACTACTGCCGGGTAGGGAATGCTGATGACCAAACCACAACATTCACACAAATATGAAGCGTTGCCACTCTCTGTGCTCTGCCTGGTCTGGGAATGCCTAGGGTTTTCTGTGTTGAGCCTGTGAATTTGAACATTTGTTAGAGTTGGGTTGGCCCAGCTTTGCAGGTGTTTCCATACTCATGTGGTGTGTTGCTGTGTGCTGGCATTAGGAAATAGCTAATGTGCACCTTGTAAACCCATCAAGAGCAATTTCCACAAGGTTTTAATGTTGTAGTGTGGAACTTGATGAAATATTTGGCTGCCCCTGCTGTTGTTTTCTGCTACACAATGACCTCCTCACATCTCCCATCTTTCCATCACTCTCTTCACTTAAAAGAGAAAAAGATAAGACAGAGAAAACAAAACAAACAAACAAACAAAAAATCAGGAAGAGAAATATACCCCCCAAAACAAACACACCAAAAACAGAACAGCAACCCAAATGCATAGGCTGTCACATTCGAACAAAACAGTAATTTGAAGGAACTAAGTACTTTCCTAACTATTCACATGCATGGTATTCATTAGCTCTTTAGAGTATTCTGATTTAGATCTGCTAATCATCATGAAGATCAACAATTCATGCATGGTAATGTGTCATTTGAGGCACAGTGGGAGTAGGAAAGATGAAGTTCTGTAAATGTCCAGCAAAAGGTGTGGTGCTCCAAAAATGTCACTTAATCTACTTCTGCTCTAATCTTATGGAAAACTCCATGCTTTTAAAGAAAATTCTAGTAATTAATTGTCTGCAGTTAGTTTTATCCAGAGCTACTGAGGTTGGGTGTATCTGATTGTATGTTGTGCTTTTCAAAAAGAATTAGACATTTTTGCAAGTTTAAATGATCTCTTTGCCAATTTTGACTATTCAGGATTTTAACCAGTATAATAAGGGGGCAAAGCCTGATGTTTAACTATTCAAAGCAAGTCATGGAGTGATTTGGGTGCTTGCCCCCCTTCCCAGTACGGTAAGTAAAAGTTGTGCCCCACTGATGCAGAAATTCCCTTAAGAGGATTTTTCCCCTGGTATGACAGAAACATGTTCATGGTGTCACTAGGTCCTTCCCAGCTTCCCCAGCAGATCTGGGCACAGTTTAGGGAGCGACCAAAGATGTAGCACCAGGCACAGACAGCTGCCCGCCTGTTCTTATTGGGGTCTTCACTGTGAAAACATCCTGATCCTGAGTAGTTTTAATTTTTGCCCATTTTCTGTGTCTTTCACATATTTTTGTTTTTCCCCGAGGCTCCTTGCCTCTGGGTTTAGTAGCAGACAATGGCAGTCCACCTGGCTCTGAAGAATTGATATGAGAGATTTTGATTCCTATGGCCCAAATCTGTGTGACTGCAGCTGGCAGAGTGATGTAATAGCTAAAAAGTTAAATTACAGCAGTCCCAAAGGTGACAGCAGGATGCCCAAAGAGTCAACACAGCCTAAGAGAGAAAAATTCAGAGAGGAAGACAAGGGAAGGTGTTTCACATATTTTCCTCTTAGTCATGTCTGAACCAAATGGGGACTGGCAGCTGCAGAGATGCAGCCCCTTGTTATATCCTGTGCTCCGTAATCAGGCAGGAGTTGGTGCTGAGCTCTTCCAAGACAAGCCGAGGCCTCTCCAGGAATTCAGCGTCCAGCTGGGTTAGCTGCGAGGTGCCAGCCTGGTGCTGCTGGCAGATTTTGCCTGAAGTCACTGTGACGAGCAGGGGAAAGTCTTTGTGACAAACAAAACCATCCACCTTCTCCAAGGAGAGGTGTGGTTGCATCTCTTAAAATCAAAGATATTCCCCCAGGAGACAAAAATTTCCCCCTGAAACCTGTTGTCACTGTGTTATGGACACAAATCTTGGAATGGGTGCACCAGGAGTGTGTGATCCTGCTCCTCCTGGCATGGACCTGCCTCTGCCATCCTCAGCCTGGGTTGGTTCAGTCCTCCCAGCTGCACGGGAGAGAGGAAGAAGAGGAAAATTAGTGGTGGTTTTCATTTTATTTTTTTAATTCCTGCCTTAAAAATTTCTGGTCTCAAAACCTTTAACACAGGATATTGCATGTGTTGCCCTGTTGTTCCATGTGCCTGACTGTCCAAAAGGAGGTTGTCGAAGAGCTCCTTTGCTTGATGGCTAGTTCTGCATTTTCTGAGTCATTAGTTTTCCTAATAGAAATAAGGCAAATAGGGCAAGAAAAGGGGCAGTTCCTGGGCACCCTCCCCATCACACAGCGTGCCTGCCCATGCGTGTGCCTGGAGCAACCTCTGGGCACATTGGGGGATAGAAGCAAAAAGGGGCTGCAGCAGATGGCTGGATGTGGTGTGGTTGTGTTGGCTGTGATGCAGGCTGAGCCATTCCCTCTTGTCATGTCGGAGTTAATGTCCTGGATTTGTTTCCATCCTCAGAGGTGGCTGCTTGGTCCTGGATGCTTCAACTGCACAGCTGAACTGCCCCACACAGAAGGCATCTGCTGTGCATGAGTGTGTGTTAAACATCTACAGAAGTGTCTAAGCGTGTGAGGTTTTAAGCCTGCTTGTGAATACTCAGGGCATTTGATAAGTTGGAAGGGGACATTTCCTGGCAGGGATGATGGTTATTCTTGCTTTATGCCTCGTGAAGCCAAGGATTCACTGTCCCCAGGTTCAGCCTCTCATTGATATCGACACATCCCATTTTTTCACACTCCTGCTGACTGCAATGTGGGATGAAAAACATGGGGGAGCTTACGCAGAAAGGTTGAAATCTACAACAGGAAAGGGGCTGCTGAGAAATTAAACTGAGCCCTTTCACTGCAGTGAACTTCTCTGCACTGGTACACATGCACCAGGGTGACCATCTTGGCCCTTGGAATGCTACAGGAGATTCTGTCACTGAGCTGTGCTTTTCAGTCATATATGTCAGAGAGGAGAATAAAGATGCCAATAATCCCAGCCATTCCTCCTGTTGTTTTTTTTTTTGTTGTTGTTCTTTTCTCTCTTTTTTTTTTTTTTTTTAAATAATAAAAGAACAGATCTTATTACTTTCTAAACTAAAGAGCCTCTTCTCCCATTAATGTTCTCTCTTGATCTCCATCATAGATACTGGAATTCCCTGAGGAATCTCGTGGTCTCCTTGCTGAACTCCATGAAGTCCATCATCAGTTTGCTCTTTCTGCTGTTCCTCTTCATCGTGGTGTTTGCTCTGCTGGGGATGCAGCTCTTTGGAGGACAGTAAGTCTAATTAACCATTGTCCTTTCAGGGGTACTCTGAGAGCAATCACCTGGCATACACATGGGTAAAGGGGCTGCAGGGCTTGAAAATTTGCAATCGAGGGTACAGATGTCAATCTCTGTCTGGGCTGCTGAGAAGTGGTCCCTGGTTTACAGAAGATGGTTTTCATTCTGATACGTTTCCTAGAGCTGAATTCCTTCTAGTTATCATAATTCTCGGTTTCATCAAGGCTCCTATGCTGTTCTATGATCGCCTGGTTCAGCCAGATCTCTCAGATAGGACTGAGAGAGGCAGCGCTTTTTCTGCTGAGGGGAAAAGCAAATTGTTTCCTTGATAGCCAGAGTGGCAGGATTTTCTTTTCAATAGGTATATTGTTCTGCTTGAAAACAGTTTTGTTGAATCTGATTTTTTCCACTAAGAAATGCCCGTTGTAATGAATTTTGTAACAAGAAGTATTACAATATTACCATTTAAACTCAAAAATAAAATTTTAGAATGAAATAACATTTTTTTTTTCAATCATCTCCTATTTTATCTTTAAAATTTTAAAATAAAACTGTCCCAATAAGTGGGTAATTTCAATTTTGACTTTTACACTTGTGGGCAAAAACTTATTGAAATGGCTTGTTCTGCAAATTGTTTGAGCTTTTTGGTTGTTCATTTGAACTATGGACACAATTAATTTCAAAGCATCAAAATTTTCTCAAGGATCTAAATTTAATTTCTGCTAATGTTCCTGTTAGCCACATCCTCAGTGATGCTGTGTTCCCTGCTGTACTCATTGGGATGTTGTTTCCAGGTGGAGCAAGTGCTGCTGTCTAAGGTTACAGGGTATTACGGGACTGCAGGAGAGTTGCTCGTCCCTTACTGCCTTTTTTTTTATTATTATTATTTATTACTTTCTCTAGATTCAATTTTCAAGATGAAACGCCAACCACAAATTTTGATACCTTCCCAGCTGCCATCCTCACAGTATTCCAGGTAAGGCCATCCCTTGTCCTGGGTCAGCATTAGAAAAGAAATTCTTGGGCATCTCTTCCAAATTATGGTGAGCAGAGAGGTGTCCACAGAACTTAGGGAAGGAGAAGTCCTTCCTTCTTATGTATCTTGGCTACGCTGAGCAGTCAATGCGCCACTAAAGATCAGTGCTATGGAATTAAGGGAAACTAGAACAGAAGAGTTTTTGCTAGGTAAGAAATCTCGCTAAAATAGGTCTTTCCATGCTCAAGGATGGTGTGTGTCCATGCCTTCTCCTTCCTGAGGCCCATGCCCCCAGGGCTGCACGCTGCAGTGGCAGCACTGCATGTGGCGGGCTGTGTAAATCATCCTGCCGTAAATCAGCCAGCCAGTGTGGGGCTGACCTGTTCCACTTTCTCCTGCAGTTGCCGTGATTTAATGAGGAGAGATGCCTGAGCTAGCTCCAGGCAGTAAGGAAATAATGTAGCATTTTGCACTGTAATAGCTCAAGATAAGATAATGCTGGATAAGAATTACAATCAATGGGGGAGCACATAAAGAGGCATCAGCCTTGGGCAAGTTCGTGTGATGGCAGGAAGAAGTAGCAGCTCTGGGAGATGCAATGCGCAGATTTAAAGCCTCATTTTGCAGCACTTGCCTACATGCCATTTTTAAGCATTCACTTCAGGTGTTTCAGCAGAGGGCTGGGGGTGCACAACCCTGCTCAATGTGCAGGTAACCAGTCCATGGAGCATCCTCTGGCTTTTTGAATGTTGTCCTACATAAATTGTTCTGACCCAGCTCAGTAAGGAGTATGGATCCAGGAGTATGTATTTCATGCTCAAAAAAAGATTGGGTGGATGACAGTTTTTGGATTAAAAAAGAAAAAATCTAAAAGAAAATGTGTCCCATGACCTCTGCATAAGCAGCTTCATGTGGGTATTGTTGTTCTCCAGATGTGAAACAGTTTCTGCAGTACTTACCTTGCAGGATATTGCAAATCACGGTAGATTAATATTTGCATAGTATTCTAGTGCTCATCAAAAAAAGGGGCTTAAAGAAATGTAAAGGTATTGCCACAGAGCCGGAATGGAGCCCGAGTCAGGTTCCGGATATGAGCATCTGGAGATTTCATTGCTATTTTGGTTTGGGACTATAGCTGTCTCTTGAGAATCTTAGCAGAGATATTTTCCTTTCTGTTCCCAAGATGAATGCCCCCGTAACGTAGTGGCTGTGGGATGAAGGAGAATACTGCTGGCTTTATGTCATTTGTGAAGAACATCAGAGCTATGAATTAAAACCAGCAAAACTTTCAGCGCTTGCTTAACTCTCATCAGTCTCACAGAGATATTTTAATAACCTCTACTCCTGGTGCATCCCCCCCCCCCCCTCGAATTGCAAGTATCACATTAACATTTCTTCAGTAGAGGCTTTGGACCCTCCTCTAACCTCAGCCAGGCAGCAGACTCATTTGGTTGCTGCTCTAATGAGCAGAGCAGCAGCATCCAGTGAATAAATATAATAAGGCCAGATACAGCGTGTCCATCTCCCATCCCATTGCTGAGGCTTTAAGATGGATTTGGAAGATCTCCCTAAGGCACAGCCTGCTCCCGTCCTGGTTTCTTTCCCTAGCTCAGGTCTGCATGAGTTTGAACATGGAATCACAGAATTAGGTTGGGAAAGACCTTCAGGATCATCAAGTCCAAGTATCAATATGCTGGCGTCTGCATTTGTGCCGCATGGGACATGCAGTCACCCAGCTGGAGGCAGTGGTGATCTCTTCGTTAATTGGGAATAGGGAAGAATAGCTGGGATGGGGGTCCGGGGCACCAACCCCTCTGCTGTAATCTGGGGTGAGATAGAGAAGAGAGATGGTGGGCTGGGGGCACCTGGGGAGCAGCTGGAGGTGGTGTCTGGGGAAATGGCTCCCCATGCGTGCAGTTTGTCAGGGGCTCAGCCCCAGCTGACTGCTTCCAAATCAGTGCTGGTGCCGCCAGCATCCAGTAAAACCAAACCACAGCAGCAGGTCCCGCAGCCTGCCTTAACCCTGTCTGTCTCAGCAGACCCAGCTGGGTCACAGTCCTCTGTTACGGGATTCCCAGGACATGCTGTGTCCGCCTGGCAGCTCGCTGAACTCGGTATTTGGTGCAACCAAGTCCTGCTATCCCTAAACTCCCTTTAAGAGCATCACACATTTTTCTCCAGCTCTTGGCCCCCGAGTAAGATATTATGAGCTGAATGCCCAACTGTGTGTATACAAAATACAAACTGTATATATATTCATATATACAGGCATGAAAAATAAATAGAATTGTGGCTTGATCTTAGGAGGAAAAAGAGGGTTTATAAGCTTTGGAAAAGTGGGCAGGCCACTAAGGAGGACTTTAAAGAAGTAGCGAGGCTGTGCAGGGACAAAATTAGGAAGGCCAAAGCTCGTCTGGAGCTCAATCTGGCTACTGCCGTTAAAGATAACAAAAAACGTTTCTATAAATACATCAACACAAAAAGGAGGACTAAGGAGAATCTCCATCCTTTACTGGATGCGGGGGGAAACTTAGTTACAAGAGATGAGGAAAAGGCGGAGGTGCTCAATGCCTTCTTTGCCTCAGTCTTTAGCGGCAATACCGGATGTTCTCTGGATACCCAGTACCCTGAGCTGGTGGAAGGGGATGGGGAGCAGGATGTGGCCCTCATTATCCATGAAGAACTGGTTGGTGACCTGCTATGGCACTTAGATGTGCACAAGTCGATGGGGCCGGATGGGATCCACCCAAGGGTACTGAGGGAACCGGCAGAGGAGCTGGCCAAGCCACTGTCCATCATTTATCAACAGTCCTGGCTATCGGGGGAGGTCCCAATCGACTGGCGGCTAGCAAACGTGACGCCCATCTACAAGAAGGGCCGGAGGGCAGACCCAGGAAACTACAGGCCTGTCAGTTTGACCTCAGTGCCAGGAAAGCTCATGGAGCAGATCCTCCTGAGAGTCATCATGCAGCACTTGAAGGGGAAGCAGGCGATCAGGCCCAGTCAGCATGGCTTTATGAAAGGCAGGTCATGCCTGACGAACCTGATCTCCTTCTATGACAGAGTGACGCGCTGGGTGGATGAGGGAAAGGCTGTGGATGTGGTCTACCTTGACTTCAGCAAGGCTTTTGACACCGTCTCCCACAGCATTCTCCTCAAGAAACTGGCTGCTCTTGGCTTGGACTGGCGCACGCTTCGTTGGGTTAGAAACTGGCTGGATAGCCGGGCCCAAAGAGTCGTGGTGAATGGAGCCAAGTCCAGTTGGAGGCCAGTCACTAGTGGCGTCCCCCAGGGCTCGGTGCTGGGGCCGGTCCTCTTTAATATCTTCATCGATGATCTGGACGAGGGCATCGAGTGCACCCTCAGTAAGTTCGCAGATGACACCAAGTTAGGTGCGTGTGTCGATCTGCTTGAGGGTAGGAAAGCTCTGCAGGAGGATCTGGATAGGCTGGACCGATGGGCTGAGGTCAACTGCATGAAGTTCAACAAGGCCAAGTGCCGGGTCCTGCACCTGGGGCGCAATAACCCCAAGCAGAGCTACAGGCTGGGAGAGGAATGGTTGGAAAGCTGCCAGGCAGAGAAGGACCTGGGAGTGATGGTGGACAGTCGGCTGAATATGAGCCAGCAGTGTGCTCAGGTGGCCAAGAAGGCCAACGGCATCCTGGCTTGTATTAGGAACAGCGTGACCAGCAGGGCTAGGGAGGTGATTGTCCCCCTGTACTCAGCTCTGGTGAGGCCGCACCTCGAGTACTGTGTTCAGTTTTGGGCCCCTCGCTACAAGAAGGACATCGAGGTGCTTGAGCGGGTGCAGAGAAGGGCGACGAAGCTGGTGAGGGGCCTGGAGAACAAGTCCTACGAGGAGCGGCTGAGGGAGCTGGGCTTGTTCAGCCTGGAGAAGAGGAGGCTCAGGGGCGACCTTATCGCTCTTTTTAGGTACCTCAAGGGAGGCTGTAGTGAGGTGGGGGTTGGCCTGTTCTCCCACGTGCCTGGTGACAGGACGAGGGGGAATGGGTTTAAGTTGAGCCAGGGAGTTTTAGGCTAGATGTTAGGAAGAACTTCTTCACTGAAAGGGTTGTGAGGCACTGGAACAGGCTGCCCAGGGAAGTGGTGGAGTCACCATCCTTGGAAGTCTTCAAAAGACGTTTAGATGTAGAGCTTAGGGATATGGTTTAGTGGAGGGCTGTTAGCGTTAGGTTGGAGGTTGGACTCGATGACCTTGAGGTCTCTTCCAACCTAGAAAATTCTGTGATTCTGTGATAGCTACGTCTCCCTGTTGCAGCAGTCATTGAGCTGCGAGTGTTTACAACATCCATAAACACGGAGACTCTATAAAGCGGAAAGACCTCTATTAACCATACACGCTCTGCTCCTGGAGAGCTGCTGCTTAAATAACTGCACGCTGCTGGCTGCAAGGAAGAGAAGCAGAGCCCTGGTGGCTGCTGGGGGAGGTGAGGAGTCGCGGTGGCAGGATGCGACCGGACCTCAGCCCTTGCCAAGGTCTGGGAAGAGCAGGGTTTGGTGCCCCAGCTGTCCCTGCTGACCCCACTGTGAGATATGATGCTGAGTTAAGTGATCTGGCATTTATTCAGGTCCTTCAGGAAAGTATCTCCCCTTCAGGACAGCCTTTTGAAATGGTGCTGTGCTGATCCCCAGCAGCTGAGTATCTTCCACCCTTGTGTGCTCGTTAGTCCATTAAGATTTTTACAGCAGATCTTGAAAGTGGTTTTTATTCCATCATCCAATAGTCCCTCAGCCAAGCCTTACTGCTAAATGCTGTGCTGCAGTGGACAAAGTGTTTGCTAGGGACAGCCAAAAGCAGTTTGGGACTTGGGAAAATCCAAAATCTTTGGACTTCCCTGTATACCAAAGTCCATATTGCTTGCCATCTGCACTGCTGTCCCTTCTCCAGAAGGAAGCAGTTCTAATGGCATCTGTAAACACAGACTTTATAGACCAGAAAGACCTTTATTAACTTCAGGTACTCTGCTCCTTGAGGGCTGCTACCTAATTGCCTAAATAATTGCCCCAGCTGGAGGGGAATGGTGTAAATTTTGGGAAGGACACTGGGTCTGTGTCCCCATCTTCTCACTGGGGCCTCAGAGCAACCTCAGCTCTGCACAGGCAGTCTGGTGAGTTTAGACCAGTTATCTCTCTGAAACAGGTCCATAAAGCAAACACAGATTTTTTCTTTAAGATGTTGTTCCACTTTCAAAATAATATGGTTGGGGTTTTGAAACCCAAGTCCTGCTGGGTTTGTGTGTAGCCTGTAACTTGTGACACCTGTGACCCCTGGTCCTATGCAGGGCACAGAAGGGCTCCCACCAGTTCCTTTTCTGTGAATGTCTGTGTGAACAGAAATCACTGTATGATTATTTCTAGAAAGCAGGAACAGTTGTGAATTCACAGAAATGAGGTGAGCAGAAGTTTGTGGACACAGTTTTGTGTAGTCGAGTGCCAGAGCTGAAAGCCCAGTGGCCTGGTTCATGGTCTCTGGTGTAAACCCAGCATAACTCGAGTGGCGTGGGATGCTCTGGGCTTGCACTGAATTATTTGAGCCCAGACTCTGCATTTAGGAAACAAGGTTGCATATGCACTGTGTAGCCTTGTGTCTCTCCTTGCTCTTGCTTTAATGCTGTCATCAGCACCAACTCTGCAGCAAGAAATTTTCTCTCTATCAGCAGCTGATGGTTAGTCTGGAATTTGCAATTATTTCTAGAGTACTGTGTGCACTTGGGATTGATCAGTACATTGGTGGTGTTGGTGGTTTTCTTTTTTCCATACTACTTCTGCTAAAGAGACAGCTTCCTATTTGGGCATTTGAGCTCTGAATTCCAGTGGGCATTTTTAATGTACTGAAAGTAGCTATTGTTAGACTTGTCCCAGTGGGCAGATGAAGGGTTGGTCTGCTGAAAATGTTGCTGTGTTACAGTCGTTGGTGAAGAACAGCAATGGCAGGCAGTTCAGACTGGTGCAAAATTAGCATCTAGAGTGACAAGGCTTATTTTAGACTTAGGTGTTTCCACTTATTAAGGTTAGCTTTTCTATTATTCATGTGTTTGCTAATAAGCCCCAGGTCAGCATCGCAGCCTGCAGCCCGGACAGCTCTGCAGGCTGGGCTGCGCTTGTGCTCGTGCACAAGGACGCGGGAGGAGCAGAGTCCCCTTGAAGCTACCCTCTCCTGTCCTCACTCTCACACATTTGGGTATTGCATCTCCTTGTTATTTTTTTTTTTATTTATTTTTATTTTTTTTTGAGATTTGTGGTTGTTTGGGTAACTTGCTTCCTTGTGGCCTTGGGAAGCAGGAAGCCCGGAGAAGAACTGTGGCGGTGCAAAGCCCGGGCAAGCCTCGTGGTGGCTGTGCTGCCCGGGGTCTGGCATTTGGAGCCAGGCTCAGCTGCAGCAAGGCTGTCTGCAGCCCTGGGGGGCTGGCGAGTAGTGGAAGGGGTCTGCAGGTGCTTGTCCTGTTATGTGGGTCACCAAAAAGTGTATATAAAGTGTGTGTGTTGGGGTGATGACTGAGCAAACCCTTCCTGCATGAAGCAAATGAAAGGAGTTGAAGCTGGGGGAGATCCCACTCAGGACACTGGGCTTTGGAGGCAGGGTTTTCTTCGGTGCCTGGGCAATGCTAAAACCTGGCATCTCTGCAGGACTTAAAAATGGAGAGAAGTCAGAAGTTTTGCTGGGGGCGGGGGAATGTGTAGGAATGAGACTTCTACCGCCTCTGCAGGGAGGCTGGTGGCAGGGGTGGGAAACATTCCCCTCGGGAGACCCGTCCTGGGTTGCATCGAGTTGCCCAGCGCCTCTGACCGTCTCTGCTCTGTCTTCCCTCTGTGTCACCCCTTCTTCCCTTTCAAAATTCTCTGTGCAGATCCTGACGGGGGAAGACTGGAACGCGGTGATGTACCACGGCATAGAGTCGCAGGGTGGTGTCCACTCGGGGATGTTCTCCTCCATTTACTTCATCGTCCTGACGTTGTTTGGTAACTGTATCCTTGCCTGCTGCCTTGCGTTAGTGTACACACCCTCTCAGGGGTGCCAGAAAAATCTAATTTAGTTTACATTATTCCTTTCACTCACACACCTCTGTGTGTGCACAAGCACTTTTAAAAACCTGATTATTGCTATGGCTTTGCTCCTTACAGCACCTGGGCTAAGAGTTGTAGGCAAGTTGTCCGTGTTGGCATCACTTTTCTGATGGCAATGTGAGCACAGTCCTTGTCCATTTTATTGTTAATGGTTTAGTTTGAGGAAGTTCTATTGTGAGTTAATTTATGTTGTGGGAAAAACAATAAAGTTGAGTCAGAGCAGGATTTCTGTACCTTGAAGATCTTTATGGATACTAGATCAGTGGGAGAAATAATTGAGATTGTTTTATCATGTAAATCAGGCTCCAGTGCCTTGGCGTCTTTGTCTACACAACAGCTTAACTAGCTATGCTATTCTAAGTGCTTGAACACGTCTTGTCTCCACATAATGCTTAAACCAGAGTCCAGATCCTGAATTTGGGGCTCTGGGAGTATTTGGTCATGTTCCAAGACCAGACAGATGAGATCTATTAAGATGTCTTGTTCTGCTTTGTCCTGAAAATCTGCTGAGGATACTGGGAAGACTGTGTCCTCCAGAAGAGTCCCGAGGAGTCTGCCAAAAGTAGCAGTCACACAGAGCAAGGATTTAGGAAGGGAGGCTGTGTTTTGCACAGAACCGAGCAGAGATTCTCGGATCTAATGGCTGTGTGGGATTGGAGAGCCAGCAGAGCTCAGAATTTGTGGTGGCTCTTTGCTTCATGATGGAGACTGCTGACGGGCTGATGTTGTGTAGCGTTGCAAGATATAAATTCGTTGGCACAAGAAGTTTGCTGGCTGCAGTGATAAGCTGTGTGGTGGCAAACAGCATCCTTAGAACTTGAAAACTGCTGTGTATATGAGGCAGTGTGGCTGCCTTGTTTGTTCTGGGGTAATAATGCTGAGCACTGCAGCTCTGCTGGAGAGCTCTCTGTAGGGTGTCCCAGCACTGTGAACCTTCCTGCCAGTTACTGTTCCAGCTTTTGTCTCTTCCTAGGAGTCCTGCTAAGGCTGGCAATGTTGGCTGGGTACTTAGAAGAAAGGGAAAGGTATGCAGGGGGCCATACCCGTGCTAAAGAAGCATTTGTTATAGATGTAGATCTCTACAACAGGGGGTCAAGATTAGATGACATGGGACATCAGAGCCTCTGGATTGGGAGACAGGGCTCCAGCCCTTTGCTTTGCGTGAAATCTCCCCGGTGGCATGAGGAGCCACGACAGAGCAGAAAGTGTGAGAGCTGTGCCTGTCCCACAGGGGTGTCTGAGGGATTTCCCCCATTAACGTGCGCTGTTGGAGCAACAGCAGCCAGGACACGTGGGCTGGGCCGGCAGCACCGCTCAGACACCAGCCTCAGTGTGCTCCTTCCAGAAACACGAGGCGTCTGAAAACTGGGTCAGTGGAGAGCTGGGAGGGAAGGAGAGCTCTCAGTCCTCGGGGCTTGGCATTTGGAAATGAGATTAAGCTGTAATCAAGCTTGACAGCAAGGCTCAGAGAGAGAGAAAGACTTTTAACCTTAGAGCAGCGAAGATGCAGCGTTTTTGAAGAACAGGGTATAAATTCCCTTCTTGCCCCATTAGTTAAAAGAGGGGCTTCTCCCTTGTGTTTCCCCTAAAGGAAAGAGAGCAGGGGAAGTTCACATAGCTGGAATAAGGATCTGCCTCGCATCTCATGACTGCCATGAGTTTGGTCTTTGCCTCTGCTTGCTGTGGCACAGTTCTGGGCTAAAACCTTGTCCACATTTGCCCCAAATCCACGTTTGCCCCGCAGAGCTCCGGCATGTTGCTTTCCCTTATGCTGCTTGCCACCAGCATCGCCGTCCCTGGGACATCTCTGGTGCCTTTCCCTCTTTGCCCATGGCTGCGCCTCGAGCACAGCCAGAGAACTCCTCGGGGCACTGTTTGTGCATTTATCGAGGAACCGATCCTCACAGGTAAAGCGTGAGACTTTAATCCCCTCTGAACCCTGCAGGGGGGGATGAATTTAGTGCAGCCACTGTGCTGTTGTGAACACAAAGAACAGAGATAGGCAAACTGATCCTAGCAGGCTTCTTTCACCACCTTCCAGTGATCAGGGTCTTAAACATGAAGCATATCTATTAATTTATGTGGATATTTGCAACCTTGTAGGAGACCTGGAGATCTGGCCAAGATTTTGTCTGTTGAAGGTTTCCATGGTTTGGACAAGCCCTCTGCTTCACACGGGCACTGCCTGCCTTTAAGCACCATGAGCAGAGACAACAGAGGACAAGGAGTTAAACCTTTTCCTTGTGTTTACTGCAGGAGCTGCCGCAAGAAGCCCACTAATGCTCGTGCTGATGTTTCAAGCAGGGTTTCGGTAAGGTCAGTGCTACCCCTGCTTTTCAGTAGTTATGGTTTTGATGCTGAGAGCAAGCAGCAGGCAGTCATTTATCTCGGAGGGAAAGCTGAACCGTGTGACTTACCAGGGACTTAAGTTATTCTTAACTGTCAAAACATAACCAGGAAGGTCTGAAAATAAAGTTCAGTTTGCCAGAAAATAACAGTCCTGCATTTCTGTGGGAAGTAAAATAGTCATTAATGTCAGCGATGCTGCAGTGCAGGGCGAGGCACGGGGGGAGCCGCAGGTTCCACTTCCCACTTGGAGCCCCCGAGCCTGGCAGGCACCAGGACACCCTGTGCAGAGCAGCCTGCACTGGCTGGGCTGCTGATTAGCTTAATTATTGATCAGCTTAATGTAAAATTCTTTGTTGCTCTAACTTGGGACTTGAATGTTATGGTCAGTCTCTCTTTCAGAAAGCTCCCCCTCTTTGCCTTGCAGAACTCTCCTCTAAAGGCAATATGAATTTGCTTTTTTTTTTTTTTTTTTTTTTTTTTTTTTATGCACTGGATCTTTTTCATTTGCCCATTGTGGATTTGCCTCCAGTCCTTCCCATGCGGAATTCAGACTGTGACTGAATTTCTTACATGGGCCTTTCAGATTTTATTTTTCTGGCTAATGTTGAAATCAGTCAAAGACCCATCTACAACACTGTGGTTCCTCTGCTGGGAGTGGTTTTATTTTCAGTTTTTAAACATTGGCACGTCCTGAGTTCATTTTTAAGAGTTTAGGAGACCTGGATCGAATCTTCCTGTTACAGAATCAGCTTTAGTGAACTGGGGTCAGCTTTTAAAACCTTCTCTTTTTAAACACGAATGACTCCTTTCCCCTCCCAGAGCTGCTTGGGGCACTATAATTGTTCCAGGTCATAAAGAAGCTTGGGAAGCTCTGGCTACCCCTGCTTTCGCTGCAGCTCAGTTGCTTCTTTGAATCAGTTCATATTTTCAAGGCACATTGCAAGGAAATGATCCAGAAACTGTTTTTAAAAGTCAGAATTATCTCACATTGCATTTCCAGTTGCAGAGAGCCCATGTGGAGCCAGACCTCTCTGTCTTAAATGGTTTAATGAAAGTAGTATGATTGGAGTGACAGCAGGATTTGGCTCATTTTCTAGGAAATTACACCATGCCTGTATTCATTGTCATCCGGTAAATTAATAAATTGGTGCATCTGTTGAGGGGGAAAAGGAGGAGAAAAAAAATAATCCAAAAATGTACAGAAAAGCCTGAAATGAAAAGCAGCAAATGCCTGGAGCCAGCCACCCTTCCCAGCCCTGGTCTCTGGCTGCCTTTTGTGCTTTGCTCCAGCATGGAGGAGCCATGCTCAGTGCCAGCATCGGCTCAGCTGGCCGGCCTGGTCTGTGGGTCTGGCTGGGGTGAACAGCCTGGCCCAGAAAATGGATTTCAGCTGGTGTCGGGGAGTCCCCAAGCTCTACAAAAAGGGCTGAGGGACCTTCTTTGGGGGCAGAAACACTCAATTCCACCAGAATGCATCTGCTTGGAGATGAGTCAAAGTAGCCTGAACAGTTGTGTGTGATTGTTTGTTTTTAAAATGTAATTATATTTCCAGTAGTTGACTACGTTACACAAGACAATTTCAGCACATGTGTGTAGGAAGCAGAGGTAGCAAGACAGTTTTATTACTGAAATATTCGTTGCCCCCAAGCAAGAGATAGAGGCTTCACTTCCAAGGTGAAGGGACACAGGGACATTTCAGTATCATCTTTCCCTTCTTCTGCTTCTTTATTCACTGGGCTCAGCAGGATCAAGGTGCTCCTGCCCCATACTCCTTGCTGTTCTGCTTGAACAGAGGAAGCAGCAATAGATGGGAACCACATTTCAAATCTCTTGACGTCCCCAGGGAACCACCTTCACACAATAAAAACCTCTATCCTCTTTTATATGACATGGAGAGAACCTGGCCTTTGCCTGGAGAAAACTCTGGATTCTGTGTCCCATCCCCTGCAGGATGCAGATGCATCCTAGAAGATTAAATACAGCTCCTGCTTCCACTGTCGCAGGCAGAGGATCTGTTTTCTGATGGGTATTTAGGCTCTGGAGACACTCATCCCAATGGGAATAAGAGGCCTGAACGTCTGGTTCTGAAGTCTTGGCTGAATTAAGTTTGGCGATTGCTCTTGCGATGGAAAGCAAAGCCTTGAGCTGGGTGTCTGGGTCAGCTTTGGTTCCCGGCTGCCCTGGGAAAAGTCTCCTGAAGCCCTGCCAGTGTCGGGTGATGGCTCCCCAGCCAGCAGGGTCTGCAGGCAGCAGGGCTGCCAGGGCACAGGGGCTGCTGGGCACGCTCCTGCTGGGCACAGACACCCAGCACCACCAGCCTGCAACCAGATCAGCCTCACACCACTCCTGGCTCCTCTGTTTGAAGAGAAACCTCTGGTGCTTCCTCCAAGCAGTCTTGCTGAGAAATGGAAGGCAACCAGCGGGTGCTGAGGTGAAGGTTTCCTGAAATCTAGTTGCAGTTCTGCTGGCACCCTGGGAGCTCTCTGTCCTTGCTGCAGCGGCTCGCCTTGCTCCCTCCAGCACTCAGCCCTTGCATTTAGCTCCTGCCCCACCTGCAGCATGACTTTGTGCATCGTTTCCAACTCACAGACCAAAGCAGGGCCACATGCAGTTATTTTGTGTTGGGTCAGTTACCTGCCTACAGCTCCTGCAGTTGGAGTCCCAGACTCCTATTTGGCTCAGGTGAGGACAACACAATGCAGCGGCATCACACTGCTATTCAGCCTTTGTGAATCTCCAGAGAGTAAATACATGAGATCAACTTCATTGCCATGTACGCTCGCGTTTCGAGCAGCAGTTATAGCTTTGCATAGCTGGGGTGAGTGACTGTCCTGTCACCAGGCAATGTATGGGAGCAAAATGCATTTGTTTCTTGGGCATTGGTTTTGGCTTGGTTTTGCTTTGCTTGCTCTCCTTTCACATGCAGAGGTGTCTGATTTATGGTTGCTTTGTGGCTGTTTTGCAGACACCTAACTGGAACAACAACAATAAAATATATGAAGGGCCAAGTAATAGCTGAAATCATTAAGAGGAAAAGTGAAAACAATGAGTGAGTTAATAACTGTGGGGAAATGTGATGTCTTAGTGATATAATGCAGTGCTCTGCAGAGAGAGCCCGGCTGGCGTGGGCACTGGCAGTGGTTTAGGTGGGCTGTGTGCAGTGGCTGGACTAAGGGTCTGTGTGCTGGCAGAGCTCATTAGCTCACGCTGGGCATCCTGCTAACGGGCTCAGCTGTAGCTGTACTCTGCAGGACACTGCAGCTTTCAGGACAGAGGATGTTCGTGGTGCTCTAATTGTCACATCGATTCCGGTGTGGTAAGTCATGAGCGTTTCCCCCCATTGGTGTATAGCACAGCACTGACCTCAGCCTCACTTTTTTGTTACACCCAATGCATTTGTGTTGTCTTTAAAATGAGCCACGTCCAGGAGCTGCCAGCCATCCTGCTAAGCAAGAGGGAAAAATGAAGGGGAAATCCTGTGTGGGGGGGTGTGAGTGTATCCCAGCAGTACACGTGTGCTGGTGAAGACACAGATGGGTGTCCGACACCTGCTGTGCTCCTCAGCTGGTCCCAGCAGAAGTGGGTGAGTTGGGAATGACGAGGACAAAGCAGTGGTGTGAGGGGTTTATCCATAATATACTATGGCTGGAACGGGGAAAGAAGGGTACTGGTAGCAGAAGAGGAACCATTTGCTGTATTTGCTATGTGAAGGTTTTTCCTTAGCTGCTCCCCAACAGATACGCTCCTGAACGTCTTCTTGGCTATCGCCGTGGACAATCTGGCAAATGCCCAAGAGCTGACCAAGGTAAGTTCGAGGCTTCTGGTTCTTCAAACTTAGACCATAGCTGCTGGATCCACAGCACACATTGCAGACACTTTGAGGCAGGGATTTCCTTCCATGCTGTACCTCTGTGTACAAGTTTATGCTGCTGAGACCCCTGTTAAGGACCTGGAGGTCTACTCTCATTTGGTTTTGTTTAGTTATATGGAGGCTTGTTTCTGTGAACTGCTTTGTGTTCTTTGGCTTCTTTCCACCCCAGGGTGAGCAGCAGGCACTGCTCGTGTTGCTGCTGTGTGGAGGTGCACAGACTTTTGTAGCTTTTGCTGTTTTCAGGAGCAGAGGCGGAACAAGTAATGGGTGTTGGCTGACTCAGTAATACATCTGAAGTTTAGGCCTGGGGAGTCGCAGGTGTTGTACTGCTGCCTTTGCTGTCTCATGTTAGTGTTTCTTACCTCGTTGAATTTGGGGATGAATCAAAGAATTAACATTCTCCGAACAACTCTGTGGAAAACAACTTGAAGAGGCTACAGTGACTTTTAAGTCAAGATGTTAAAACCTTCCTGCTTCTCACCAGGTGCAAGAGCAATCTGAGGCAGCAGCCCAAGCACAGGCAGGAAGCCAGGTCCTGGCAAGAGCTGGAAATGACACTGCTGTAGCTTCTCTGTGTGCTTGGATTTATATTGAAGCATTCCCTATAGACAAAAAAAAAAATGTATAGCCCCTATATTGTGTAGGAAGGAGTCCAAATACTGCAGTTTGTGTTCATATTATTGCACACTTTTGATTTCTCATTGTAGCACACTCAGTCATGTTTATGAGGCAGCATTAGATTTTCTTTGCACATTTTTTGCTTGCTCTCACCAAGTGGATGTGGATATGCACACCCCATTGCTGTGCTGCTCCCATGGCCATAAGTCAAAGACTTGCTGGCTCCAAAAGCACCGCATCCACCTTAGCAGTTCTATTTTACAAACTTCAGCTTGTATGCTCCCTGTCGGGTAAGAGGATCACTATCTGTGTGTTTATGCAGCAGCTCGCAGGGATACTTTCTCTTTTTAGACCTGTAGAAAGGAGCAGTAGTGCATGGCTATGGGATGTAGCACTGCAGTCCAGGGACACCCAGAGATTTCAAGGCATTCCCTATCCCACTCCAGCTGCTGAGGATGGAAGCAGCCAACTCTTCCCAGCTGAAATCCATGTCTCTTGTGGCTGAGCTTGTCTTTACCAGCTCTCCTTTCTGCCACGTTACTGGCTTCAGCTCCTAGCTTTAGCTAGAGCCTTGTTTCCTGAGAGCTGATGCCCAGTGCAGGCCATGCAAGAAGCATGGATAACAAATGTTCCTATGTCTGTGAGACCTTCTTCTGCCTCCTTGGTCTGTTATAATGCAGCTCAGGGCTTGGCCCAGAGGCATGCATCTTCCTATCCCCTTCAGGAGACTTATGGACATCCCTGGCATGTACTGAGAGAGGATCAGGTCCTGCACAGTTCTTGGATAACAAAGCTCATCCTATTCCTTACTTAATTTTTGTAGTGCTGCCTTCTGAATATTTCAGCAGCTGACTGGAACAGCTAGTAACCTAACTTTGTTGATGTTTACAAAATATAATTAAATATTAATGGATTCAGCAACACTGCAAAATCATAAAGCTTCTTGAGAAACTTTTTTTTTCTTTAATTTTATTTATGATCCCCAAAATTCTGTGGGGATTTCCAAAGAAGAAAAAGATAAAAATAATTCAATTGTATAGCATACCTGGAGAACGAGGGATTTATGGCAAAGCAAATATGATCATGCAAAACCAAAAATGGCCTGGAGGTATAATTAAGTTACTCAGGAGTCAGTTGATCTCAGGAGACTTTCCTGACATTTACACTGTAAAACTAATCAAGATCCGTGCTGCATGTAGTGTGGGAAAGCCATAAGTGGTTTGCAACTGCCTCTATTTTGGAAGGATAGAAAGCTTCCCAGCTAACCTTCAGGACTGAAACATTTTGACCAACAGTTCCAGTTCTGGTTGCGTATTTGGACTTCATTTATCGTGGCATTTGAACATTTACTTAGTAGCCTTAGCTGGGCCCTGTGACCTGTACCAGGGTGCATCAGATCTGTGGCTATATTTAACTTCAGCTTGATCATCTGATGGCTGTTACAAAACTCACCAGTACTTTGGAATGACTCATTTAAGGGGAAAAAATAATAACCACCTTCTTTGCTTTGACTATATAAAGAATCTTCTCCAGCCTCTGCCCCTCCATCCCCAGGTCTTCTCTTCCTCCTTCCGTGCTGGCTCTGACTTTCCCTTGCTTGAACTCTCCCCGTGTTGTTTCTAGACATTTCTCAAACCTATCATGAATCTCTTGGGTCACCTTCTCTCTTTATTTCCATCTACTGGCAGATCTTTCTTCTGCTTATTCAGAGTAGAATCTGAAATTGCCCCCAGATTTGCTTCCAATATCTCCCCTTCGGTAACATGGCATGCTTCATTCTGGCTAAGCTGGCACGGAGAGCTGCTGCGGGTGGGTGAGCAGGGCAGCCTTTGGCTTTCCTAAACATCTTCCAGCTCCAGGCGTGTTCTCTGATCTCTGCACCCTGGCAGCGATCTCCAAGAAAGCCATATAAAAGCATGTAGTAGGAGGGATGTGTGAATTTTATGTAAAATTAGACCAGAATTCCTCAGAAATCAGAGGAATAGCAGCCACGGGGACTTCTCCTCCATCCCAGTGGAGAGGTCTTTAATTGGGGGAGTTTAATGAAGAACAGTGAGTGTTAACTATGCACATAATTATGGTTAGCACTGAAGACAGGCTTTGCCATGTGATAAACTGTGGTTTCAGTGAAGATTTAGAGCTCTAGAAAATGGAAAGGAAACGTAAGAGGGAGTTGTCCTTATAGGCAGTGCCTTTATCCATGACGGTGATGATGGAGCTCCCAGAGGTGGCATTGAAGTCACCGTCACAGCTCAGAGACTTGCCTCAGTCGCGCACCATCACCCCTGCCAGCTTCAAGCAGAGCAGGATGAGCCTCTGCCCCCATGAGACATCACAGGGCACGTACCAGGCAGAGAATTAATTAGTATTTGTAGAGGGATCGCAAATCTCTGGGTGGAAGGAGCTGCAGAAATATTATTAAGCAGTCATCTGCTAAAGAGCATGCTTGTTCTGAGTTAGGGATGGCTGCGTTTATGACAATGAATATTCTCATTGCATTTCGGATGCACTGGGGAGAATGGAGTAGAAGCTAGAACTTTAAAAAAAGATGCTCAAATCTGCAACCGGTGCTTGAGGTGCACAGAAAGAAAAATTAAAAGCCCTGGCGAGTCCTCAAGAGAAGGAACAGTTTGAAGATACCTGCTGAGTGAAAAGAAAACCCCCAAAGATGCCTTATTGGGAATTTATTTCTTGAAAGATTTATGTCCTCAGATACCCTAGATTTACAGTAGCATCCCAACCACTGATAAATTTACTGGAAATTGGCTGTTGAGAAATATTGACTGCTGACTTTGTATAATGGTTCAGCAAGGCTTTTTTGTGGCCTCATTCTTTATTTGCTACACTAAGTTTTTGTTGTTGTTGTTTGTTTGTTGTTTTTCTTTTTTTGTAATAGATTTGCTAATGTTTGGAAAGGGGAAATTTTTAAAAATATGAAATCTTAATGATAACGGATTTTTTTTTTTTTTTTTTTTTTTTTTTACAAATTTCCTATAATTTATCTTTCCTCTTTAAAGAGAAGAAGAAAACAGTTTCAAAATGAGTTCAGTTTAAGCAAATAACACCAAAGTCAGAGCAAGGAATCATGCGTATGGCATTCAGTATGGGTAAATCTCTGTGCTTTCCTTTCCTGAAGTTAGTGAATGCAGACAGTAAGACATCTATTTTAAATGTAACTGTTTCACAGCGTTACCTCTGAGGAGCAGATGTAGACCCGGGCCATTTGACAGAGGAGCCTGTGCCTGCTCTTGTCTTGGCATGTGGTTCAGCACCCTGAACGATGGTCCTGACATTGCCATCAGTGTCGGTATTTCTCCTGCCCCGATTTTACTATCTAATTTGACTGGCTAGAAAAACTCCAAGGAAGTTTAACCCATATGACTATTGGAATTGAGTGGGATCCCGTTTTGTCTTTTGTCCTCATCCAATTGCTAAAGAAACTACAGTTACACTCTGATTTTAAGTGTTATTTCTCTAGTAATTACACCACGTAGGAGAAAATAAATCACAGTTCGACTCTGAGGGAACTTGCAATACCAATAAA
This sequence comes from Aythya marila, assembly GCF_965140915.1. NCBI lineage: Eukaryota > Metazoa > Chordata > Aves > Anseriformes > Anatidae > Aythya > Aythya marila. The sequence continues at coordinate 2,600,226 of NC_139060.1, forward strand.
AGTCCAAATATGAGATCTGAGGGGTATGCAGAAAGCATGAACGTGACCAGCTTTCTGATCTGCACTTGACTCTACCAGCTACGCTTCAATATCTTCTCCTTTCTGTTTTCACCCTGTACGTTCACAGTGATTCAACTCAAATCAGTGGAAATATTTGGGATAAAACTAGCGTGAGCAGAGCCAGTCAAATCCTTTGGTGTTTATTGGGATTATTGTTTCAGACAAGACACCTTGGCAAGAAGTCACGAAGGCTTTAGGAGTCTGTCTCATGCACTTCAGTAGGATGTAGGCTTTTGAGTGTTTTCACATATGCAAGTCTGAGATAAAGGGGGCTGCCTTTACCCCAGAAATGTCACACCTCTGCTCAGGTCTCTCCCTGCTATGCCAGACCACTGAGGGATAAGAAGATACCCAAAAGAGGTAAGACAGCTTCATGAGGGAGATGTGTTCCCAGCAAAAAATGCACCGAGCACTTGAGCAGACCTTGTGTTTCTTATCTCTTTGCTGACAGCAAAACCGTACCCAGAGGTCCTTGCAAGAAATTATGAAATTCTGCCTTATTTTAATGACTATCTGCTGTCCTCACAGCACAGCGGTGATGGTCACACAACACCCATGTCTCGGGGAGCTGTGGTTATTGTCATTAAGTGATGCATGCTCTGATTTGTCTTGATTTTCTGCACCAGGATGAGGAGGAGATGGAGGAAGCCACCAACCAAAAGCTCGCCCTGCAAAAGGCCAAGGAAGTAGCAGAAGTCAGCCCCATGTCGGCAGCTAACATTTCCATAGCCGCGTAAGCGTTATTTTATTATTTGGGACCTTAATCGTGTGGTTTCTGTTCTTCAGTGTCGCTATATGTCTATTCAACTGGAGCCATCCCATAGTACTCTGTGAGCCTTTTTATGCCATCTCTGTTGTTGACAGTCTGTAGGTTGACTGAATACTTCAGCACTGATCACTTAACCATGGATCGAAGTACTTTTCGTTTTTTTTTTTTTTTTTTTTTTTCCTTTGTAATGTTTCATCTTTTGCCTTGCTGTAAATAACCATATTTTAGGAAGTTGGTTCTTTTTTTTAAGTTGTCCTAGGATAGATTTCACCAGGTGAAGTGTTAACATTTCACTTTGGATTTGTAATTCTGAGAGGTATGTGTGCATATTTTATATTAAATACTGTTTGATGATTTCTGTTTAGAGGATTCAAGAGCAAACGCATCCTCAAAAATATCAGAAAGGAAAGGAAAAAAAGAAGAAGAAAAAAAAAAAGAGCTTGAATATTCTCTCTTTGTTGCCTGAAAGACTGCAGGAATGAATAAAGTCACATACATGAACAGTCACTGGTTCATAGCTAGAAATATACATTTGCATTTTCAAATGCAGGTTTTTCTTAGTACATGGATGTAGATGTATGCACAGATTCTGTGATACTGTTTTGGAAGAATCCTTAGAAAATATTCCTTTGGGGCCCACTTTTTCACATACACTGATCTAAACTGAAGCAAAACTTTTATTTGTAGGTGGAAATATTTGTCCAAATGTCACTGAGGTCAGAGCAGAATTCTGCCTGCATGGCCCTGTGTTTGAGATGTGCCTTCCTTGGGTGGATTTACTGGTTTCTTGTTAGGGTTTCATTTAACTCTTCTGGAATTGGCGTCAGGACAAGCAACATTAAAAATTTGGTCCTGTGTTTTGCTGAATGTTGCTGGTATTTTCTAATGCCTTTTTGCAGGGGAGACCGCCTAGGTCTAGGGAAGCTGATGCACAGAAAAATGAATTTCCTGTGCAGTTTTTTTCCGAAGGATCTGGAATGAAGAAAGATCCCCGTGAGACCTTTTTAGGGGAAGTTTAATCCACTTCAGCCCAGACAATAGGCCAAATGGAGCCAGCTCATTATATACGAAGGGAAAGAATATTGTTAATTTGACTATTTTATTCTTCTTACCATTTTATTTTGCAATTACTGCTATAATCATCTCCTATTTATGCCATGTCTATTTGTTGGCTTTAAATATAATCCTTTTCTTACAATGATGTCCAGTCTTGACGGAAAGTCATATGAGGATACTTGCTCTTGTTTTTTTGTTGAATTTCCTGGAACTGTTATGTTATAACACAAGATGATAACACTTATTTTCTTCTATTTGTCTTCTATTTCTTCTCTTTTTAATCAAAAGCATGGTGCACGTGAGAATTTCTTAGAAACCAAAGTGCTTTAACAGAGCTAAGATTTCATACCACATTGTTAGTTACGTAAAATAACCTTTATTCCGTGATTCTTCACCAGGCTTTCACCTGGTTTTCAATGTCACAGGGCCAATTTTGTGACCAAAATTGAAAGTACAAAACTGTAGATTTCTGCTTCTTTTGCCTCAAATTGTATCTACCCAGAACCCACCTGCCATGTCTGCAGGCAGGTAATCAGGCTTACAAGGGAACACTTTTAGAAGTGCAGTTGCTTCCACATCTACTAACCAGAGCAACATCAGGCATGCTGCATGGGAGGCCATCGATGTACCACCGTCACCTGGCTTCCAGTCCCCTCTGCTGTAGTGCCAGCGAGGTGCTTACATAGCCACTCGCAACACGTGCAGGACTTTATTTTATTTTATTTTGGGAAAAAAAAAAAAAAAGTATAAGGTTAATAGGGTGATGACCAAATGAGTAATGACCTACAGGAGAAGGCAAGGGAGAAGTGAGGTATTTTGCAAGAGATTGATAGATGAGTGGATGGATTGTTGGCTGATGATCCAAAAGATGTTTAATGAGTGCATGCCACAGTCATGTTTAGTATAGAAATTCACCCATAGTAAGAACTCCAAAAGGGGCTTAGCAGCTACAGATTTTGGGTTTACAGCACTGATCCTTGAGATACCGTTATGTAGCACAGTAGGGCTGATGATAGGGACCCATGATTGACATCCAGATGTACCCCTTTACTTCATTTCTTATGGTCTTAAGCTACAGAGTGGTGCAGACAGTGGAGCAGGTGCCATGTTGATGGCAAGGCGTGTTGGATCAAGCTCTGATGTGATGTGGCATGAACATGCTGATGGGATCCCACCAGGGCATATGTGTGAGGTACAGCAAGTGGCTCAGCACTGTTGAGAATGAAAAAGGTCCTGGAAACAGGATTCTTGGCTTATGGAAATAACACTGCCAAAAGCAAATGCCTGCAGAGCTGGTGAGCAGGAGCAGGGAAAAAATGGGACTGAGCTACCAAGGTCCTGCTGCAGTCCTGTCTGTGGGTCTACCCCATCAGTTTGTCCTAAGGAATATTGGGTTGGATTTCTGACTCAATTTTATTTTCAAAACATAGGAAAGGGATTTTCTACAGCAACAGGCATCTATAGCATGGGTTAGTGTTCTGAGAACATCAACATTTTCTCTGCCTCATCAATAAAACCAGGTCTCTCAGGTGTTGAGAGCAGAGGACACCGTGACTTGCATTTCCTCAGGCGTGATATTCACGTTCCTGGTGTGCTTGTCCACCTCCCACAGAGGTCCTAGTGGTCATTCTGCTGTTTCACTGGTGAGGTGCTGTGCTTGCTGTTTTGCTTCTTTCCTTTGTCAGTCCCATATCAAGGACTGTGAGAGTGCATCCTCCTCTACGCCTCCTTGCAGGCCATTGCATGCTCTGTAGCCTTGTATCTGCTTCTCCACCCCTGGCATTTTTCCTGTGCAAAACCAGCGTGCACTCCCCGTTTGCGTTCTCGTGACCCTGCAGTTTATCTGCACTGATTCATCTGCTCCCCTCTGCCATTCGAGCCTCTCAACAGTTCAGCTCTGGGAAATGTTCAATTTATTGCATTGGTTACAAAATATAATTTCATAGGCTTATGAACCTGGTTGCTGATTCAGTCTGTCAGCATGCTTGGAGGGTCTGAGATGGTACCTTTACCTCTATGTGTGTTTGATGGTTGATAGATAGTGAAGTGCTGCTGTTTCATGGGGATCTGCTTAATAATCTATTCATTACTACAGTAGCATCCAGGTATCTATCTTGCAGCTGACTCAGGGTGCTTTATTACAATATTCTACGTGCACTTGTTTTATTGCTCCTACTTCTTTGCTCTCCCAGGATTTCAATGACTTGCTCCTGGATCCAACAAAGGGAATTGCAGGAATGGATTTTTCTGACCTTTTTTTTCTTCACCTGGTGAACTCTATCCTGAATGGGCTTTTTTGTTTTGTGGATTTTCAGGATGAAAAAAATAGGATGGTACATTGTTTTTGTCATTGTTGCAATGTTTGGTTTAAAACAGAGTATTTGTTTAACATAAGTTACTGCATTTTAATTTTAGCCCATTGTTTCATTCTTATTTTTGTGATTTTTGTTTTCTGTTTAGCATTTTCCTTGCTTTGTTGTTTCTGGAGGTGAGTTTCTGGGTTTGTCCAGTTTGCCCAGCATTGTCTTTAAGACCCTCTGTTTTGTACAACATCGAAACCACTCAGCCTCTCGAACTGAGCCGCTGTACTGACCGACGGGTCTTTAGAGCAAGCCATTGGTGCAGCTTCCTTGGCGGTGAGAACGGAGCAGGGGGGGAAATGGGGCAACAACTGAGGTGCTGAATGTGTAAAGCACCTCAAGGTCCCCACTGGATAGGTGCCAGTGGAAGGGAGAGCTGCCGGGCTTATTTCTATGGCCAGCACGAAGACCCCAGTGCAAATAGTTTTACATCATATAGATGAACTTGCCTCTTTGCCAACCCAAAGCCTGAACTCCCTGCATTTGGATACCTCCTCTGCCTTTTCTATTCCGGCCAGAGCTGCACCAATGTCCCGTACAAAAGGGGCTGCGCTGCACACACACAGCATGGGTGCTCCGCGCGGGCCAGCAGACCAGTCGGAGAGTCAATGAGCACCAAAGCACATGTCCTGTCCTCCCCACGGCTGCTCCAGGGATTCTGAGCTGGTGGCTAAAACAGCCTCTGAATTTGTTTATTCCTGTGTATTTTCCAGTGGCCTGCCTTCACCTTTTCTTGGGAAGAGTCTTAAAAAAGCAATCACAACAGCATGCAAATGCTAAATTTGTAGGAACCTGTTAAGTAGTCACATCCAAGTCATGCTGAGTGGAACTTCTAGCATTTATTTACTTAGGTTTGTTTTTAATTCTACATGGCAATGTGTTGTAGTGGTAGCCAGACCCAAGGAAACAATTCAAACATTAGGTATAGGGGCTGAGTTCTGTATGGGAGAAAAATTTCCCAGATGTGATGGATGAAACTTAGTAGGAAGTAGCAAAGGCACTTTATGAAACTTGGGCACCAGAGCTAAACACTGTCTATGGGACTGACCACTACCATTTTTCAAAGCTTGACATGCTTCTCAGCACAGTGTTCCAACCCCAAAAGACCTCTTCCTCTCTCCAGGCTGTGACTGGTTTCTGCTGGTCCCTCACGTGGTTGTTCCAAGCAGTTGGCATCTTAATTGTGTGCCTACAGGTAGATGCTGCCTGGTAACACGAGCGAGTTGACTACTCCTTAGAAAACTGCTGAGAGCAAAGAGAGGTGGCACATCATTTCAGTGACTTCTCCGAGGTGTCTGTCCCTTTTGTACAGGTCTGGGGATGAAGGGAGGGGGGGTTGCTTTGTTTCTTTAGGGCATTTTCCATCTCAGAGACTCCATGTTTTCCTTTTGTCTTGGGAATACTGTGCTCTGTTTCAAAATCCCTGTTGGGCTGCCGGTACCCAACAGAACCCAGCAAGAAGTATGCCTGAACACCCAGCCCATGAAACGTCCCGTGCTCGATGGTGCGTAGACTAGCAGAGGTGTTCTTTTTCTCTTGCTGGCTTGTGACTTCTTCCCTTTCTTCTCCCCCCTGATGTGTGTTGATGTGTGAGGTACTGTGGTTCTTCCCGTTAGCTTACCTTTTTGCCCTTGCTGTTGGTGTAACGGTGACTCAAACAGCTACACAGAAAGACGCTCTCTTGTTCTGTGTCCCTCTTGGATGGTAAGTAGCACGGAGCAAAGCTCAAGTACTTCTGTCGTTTTGATTCAGAAAAGGAGGCTGTCTTGGCTTCCCAGCTTTCCTCTCCGCAGTTCCAGTGAAAATGTAGTCGGTCACAGTTTCAGAAAAAAAACAGCTCCAGGAACAAGAGCAAAGAAGTGAACCTGGAGTGCTGCAGGACTTGCATAACGTTGCCTGGCCAAGTTACAAGGATGTTTGGCAGGACCACAGCATGGCCTCCATCCTGCACTGCACCAAATGAGGCAGGGATAAATGCAAAAATTCATTCAAGTCTTCTGCCAAGGGATATTGAGAGCATCTTTTTAGCAATTAAAAGCAACATTTCCACAGGTACTACACAATGTCAGTGCTGACCCCCAGGTAAATTAAGGCAGCCTGGTACGTTCTCCTCCATCATGAGTTTTCCACCTGTTTTGCCCAAGAAATCCTTTACCTGTGCTTCAGGCATTTGTGCAGGCAGGGGCTTGCTCTCTGCAAGGTTCAGTTGCCATCCTGGGACTTTGTCATCCAGCCAAGAAGTAAAGGAGTCCCCAGCCTGAACAACCTGGGAACAAATTCCCTGGCAAATTGGCAGAGCATGCAACCTCCCTTTGATTCCTGCTCCCCTTTTATTTGGCAAGGTGCAAATGTAGAAATAGGGAATTTGGGGCAGAGTGCCTTACCTGGCTGCACAGCCGATTCTTTGCTCCACATGAAACTTTTATAAACACTTTTCATAATGCTACTTATATTTGTTGCAGTTTTCTTGGCCTTTGGGTGGTTGTGTTATATACTTCACATGGGCCAACATTTCTGTTCAGGAGATTCTGGTAATTTTAAGGAAATGTGTATTTAAAATTCTACTCATATGATATCCAAAGAACATTAGATTTTAATTGGACCTTCTGGCTTGATAGCACTGATTGTTAACAGATTGAAGCTCTCAGGGAAGCAGGAAAAACTGCTGCAACTGAAAAGGCAAATTCAGGAGGTGAAGGGATTTTGTTTTCTGTCATCGGAGAGGGTTCTTCAGATGATGTAGATTTATAAAAATTATTGTTTATAACTGTGAAACGTTAGTGCCTCAAGCCAAGATCTATCAAGATATTTAGAATCCTGGTTTTGTGTAGATTCCCTGCCAGAGGAAGAATAAACTTTTTGTTTTCTGTGTAATTTGGCTATTTCCATATTCAGAACCCCCCATGTGTAATGACATTTATACAAACGCACACTGAATGGAGGAGAATCTACAAAATTACACGTGAGTTGAAACAAGGTCCTTTAAATAACATGTAATCCTTTGCCTAAGCTGCAGCAGACATAGGTTTTTAGACGCGGTGAGCCATATTCGGATGGTTTGAGCTCAGACACATCCCTGTGCCTGGCAGAGGAGAGAGGTAGGTGCCCCTGGAGAGCCCACGTGGCGCAAGGACCGAGCTGAAGCAGCCTGGCACCAGCTGCTGGGGCTCAGCTGGATTTTGGTTCTCCAGGCATGGCCCAGGGTCCTCCCTCCGGCCTCTGCTCTTCGCTGCTCTCAGGCTTCCTCCTCTCATCTCATGGTGCCGGAGGGGGAAATAGCAGTCTTGCATCCCGCTCCCACTTGGAACTAATGATTTGCAGCACAGCTGTAAAAGCAATCACCATCTGTTTCTACAAAGACCTCTACCCCGAGGTCCTAAAGATGACTTCTGCGGAGGACTTTGATTTTGTGAGTATAGCATATGGAGGCATAAAGTCCTAATATCATCGTGTGGCTTTTGGTTTACCTTTTAATTTATTTCCCTTTTGGTTCCATTTTGATTCTTTGGTTGTTTCCCTGTCAACTAGAAGGTGGTGTGTCTGTGGCTTCCACACTTTCTGAAGCTTGCCTGGTCTCCTACCAAGATGCACGCTGCAGTCTGCATTCGATAGGACACAGCCTGTATGAGTCTCCTCCCAATGTCTCTTATAGTTTCTCTTCTCTTTTTTTTTTTTTTCTCACTTTTTGTTTTCTTTGTTTGTTTTGTTTTTGCATGTGCAGTTTTGTAAAGCAAACTCGAGGTACTGTATCTCGCAGCTCGTCAGTCTCCAGCGTAAATTCACCGTGAGTTGCTCTCTGTTACGATATTCAGTAAATGGATTTATCATATATATCTCTATATTTATAAGCCTCCCTATTTCCCCCTCTCCCGATGCCTTCACTGCCCCCTTATTTTTTCCAAAAATCATTCCCATCATTGTGGAAAGCCTCCAGACCAACATACAGTGGAAGGACTGGAAGGTGTGCAACATTGCCATATAATGCTTGTGATTTGATCGTGAGCAACTCTGTAGTGTTTTGTACATTGACTGTGATTTTTCCTTCCTCCTCCCTTTGTTTTCCTCCCATCCCCTTAATTATTCACCTTTGTTCCTTCCTTAATTATCTTCCCTCTTCTCCCCTCTGCCCTCATTTGATGGTTCGTCTTGTTCTCACTTGTATTTTTGTCCTCTGTGTTTATTATGCACTGGGCTGATGGCTTTGATGTTCCACCAGTGTTTGCACTTAGGGTCCAATAGGAGAATGGGTGCCCACCATGAGTGTTCTCCTTAAATGAAAGCTGGAGGAGAAACTTCTGGAATTAGGGCCCGAGTGAGACCAAATTGGAAAACTCTGCATAAATATCCTTGGGAAACTTAGAGCATGAGTTACACCTGTGCTCTCTAACCTTCCTGAGCTGGTGCTTAATGCTACAGATACGGCAAAAATGAGGCACTCAGCAAGCTCCTATGTACCCGTGGTTGAGCAAACACAGTGGTAGATCTTCCATTCACTTCACGCACCTCCTAACAACCAAATCTTGCTGGCTTTGCTGTGAATCAAGGGTGCGCTTTGACACCGATGCAGGTTTGTAGAAAATAACCATTGTTCCCCGCCGACTAATACAACAAAACTTGTCACCAGCTTGTCATCCACCCATCTTAGCGTCGTTGCTTTGAGTTATACTGTTACCATCTGACGTTGTCTTTCTTCTTTAATGCTTTTGGAGAGACAAGTAAGTGCAATTCAAACGCTTGTGGGTTTGTCCTTATGTGCACCATGGCAGGATTCAGCGTACCAAAGGCACGGTGAAGCAAAGGAAGTTTTCCACCAGCTTCCTAACATCTTCCTTGTTCCCTGCGGCCCTGGGTGTTTTGGTGGTCCACTGATGGACACTTGGGTTACTACAGTGTGTGGATTTAGTTTCTCTGACCACTTTTGCATCCGGCAAAAGCAGGTGCCTGTGCTGGTGGGGCAAATGCACCCATCTGAGATCTCACAGGACCGGGACAGCGCAAAACTGGGGAGCAGACGACACTAGGGAAGCTTTTGGCTCATTTCTTCCAATGCATTGCCTGGCTGCTGGGACTCTGGGCAGGCACAAAGGTGCAGGGAGCAGTTGGCTGCCCTTTGGGGGTCTCATCCTGCCTTGCACTTGTCAGGGTGAAGGGGAAGGGGGGCAACGGAGTGTATGGTTAAAGGTGGTGATGCTGGAGAGATGCTGCCCAGTGCCTCACCTCTCGGCACTTGAGTGCACGCCAGCAGAAGTTGCACCAAACCCATCTGAGGCCACATTCGCACAGTTAAGAATAAAATCAGAAAGAACAAAGGGTTTGGCTCCTTTTCCAAACTTCCGGAGCTTCCATTAAAAAAGATAAAATCAAACTGCGGGAACTAAAATCCACTTAGCAGGAGGATTTGCCTGTGTTCAGCTGTGTTTGCCATTGAGGTCTGTTGCTAACTCCCCACCAGCAATAGAGGCAGTGCAGAATAGAAAGAGGCATCTCTGGCTCTTATGACTCACATCCATTCTCTGAAGAGAATGAATTTTTACTGAAAAAAAAATGTATATTTGGGCTTGTGTTAGGGTGGATTTTCAATATATGCTGCTTACAGAGGCTTTCATTTTGCCTGCACTTTTCTGTGCTAGCCAAACTGACAAAATCACCGCAGCTTAAACCACATTTCTCTATGTGTGAAACCACTTTACCTCTCTTCAGTTGTGTAGAGGCAAATGTAATTTGCATTGTATTTAACGTTTCTACATGTATACAGTGTCTGGGCAATAATTTATAATTTCCTATGCAAAACAGGATCGTTTTGACAGATGAGTGTGCGTTTTCTTTTCTGTGGGTGTCCCCAGCATTTCCCTCACATTTTTGCAGCAAACACCCTAACTTTGATTAAATGACTGGGCCCCATAAGAGTGTGCCACATGTAAAAGTATCAGCCATCACAGAGCATCGAGAGCCCCCTGAAGGATAAAGGCATCTGAAGGTCTCATACACTCAGTATAAATGTCATGGTTAGAAGTGTATTTTTAATTTTAAATTCAAATAAATAAAGTGGAACCACTTCTCTCAGGTACCTGCAGGTCCTGTGGTCTCCCTGTCCCCGGTGAAAGCCAGCATCAGTCCAAGATGCCTTTATACCACTCTTTTTTGCCCACTGTGAGTGCTATTGCTGTAATTATATTGAACAGTGGTCTAATTTTTGTGCACAGATGAAAGCTGAACAGTAGTCTAGTCATTTTAAAAAAGCTTTTAAAAGGTGCAAAAAAATCCTGTTCCTTTTCTCCTCTACATAGCTCAAATGGCATTGAAGTCGTGGTGTCGTTAACATCAGTGAGAACCAGGATATGCAAATCCAGCCTTTTGAAAGAACCAAGATTATTTAAAAACCTTCTGAGATAGAGGTTTGGGGGTTTGGTTTCTTGTTTGTTTTTTCCATGTTCTTTCTCTGATAATTTAGAAATTTCCTTAGAAAAATAGGTAAGAACCTAAAAGAAAAATGCCCAAGCTAGTTTCTTAACAAAAAACAAACAAACAAACAAAAAACATAAGGTGAGTCACTTTCTGATGCTAATTCCAGGTTATATGTATAAATATATGCATATATATTATATTTATGCATATATTCATATATAAAACATCATGTTAGAGTGATAGGAAGCACCATGCAGGTGGTGATCTATGGTTGAGTGAAATCCTTCTGTCCTTAGGAAAACATTAAGCTGAAAGCAGCAAAACTTTTGCTACATTAACACCAGGAAGCTTGGATGAACTCTGCATCACTGCAGAGCTGTATGAAAACAGGCGACACAGCAGCTGTCAAATACTAAGCGGCAGCAGATAATTTCTACTGCTCGGAGGAAATCATGGCCATGGACACCCCATGGGAGTGGTAATGAAACAGCAGAGCTTTCCAAACTTTTGTTCAGATGCATTTTGGAAACTTTCTGCTTCTATTCTGGCTGAAGGCACCAGCTGAAGGGCTTGATGCTGCAGTGGCAGCAGGCTTGGTCCTCCTCGAGCGTCCCAGATTTTTCCTCCTGCTGGGACCAATTACCTGTGGTCAGCAGGGGCATCAGCAGCTTATTTGTGGCTTAGCAAGTTTTTCTCAGTGGTCTCAGCCGTCTTAATGCTGCTTAGCTGACTCCTTACTTAGTGAGTTTTTAGGAAATCCTCTCTCAGACGTTCACCTGTGGTGGCAGATCCTGCAGGGCTGGCCGGCTGGTGGAGGGAAGCCTTTCTCTGGCCCAGACTTGACCTGCTACCAAAGGAGCTCCTCCCAGGGGATGGGGTGAAGCCAGCCTGCAGTCACAGTTCTCGGAATTGTCTAAAAGAGCAGGTAAAGGAAGTAGAAATTCTGTCTGAGGGTGACAATATTAAAAAAAAATAATAATAAAATAAAAAATATATATGCATAAAAATGTTGAATTTAGTGAACTTTCTTGATCTAGGAAGTTATGTCTATAAGAGTTTGAAAGGCATTTTAAGTTTCACCAGCAAGTTTCTGAATATGAGGGCGTGATATGTGGCCGGTATTATATTAAATCTAGGTCATATTCAAAATTTAGTTTTTCTAGCTAAAGAACTTAAGAAGAAACATTATGAAAAAAGATAGTTTCTTTCTGAGAAACTGAAATATCAGAAAATCTAATATAATCTAATATATACAAAGAGAAATCAAATTCAAGAGTAATACAGGGAGAGACAGGACAGTGTTTTCCATGTTCATCCTTGGTAATGGTGTTTCTGCGATGCACACTGCCCCATCAGCTCAGTGGGAGAGCACAGTGCGTTTCTCAAGAGAGCCCAGGCAGGAAATATGGCTCATAAAGAAGAAAAGATGCTAAAGCATCCAAGCAGCAACTCCCAGGGTCATGGGCAAAGCAAATTGAAATGCTAGCAGTGACTTCATCTGAAAGAAAATTGTTTTATCAAACCAGAGAGAAAACCTTCTCCTTCACATGTGCCCACCCCAGATTGAAATGCTTCATTTGTATTTTCCAAGTGGAAAATTGAAACATGGTGAAAATTCTCTAAATTTATGGACAGAAAATACAATTTTTAGCTGAAAGGGTTTTTATATCACATTTTTTTAAACTATATTTTAACAAAAAAAAATCCTTTCATCTGTAATCAGAATGTATTCTTTCATAGCCACAATCTAATATGTAGGTATTTTAAACATAAAATTGGTACATTCATAGCCAGTTTTCGTTCATTATTTACTAAAGCAAAATTTTAAATATTGCATTCATGTAGCTGATTAAACCAGTAGGTCTGGGAAGCAAAGTGCCATTAACTAAAGCTGTGATTTTAAAAGGTTATGATAACAAAATCTTTAATCATTAAGGAATACCCTAAGATTAGAGTATGTTTAAAAATATGCTTTGCTTTCTTTAGTGATCTACACAGTTACTGGCTGCATTTTTTATTTGTGCCAATATTAGTCACTGATTCATTAATATGAATTCTATTTCATTCTACAAGAACTTCATGGTTTTCTTTCTAGCCCCAGGATTTTACTGCTGGCTGCTTAATCCAAACAGAAACAATGGAGCTTCTCAGAGAAGCATATTAGCAGAAGTATCTACTACAACATTACAAGCCCAGAGGACCTGAAAACTGAGTGCATTGTCAGCACCCCTTTATACAGTTTGAAATATTCTGTACACAGAAAATAGGGATGAAAAAAGTTGTAAAGAAAGTGGATTAACATTAAGCTTTGCACAGTGCCAGTAAATCAGAGATGATCAATGCCATTTTCTTAATGAATTCAGAAGAATTTTAAGAAGCAAACAGCAGGATTTAGGATAAGGAGGAGATGGAATCATAAATAGTTGTCTTTTGTGGAAAGAAATATTTGTTATCACAGAGTCTTTTTTTTTTTTTTTTTTTTTTTTTTTTCAGTTTGGATATTTTACAGACAAGTCACGCCATGCTGTGGCACATCATGCTTTGTACCGTAGGTGGCTTGTGTCTGCCCCAGCTCATGCAGCATTTAATAATTCACTGAACCAAACTCTGGAGGAAGCAGCGGAAATCTTTTTGCCCCAGTTCTGTGTTTCCATCTCTTCTGCGGTTCTTTGCACTGTGTGATAGGCACCATATCCTCACAGGCAGGTGGTTGTAACCAGGTTTTGTTGTAAGGTGATGTTTCTGTTGTGCCATAAATAAGTTAAAAAGCTCTCCTCTGAGGAGATGTACAGCAGAGCAACAGGAGAGAAGAAGCTGTCACACGTGTCCACATTCAGTTGCTGTGGGAACTTGTAGAAAGCAAGAGTCAGATAAATGTAATTGGACAAGCAGGCGACACGTTCCCTCCAGCTGCTGCCGCTTTCTCTCTGAAAAGCCCTGAACACGGTCCCCAGAGGGACCCGCCTGCTCCACTCCTTTACATCCATTTCCTACAGCAGCCTTTATGCGTGCTGTCACTTGTTCCTGATGTTCTCGACTCGTATGAAAGCAATAATGAGCTCACAGGCACGCCTCACGTTTTCCCGATTGATTGATATTTTACTGCACTTTATACATTTTACATTTTCCTTTTTTTAAATTTTTATTTATTTATTTATTTATTTTATTTGAGTGGGAGAAGGAGTTTTCATATAGCAAGAAGACGGGATGCAGTCCTTACTTCTGAGCCTCCTGCTCTCTGTCTTGTTAGTGACCAAAGCCAGTGGGTGGCTGTGTGTCGTAGTCCTTTGGCAATCACCTCCATTACCTGTGTCAGTGTTAAGGATGTTGGACCTCTCACTTCCAGATGTGCTGAGAAATCTGAAATGTCTGTATCTATTTTAAGGCAGTGGTTTTACCAAAATAGGCTTAGTTAACATGTACATTGCTCGGTTGCTCCAGGTTCTCAGTGATGTGTGCACCCAGCAGCAACTTCACCTGTCAGCTAGCCGTGAGCCAAGTACAATGGAAGCTGTAGCACCCCAGAGAGAGCTTTGCTTTTAAGGCTGATTTGTGTTCTTAGGGTAAAGGAAACACAATGAAAAAGTTACTCTGAAGTGATAAATCTTGTGTCAGAGCAAACCATTCCTGCACTTGTAGGTAAATGACCCAACCCTCGAGAGAGAGGCTCTGAAATCTCCTGTGAGCATCTGGTTTTCAGAACTAAAATTTAGTACAAGCCAGAAAATCTCTGAAGCTGCAGATGTGTGCGCATTTTGGAGGGATTTTATAGGCTTTGTCCAGAAGTCCCATCACCACTTGTGGCAGGGAAGGTCACAAGTCCCTGTCCTGAGCACCTCCTCTCTCACCATGTCCAGCCTGATTTCAGAGACTGGGCTCAGTGCAGGCACTGGTGGAAGGGCAGTGTCCAGGACAGCTGCCTGATGACCCCTGGCTTTGCTTTGAGTCTGTGCAGGGAGGCTGAGAGCTTTGCATCCCACCCCAGCCTGGTGCCTGCATGTGGAGCAGGAGATTGTGCTCTTGATTTGGGAAGAAATTGAGGGTCTCAGCCAGCACAAAGGCAGTTTCCCAACTCTAACTGAATTTGTTGTTCCTAGTTATCACTGCAGTGTTGGCAGCTCGCTCTGGATGTTCAAGGTGCAAAATAGAAGCCTGTCCTCACCCCCAGGTTCTCTCATTTTCAAGTGAGAAATGTCCCCAAAGAACAAATTTGGTTGGTGGCTACACACAGCCTGTGCTCAGGGAGCTCGGACGTGCACATGCTCAGGGCCAAGCTGCCTTGTTTCCTGGGCTTCTGTGTTAAAGAGGAGGCTTTTGTAGGTTTGCATAGTCCGGATTGGTCTGGTCCAGCTAGATCTGGAGCAGAGCAAGGCACCCACACCTCCACTTTGGAGGACATGTGGGATATCCTGGGGCACCCACACCAAGCAGCTCCATCTCTGATCTCGGCTGACGGTGCAGAGCTGTGACTGCAGAGCACCTCTTCCCGTGGGAAATCCTTGCATGGGACAGCAGGTTGGGGCGGCTAGAGGAGACTTTGCATGTTACCCATTAATTCCCTTTAAAATCAAGTAAATCTGCTGATGGTTGATAGTGGTTGGACCTTTCACAGGACTGAATCCCACCAAAAATACCAGGTTACTGCCAGCTGTTCATCTCCTGTTGCTGGGGACAGCCCGGGGATGCTCTCCCCTGTGAACAGCCTCCCTCTGTATGATGTGGAGAGTTGGGTGAGTGGGGTGCTGTGTCCCCAGCACCTTATGATATTATTTGTGTTTAGGGCTGTGATTTTTGTCACCCATTCTTCTGCTGTGACGTAAATGGGGCACTCAGCTGATGGAGAATTGATCCAGGATGTACCTCCTGGGAACAGGGGGCTTAGATTTGTAGTTCCAGTGCTAAGCTGTGCTCTCTCTTCTTTCTGGGTTAAACCAGATTCATTCACAATTCCTGGATGCCCTCATCCCATTTTCAGTGAACATTTAAGTAGGTTTTTACCTCTTTTAGCAGAACCGGGGAACAGCACCCTCAGTGAAGAGGAAAAAAAAAAAAAAAAAAGGAAAAAAAAAACAGCAAAGCATCTGAGATGCAAAGCCTTTCCGACAGCTCCCGCTGTGCTCCGTGAGCCCATCTGAATGCTGCCTCCCCGGGGTTCGAGCACGGCGACAGACCCTGACACTCTGAATCAGCACGCACGCACGCAAAGGCTGCCTTCTGCTATTGTCAGGGGAGCCCACAAAGTACGTAAGGAAGCTGCGTCTGCCTCCCTATCCCCACAGCCTTGTGGGGCGTGTGTGGAGCAGAGGAGATTCGTGAGCCCTGTGCAGCCCCTCTGGCTGCAGAGGTCAGGCTAATGCGTAGCAAATGGAGATGTCTGAGCAGCTCGGTGGAAGGAAAATGATTTTCCTCTCTTTTGTTAGAAGTAATTTCATTAAGGAAATAAAAAGGTGCCAACTTCAACCAGGCTAAATCCAGAACTCCCCCCCCATGGAAGCCAGGGGGTTTACTTTGATTTTATGGGAAAGCAGAATTTGCAGATATTTGATTTACAATGTTTAGGAGGAAAGGAGAACAGGCTTCTCTTCCTGCAGTGGCTGGGTACGTGACACATTCACGTGTGGTGGTCAGAAACCGGGTGCTGTGCGAAAAAAATCAAAGCATTAAGGCATTGACAATGGGGGTGTTCTCACTGTAGTAGGTAACAGAAGGAAAGCGATAAGTCTCTCCAGGGGATAAAGGTGCTTGCATTGTCTGCATCTACGTGTGATCCCCAGTCCCTGGTATGCAGAACAGTTTTCCTTCCTTACTTGTACTTCTCCAGGCTCCTGTGATGCTTGGGCTGGATGCCCTGGGTTTGGAGCAATGTCCCCTGCTCTGTCAGGGGCTGTCCTGCCTGCAGAGGGGCACCTCTGGCTGCAGGGGCTGGTGGTAGGGCCCTCAGGGGCAGGTTTCATCTCCCCTTGCTCCTCCTGTCACTTGTTGGACACTAATTTGCTCATCCAGACGTTTCCAGGTGGACAGAAAGGTGCTGTGATTTTTTGGGGAAGCCCTGCAGGCTATTTAAAAGCTCTGGTTGTGTGATACAGTTTCTGTGAGTACTGACTTTAACCCTCCAAACTATGCCTGAGGTGTTCAAGGGGGATCATTGCCTTTCAGAAAGCAAGACGATCCTTTCCTGAGGGCCCGTTTCATAGTGCCTAAAGCGTGTGGGGGCAAACTAACACGGATGATCCTGCTGGCTTTCCCTGCTCATATTCTCCGCCAGCCATTCTCTCTCCATTCCTATAACTTCTTTGGCTCTACCCTCTAACACCCTGTCTCAGCTGAAAATTTCCTTTATTTTTTTTTTTATTATTTTTTTTTTGGGGGGGTGGTTGATTTCTAGGGAACTGGTGCAAAGTTTGATACTAACTTTCCCTTTCCTCCCCTCCGTAGCAAGCAGCAGAACTCCTCCAAATCCAAGTCAGTCTGGGAGCAGAGGACCAGCCAGATCCGGATGCACAATTTCCGAGCCAGCTGCGAGGCGCTGTACAACGAGCTGGATCCCGAGGAGCGGGTGCGTTACGCCACCACCCTCCACATCCGTCCCGACATGAAGACGCATTTGGACCGGCCGCTGGTGGTGGAGCCGAGGGGCGAAGGGAGGAACAACATCAGCAAGCTGAGCCCCGGGG
The DNA here is from genome assembly GCF_965140915.1 of Aythya marila. Classification (NCBI taxonomy): domain Eukaryota; kingdom Metazoa; phylum Chordata; class Aves; order Anseriformes; family Anatidae; genus Aythya; species Aythya marila. Next base: position 2,617,550 of record NC_139060.1, read on the forward strand.
ACGTGCAGGAGGTGGAGCAGAGCAAGGTCAGCTCTGCCGATGGAGCAGAAGCTCCACGAAAGCATCACCGGCATCGGGATAAGGACAAACTGGGAGAGCAAGAGAAGTGTGATGTGACCAAGGAGGAGAACGGGGAGTCCGGCACCAACAGCAAGGAGGAGAGGCACCGGCAGCACAGGAGCCGCAGCAAGGAGGTGGAAGGGTGCAGCAAGGAAGGGAAAAGTGACCGCACCAGGGGCCAGGAAGGGGGAAAGAGGCACCACCGCCGAGGGTCGGTGGAGGAAGGTGCCGAGAAGGAGCACCGTAGGCATCGGACTCACCGGCACTCTGCGGAAAGGCAGGGCAAGGAAGGCAACGGGACGATCAACGGGGCCCGGGGCGAGCGGCGTTCCCGACACCGAGGAGGGTCGAGGTCTGGGAACCGGGAAGGAGAGCCCTGTTCCAAGGGCGAGAACGGAGAAGAGCCTCACAGACGGCACAGGTTCAGGAACAGGGCGCTGTCGACGTACGATTCGGTGGAGAAGGAGAATGGGGAGAAGGAGGGGGAGGCTGGAGAGAAGGAGCACCGGAATCATCAGCCCAAGTAAGTGAGCAGTCAGACACGTCCCTGTGGCAGCTCGGGGGCTGTGAGAACCCAAATGCCTTTCAGAAATCAGGTTATTCCCCTCCCTGCGGCATTCCCTGCTGTTCTTGAACTTATGGTGGTTACTGCTGTAACCTGCAGTTTCATTTTGCTTAAATCAGTAACAAAAGAGGCTCTCAAGGATGATTCTGATCCATGTTGGCCCACAGAGTGGCTCAGGGTTAAGACAGGAAATTATCCTTGATCTCAAAACCAACAGACACACTAGGACAAGTAGTCTGCACAAGGCAGAGAATTTCACGGCCTCTGAAGGAACCTGGGGTTTCTGACATACTTTTAAATGGAATCCAGTCTGTCCTATAGTCTTTTAGGCTTTCTCTTTTCTAATGCTGAGCCTTTGGGCTGCATCACCAGTTGTTACAGCACTTGGCCGTGAGGGAAGCGGCTTCTTCCATTAAGAACAATGACGTATCCCAGTCTGCTTAATTCTTATGTAAGTCAAGTGAGAAAACTAGTACTGGTGAAGCATTTAGCGTAGTTAATAAAGGAGGATAGATTGGCTTTTCAGCTTCATTAATCTGATGGAAAAGAAATTTCACTGGGATTCCTTAGAATAGAGTTCATGTCAGCATGTAGAGCTGTGAGTGGCGTTGAGATAATCATTTTCCTGTCTATATTATCTTCCTTTCAGATGGATATCAAAACACTTTGCATATTGTTTAGTTTGATCATGTGCCCAAGCTCACTTTCCTCCTCACTGAAATATCGCTGCTGCTGCAGAGGAATAGCTGCAGAAGCCATTTGCAACAACATTACAAAGTGGTTCAGGATTGGAAAAGAGAGTCACCAAATTTAAATAAGGCCTCAGGAGAACATTTAAGCAGCAGAATATCAGACTTCATTCAGAAAGCAGCTGACGCTGGAGAGCTAATGACACTGCTATATGCAAGTGCCATGTGGTCCGTACCCAGGAACCTCGGTCCCAAGTCTCATTAAATAGAATAAAGTTACTTTCAGTGACACAGTTCCTCTTAATGTTGTGTTTGGATGTTGGTTCAGAAGCTCTCGGAGGTAAAAGTCGCATACTGTGCTTTCAGTAAGTTTTCCTACAGTATGTGAATTTTCTGCAAAGCACTTCCATGTAGAAAACAGTCAAGCAAAACCTACCAAGAGCTGCGGCATATGTTCTATGAGCCTTTGTCAGGCCATATTTATTCAAATTTGCTTTTCTGCCTTAGGGAGAACCAGTGTGAGATCGAGGCTAGCGGAAGCGTGAGCGTCCCCGTGCACACCCTTCCCAGCACCTACCTGCAGAAAGTGCCGGAGCAGCCAGAAGATGCCGACAACCAGAAGAACGTGACGCGCATGATTCAGCCACCTCTGGACAAAACCACCACTGTGAACATCCCCGTGACCATCACTGCCCCGCCGGGAGAAACCACTGTCATACCAAGTGAGTGCCTTTGTCCGCTTGCTCTGAAATTGCCAGAGAAGAGCTGTTTGTCCAAGGCGCTACCTGCGCACAGTGTGCGATGGTCTGTACTGGCCACCAGCATCCTTGTGGTAGGACGGGAGATCTTGGTGTTAAAACAGGCTCTATGGGTCATGCAGAAGGGTCACCTGGTGGCTCTGGAGAACACCTCAAGGTTTCCTGCAGATGGCTCACCCAGAGCACACCCACGTTATGCATGACCCTCACGGGTCAGCTGGAGATCAGAGAGAATAAAGAGCAAGCAGGACCACAAAGTGCAGTAACTGAGAGCTCTGCAGCAAAATAAGCAACTTCTTCCAGCAGGCCTTGCTGTGAGCACAGGATTGGGTCCTCTGTGTTCCTCTGCTGCCATGCTGCAAGCTTCTAGTGCACCAGTGCTCTGCTGGGGTTCTTCTGGTGCCCCAGGGACCTGGCTGGTCTCAGCCAAGGGACGAGGGAGGCAATGGTGTTGTGTTAGAGCCCACAGACTGAATTTGGTCTTCTTGGTTTATTGTGTTGCCTGACCATGGAACAGCAGGTCCTTCATGGCTGTGCAAGCTTCACAATGCCTGTTGTGTGACCCTGCTGCTTTGGGTGCTTGCAGGCTGCATAATTTTAAAATCTCTCCTCTTAAGGAGAGGCACAGTGTGAAATTCAGGAGGTCCACCTTAGGTTGTGGGCTGTCAGGACTCTTCTTTCAAGGGGCACAGCCGAGAGCTAATGGTTTCTCTACGTGATTTTCCACAGCATTGTCAGTTACACAAGACTTGCCTGTCTTTTTTCTTTTTTCTTTTCTTCTTAGATGGTAATTTTACTCAGTTGCAGCGCTGAGTTCCCATCAATCACAATTTATCAGACTCTCTCTTTCCTGGCCATTTCCTGTGTATCTGGCTTGAGATACAGTAAGGAATTATTGAACATGTCACTCACACGCAATGAAATGTCATTTTGTTACAAAACAAAATAAAAAGTAATAAAAAACCTTCATCCAACAGATTATAAGTGGGTGGGGGCTTGGGATGCTAGGTCCTGTGAATTAATAGACAAGTGTATCTATCTGTCTAAGAAAAGAATTTGCAGCATAAAATGTTTTCTAGTTCATATATTGAGCATTATCTTAAGTAAATTAACTTATAAACCCACTGCAAGTAAACTTATAATGGAAATTATAGGATGTATTTCTAACCTTCTGGGACTGAGATTCAGAACAATCTTCTGAAATGGGATCCTGTAAGTTAAAAATCTGTTGTGAGATGGAGCTTGACACCTTTTGTACATGGGGAGCTCTGCCAAAACTGGGGTACACTATGCAGGCATGGAGCTAGGTGGTCCAAGAAGTCCTTTCCAAGCCTCTGCTCCTAGTGCTGGAAGGTTCAGCAGTCTTAGTCTGAGAATTATTAAAGCTCATCTATGAATTTGCTTTTTTACATGTTCCCAAACCAATTCTGCTACTGGTCCATAGGAAAAGATTCAGAATTATGGGGTTGGTTAGACTTACTGTCTTTTTTTTCTTTCCAAGGATCCCTAGCTGATCTTCTCTCCCTAGTGGTTTATGATATTTGGAAAGGAATTCCATCCCCAGTTGGCAGATCTTGTACAAATAAATGCAAGGTTTCTTTGTCTCCACTGGGCATCTTCATTTCCTGGCCATTTCTGATATATTGCTCATCAGTGCAGCGGTTAAGGAGTATAATTGCAGTGTATATCATACTGTAGTAAATAGCAGTGATAATAATCAAATGATTGTTCATCACATTTAATCAACATATTCAAAGGCTGTTTTCTATCCCAGCTGCATTGTTTGCATATCCAGCTGTTGCAGACAGCCTGCTCCATGAAGAGTGGAGATGCATTTTTAACTCTCTTGTTTCTGTTTCCTTGAATTCGCATTTCAGTGAACAACGTTGAGTTTGAAAGTAAAACAGAGGAGAAGAAGGACGTTGATGACTTGACAAAAAACGGGCCTAAACCAATCTTGCCTTACAGTTCCATGTTCATCCTAAGTCCTACAAACCCGTAAGTCCTTTGACTCTATAATGCTGCTCATCGGTTACGTGTACTTCAGGCATGGGTATTCAGACAAATATCATTAGCTTGATCTTCATCTCTGCCTATCAAACGCTTTGGAAAGATAAAAAAGCTTATAAAAAATAAAAGCTTATGTAGGCTGCAGACCAGATGCTGCTGTTCAGCTCAGCTTTTCTAGGGGAATAAATTGCCGGTATAGGGAAGAGATGGTTTAGGCAGTCCCTTCCTAACTGCCCTGCTGATGGTCAGGTGGGCAATTCTGTGTTCAGTTACAGATCACTGAAGGAAATGTGCCTGCCAAAGGGGGGACATGGGGCACCACTGGGAGAAGAGGTTACCTGGAGGAGCAGGCTATGGGGTGGTTTTGATGGCAGTAAATCCTTGCAGGATCCTCACCTGAAATTCATGCGCTTTCTGTCGTAGCACCCTGGCATCACTGCTAACTTTGAACTCCTGGGAATGCGTGAATATTTTTCATTTGCTAGGGCTGAGAGTACGGCTTGTGGGATATGTTGGGATTACAGCATTTCTTCTGCTTCAGTCATCTCTGCCTCATGGGGAGCTTTGTACTCAAAGCCTGTAAATAGAGAATATGTTGCTTTGAAGGGCTACAGGACTAGATGAGTGCAGCAGGGGCTATGATAATTGTAGCATAAAGGCCTGTGAGTCACTTAAAGCAGTAACTTAGGGCAGCAGAGGGTGTCTGAAACTTCTGCCAGCCCAGATATCTGCTAGGAGCAGACATGATCATTTCTCTCTGGCCGAGATAGATGTGTTGCTGGTCCTAGATGTTCTCTGAGGCTGTCCTCTGCTCACTCAGGCTCCTGAGGTGGACTCAGGTCCTTCCTTTGGCACCTGGACTCAAGGGAATTGAGGCTGGCTCCCTGCCATCTCCTGCTGGGGGCTGTGATGTCCTGGCTGCCTGTGCAGTCAGCGGAGTAAAACTGGGGCCGCTCAGTGCACTCATCTTTGACATCAGAAATGCATCTGTGGTGGGGTGGGGGCTGTGGTCTGGCACCCCTGCACAGCAGGCTGAATGAATCCCTTCTTTAAATGCAAGTGCCTACAATGTAATTCAGGCTACAGCCCTATGTGCTTCAGGATGCTACAGCTATGAGTGTGTGGGCAGGCAGAGTTTGTCAGCAAGGGAAGCTGGAGGCTCTCTGTTAATGCCAGATGTTATATGAGGGAGAGTGACCCCAAACTGCTGCTAATCTAATCTCCAAAGGAAATGAACCGACCCACAGTGTAATAGAAAATTAAACTTTCTGCAGCAGACTTGAATTATGGAGCTTGGGCCACATCTGGTTGCATAAGGAAACAGTATTTCCCCATTGTTTGGTAACTCAAGTCTTTTTGTTGTGACATGACAGCTAAAAATGAGTGTTACTTGCAAAAAGGTTGCTGTAGGGAGCACTGACAACAGGAAGCTAGGTGGCCCCAAGCCCAGCGAGGCTTTGTCATTTTGTACACGTGCTTGTCTTTTCTCATCTTGTCCTGAGCCTCATCATCAGGATTTGGTGGTAGTTGAATTTTCTTGCCTGTTTCTCCAGCACCTCCACACAGTGTAAATGTGTAATGTAAATAGTAAATGGCCATTGAAAAAAAAGGTTGACTGGAGGAGGGGTATTATAACATAGGGCCAAAGGGAAATGATAACAGAAAGTCCAAACTCTAAGGATGTCAAAATTTTGTTTCTCTTTTTCTGGGCAAGGTGCAGACCCAGCTGTATCCCCTCAGGTGTTCTGGCTGGTGCTAACTTCTCGAGAGAGGTCTTTCTGCTTTCTCATGAAACCTTGTTGCTAAGTTTTTCACCACATCTATTTCTAAATATCTCCTCTCCAAACTCCACTGAGGATGCACGACCCGGGTGCTGCTAGTGGGCAAAACAGCTGTGGGAAACATTAACAAAATGTATTCCTTTCAAAGTGCCACCCACCCTCTTAAAACACACAAGAATTAATATGATTTCTCAAGCACCACTGGCAGTTTACTAATGCTTCCGCTTCTCATTGCTTGTTACAAATGATGAAGATCTCAAAATAGGCACTTGTTATTTCTTCGCTGAATTGAGTTTGATGCATGATTTACAGTTACAAACGCTGTTGAAAATGTTGCTTTTCATTTCTAGGGATTCACAGAGCACATAGATGATAAACCTCTACAGTCAGGTGGATAACCAAAACTAAGGCAACAACAAAAGCACTTTTCTTTATGTTGTTTCATACCAAATCTGTTTCCTTGGTATTTGTAGCTCTTTTTCATTCTGCATCCATTAGTAATCCAGAGAAAAAGAATATATAAGTAGATGTGAAAATTGAAATTTAATCCAACTGTTCAGGTATTTGGCTAGAGAAAATGCAATACAGTAACTGAATTACATTCTCAGATAACAAGGTTGTTGGTTAGTTACACATATAATTTGATTCTGGGGCAGAACCTAAGTCCTTTTTTCATCTGACAATGCAAATATCTCCGTGTTTGCAGTGATATATTTGTGAACTGTGTTCAGATAGAGAGCTATTAGCTGAAATTTATGAATAGTTTTGCATTGCTTAGAAAATGAAGCATTTGTCACTTTTGTTGAATACAATTTGTGAAGCAAAATATTAGGTTAAAGTAATCAAATATACTACTGTAAAGTATTTGTCCAGCTTATAAAGAATGGCTTAGAATAAAGTGCAGTCAGAGGTACTTGGGAAGAGAGCTTAGTAGAAATAATAGTCATAGATACAAAGCCAGTTTCTGCTAAGAGTCTCAAAGTACATAGCATATATCAATTTCAAAGGGACTATTTGATACTGTAAGGATTTCAAAACTAGTTCTGAACTCACGGGACTTCTGCCTGTGAGCTCAGAGTGAATAGGTTTAAGGGGCATGTAAGTATAATTTGTAGAACTGAGTCCGAATACTCAAAGCTCTCAATGTCTTGTGACAGACACATGTTGTTGCTTTGTGGAAGGGGCAGAGACCAGTGCAGATATGTCAAATGTCTTGCCTTAAACCTCACCGCAGATCTGATGCAAACCTGAGATTAAAGCCATTAATCCTGATTTTTATTCTCTTACCATTATTGTACTAGCAATCCTAAAGGTGATATTCCTGTTGAACGTTGTCCTTCTGCCAATCTTCTGTACTGCTGCAGTGCTTGACTTTTCAGCACCTGCAGAAGTCCTCCCACGTGCTTTTGTTTGCAGGATTCGGCGTCTGTTCCACTACATTGTCAACCTGCGCTACTTCGAGATGGTCATCCTCATAGTGATAGCCCTCAGCAGCATTGCCCTGGCTGCAGAAGACCCTGTCCAAGCTGAGTCACCGAGGAATGATGTGAGTGCTGCATGGCATGGCCAGAACAAAGTTGTTCTGCTTCTGCCAGTGGTTACACACGTGGCACATCCATCCTCATCTCACGAGGAGAGCACGGTGCACTGGCGAGTGGGTGATCTGGGGGCGAACCTACGACCTACGATCTATAATAATGATCTAGGATAAGTAGAAAATCTATTCATCTGTGGGTATTGAGCCAAACTCAGGCACCTCATGTTATAAGAAGAGGGCGTGTGCCACCTTTCAGGTGTGCGCCCGCAGCCCGGTAGCACTGGTCCGTGAAGCAGATAGCTGCGTGTCTGGCCTCAAGAACAACCACAGGAGGACATTGGGCCATTAGGTAGACACCTGAGGGTGTGTAGGGCTGGAAGTTAAGTACAGAAATTGCATCGTGCAGTTGCCTAATTTTGGATTATTTCAATGTGGGTAGCTGTGGTATGTAGCCAGCTCTGAATCTGGTCAGTATGAGCTGTTTCCAGAGGAGGATTGAGGAATCCCGATAGCAGTAATGAGCCAAAGTATCTACAAGCTATCTTTCTTCCTCATCCTTAATAACTGTGCAATGAGCTTTAACAAAAGGATTTTATCACTCTTACATTCACGATGTCTTTAATAATGCTATCATCAGTTACAGCAGAAAACCTCATACTGCTACACAGATGCCGGCAAATAAGCTCTCTAGGAAAAAGATACTGGAATATTCTGATTTCCAATACCCATTTTGCCTTATTAGTCCTGCCATGTATGCAAGTGTACTGAAGCAACCCATGGGCAGACTTCGTGCAGTCTGGAAAGGACTGGGAAAAATGTTGGTGTTTAAATTAGATGATTCAAGTGTGTGCCTAAACTATTTGACAGCCTCCCATGAGATGACATTTATCCACTGACACTGGGGCAAGAAGACTATTGCTAGAAGAAACATTTTACACTTTTCTCATGTGCAGATCATTTCAGTGTGTGGTCTAATACTCATTTCTCTTTCCAATTTAGGCTCTGAAATACTTGGATTATATATTTACGGGTGTCTTTACCTTTGAGATGGTGATCAAGGTAGGAGTTTTTCCAAAAAGAAGTGTTTATGTCCCCTGTCAGATCCACGCTCATCTATTTCTGGGAACCTGCAGAAAGAGGGTGGAGCACGGCAGAGCTTCCTGGGGTGCCTGGGAGGTGTTGGTGATGAAAAAGCTTTAAATCAGGAACAGCACTCAAAAGTAGCCAATGCACAACAGATGCTTCTCTGTAGCTGCCTTCCTAATTTTTTCCAGTCTCACATTTCATGCAGGAAAATAAGGATATCTTTAGTAGCTGTGGTTGTGTAAGAGGCTATGAAATGTGGGTGCGTGATGCAGAAACGTCTGTGCGTGGCTCAGGACACAGGAGCTGATAGACCTTACAGAGACATGTCTGCTTCTTCCCTTTTCCTTTGATGCCAATCAGGAACACTAATTACGACTGATGCTTGGTTTACCATTTTTTAAAAAGTTGAGCATTCATCTTTGTGCTTTGCTTAGCAGAGTTGATGGGCTTAGCTGAAAATGTGGGGCAGTAACTTGCCAGAAAGCGTAATTCTAACAAATTTAACAAAATTTATTCTAGGTGTAAAGATGGATTTATTTTTTTACTGTCAGAGCAAGATGCAAAAGAGATGCAGAATAAAAAATATTTAAAGTAAATGATTTTAAAAAGCAAAAACAGATTCTCTCGTTTGTTCAATGGAAGGATTTGAAGCTATCTGAGAAAAGCAACTTTACGTGGGCAGTTGCAGAACTCTCAGAAAGCTGATCAAATCTCTGGCAAGCACTTTCAGGCTCGATTTTTAGAAGATCCTTAGCAGCATTACAAGGAAGACTCAGCCGTGTACAGAAGCGAGCGAGGCCGTGCGCTGAGCAGCAGCCTCCAGCGACTGCTCCAGAGTGGGCGTTTTTCTTTGCTGCATTTGGCTGTGGGTCTTCCGTTCCCTCTTTGAGTTTTATTATGTAATATCCTATTCCAAGTGTTAATTACTACAAATCTGGTGGGATTGAGGTAGAATAAACTTAAACTATTTCGATGCTTGGCGCGCAGATGGCTGTTCCCATAAACTAATGCATGTCTGCGCAAAGAACCCTCTATAGCAGACAGTGCTTTTTTCTGTCATGCTTTTGGTTACATTTTATTGGCTTCAGCTTTGGCTTTGCTAAAGCTCTTTGTGCCTAAAGAGACACACAGTACCTCAGTGTTGCCCTGCTGGTTGAACACTGAAGAAGGGTTTGTGAAGGGTCATTTGATTGAGGATGCTTCCTGTACCTCAGTAACACTGATTTGACACTTTTCTTTTCTTTTTTTTTTCCCCCCCCAAAAAAAAACTTCTTCTGATGTGTTTCCCCTGCAGATGATTGACTTGGGGCTGTTACTGCACCCAGGCTCCTATTTCCGTGACCTGTGGAATATCCTGGACTTCATTGTGGTCAGTGGGGCCTTGGTGGCATTTGCCTTCTCGTAAGTACATCTTTCTTAACACCCGAATTTCTAGGAAATAAGCTGCAAGGGAGGCAGGATCACAGCGCAGAGCTAGTTGAAGTGTAGTATTTGTGGCTCCATTTCTCAGCAAAATGTTCAATTTTTACCTTTTATCATCTTAGAGCTGGGGGAAAAAAGCTCTAAATTCGTGATGTAGAATCTCTTGAAAATTCTCCCAGCTTTAGGGTGAGTCTGTCTGCTGTTCATTCAAATGTTGAGTCAAGATTTTTGTGACCTTCTGGCCAACTTCTTTTCAAGGAAGCGTTATAACCATTTGTGGCAGTCTTCTGTCTTCAAGCAATTCTATTTAAAATTGTTCTTACTATGGAAAAACAATTGATGAACTGAGCTAATAGCTCTGTGAACTGTTTACAGAACGTTTTTTCTAGAGTCATGGATGTTTCTGATTCATATACCTTTGGTATTTTTCCTCCTCCTCTCTCATTCAGTGTATTTGCATTTCCACAGTTTCACTTTAAGGCTAATTGCTCCCTCAATCACTGCTCTCTATTTAGGACATTAAATAATGCTCCATGGGGTTCTTTAATGTTGTAAAGGGTTTTGAGCAACATACATAGATGATTCATTTCTACAAAATGAAGATTAGCTTTCATTTTGAACATTTTTTTTCTCAGAGCAGGCCAGAGGAAGAGCAATGCAGGTTCCTCCAAATTTGTGAGCTCAAAGTAGGACTGAGGAAAGACATTTCCTCCCTGTAGTTCTGGGCCACGGAGTAATCATAGTGCAAAAATGTTCCTGAGGAATTCTAGGACTTGACCTGGAAACAGGCTTCGGGACTTGGCCAGTTTAATCTTCTGCTAAATTAGTGTTGAGTAATTACAGTGAATGTTTAGCAGCCCATGCCCAAAATCTACTCACCTGTTTGTTGACATGATGATTAATGAAGATGAAGAAATTAGCAGTGTTTTACTTGCTAATGAGAAAAAGCATTCACCTTTGTCAGGAAACTGTGAAAGCGTGTCTTGAGTACTTTAGACTGATGGCAATATTTAGGCAGATGGCCGTATCTGCTGTTCTTCCTACGTGCTTTCATGTCACTACCAACAAAAAAAAAAATGTTACCAGGGTCTCTCTGGTAATGTTGGCCTGGATTTTTTCTCAGGACTTTTTTTTTTTTAATTTATTTTCTGAGGTGCCAAGGTCCCTTTCACATGACGGCTGTGAAATTTTTGTTTAAGATCTTTTATTCTTCTTAACAAATGCTGGGTAAAAAATATTTCAGCTGCTTTGACTCCTGCCAAGGAGCAGATGAGCAGGAGATGGAATTGCTGGTATGGTTTTTGAGACAGCTGAGGAACGTCACCTCTTCTTTGCCACTTTTTCCAAGGAGGATGGATTAAAGATGGATTAGAGAAAGTACACCTGAAGAATGCACAAATTCTTCAATTCTGTGCTTGTATTTTTTATCAGCTATGCCCAGAGCCTTCCTGTATCTGATTAGATGATCAAGGTGTGCAGCGTTTGCTGTCCTTTAGTGGAGGTGACAGTGGCAAATTTTTGAATAGAGACAGGCTTTCTGTGCCTAGTCCTGTGCTGAAGAATTGTTTTGATCTGGGAGCCAGTCATGCCCAACGCAAGCTTTTCAAAGGGAGGCTGCCCTCCCTCTTTGGAGGCTTTGTCACTATTCATTAGAAATCAGCTTTCAGAGAGGCTGAGTGCTCTGTTGTAAAGGAAATCTGTTTTGAGATGTAAAGGCTGAAGAGAGAGAGAAAAGTCAAATTACATTAGTCGCAAGTATTAGTGTGCAAAGCATTATTGCTCCAGTCTGTGATTCACTGAAAATTTCCCTTTTGCCATTAGGAATTCAAACCTTGAAGACAGACTGGGGAAGGGGCAGTAGGTAAACCCTTCAGAGCAGCTCTGTTCTGCAAGAGCAAACATCGGGGCTTGCATCTAAAACATCTTCTCTTTAAACAAAATTTTCTTTTGGACAAGTTATTGATTAAAATTAATAATTTTTAATCCTTCTGAGTTGTTTTGTGCTCAGGTTTCCCATTGCTTACATTGGGCCGTGAATATCTAACAGCCCCTCATCAGCCTCTAAATAAATTACTTGTACATCCCCTGACTGTGCTTCATAATAGCATGCCCCAAGCTGTTTCTATTTTACATGCTCTTTGAGCAATTATTGAGCAGGGATTTACAGAAGGGAATGAATAAAACCTGTCTGCCTATTTACTATCTTACAGATTAAAGTGAGTCAAACCTATTTCTGAGGCTCGGAAAATTTTGAATTTCTTATTATGATTCTAACTGCTGCTGCGTGCCCATACTTCAGCTGGCAGCAAGTGTTGACATCCAATTCAGAGAATCCTCGTGGTATCTCTTGTCTAATCTGAAAGCAGGAAATCCAGTCATTCGTAGGAGATGACTTGCTCTCTGTTCCCACCACTCCAGTTATGAATACTAACAAGTCTCAGGCTGTACAGATAAGAGTGGGGTAGATAGTCATGTCCTTAGCTCAACTGCATTGTTTGGTTAAGCCAGATAGATGCACTGACCCTGCTGAATTTTGATAATCCTGAAAATGAGCTTTTGGAGAAAAAAAATGGGTAATCTCCATTGGTTGGTGTTTTTTTGATAGCAAATACTAGCGTCCTGTCACTCATCACCTGTTACTGTAAAAATGTACTTAATGTGGCTGTGAGTAGTTTCTGTTTGCAAGAATATGTGATTGCCACTCAGTCAGTGTGACTTAACTCGTGCACGTTCTTGACCTGGTGGCTGTCCAGTAAAGGTGGTGTGGTTTACCTTCCTGCTGAACCAATGTGTCCCTGAAAACCTAGGGAAAACAGACCTCCCTGAAACCCTTCCACCTGGAATACCCCAACAGCCTGTTTGTTTAGCCGTATGAGTTGGTATCAGTGACTGCTGCAAGGTACATAACATTAATCTCAGCCTTTCAAAGCAGCCTGCCTTCTGCCTGCAGCTCTAGAAGCTCTTCTGTGCTTGACTGTAGTTCAAACAACTTTGAAAACAAGATCCCCAGTGAGATGCTAGAAAGGTTACTAATACTGATGATGATGATAAAATAATGTCCTCCATTTAGCAATGCATTTCAAAGGGAAATACCTTTCTTTTTCTGCAGATGAGCATTCCACAAAAATACAGACATATTGTAGTCTTTAGGGAAATAGAAGAGCTTAAAGCAAGCAAGTAAATTTGTCATCAAAATTTACCAGCCCCAGGTGTAAATTCCATTTGTTCCATAGGAATAGCTGATGAATAGGAGCAAAGAGATTGCAGTTCTACATTTTCAACACCAGAAAGGTGTTGAGATGCTTTTCTACATTGAGATGCATAGAATTTCACACTATTTCTTTGAAAAATGAAACGGCATTTGCCAAGCAACCAAAGTTATTACCTCCTGAAGTGTCAGTAGGGTGAAGGCACATTTGCCCTGCCTGCTTGTCAGTAGAAGGGCTGATGCTCTGCGGGGGGATGTGTGGGTATATGCTGTATAGCCAGTCTGTTGCTTCCTCACTTGTTGATTTTTATGAACACTGAGCTGGTGGGTGCGGGATGGGATGGGATTCTCTGCCAGCACGTGTCTGCAGGTGCATGGGGTGCACTGTATAGCCTTATGTTTGTCATTGACTCTGCTCTTTCTTTGTCTTCTTCTTGCTGGAATCTCTCTCTAGGAGTTTCATGGGGTAATATGTTATTCCTGTATCTTGCTGCACTGTTATGCCTGTCAAATATGTGTACACACACTTGCCACTGTGGAAATGAACCATGTTACACCCATTACATCGACTCCTTTGTCACATTATTCAGTGAAATGTAGTTTTCCTCAACAGTTCTCATTCATTCCAATTTCCTTTACCCAGAGGACAAAAGCAGACTAGAAAGCCAGGTGACAAGTGTTGCATTTGACCAGAAATTCAGCAGCTATGATAAACAGATATATTTGTACCAAAAAAGATTTGAGGGAATGATTTAGTAGCTATATGCATGAGTATATGTGTGAGTTTAGTAGCTATATAGCTCACAAAAGTCTTAATAACTAGTTTTAAAGAAGTGGAATTATTCTCATTTAGAGGCTCAGTGGTCTAAACTGTGCTAGTGCTGAAGGTTTCAGGCTTGGCTTTGTGCAGGGTGGGCAACGCAACCTAGCCCTGTCTGTCGATCCCCGGTGTGGAAACAAAGCAGGAGAGCTGCTGGGAAGGTGGCAGGGATGATTCTAAAAGGAGGAGGTAGGAGAAGCAGGGCTTTGCCACCTACAGGAGGTGGCTGTTGGGTTGGTGGCCCAGATGGGACGTGATGGTGCCACGCAGCAGCCCCTGCAGGGCAGGAGCTGGGGTGGGCTCCTCTGCAGCAGCCCACCAAGAGATGAGATGGAAAAGATGCAAAGAAAAAGGCTTTTGAGATCCAAGATACTGGGTACTCCTTTCTGTCTTCTGCCGAGGGCTCCAACTCCTTGGGCCCCTTGGGAGAAGGCAGCTTTGTGCCGGGGCAGGGCTGGGTGTCCTTGTTTGCCATCGCTGGAGGAATTTGCTCTGCCTGGGGAGCTCAGGCAGCTGCAGGAGGCGGTGGCTCCACCCTGCTCTGAATATTTGATGGTGTGGCTCTGAGAGGCCCCTGTACGTGAAATCAGAGCTGCTCGCAGGAGCAACAGAAACAAGAAGCTTCCGCTTTATAGAGCAATTAATTTTTTAAAGGATCGTTTATTTATTAAAGGGGAAAAGGCCACACAAAGCTTTTTAAATATTTTTAATGTTTTAAATAACTGAGCTGTAAACTGCCCCAGGAAAGACTGAAGAAGCCTAATGCAACCTGAATTGACCCAATGTAATGTTTTTCCTTCTTTATTTTTTGTTTTTTTCTTCCAGTCACTGGGGTTCTGTTTGCTGTCTGTCCTTCTCCTGCTTGCTCTTCTGTAGATCTTCTGAATTCGCTAGTTGTTATTCTGCTGTTCACCTAAGGGCAGAATCTTTTCCTTCCACATCAATTTATTTTTGTGGTATGAAATATGCAGTTGGGACTGCTCTGGTCAACGTGTGCTTGTATGCAGCTTTTGACTGAATCTTAGTTCCATCTGGACCTTTTATTTTAGGATACTGGCTTTGTACTAGAGTGGTGTAAAAAAAACCAATACTGACAGAGGGGTCTCTTACAAACACCAAAACCAATTCTTAAGCTTTTATTTGACAGGCTGAAATAGTTGCAAAAATTGCACTTCATCAAAGTGCAGTTTGCATTGCTCTGGTTCAAAGTCCCAGTTCTTCAGAAGAGCTTTATCTTATAGCAAGACTCTTAGAGGATTTTTCAGGATCCTCTATATGACTTAGATCATAAATCCCATTAACATTTAATCAGCTCATGCTCTTTATTTGCTTATGTGCCTGAAAGAAGAAGGAAAAAAAAAAAAGAAAACTCTTCTTAGTGTTCTTCATTGAGGCAGAAGGAATTTCCTGGGACTGGAGCTGTCTTCCTCCCACCTCCCAGCTCTCAGTGCAGTCTACACGCCTCCCTGGGCAAAGGAAAAGCAGCTTCCTCTGTCATATAGCAGGATTTACTCTGCTCCATCTATTCACTAGTCCCCAGAAGGTTGGATTAACCTTCCTGCACTATTAAATCTACAGAGGTTACTGCTCCAGGCTTGGAGCAAGTCCTCTAAGACCTCAGCTGTTCCTTCAGAGCCAAGAAGCATCACTGTTCCCATCCCAACCTCCACCTCCAGCAGGCCTGACTGGTACAATTGTTATTTAACACAAATGAACAGCAGCATAGCAAAGAGGTTTTTAGACCTCCTGGAATCAAGAGTACTAGAAGACACAGTGCAGAAACTGTGTGTGTCTGCCTGGAACCAGATGCAGACTGTCAAGGCTTATTAGTTCAAGTGTTACCTGCAAGTGGCTGTGCTGCTAATCCGGGCTGTGAGGGTATCTGCAAACCAGAAACATGGCCATAAATGATCAAGAATTTACTATGTGTCTGAGCCAAGGTGCCCTTTCCTTCTACTTAATGCCTTTGTTTTCTCCTGCTACCCCAACCACATGTCCTTCAACCCTCTCACCTTTGCTTTTCTCTCGCTCCTGCATCCCCCAGACCCTACTTCTTCACCCCCTTCTGCTCTGCCTTCCTCACCCAGTAAAACCCCAAGTCTTGGACCACACAGAGTGCCCGGATCAATTTTTTTGGCCTTCTGGGGGGACAGGGAGCAGCCAAAGGTGATGGCCATGGGCTGGGTGACCAGGTGCTGTCTCCTCCCTGCTGACCTGTTTCCACTTCTGCTCTATGTAATAGTTCTGCATAGTTAATCCAGTCCTGTAACTCTGTATTAGTACAACCAACTGGACTTGCAGGCGTGCGAGCAGGCACCTTCCATCAGCAGCTTCTGAAAATGGCCCTAAAGCACCCCTGAAAGACCAGGCAGGGGGAGGAGAGGTAAAGGTCTGTTCTGCTCCTCCTCTACTCCATTTCTATTCTGCCAAGGAAGCTTGTGTTCAACATATAGGTCATTGGGATGTACCCTATGGCCCTCAAAAACTCCCTGTGTCTCACTTCCAATTGCATTTCAGGGCAGCAGTAGTTACTGATAATTGGAAAAAGAGTCCGGACGTGAGACAGGAATGCATGTTTGTAGGTTGTAGATTCCAGTCCAGTATTTGTACTGATTAAAACAGTCTTAACATTGAGTTGTTAGTCTTTTATAAGCAGATAAATCACAAAAAGCCACGTTCCAGGGTCGGTCAGGAATTAAATCGGGTTGTTTCTTCCCCTCTTGGGGCTTCTCCTTTAGCACAGTGCAGAGCGCTGGCTGCTAACAGGGGCTGGGGGAGCTTTCAGCCCGCTCCCAACACATACCTCTTGTGGGTGTCTAGGGTTGTTTGTGTTTTTATTGCTTTCCTGTTGGAGAAGAGAAGCTTTATTTAGCAAACCAAAGAGTGTAGGATAGGTATATCAACATCTGCTCAACATGTTATCCATTCCCACCTGTGTTACTCCAGTAGAGTCTCAGACCCAGTCTACGGTCATGAATAAATTGCTGTTAAAGATTTCCATCCCATTTTTCACTTCATACTAAATGAAGGGGAATGCCATTGTTTTGCTGTTGGATTGGAAGACGATGTGACTGTGTCTTGGTGTGTGTTGGGGAATAATTATTTTTCATTTATTTTGGAAGTGCACGAGGAAAGGAACTCTGTCCTTCCCTAAACCCTTTTAATGGAAATGAGAGGAATGGTCTCATGTCTTGCACACACAAAAACTAAAAACAAAATGTGACTTACAGCATCTGCATGCGTAAGTGGGAAGTTGTCCTAGCACTGCTCCAGGCATGTAATATGCCAACATATTACATGGTCCAGCATGGGTTTGGTAGCATGTCTTCCAAAAGAGACCTGAGGACGAGGGTATGGGCACACAGAGTGCTGCCCCTCTCCCAAGGGCTCCGGTTCCCTCCGGTCACTGCCTGCCTGTCCAGACACCACTTCCCTGCCGGAGAAGTGCAAGAAGCACAGGGAAACATCCTCCTGTCTCATCGAGGTGCCTGGGGCAGGATGGGTGCCATGTGTGACCTTCTCCCTTCTCCTGCCCGTGGCTGGGGTGGACGCACTGACCCTCCTCTCCCAGCGCCTTCAGCCCATGTGCGTGGCTGCCCCGGCCGTGGCTCTTGCCTGGGTGGGTAAAGAGGCCTCTGGTTCCCTGGGGACACTCAGGGAAATGAGCTGTGGCTGGAGAGCCCGAGGGGCTCAACAGGGCAAGGTCCATGTCCTGCCCAAGCATCCCTTCTGCGCGGTGGTGAACGCGTCCCAGGTGGGTGCTCATCTCTGGTCCTGGCTAGTACTCGGCATCCGTGGTGAGGCTGGCACCCACACCTGTGAGAAAACTGGTTCTCTCCAGGTGTTTTTCTTCATAGCCTAAGGTCCAAACTATTCTTCCTGTTTTCTTGTACCCTCTATACCTTGCAGAGGAACCAAAGGCAAGGACATCAACACGATCAAGTCGCTGCGAGTTCTGCGGGTCCTAAGACCACTGAAGACCATTAAACGGCTGCCAAAACTAAAGGTTAGAGAATAACCTCAAATATTTCATTCTCTGGTGGTTGGCAACTGATCCAAATGGAAGCTGATGGAGTAAACTTCATCCAAGTTATTTCTGTTCCTTTTATTTTGTTGCAATTAATCTCTTTGCCAGATTTGTAAAAATAGCCGTGCAGATGTTTAGCAAATGTCAAACACTTGTTTCTTTTGCAAACATTGTATGCAATTTTATGAATTATTGCAAATCCACATTAAGAAATCAAAGTTCCCAAAAAAGAAAGAAAAAAAAATGCAAATAAATTAAATTACAGTTTGTACATGTGATGCTCCTACAAATGATACATGAGAAAATAGGCTTTGGAGTGTTTGACTTTCACTACAGAGCTTAATATGAATATTGCAAGATTTTCCACAGCCTTTCTAAGGAGAAATGTCATTGCTGTATGAGGAGTTTTAATCTGTTCATCTTTTCTATTAAAGAATATATAGCGCGGGGGCTTATAGCAGGACCCTTTCATCTCTAGAATGCTAAGTTACAAAGTAAAATAAATGTAATGGCCTGTGGTTACTTATTCAGCACCATTTCAGGAACGCTTTGAGATAGAGCCAGCCCTGGAAGCAGAGGGTGGAAGGAGTTACAAAATGTAATCATTTCTGAGTTTTGGAGCTCTGGAATATCTGTTATAGAACGTCTTTGTGTGTCAGCAGCGCTTTCAGGCTCTTTTCTGTGGGAGATAGGGGAGAAGCAAAGGGTGCTGGTGCAGTGGTGAAGCGAAGTCTGACAATTCCTCTTTTCACATAATGCTACGTAAAAATCAAGGTTACTTATTATACAGATTTGCCTTTGTCCTTACCCGCAATTCATGCCTAACTAATTTTCATTTCATGCATTTTTATGTGTACTAAATTTACCTCACAAGATAAGGAAGAGTAATGTTGAACAATGTAGAAAATGGTCTTTATTTGTTTAGAAATCTGAAATGCACAGTTCTTGGGTTGTGCAACAGTCGACAGCAGCTCTGCCTTATTGCAGAACACGACGTTTGCTTTTTATTGAATGCCTTCCTTATTTTCAAGTCATTTTACAGAGTAATTTTACCATTTCTAAAGAAGAATTCAGAAATCTCTATGAAGCAGAAGTCATATTCACATGGTTTGTGTTCAAAATACTTTTTCATTTTTTTTTCCTGGATATGATCTTGTATGCAACAATCAGCAAGATTAATAGGGTGATTAGAGATGCTTCCAGTGTTTTAATTTTGGGTTTCTGGGTTGCATCAGGAGTGTAATTCTGGGAATTATTCACTGCCATTCAGAGAAACAGAAACACTATTGTACAAACCCCGTGCTCAGGCAGTAACACAGCTCCATTTCTATTATGACAGACTTCGCGGACTAAAATTAAACTGCAAATTACTTGTAACAGTGAATCAGTGACTAATAACTAAATAATAAATGTATTTGAGAAGTTATTCGTGAGGAGTTCAGAAGTGACATATGCTGACTAGATTATTCACACTTGATTTTGGTAGACACTTCATTAGAAAGAAATATTGTTCAAAGCATTTGATTGTTTTGCATCTGGTATATTTTTCTTATTATTCAAACAGTTCAAATAACAGTCAATGAGGAACATATTTGATGAGGTTTTTCCCTATTCACTGTGAATAAATTAAACACAAGTAAATTTTTCATTTCATAATTGGCCAGGGGAATATTTGCTTAGAACTAATATTTCTCAGTCTTGATGAATTTTACGGGCAGCACCAGAGAATTCGGTGGCACACCAAACCCACCAAGAAAGCAGGAGCTGTAAGAAGCCAGAATTATTTCCCACAACGAGCATGCACCAAACATGTGCTGTGCAAGTCAATGAAACCACACGTGGGTTATGTGTTGGGTAACTACTCCCACGTGCAGGTAGATGCTAGGTACCGGGTAATGCCCTCTGCCTTCCTCGCAGCTCCCTAACCTTGTTCCCATCCCCAGGCCGTCTTTGACTGCGTGGTGAATTCCCTGAAGAATGTCCTCAACATCCTCATAGTCTACATGCTCTTCATGTTCATTTTTGCCGTCATTGCTGTGCAGCTTTTCAAAGGCAGATTCTTCTACTGCACTGATGAGTCAAAGGAGCTGGAGAAGGACTGCAGGTATGGCTGGGCAGGGGCTGTGGAGGGAGCCTGAGGTTCCTCTGGCACCAGTAGCTCCTGGCTGTCCCAGAGCTGCAGCAGTTGAGTTATCTGCTGAACATGGCAAGGCTCCTTTTGCTTCAGCACAGTAATCCTAGAGGTGAATTTTCTCTTTTGTTGTTTTAATACCTTCACCATTCCTGGTGGTGGTGATCTAGTGAATGGTTACTCGAATGCATGAATGATACAGGGGAGAAAGCTCCTTCTCCCAGCAAGAGCTGGGTGTGAATTGAAGGTAAAGCACACCTTGAGAGGGGTGGCATGACTCCTCTTTCTACCTGCTGCCTGTTTTCTCACAGCTTGTGCAAATTAAGAAAACAGAATGAATAAATAATCAAAAGTGAGTCAGTAGGAAGTTAAGGAACTCCTAATTAGCTAGAAAAAAGGACTGCATTTGAATATCTTAAGAGCCCTATCATGCTTTGTCCTTGGCAGCAGACTGTGGAGGTGTGCTGCTCCCCGCAGCGGGTGTCTTCCTCACTTGCCTTTTTCCTTGGCACCCAAACTGCATCCTCAGCACTGCCTGGGGCTGCCTGTCCGTCCGTCCATCCATCTCCCCTTGGTGTCCCTGCAGCGTGGGGCAGCAGCATGACTGCTCTCACTGCAGCTCTGCCTTGCAATAGAGCCAATGCATTGCAGAAAAGTGTGAAATTTAGTGTGGTTAAGAACTCTCCAGATACCAGGTCCAAGCTCCTGTCTCTCAAAGCAGGACCAATTCTGAAGTTATACACAGCCTTCAAGTAGGAACCAGAGGCCACTCCTCATCAAACCATAGAGTTTTCTGTAAGGTCAGACAGCTTGGGGCCAGCATGCCGTTAGCTGTCAGCTTTGTCCAGCAAATGAATGTCTTGATGACAATTATTTAATTTCTAAACGTCAGACCCAGTTCCTGAGGCTCCCCTAGACTTTGTTTGTGTTCCCTATCTTTGGGCAGCCTGGCCTGGTGGGATGTGCTTGGAACCAGATGATATTTAAGGTCCCTTCCAACCCAAACCATTTGATGAATCTACAAACCTAGGGGCTGTGCGTGGTCAGACCCTGCTGTGCTGTACCCCAATACAGCAGGGTCTCATTGAGCCATAGCATGTGGCTGTTTTGGTTTAACTCTCCCTTTTGGTCTGAACCTCTGTTGTTCCTAGGGGTCAGTACCTTGACTATGAAAAAAATGAGGTGGAGGCACAGCCCAGGGAATGGAAAAAGTACGAGTTCCACTACGACAACGTGCTGTGGGCTCTGCTGACGCTTTTCACCGTCTCCACGGGAGAAGGGTGGCCAACGTGAGTACGTGGGGCTGGCGGGGTCAGGTGCTGCAGGGGTAGCAGCAGCTTTCCATGCTGAGGGACACGTCAAGGGCAGGTGACCTGTGGAATAGGAACAGTTTTATCAGCCAAGCTTTAACTTCCCCTTTTGTCATTCGTGGGTGAGTCAGCGGGCAGCATCCTGCCTTTTTCTCGGTGCTCCTCTGAGCTTGCACACTGATGCCGAGGAGGCTTTCAATGCTGACTAGCCTGCTTGCTCCTGTCTCCTGGCTTTGCGCACCTTTCTTGAGTGTAAAATTTGTAATGGAAATATAAGAAAATTAAGGGAAAAAGTATTGTGACCTATGCTGAAAGTATACTGGGTATTTGAGCCTCCAGACTGTTCAGCATATGACTTTATTTTGGCAGACGTTTCTGCTGGGACTGCAGTTCATGGCTGGGGTGTCTACATGGCAGGACTTCCTTGTCCTCCACATTCAGTTATTTAATAAAATAGAGAATAAAACTTAGAGCATCAGCATGTCCTTTCCAAACCCTCACTGTTCCCCTAGATACTCAGAGATCATCAGTACCTTTCTTTTCCCACCCATATTTTATTCATATTGACCAGAGCAGAAGAGAAGCCAGATCTAACAGTATCCTCTCCCCCTCACTTGGATATGTGGATCTGTACGTAACAGATGGCAATCATTCATCAGAATGGTGAAAACAGAGAAGGGTTCCCTAAAATATCCTCAAGGAAAACTTCTTCCCAGCCACTAAGATGGGAATGAATTTGACCTGAGCATATGTGGGAAAACCCTCTGTGCGAGTGAAGGCCAGCGAGCGACTGTAGGGGTGTCATTGGTGCTTCTCACTGATTCCACTGACATTTCTTCTCTCTCTGCGCTTGCTTGCAGTGTATTGAAGCATTCAGTGGATGCTACCTACGAGGAACAGGGTCCCAGCCCTGGCTACCGAATGGAAATGTCTATCTTTTACGTGGTGTATTTTGTTGTCTTCCCTTTTTTCTTTGTGAACATCTTTGTGGCGTTAATCATCATCACCTTCCAAGAGCAAGGAGATAAAGTGATGTCAGAATGCAGCCTAGAGAAAAACGAGGTACCCACGTCTTATGAATTGAGCAACTGTGGGTGTAAGCACCTGGGGGTCCAGAGCTCCTCAATACTGAGGGGAGTTCTCTCCTCATCTCTCCTGCAGCAGGAAGGGCTTCAGAAAGTGTGGTATGATGTGCTGAATGTAGGGCCTAGAGAATAGGCACCAAGCATCTTGGAAATTTTCATATTTTGCATTAAAACAAAACCAGGGAGAGTCCCAACTGCTGCCCTTGAGCTAAGCAGTACCCATATCCCTCTGGATCACAGCTCCACTTCCAAGTGGAGATAGCGTTGCGTGTTAGCTCAAGCATGCATGTGCAAAAGGAGGCAGAAGTGCTTGGTGTGAGAGGGGCTGCTTGTCAGAAATCAAAGTGAAATGCAGTTGCTGCTGCTCCCCAGTGGAAAGCTGCTCTCACCAGGCTTTTTTTTTTTTGCCTGGCTGAGACAGCATCCTCCTGCCAGCAGCCAAAAGGAGATTCCTTAAGAAGAGCATAAGAACAGGGCAAGTAAGCACAATGCTTTCATTTAACACTGTAGCAAATGCAACCATTTTCAGCTTAGGAACCTCCTGAATTGGACGTGGTATCTCTGTAGTTAACAGCATCTGTCTATTGTTCCTCCACAGACATATCCAGTTTCCTCAAGAACCCAGGCAAAATTTTAGCATTTGCAAAATCCTTTGTCTGGGGTCCTTTGGCTTCAACTACCTGTTGTGCAGAAAAAAATCTCTTTGTTCATTTTGAAACTAAAGCTTGATTTTTGATTAAAAGAGTTGACTTTTAATCAGTTACTCAGTGTTTCAATTATTTGTCTGTTTAAACAAAAAGTCCAAAATAAAGTAGAATATTTTGAGATGATTTACCCACATTTTTTTTCAGCTGGGCAGAAAGTTTTCTTCTTGAGATTTGCACTATGACAAAATTTGAGATTTTGATTTTTTATCTCAATCCAAGATGAGAAAATGTTCCAGAATCAAAGCTTCCTGTGGGTAGAAATAAATTTTAAAGCACTTTTCTACTTAAAAAAAAATGTGAACAGAATTTTCCAAGGGTATCTTTGAGAGTACAGCCTGTAATTCTTTTTGGGTAATTTACTGATTGAGTTCAGTTCACATTTCATAGAAATTATTAGGTGGAGAGGTTTTTCTGTGTGTGAGGACACACCTGAGCTTCACTATACTTTTGTTTTAAACACAACATCTTCACCAGTCCTCCAGTTTCTGGAATTCTGTGTCAGGCAGATTGTTTTCTGAAGCAAGCCCATGAATTTAAAACTTATTTCCTCAAGCAAGAAGGGATTGGGATCCACCGGGTGGTGAACAGGGTTGCGGGAGGCTACAGGAATGCTGTGAGGTTTGGGATTTCCATGAGTGTCCAGGAGTGATCACAGTTTGAGGCTGGTGTGCTGCATTTCACAGTAGTATTCAGTACTTGCATCATGTGTCGGAAAGGCTTAGAAATGTCATCCTCCACTAGGTGCTCCACTCCCAGCAATAACCTGACTGATGGAGACTGTCAGCCCTTTTTTGTATTCTTCTCATCCCATTTCTGTTTTGTAGAGGGCCTGCATAGACTTCGCCATAAGTGCCAAGCCACTGACCCGCTACATGCCTCAGAACAAGCAATCTTTTCAGTACAAGATGTGGAAATTTGTGGTGTCCCCTCCCTTTGAGTACTTTATCATGGTCATGATTGCTCTCAATACTATTGTTCTCATGATGAAGGTTAGTGGGCTGTTACTGAATCTTTGAAATTTCGGGCTAGAAAATATGGTGTTTGCTGTGGAGGTTTTGTGCTCTCATCTGGGGGGTTCGGCAGGAATATCGCCACTTCTGATCTCCCTCATGTTGGTTTTAGAGGCCAAGGGGGATTTCTTCCCTCCCCAGAGGGAGGTGGTTTGGTTGTGATCAGACACTGTGAGTGGGAACTGGACTCAGCCCGTGCTTCCTGCACAGAGCAGGTTCACTCTCTGGGTGTGCTCTAAATCCAGCTGTGCCAGGGAGATTGCTCAAGTTTGTGTCAGGCTTTGGGGACAAGATCCACAGTCCCTAGAAGTACAAGATGTGGGTGTCTGGTTATTGCAGATTATCTCCCCTCCTAACCGTTGTCTAGCTTAGAGTATTTCACAATCAAGTGGTCACCACCTTCTTAGGGTCTGCTGGAATTAAACACAATTCTGCACTTGTTCTCTGGTTTTGGAAAACACTCTTCCTCCCTTCTGGTCCATGGTGTGCTTGCAGGGAGATGTACAGAGCAGCTGGACCCTAGTTCCATGGGTAGCCCCAGCTGTAGTCAATGCTGTGATTCTGGCCTGGCATGCATACCCATGTTCCTACCCAAAGTCTTGCTTAAAGCAAGTACTGAACCTGGCACTAGAATAGGCAGGAACCTTGTGATACAGCCAGGAAGGTTTTACTCTGCCATCATAAAGGATCTTTCAGTAATATCCTTTCTTCCATCCTGGTTTAGTTCTATGATGCTCCAGAAGCGTATGAAGAAATGTTGAAATGCCTGAATATTGTGTTTACGTCCATGTTTTCAATGGAATGTGTGCTGAAGATCATTGCCTTTGGTGTGCTGGTATGTGCCTTCCTCATTTATTTTCAACTGTTTCTATGTGAAATGCTTCTATTTCATGATGTACATTTAAAAACAAGCAAACAAACAAACAAACAAAAAAGTCTTACAAAGAGATAATAACCCCTGGATCCCTCTATCCCCTTTGTGTTCTCATTTGGCAGAATTATTTCCGAGATGCCTGGAATGTCTTTGATTTTGTAACAGTGTTGGGAAGTATTACTGATATTTTAGTAACAGAGATTGCGGTAAGTACAGTTTGCTCAATTTGCTTCATTTACCAACAAAGCTGTACCCTGTCGAGACATTGCACCTTTTCCCCACCAGCCCTCTTGCTGCCTCAGGGACCCACAGTGTGACGGGGTCCCTGGGTGACCTGGCAGCCTGCTTCCATCAGCTCAGCTCTTTTCACAGAGATGAGCACTGCTGGCTGCCCCAAAGCCTCTCGTGCCAAAAGCTCTGATGAGAACAACAGTGCTGGTGACTCTGCCAGGAAGCAGGCTCTATTTCTCCTTCAGGAAAAGGCTCCGACCCCGAGCCATTTTTTGCTTATTAATGGAAAAATCCTGTTGAATGTAATAGAGAGACAATATCAAAAGGAATCTAATGAAGACTGCTGGCTTGTAGCGTGTGGTGCTTCGCAGGGCACACACGCACACCAGCATCTCGTCTGTCTCTCCCAGCCCATCTTGACTGTGGGACAGGGCAAAGGTGATAAGAGAAGAGAGAATGGGAACATAAAAGCAACCAGAAATTCACCAGCTTGTGCAGTCTGCACTGGGGGAACACAGTTTCTGTTCTGTGCACAAAAGTTTTACAGGGCAATTATTAATTAAATAAAAACAAAACTATACCACAGGATTCATTGGCCACCCTTCCCATGTCTGCTCTCTCCCTGCTAATGACTCCTGGAGATTACATTAAGTGCACAAATGTACCATTAAATTCTAGAGGATTTTTCCATAAGGGCAGCAAATGACTCAAGCCTTGACAGCCTGAAATTATCCAATTTAAAAATGTGCTCCTTTCCTTTCCCAATGCATGTTTTAGCTGATGATGCTGTATCTGTATGTAATGGATTTGAACTTTACCATAATTTTTTCTTCTCAGTCCCCAGGATTTGCTTATAGACCTCTGTTATGTGTGCTAAGCACTATGTTCCCCAGACTTCTTTACAGGACATTCAGCTGGTGCTAAAGAACGTTATTACAACTGCTAACAAAATACATTATCTAACCTCCTTGATACAAAAAAAAAAATACAGAAAAAGCCAACTTTTACTCCCTGTGCAAATGGTGTTTAACAGTTGATGAATCTTGTAGAGTTTGCATTGCCTTTTGCTCTTAGTGGACAGCCTACAGCCAGGGTAGAGTCACTCAGCTCAAGCACAACGTCTGGCTACAACCTCCATGTGCATCAGGAGATTTGTTCTGCTGTGGCAGGCACTGAATGCTTGCCTCCATTCCCTCTGCCTTGGGACGTGCTTTCTTGCCAGGTTTAGGCACTCAAACCTTTGCCTTTGTGTGAAAATCTATGGAAATGTTTGCAAGTCAGCCACAAACATGGACTGAGGCTTCTTTTCACACCATCCTTCTGCCAGTGTTACCAGCACAGTGAACTCGCCATTGTTACGGGAGCCTGTGGTCTCTAAGTCTGATAAGTGCTCCTTCAGGAAGAGAAAGAGTAAGAGTTAGTGCATAGTTAGAGGCTCCTCACCTTCCCCTGGTCTTTTAGCTGACGCTAAATGTGCTCTCAGAGACCCACCTGAGACCCACCTTGCTGCATCAACCTCTGCTCTGCAGTGCTTCCTCTGGCTTCCAGCATCAGATAGTGCAGCAGTGCAGGGATGCCTTTGGAGAGCAGCACGAATTCTCTCTAAAACAGGCAGCAAAATCCATTACAGCTAAGCTCCCAAGTATCTATACACTTTTCTCTTATCTTTCCAGGTAATAATTGAGAGTCTTTTGGTTTGACTAACTAGACCCATCAAGCCAAACGTTGGGGAAGACTGCCTGCTGGAGTTCAGCCTGCTCTGGCAGTGCATTCAGCATGAAGTTGCTCACAGACATCTCTTTCATATCAAACCCATGTGTTGCCCATTGCCACTCCAGCTCCTTACCTCTTGGTTCTCTCTCTCAGTCCACAGACCAATTTGAGCTGCATGTTCACTAAATCTTCCCTTTCTGCAGCATTTCTGCATAGCCACTGTGTCTCCTGCCCATGCACTTTCCCCTGCAGAGTACCTAGAGGTCTCCCCCCCCCTACTTGCTAGAGCTGTTTTTCAAAACTTCTTTCATATGGCATTTCTCTGATCTCCCTCCAGCCTGTGCCTGCTTGCAGCAGCACACTCACACACACCGGATGGCTTTTGCAGCCACTGGTGTATTATTTTTAAGCTGCCTGCATCCATCTCTGAGCCTCCAGACGGGGCGATGGGCTGAGAGTTCAAGCACATCGTGCGCATCGTGCCAAAGAGGCGTTAGGAAGTAGCTTACTTGGCTTAAAGGTGATGCATTGACTCACTGCTTCACTACTCAAGGGAGAATTTGCAGCAGTGCCCCAGCGACTGCGTTCATACCACAACTGTTAACGGCAGAAAATAATTGCAGCTTGCAGACTGTCACAGGGCATTTGCTTCATCCAGAGCCTCGTGGTGTGGGTTGTCTTGTAGCAGGCTCTGCACTGCCAGTGCAACCCCCCGTCCCCTCTGAGGTCTGAGGACACTTTATGGCACCTTGTGTGGAAGATAATCAGAAGGGTGCCATGCTGCTCTGGTCCTGTTTTGTTGGGTCCACAGGAGGTGGCAGGGTGCGCTACCCTGACCCATGGCACATTGGGGTCCCAGAGCTGCCTGGGAACCACCAGCACTGTTTCACTGTTTGGGAAGTGGAACAATAGGTTTATATTTTCAACCACCTTTGTGGTATAGGCTGCTATTTTAAATCAGGGTTGTGCCTAAGTCACTTTAACACTTCTGCAATTTAGAACCAATCACAAATAAAAGTGCTGAAGCTGTCTGCAGGCAGCCCAGGCCATGCAGAGCACCAGGGCTGAGGCAAGGACCGGTGGGCAGGCATTTGTTTGTTTGCAGGTATCGTGCCCCATCTTTACCCATGTATTTACTGACTGCCCAACTGCTTTTTGCCCTTCACATTCCAGGTAGGGGAGAAAGGTAACCGAGGGTGGACATCTGCTCTGCACAAAATGCCGTAGCCATGCTTAGCCTCGCTTTGGGCTCGGTGCACGAGCTGGGGAACAGCAGCTCTCTGCACCGTGTGACTGTGCTGAGTGTAACCAAAGAGATCAGGTCTTTGCCCCCGGTGACCCAGAGCCGTGTCCCCACCGCAGGATGCCCTCTTCTTTCTTTGCCTTCCTCTGCTCCAAGTTGCTTGCAGCTGCTGGGCAGCCATGCAGGAACCTGGGGGGCAGTTGGCCCTGCCCCATGTGTTCACCCCCTCGTTGCCCATTTATACAGGAAGGTTTCTCAGGCAGAGAGAAGCCCAGGTGATGGTGCAATGTTGATGCTACCATTTGTGGGCACCCATCCCCAAAACAAACTGTGAAACCCTCCTGTGGTGGCAGGACGCTTTCTGGGGATGCATCAGAGATTGGTTTGGGTTGGAAGAGGCCTTTAAAGATCACGTAGTCCAACCCCCTGCTATGGGCAGGGACATATTTTGCTTGATTTTGAGGTCAGGCTAGCAAATAGTTGCAGGAGCACTGGTTTTCTGCATGACTAACTTACGGTTTTCCAACTGTGAGTGTCCTCCAAGGTAACTGAGTCTGCTCACCTGGGCGGTCTCATCTTGAGAGTCTCGGCTTCCACCAGCCTTGCTGCATCGGTACTTTGAACCACTGAAAAGTAAAGATAAAAGGAAAAGAAATGTATTGATTAATTGCTTTATTTTAATTTGGTAGTCATGTCATATGTAATTTATTTTGTGAATGCAGTGGAATATACATATTTTTTTATTTCCTTAGGCAAAAACATGCATGTCAGTTTTTTTACCCTCTTGGTAATTGGAGTAAAATAGTAAAACAGGTGGCACGAAGGAGAAGCTGTCCTTGCTCCTCCGGCCAGCCTCAGGAGGCCGAATGGGTGTATGGCAAACTGACATCTATTTCTGTGCCTGGAAATACAAAAAAAAAAAACATCCTGAAAAGTGTTTGTGAATTGTCTCCCAATTTGCATTACAAAAAGAAATGCAAATAACAACTGCACTGTCTGTGTTACCTTTAGGATCTCAGAACCTGTTTTGGTTTGAAGCATTCTTTAATTTATATAATTATCATAAAAATAACACCCCCAAAAGCCCAACAGTTCTTTTCCAGTGAAATTTTCAGAGTTTCCTTTTTTGCTTGTCCTGATTACTCATTTTCTCTTTTGTTTCCTGTTTTGTTCTTTATTTTCCTTATCTACCTGCTGAATCACGCCATCCAATCAACATACAATGCGAAAACCATGTCTCCGTCTGTATGTTGTGCACCTGCTGCTCAAAAAAATAAATTTGTAAATAATCTTGCAAATATCCATCCATGAAAACATCACATATAGGACACGGTTGGTTTCATTGAATTTAAACAATTATTTAAATTCTCTGCTTTTATTTTCTCTCGTTTTTCTTTAATTTAATTTGTTTTGATGAGATTTCCGATTGCACTGGTGAAAAAGCCTCACTGCAGCGTGCCTCAAAACTGGCTTCTGTTCTGCATCTTCTTCCCCTTGGCTAATTGGTGACGTGAGGCAAATGCAGTTACCAATAGCCTGTTCTCCGCTGTTTGTTACACCCGACACTGATAAAGGGGAGACTGACACTTGCTTTATTTTCGTGGAAAATTGAATGAGAATAAGAAGGAAGGATGCTTCTGGATGACCTGGATGGGAAAGCCTTCCTTTTGTAAGTGGTGGCACCAAATTCAATTCTCAGAAACTGTTTTGTTTTCCTTTTACAATGAGATGTGTTGATGTTTCTGGAGAGGGAAGCAGAACATTTAGTAGGACTGTCTTCGTATTTCAAGCCAATGGTACTTGTAAGGAAAAAAAAAAAAAAAAAGCCATTATGGACTTGCTTCCCTCAAATCAAAAGAGAAATCATAGGAAAGATTCTTTTTATTAAACTTTGAAAACTCTGGCATACCAAGATATGGAAGTATTTTGCCACCACAAGTGGACCCAGAGTCCCTGGATGCAAAAGCAAATTCCTCAAGTAAAATGCAGAAGTCACAGTATGAATAGGGCTCAGAAGAACTGGGAACCAGATTCCAATATGAATTTGAATGCCTAATTCCAAAGGTGTCTTTGGAAACATCAATCTTTGGAAATCAAAAATGAAGCAAAAAAGGATGAATAAGGAAAAATGTAATCAAAAAAGATTCCATTTTAATTATCCTGGCTATGACTAATAATAACACGAATGAGACCATGAGCTTATCAAAAAACACTCGGTCACCTGACAAAAGCTCTGGGATCTGTTCTAACTTAATGTCTGGACTTTCTGTTGCACAGTTGCTGTTCAGAAACAAATCAATGTGAGGCTTCATGACAGCCTGCACATACTCATGACAGCCTGCACATGCTCACCTAACGGTGGCTCCAGGAGGAAACTTTTTGATAGGAAACAGTGAAGAAGGAAAGGAGGCTGTGTAAGTTAGAGGTTTGCTCCATGTGGTCTGAGCAGCGAGTCCTCTGCGAGTGCTGCAGTGGCTGGAACCACGGCGGTGTGTGGGAGCTGGGGGATGTCTTTGGGTGATTCGTCTTGGGGCAGCCTGGGCTCAGGCAGCATGAAGAAGTGCTCTGGCATTGACTGCTCATGTGAGTAGTGGAAAAATGAGCTTATCTTCATTTGCCCAAATTTTGGCCTTGTTGCTGTTAAAGTGCTGCAGGTTAAAGGTTTCAATGTTTGTCTGGTGATTGTTAGGGTTGTGGTCTCTGTGGCCGTCTGCCCAGGTCCAGGCTCCTTCCATCGCTTGGTGCCCAAGGCCAAGATGAGTTAGATCTTGAGGGCACCAAGCTCCCTTGCTGCTTCTGCTGATGGGAGCCACCAATGACTGCAACAGAAGGACCAAAGTTAAAAGGTGGTGGGGAATGGGGAGAGATCTCAGCATCACAAACCTATAAGACCATCTTTCCAGTCTTTCTGGCTCCGGATAAAAGGACGTGTTAGAGCTGTAATGGTAGAGTTGCAAGCAGGTGTGACAAAAATATTCAGCCTCTGAAAATAAGGAATGGATTTCCCCAGGCTTCAAAGGAAGCCAGGACCCTATGCAAGATTCAGTGGCTCTTCTGCAATACTGGCAGTGTCACAGATGTTTAAACTGGAGCACAACTACCCATCAAAGGTAGTTCATGTGCTTAAATACCTTTTCCTCAGTGGTAGTTCCTTAGCAGCACAGACTAATTCTTGCCAGAACTGCCAAAGTGCCCTCAGTGCTCCTGTTCTTGGCTTGGTCGGACCCCTCTGCCCATGCCTCTATGGCGGCTTTGCAACTTCAGGCATGCTGAAGACAGAAAGCTGAAGTTCCAAGATGTTGGGTTGCTTTGAATTTTGCAAATGGGCACCCATAAGAGGTAAGGTGAGCAGCCCAGCTCCTGCTGGGGTTCTTGTTTTGTGGCAGTGTTGGGTAACCTCCTTTGCTAATCCTCCAGAGCACATCCAGCTGTGCCATGGAAAGCTCATGGGCCCATTTCAGGTTTTAAAGTCCAGAACACTGAGTCTACTGAGTCTTTATGCTTTGCTGCTGGCGTGCAGAGCAGAGCTTATTCGGCATCTCTGCAGTCAGTGGGCACAGCTCCTGTGCTGGGGAGGAAACCTCTGCTGTTGTAGATACAGGAGGAGGAGATCTAGGGCTGTATGCCCTATCCATCATGGATTTTCTGCTTTTTTCTATGAAAAACATCCTGAGAAAAGTGTAAAGAGCAGGCTGTCCATGGCTGGACAGCAGGCAAGGACAATTCTTTCTTTATGATGTCTCTTCTCCCCCTTCCCTCCTCCCCTGTGCTTTTACTGAGCTCTGGGGACGTGTTGCATGGAACCCCATGGGGTCTGTGGGCAGCAGGGTGCCCTCAGCACCAGACCCCAGCCACCTTCCCTTTCAGGGAAATAGTGACAAGGCAGAGAGAAATGCCTCTCAGTTTGCCAGTCCTCAGGTGGACTGCAAAACCATAAAGCAACGGTGCCTCTTGTGAGCACCTGGCAGCCTTTTCAGCATCTGTGCAACAGAAAAACAAACAAAACCCTGGAAACAAAGACCCCGATGATCCAGAAGACGACCATGGGCATGTCACATACTACAGGGGTAGCTAGAAGGAAGAAGAAGCAATGCAAAACACTGCCATACACGAGAAATATCGCAACGTGGAGTTTCCCCTTTAACTGCATGCAATGCTGATACCTGCCTGGAGAGCTGCGTGGCCAAAGGAGGGGTTTTCTATGCGGTGTGCCAAGGGTTACACACGCCCAGCCCTCTCACCCGTCACAAGCGTGTGTGATTTTGCCTCCCGACGAACGGCGCAGAGAACGGTCCTTTGTGGGCTCTGTGCACGCGGGTGATGCTGGATTTTCCTGGGTTGCGAGGGATTCCCCACGGAGCTGGGGCTTCTGCTGCCCTTTAGGAAATGGCAGTGGATAAGCCAAAAAAAGGATGGGTTGGGACTGGGAGAGAAAACAAACAAACAAAAAGAAAACTATTTGCCCATCCAAATCCCAAGGAGTGGAAATTTGCAGCCAAGCACAGTTTTGAAGCCCCCACTCATCCTGCACGCACACCACGATCCTATAGAAAGCCCCAAGCTGCACAGGGCCAGCCTGTGCGAAGTGCGACTTTGCAGCTAGCACAGACCAAATCAGACGTGCTAACTCTGGTTATGAGATTATAGCAAAAGCTGAACAAAAGGAAGGTTTTGCTGCTAAGCTGTATTAACATGGAAGAGGCAGGTAAGGCAGGCTCCCACACAGAGACCTGGATCCTGCAGATGCTCCTGCATGCATGCTCTTTGGAGGAGCCTTAGGCTTGTGCATGGGGAGATCTGGCTCGAGTGATGCTCTGAAGGCAATAATTTGCCTGATTTGTAGTGGTGCAATGAGCAGGGTCATGTAAGGGCCAATCCAGCTCCTACAGGGGCATTCCCGTGATTACAACGGGCTCTGGGTTAAACCTTTGCCCTGGGCTGGATCCAGCCCTGCTGCTCGCCGGGTGCAGCTGCCCAGGCAGGAGGATCTGGAGCAGGCGGCCGGTGGCTCTCCGGCTCTCCAGCCATGCTCAGGCTCTGTCCCCTGGCTCTTGTACAGCCCTTACCTGCTAAGGTGAGTTCAGCCAGTGAAGGGAAGATAACCAATGTGAAAAATAAAACAGAATTGTTGCTCAGAGACAGGTGTTGGATATTTAGTACCTATTACACTGACCTTGACCAACCCAGGGGAATCCTTGCTTGTGGTTTGCCTGCCAGAGCTGCTTTTTGTTGCTGACTTGAATGAGCTCGGTGTTGTCTGCTCTTTCATGGAACATACCTATGCTTTTCTCTTTTCTCTTTATTTGAGGATTGAGTCTGATATACGGTCTGTGCCTAACTCTGAGCTGCTTGCGTTTTTAACATGAGAGAAACCAAGTGCATGCCTGAGACTGATTTCTTGAACTCTTTGATGGGATTGGTGGAATGCGATGCTAATGGCCCAAAAACTGAGCTGGCATTTAAAGGAATGAATAGATCCAACAAGCCCCCCAAATTCAGCATGAGCTCTGTAGCCAAATGAGCAAGAAATGTGGGTCACGTTAATATGACTGGGTGTCTTCTGGTAAAACGATAATACAAGAGAAAGACTGTTTCTGCTCATCTTTACCAACACGAGCTCCTTACGATTGTATTTTCCCCTCCACTGCTTGACAGTTTGAAGCGGGCCGTTTTCTCTCTTTAGCTAACTCAGTCAAACAAGTGGCTGTGACCAGAGAGTCACAAATAAGTGAATTGGAATAGGTACAGAACGGGGGGATATTTTTCATCTCCTTAAAACAGGAGGGCAAGAGGGATCTGGCTTTTGCATGTTTTGTTTTGGAAAGAACCCTCTCTAGATTAGCTCATTGGGGCAAGCAACCTCCTTCCCATAAAGGAAAGAAAAAAAAAACAGGCTGTGGGGTGGGGAGAATCACACAAAACAAATGGAAATCAGAACCTGTCTCTAGAAGTTATTTGGTCCACCTGTGAAAGCATACTTAGTAATAATTAAAAACAAAAACAAACAAACAAAAAAACCCAGCAGGTTCCTAAGGCATCCACCTGCTGAACACTCGACCTCCCCCACCGATTTGCTGCCAGTGATCCATCTCCCAAAGTCTTGCTGGTGCCATTTCTCCTTGACAAGCCTGTCCAGTCACAAGCTGTATACAAATACTTAAAATCTTCAGGTTAGAAAACATCCTTATTTTATCAAGGATGTTTTAATCTTCCCTGGACAATGCCTTCCTTTGTTATAGTAGAGGCTACATATGCAGACTGTTACAACCGTCTTGGCTTAAGATCAGTTCATTGCAGAAAGCAAGCAGACCAAGACTTGAAAACAACCTTGTTCTTTATAAAAATGATAACATGGCACCATTACCTCTCCCTGAGTCTTTAGGGGAGAAAATCTGCCTTACTCAAAGCAAACAAGACCTCCATGGACAGCGTGGAAGGGCCATTTCCTTTTCTATCATTGACCCAGGAGTAGAGGGGAGGGCTCTTGTGGAGAGGGATTTTCTCATACTTGCTGCATGTGGAGTGATCTGCACTGACGAATGTTTCTTTTGGAAGGTTTTCTGGTGGCCGATTTGCTGCTTAGATCGTGAAGCTGGTAATTTTAATTTCTTTTTTGCGGGCTGTGGTTTCTCATCGCGTTAATTTCTGAAGGACACAAAACCTTTACTTTCCGCAGGACAACTTCATCAACCTCAGCTTCCTACGGCTCTTCAGGGCAGCCAGACTTATCAAGCTCCTCCGCCAGGGTTACACTATCCGCATCTTGCTCTGGACGTTTGTGCAGTCCTTTAAGGTGAGAGTTGGGCCGCGGGGAGGCAGGGAAGGGACATGGGGAAACGCTTTGCACTTCTGCAGCATCAGCCACTGACCATCAAAGAGCTTGCCAAAGGAACGGCCATGCTGCAGCTCCACCATGCAATGGCAGTAACGCTTGTTTTGCACCAACATCAGCTGATTTGCACTGAGCAGCCTCTGAATGCTGCAGGTGCTGAGCTTTTTGGAGTATGAGTCTGAAAGCACCCAGAATAAGTTCATAACACTCAGGTTGCCCTAGAAACCATGACAAAATCCTTAGGGCAAAGTATCAAGATTCAGGTATTAGCAAAAAGAGAAGACAGTCTGATTAGTGAGGGCCTTCATGCCTGCAGCAAGTGCAAGGTTTAGGTTTAAAACTTACCTCACTTTTCTGCAGGTTAAGAGACATAGTCAATTAGTAAAAGTGTGTTAACGTGTTAACCCAGAATAGTTTGTTTGTGTATATAAGTCCTGGTAGAATTTAACAGAGGAGAAACCCAACCATCAAGCAACTAATGGGAAAGGACTGGGGGGCATGCCTTAAAGGACATAAGCAATGAGATTCGTTAGGCCATGTTTTTCTTGAGGACAGAGAGAGAAAACAGTGCTGCTGCTCTCACCTTGTAACTAATGAGGTTTGCTGCAGCCAAGAGAGCCTCTCCCAGAGGCTGAGAGGTGGGGTCTGGGATGTGTCCACCCAGGGGGGCATCCTTGGACTGCGTAGTCTTGGTCAGACCTGAGAGAGGGGGCTCAGTCAGGGCTTGGTTTCTGAGTGGTGTGGGCAGCTGCCAGGTTGTTAACACATTGGCAGTGATGCCAATCTGAAACGTGCTGTTCCAGGTGTGCCTTGCACAAACAAACCACATGTGGCATAGGCTGCTGCCTTGCTCTGTCCCCCCACAAAAGTAGGGAGACACGAACCTGATGTGTCCCAAAGGCAGGGCTGCAGCACAGGCACCCAGTCTGGTGGGTGTTGGGCTGACAGGGACACAACTGTCTGTCTGAGGCAGGATCTGTCTGTCTGTCCTCTGTCCACCGTCTGAGCTGAGCTCTCATCCCTGTGCAGAGGTGCCCAGCAGAGGTCCTTGGCTGCAGGCTGCATAACCCCTCTCCTGTCCCCATGGTCAGGGCTTCTCAGCTTTTCAGCTATTGCTAATTAAGAGGCATTAATTACTCCTTCATTTAGCCTGAGTGCAAAGTAGCTATTACTCCCAGCTTGTGCAATATAATTATGTTGTATTGCTCACTGATTTCTCATGAAAACTCAGAATCTTTTTTGCCCTCTTGGGGTGCAGACTGTGCCTAATTCAGAGCAGAAGCTTGCTCCTTGAATATATATTTTTTCTTGTACTAAATTTATAGCAAGGTCATTAAAAATTAAGGTTTGTCTCTCCAATTATGCATAGGAAGCACTAGTGCCTGCCAGTAGCCACAGTGCCTGCTGCAGAGCTTCTTATTGTGTGTTCCCTTGTTACTGCTTGTCTGCCTGCAAGGATACCTACAGAGCTCTTGGAAAACCCAGGCTGGTTTGTAATTGATAAATGCTTGGTTCTGGGACTGTGGCTGCTGAAAGCTGCCAGGATTGCCCCTCTTCTCTTCCCAGCTTCTTCACCTAAAGGACAAACACCACAGAACATAATGCTGCCAGGAATTAAATACTACCAGCTAAAGCATGTGTTTGCTGTCATTAATACCTTCTTCTCCGTTCCCACAGGCCTTGCCTTATGTGTGTCTCCTCATTGCAATGCTCTTCTTCATCTATGCCATTATTGGCATGCAGGTAAAATTTTGGTTCTGATACTGACCGTAAGTAGCCTGGTTTTGTCCCGCAGGGTTGGGGTGGGTTACTGCCTCTGCAGCAGCATCGATACCTGCCTTAGGAGGAGGCACAAAAGCTCTTCGTGCCTGGTGTCAGGTTAACTACAAGTGCAAAAAAGGGCCACCTTTTCCTACCCTTACTGCCAGGTGTCGTGTTGAACCTGCTGCTAATATTTGTGGGTGTACAAGGGGAGAGCTCACAGACCAGGTCTGGGCTGCAGGCACCTGGTGCTGGGCCCTGCCTGTGGGTGAGAGCAGGGGACACGGATGCAGCCACTGAGCTGCTCAGGCTGAGAAGAGGTGAGAAAACTTTCTTGTCTTGGGCTGGAGCTGAACAGCAACATTGGAAAGGTCTTCTTGAAGATGAAGCACGTTATCCTGATTTTTTCCACCATTTGATTTCCACAACACAATTCTACCTCCCTGCTCAGCACTGAAACCATTCAAGCTATTCAGATCTCTCAAACCAGGGCAAATTCTTTTCCTGTTGCTGCTTCTAACTCCACCTCGCCACCTTTGCTGACCACTCCTATGTGAATCTACATGAAGCTGTATTTGCCCTGTAACACTTCTGCTCTCCGTGGCAGGTATTTGGAAACATTGCGCTGGATGACGAGACCTCCATCAATCGGCACAATAATTTCCGTACCTTCCTGCAAGCCTTGATGCTTCTGTTCAGGTAAGTATACAAAATATTTGCATACAAAATATTTGTATGCAAGCAGTAAATAAATCTTTGTTTTCCCATATGCTGGGAGTTGGGCACGCAGCATTTGAAGTAAAGCACTCAGTCCTGCTTCCTCATCCTTAATGCTAAGGGTTTGCCCTTAGATAGATCAGATACAACACACCAGCATCTCCAGAAATGAAATTAGTCCCCTCCAGCTCAGAATAGTCACTTGAAACAAAACTCTAAATTTCCATAAGGCCAGATAATTCTTCAACCTCTGATTCCTCTCCGGAGCCACACAGTGGGAGAGAGCAGGTGGAGGCAGCAGGACCGTGACGGGGAGCAGGTTTCTGCACGAGGGAACAGGGCTTAAGGACGAAATGCCACTGGTACAATCTGCTGTATAATCCAGTGGCCTGGGAGCCGTTTCAGTCTGCACTGAGCACTAAGTCATCCCAGGCACCAGGACCCCAGGGTCTTTGCCCAGCGCTGCTGCTTGTTGGAATTTGTCGTCTTTGAAAGTGGGGCCAAATTCTGGGTGTTTGTGAGGTTTCTGGGGGAGCTGAAGTCTCAATATGAGAATGAACAGCTTTGCACTCACTCTGTGTGATTGTAAGTAATGCTGCAATGGGTTGGGCTTTTCATAGAGCTGTAGGACAGCCCTAAAAGCACCTCTGAGTGGGGTGCAGAAACAGTGGGAGAAAATCTGAGGTTCTGTGAAAAGCCAGAGTAAGCAAACATAGGGATCCCTCAGCCTCTGATCCATGCATGCACATTGCAGGGGTTGGTTTATTTTGAGGGCAGACCCTCTGGGCCTGCCAAGGTTTTCCTTTTGGCTATATTTTGCCACACAATAGAGGGTAAATGTTAGGATTTGCTTAGGGTTCACCTACCTGTCACTTCAGCTCTCACACCCAAAATGAGGGGGAGAAGGGAAAGGAGGGAGAAAACCCAGGAGATTGTCATGAAACCTGGACCCAAAGCCTTGTGACCAAGCAGGCCAATGCAGTATTTCTGCATCTCCTGACAAGAGCAATGGAGAATTCAAGTGGAGGGTCCTGGCTTCATTTCCCAGCATCTCCACTGGGTTTGCCACCAGAGCTAGGACAGAGATGTTAGGTGCTCCAAAAGAACACAATATAATCTGTGTTTATTCCTGTTTCTGCTTTGTTCTTGACTCATTGAACTCCATCTGGCTTTATTCTCCATAAACTGAGCATAGGCCATCTGAGCCTGTTTGATTCCTTTTGCCTCCCCATAACAGAGGGAAATACTCTCCTTTCTTTTGTTGGCTGCTGAGACTCCTAAGGCAAATATATTTCTCACCACCTGGCCACAACCTTTCTCCTAATTACCTCAGTTAATTGGGCAGGGATAAGCTCACCCCCCTGCTTGCCCTCCCACAGGAGCGCCACGGGGGAGGCCTGGCACGAGATCATGCTGTCGTGCCTGAGCAACCGGGCCTGTGACCCACTCTCCGGCCTCACCAAGAACGAGTGCGGCAGCGACTTTGCCTACTTCTACTTCGTGTCCTTCATCTTCCTCTGCTCCTTCCTGGTAAGTCAGTCCCCATCGCTCCCAAAACGCGGGTGCTGGGGTGGTTCCTGCCAGGCCCTCCCCGCCCCCTTGTTTCCCCTTCGCCCTGGCTGGGATTTGTACAACGTTACGAGCCCGCTTTGCTAAAACCCATTTATCATCCTGGTGATAAAATCCCTTTAATCCCCAAAGAGACCATTTAGTCATTAGTTTAAAGGGAAGGGTTTTATCTTTCTTCCCACGGGGGGTCTAATATTTGGAATTAAGCATTAATCTGTTTTGTCTTGATTTGTAACGTGGCCCTTTGAAGAAGGAGATGGGAGGGCAGGGAGAGAATGGCCGAGATAACGTTGGTGCAGAAGTGCTTGTAGCAGGCAGCCGGGAGCATCACGCTTGTTAGATGGTGTGTTTTGTTTTCTTTGACAAATAAATGCATTTTCTTCTGAGATGGTGTCAGGAAAGCTTTAGACATGAAAGTACGTGGAGCTGATGTGCTTGATGTATGCCCATGGCCATCGTACGGGGCTGAGTCTAAGCTTTTAATACGTGCCAGTGTCTTTATAATCACTTGTGTGCATAAAAACCTCTCTGCTCTCAGGGCTTGGTTCTTCCCTACACTGCTGGGACAGAGAGATGGAAAACCAGGGACAGGGACCCAATTAAACTTCAAGCAGCAAGAGATAAAAATCACAGCTCTGAAATGTCCCAAAAAGCTACATATCAAGCCTACTTTCAGTTCCATGGCTTGATTTTTTAAAATATAAGATTTGATGTTTTGTGCAGCTAATCCCTGCTATCATCTGAAACCTTTAACCAGGAAAAAGAGGTACATGTGGCAGTTTGATGCCATACATAGATAGAGCAGCTTCAGTGGCCCCTACTGAGTTCCTTTGTCCAGCTGCTGCTGCCCCTTTGACATCCTGGGGATTATTTCTTCTGCATATATTAAAAAATGTGGAGCCCTGAAAGCTCATGCAAAGTTAATGCTCCATTTACAGATCCCTTCAGCACTCTGTACTTTAAATCCTAAATCCTTTCTTGTACAAATCCTTCTCTAACATCAGACATTCTCGTTGGTATTTTCAAGCACATCATTGTTCCTAAAGCCTTTTCTTTAAAAAAAAGAAAAAATAAATAAAAATAAAAATAATAAAAAATAAAATAAAAAAAAAATGTCCCCCAGCTCACCCTTCCTGGCTGACATCCTGGAAATGCAGTAGCAGGCGTGGAGGCTGGGGCACACGTGTGTAAACCACGGCTTTGCATGAGCTTTGCCTCCGAGCTGGTGCTCCCAGCACACCCAGTGAAACCACAGCCTGGGTCTGCTGGCAGGGTGAGGGGGGAGCCCCCACAAGAGCAGGGGGGGCGGCCAGGGCTGGAACTCATTTCTTAACATGCGCTCAGCACTTCATTGCAAGGAAGCCTGTGGGTCCCCACAGGCAATTAAAGAATTACAGAGCCACAGCCCGGCCGGGAGGGAACGTTTTAATGGTTTGCTGGGTGGTGTTACACCGTGGGTTTGGGGGAAATTGGGTAATGTGTTTGTTTTGCAATGTTGTTTCTGGCTCTTTGTAGATGGCCAGCCTGACATCATTTTCCTCCTGTAAATTTACACAGTAAGAAAATATAAAATGAAATTAAAAAATACAGAAACTATAGAAACAGCTTTATGTAAGTAAGGGAAAACTGCCCTGAGCCACGGCCAGAGCTGGGATCAGTGCAAGGGGCTTGGGATCAAGGGACAAACTCACCAAAGTTACTTTGCCTCTCGATGTTCTGGGGGTACCGTGATAAGTGTGGGGTTCCTGCAGCTTTGCCCATGTTATAGTAGTCCTGAGAGCTTTGTCATCTTCAGAAACACCCTGAATACCTTCAGCATGCCCAACTGGCCGTGTGTGTTTGTGGGAGGGAGCCAAGCAGGCGCTGCCAGACTGGGTCCTGGTACAGCAACACCTCATGTGAGCAAACACTGCTGATGTGTTTGTGGTGCTTCCAGTCTTTGAGAAGCTTATTCAGAGACAGTTTGGACTGCTCTGGGTTGTTGTACAGGCGATTCATTAAGGACTCTGCTTGTAGGCACCAGTGGATCACGTCCCAGAAGGACTCTGTGCACTGCGTGTTCACCAAAGTTAGGGCCTCTCCCTCCAGACTGCTCAGGAATATGACTTCTAAATGGCACAAGCCCCAGATCTCCACTGTCTGATTTGCTTTTAATGGCTGGCAGATGCTGATCAGCTGGGGACATCCACGTTCTGCTTGGATTTGCTGCTTCGTGGCCATGGTGCAGAGCAGCAGCTCGGCCTCCCTACAAGAGACAGAAGGACAGAAGCCTTCCTCGTGCCCCTCAGGTCTTTTTCTGGCACAGAAGCATCTGTTCCCACCTGCCCTCCTGGTCTTCCATTCTGCCAGCTGCAGCTTGATCTTCTCCCATTGAAATCCTTGGGTTTCTTCCATTAACTTTAACGAGAGGAGACTTAATAAACCAAAAAGCCTTTGCAGAGAACAGCCATTAGGGAGAGGAGCTTTTTATGTGTCCTGCCCCTTGTCTTTCAGGGAGTCTTTGAAGGTGTGAATTGTTACGAGCTTAAAATAGGATGTTCAGGCTGAAGAATGGCTTTTCCTCTAGCCGTTTTATCTTGATTTGCCTTGCTATGAAAGTGCTGGAAGAGCTGGCACGATCCAGTCAGTGAAGCAGCAGCAGCAGCTCATGGGACAGCCTGTGCTGGTGTGAAGGGGCAGCCCCAGGCAGTCCGTGGTCGTGCTGGAGAACCTCACCAGTGACAGAGATGGTGACAAACTCTCCAAGCCATGCAAACCTGCCTCGTACCACAGAACTGGAACTGCGTTGGAGAGGGCAGGGGAGGAGGAGGTGGCAGCAGGTCCCTGGGCACCCAGGGCTGGGTTTGCCAAGTTCATTCCCTGGGGTGCAGCTGCTGCTTGGTCTTTTTGAGGTAGTCAGAAGCACCCCATGGTGCTGCCCTGGGCAGAGTTGTTTTGTGTGGTTTGGGCCATTATTTGGTAAGAAGTAGCCCTGCTCTGAGAATGGGAAAATCAAGCACCTCGCTTTGCAGTTGTAAAAAGAAAAAAGTTTGCCCATCAGCATATCCTCACGGTATTTTTTTCTCTATATGTTAAAATCCACATGGTTTCAGAAGTTCTCTGCTCAATATCCTGTAAGCCTTCATCTTTCTGGCCTAAGGCCATGGTGGGTTTCAGGTGGGGCCAGGGGCTGATATTCCTGGCAAACACCTCGGAGAACTCCAGGGTTGTGCCTTCACCATCTGCCTGCAGTGCTTGGCTCCTGCAGGGATTTTGAAACAGCAGCAAGGAGAGGACAGGGCTGTGCTACTCTCCTGAGAGCAAAAAGCAGTTTCTGTAGGAGCTATAGACAATTCCTGCTCCTAAAAATTGGTCACAGTGTAGGAACCTCACATCCTGCTAAGGAAATGTTAAC
Organism: Aythya marila; assembly: GCF_965140915.1. Taxonomy (NCBI): domain Eukaryota; kingdom Metazoa; phylum Chordata; class Aves; order Anseriformes; family Anatidae; genus Aythya; species Aythya marila. Next base: position 2,660,090 of record NC_139060.1, read on the forward strand.
CCTTTTACTTTCCTACCTTTTTTATTTTTTCCTCCCTAATTTCATCATTGCTTCCTCTCTGCAGATGTTGAACCTATTTGTGGCTGTGATTATGGACAACTTTGAATACCTGACAAGAGACTCCTCCATCCTTGGGCCCCATCATTTGGATGAGTTTGTTCGTGTCTGGGCTGAATATGACCCAGCTGCCTGGTATGTATGCTGTTATGCTTGCATGTGGAGGAAGGATATACATTGTGTGTACATATCAGATGTGCACACACACAGACTTCTAAATGTGAGCACAGCTCCAGAAGGAATAAAAACTCCAGAGCTTTAAGTAATGTTGGAGGTGAATACTCCAAGTTCAATTCACCATGTATTGGAGATGAACGAAACTGATGTCATTACAAGGGAGTTTCCTTTCAGTAGATATGAGACAGACAAAAACCAACAACTCAATGAAGCCAAACACAACCAGCACCACTGCATGTGTGCACACAGCCAAAAAATAATATGGTAACTTCAAGTCATCTTGGCTAAAAAGCCAAGCAGAAAAAATGTTTAACGTTTCCAGAAGCAGCTTTGATTGCCTTTGGTTCCTGCATCCCAGTGAGAAGATAAAATTATGATGAATCTCTCTCCATTGGCAGTACTTTTGATAAGTTGTGAAGCTAAGGCTTGCTATTCCTTGCTTAGACAGCATTCGTGTCTTAGCTGAGAACTGCCTGAGCAGCTTCACAAATCCTGTGCAGAGCACTGATGTTGCACTCCAAAAAAGAGAATTCAAGATTTCACAATGACGTCTCCTTAAAAGGAGTTGATCTGCTCCACAGCTTGGTCTCTACGTTAAGTGTTCTGGCCCAGAATTCATCATTTCCTTGTATGCACCTGTGAGGCAGCAGGGAGTGATGCAATGATCCTTACCATAGGATAGCTTGCCGAAAATGTGTTTTTTAAGCAGACATTTCTCATCAAATCTTGTGTTTTGATCTTGGAAGCCTCCTTCTAATGACATCATCATTGTAGAGGGGATTTTTTTTTTTTCTTATAAATAATATTTTAGCTTTTGGGTTTGCAGTTGAAATCTAAGACACGTGCACTAATAAGAAGAAAATGCCGTTAGCCTGACTTTGGAAGCGTGTCAGTTCTCAGTCAGCCACCGATAAAGTGTTCCTGATATGTGAGCATGTTAAAGGAGAAAATGCTTTTCTCACAACCCGACAGTGAGGTATTTGGTTTTAATGTTTGTCTTTGCTTTTCCTGTTCAAAGACAATCACAGGGAAAGCTGCACCTCTACTCTGGTAGCACAGCCCCAGAGGAGGTGCTTTGGGCAGCGATAGACCCAAGAGCTACCACTACAGCATTTTAAGGGATTCAAAATATAAGGAAACAGCTTTGACTAGCAATCATTTCCAGAGCAAAACTGATGTCAACATGCTCCTTTTCTCCCTTGCCCAGAGTAAGCCACTGCACAACAGTCCTGGTGACTTATTTTCATCTTTAGATGCTTTTAGATACAGATCACAGGAATTTCTGTAGTATTCTGCTGCTTGGGCGTTTGCCTGCTGGGAGGCTTTTTTTTCCAAGCCCTGCTAATTTTGTTTCCGCCATCATCCCCATGAGTTACTCGGCAGTGAGTTCCTCTGTATTTGCAATGAAGCTGCCTCCAGCTCCTCCAACATTTCCACCTTTTCTTGTTGTTTCCCTTCAGCAGAGACAGATGCAGAAAGAGGTTGTATAATCAGGATCTAAAAACTCCCTGCTAGGATGCAATTAAGCTGCTTTAAAATCTCACTTAAATTGATTTAGGCTATCTTTAAATGTAAACCTACTCCAGAAAGACTGCATTTCTCTGAACTGTGTGCAATTTTAACTATCTCAGAGCTATCTATACCACGAGCCTGCATATATATGGCACATATACGAGCAGCTCCTAATCTCTAAGCAGATTTCCGTTACCACGTGCTTTATACTACAGACACATCCTTTGTGGGTACTTGGCAGGCAGTAAATAGCTATTTTTGTTTTTCAAATCCAATCCTATCTCTTACCACTAGAAAATCTCAATGAGACTGAGAACTTCGGAGCACCCTTTGTCTCCTTAAAACATAATCTGGGCTCTGATTAGCATCTGTGGGAGAAGTCACACACCTGTGAGGGAAAAAATGAATACCTCTGTGTTTTTTTTTAATGTTTATGTGTTCAGGAGCTTTCCACCCAAGAAAGTTTAAAGATTTTTTTACTCTGAGTGCAGAGGTTGGATTTTGTGAAGCACTTGGGACAAACCATTCACTTCTGGAGCTGTTAATACAAAATACAGCAAATACTAAGATTCTAATTCTATTTTTCTCTAACCTTGTTTCTGTTTTGCTCTGGTGTGAAGCTATTGATGTTGGCAGAGTAACAAGGGGCCAAAGTGCAAACCAAGGGACAGCCAAGACGTGATACTCAAGGCTGGGTCCCAAAACATGTGCACGTTCCGGATTTTCCATGTGTGAATAGTTCCACTGAAATCATTTATGTTTTCACAAGTGGGACTAACACTTCTGCAATTTAAAAGTAATCTGAAATTCATTCATACTTTAAGGCCAGAACGGATTTTTTGATCATTTGGGCTGAACTTCTGTGAAGCTCTGGACATTACATCTCCCAGTAGTTATCTGAGGATTGAGATTAATCCCGGTGCCCAAGGCTGAGCTCCCAGCAGGACAAAGCACCCAGTTGTGATCTGAAGACACAGGGCTGTAGAGAACCTGTTTTTTAGTTGGTCAAACTCACTGAAAGAAAACATCCATCTCATTGGTCGTTTTCCATGTCAGTCATTTCTTTACCACATTTTGGCTCCCAGTACATGTATATGTAGCATAATGGGAAATAACCACCAGGGTACAATTTGCACAACATGAGACTCCCAGGCAGCACCAGGCTGTGTTGCAATCCTTCAGTTTCATGCCCTCTCGCAAAGTGTCCTCCTTGGTAGTCCCACACAAAAAGAAATGATGGTGCTTGTCCACTTTGAGTCCTTCGATGAAAGATGCACCTGAGGAAAAATACAAGTGTCGTTCTGCTTTTGTTATGGTGGTAGTGTTTTCAACATAAGCTTATTGTGTGTATTTACATACCTCTTTCTGATGCTTTTCTTATAACCACCCTTGTTTTTCTTTCAACCTCCGATTTTATCTAAAATTTTCTGGGGAATAATATTCAACAAGAATTAAAAAAAAAAAAAAGCAGCTAGCAGCTGTTGTAAACGCATGTAATGTTCAGGAGAGGTAAGTGTGGTAAAACTGTTGGATTTAGAGGTGGCAGAAGCCTCAGGCATCACAGAAAAGGAGAGAGAGCGAGAGAACAAACACACAGGGAGTTGGTCCAGGGCTGCAAGTTAACCAGGATAATGCTGAATTGAAGGATGAACTAGCAAATAAAATTGGATTTAAGTCTACCTTTATTTTTAAGGACATATAAAGTGAGAATTTTGTCTCTTGTACCCCCTTCCCCATGCACACGCTTTAGTGATACTAGAAATGTTGGTTTGTCCATCGTCATCGCATCGCCATGAGGGACAGCCAAGGAGGGCTCCCATCGACTCTCAGAGAAGGCAGGGAAATGCTCGTTTGTATTTTCCACATGCTGATTTTGCAAAACCGTTCTAAATTTTTGGTACACTACTTGACTTGACTCAGTTAAGCCAATATACTTTTTATAACTATGATTAGGCCTGCAGCCAAGACTTGTGCAGTCCCATTTGATCTGTTTCTAAATTAATAGTTTTGACTTGATTGTGAAGGTTTTGAATAGACCTTAATTTTTCACGTCCAAAAAAGCAGTAATATTGAAGGAGCTATTCCAAAATATTCCAGCCTTCTTTATACAACATACCAAAATAAACACAGCGAAGCCAAATCATCTCATTTTTCTTCAGAGGTCGCTTTGAAGTTCAGCACAGCTCTTTCTGTACAAGATTTGGTTACTCGCAGTAGATTAAGAAATCTAATCCCACTGTTAAATTGGCTGAAAATATTGTTGTGAGTTAATGAGACTGAACATGAAGCGTCCGATTTCGCCTCCTGGTGAGGAAAGCTCCATTTTCCCAGCACCGGTGGCCCTGCGAAGCCCCTTGAGATGCAGTTGCTGGCCCTCCAGCAAACTGCTTGCTGTCCACGCAGCAAAGTATGGCCCTGCTGGGGCTGTGCAGGTAATAACGGTGGGAGGTGGAGGTTCCTAAGCTCTTTTGAACCAGCTCATTTGAATCCCCGTAATAATCCAGTAATTAGGCCATTTGTGTGCTGTGGGCTCTGGTTTCTCTGCGCTGCTGCCGTGCTGGGGCGGTGCGTAGGTGTCTGTAGGCAGATGCTCAGGCACAGGGAAATAAAACACAGTGACAAAGGTAACTAAATGCAAGGGATGGGAAGTCTGCTGAATGACTCTGATGGTTTTCACAGAAGAAAATGTGCATACATGGCTTTTGTTGAGCCACTGGAAGTTCTCTCTCTCTCTCTCGGTCTGTGTTAAAGTGCCTCTTTCTCTGCAAACCCAGTTGCTACCAGACTAACCTTGCTTTTTCAGCACACCTTGTCCTTCCAGCCTCTTCTGTTTGGAAGCAGGAAGGCTGATGCCCCGTGGTTTGTGCTCTCGTAACATCTGATGTTTTCTTTCCAGTTGCCGGATTCATTATAAGGATATGTACAATTTGTTACGTGTAATTGCTCCACCCCTGGGCTTAGGAAAGAAGTGCCCTCATAGGGTGGCATACAAGGTTTGCAACTTCAGAGACTCCCTCCAGCATTCTCAGTTTTGGTTTTGTTTCTTTTTTTTTTTTTTTTTTTTAACCCCCAAGTGCAAATGCAAGTGGTATAGAACAGAAACCATAATGTAACCGCCCCACTGCCTGACCAAGGAATGATTGATGGACTGCCTCCTCGCTCCTCCACGCATCTCACCTGTCCCCGTACCCGTCCCTGTCCCTGTCCCCATCCCCTCCCACACCCAGCTGGCTGGGACCAGGCAGCCTTATGAGACAGCAAACCCTTGACCTGCACCTCGCAGGTCTGGGTGGGAAGTACTGGGGAAAAGCAGTACAGCTTTTTTTGCTCTGTATACACACTGGAGAGAAAAGTTATCCCAAGATTTCTAGGGAGCAGCAAGTCCATTTTTGGGGGTGTCCAGGCAGGGGGAGATGAAGGGAGAGCTTTGAGCCTACCCCACTGCAGCAGCCAGAGGCTGCCCTGGCAGCAACACAAGTGAATTAAGCTACTGTAGGCATACCAGGAAACCTCTGGCCCAGGAAAAGAGTCCCCACCTTGGGAGCAAAAGGAGGAATCGAGGACAGGTCTTGCCAAGACGTCAGCATTGGCAGGCACTGGATGCCAGTGAGGTCCCAGGACAGGAGGGATTTCCTTGTTGCCAGTGCACAAGGAGCAGAAGGGATGCAGGAGGAAGCAGCCAGCGAGGAGCCTGCCCTGGCTCTTCTCGAGCACTCCAGCCCAGGTAATTCCCTCACCTTACAGGGAAATAAGGGTTAACTTGCATTGCAGAGGAGGCATGGGGCCTCTGCCAGGAACAGGGGCAGAAGAAGGAGGCCAGGGGGAAGTCTGTAATTGGCTGTAATTACAATTTGTGTCCCTCATCAGCCTTCAAATTAGCTCTGGGCTCTAAAGCCTGGGAGGTATGCTGAGGGCATTAGGTACTAAGGGCAGGAATAGACGGTGCTGGCTGGGTAAGTTCTCTTGTCCACCCCCTTCTGCACCGATGCTTTCTGCAGGGTTTGGGCAGTGCCTGCTCCTGCAGCTGCCCTGCTCGAGGAAAGGGTTTCAGGAGTGCTTAGGTCTTGGTTTTCCTCCTGCTACAGTGGAAATGGCAATTTTTCCTGCCTTTCCAAGTTTTCAATATTAATTAAACAAAATGAGATTCCCACAGGCATGTTCCCAGTTAGAAAAAGGAGAAGCAGGAGCATTCCTTGCTGTGTCTGCCTCCCGTGCTTTTCAGGGCAGGATTTCAGTTGCCAGCAGCATGCACTGAAGGGAGATGTCATCCTTAAGGGATGGATCTTAGGACCTGTGCCCAAATCTCTGCAATTCCCAGCTCCCTCGGGCACACAGGGCAGCCACTCAAACCTCACTGGTGGAGAAAGGCAGTGGACATCACCTTGAGGAAAGAGAGGCTCGTCAAAAGAAAGGCAGAAACAAACCCCCTTTCTTCCACTGTCCTACAGATTGAGTGCTGCGTTGGGATTTTGCCAGCCCCAAATTCAGGCTGTTTGGGGTTCTGTGGAATTGCTCCCTTGGCTTGGAGTCAGAGCAGCCCCAGTCTGCGTCTCTGAGCAGATTAGGATTTTTTGCTTTGCTGTTAGCCCATAAGCTAACCCCCAAACCAAACTCTCCGTTCGCTGAGGGAAAGCTGAGCGTTTTCTCTAAGCCCCCTGTCCCATAACTCTGCCTACCAGCTCTCCCCGGCATGGTGACCACGACCTCTCGGACTGGTTTGGGGGGGCAGGAAGCAGCCCTTCCACCCCCAAAAGAGCCCCCCAAACCCTCCCCATGCCTCTCTCCCGGACAAGACCTCAATCATTCCCGGCCGCTGCCTCAGGGGCCGTGGCAGTTCCCCATGGAGACGCTGGGCGCCGAACCGCAGGAACGGGAGTGGAGAGCCTCTCCACTTACCCACCTCTTTACTTTGGTTCTGTTTTCCTGAGAAGCCTGATTAACCAGATATCTGTTCTCTTGTCTGCTTCCCCTTTTCTCTCTCTCCTCCTCATTTCCCCGCTGTGTTGCCCTTTCCCTTCCCCACCTCCCCTTTTTCCCCCCACCCCGGTCTGCTTTGATTTCCGTCTCCTTTTGCTTTTGCCTCTCTCCCTCTGACTCCAAGCGGGCGCATCAGTTACACAGACATGTATGAGATGCTGAGACACATGTCCCCACCTCTAGGCCTTGGAAAGAAATGCCCTGCTCGCGTTGCCTATAAGGTAGACCACCCCAGCAGCTCCTGCCAACCCACCAGCTTTTTGTGCCGTGGCTGCAGCGGGTGCCGGGTTTCTGTGACATTGGTGTGGTTGTCCTGGGCTCTTCCTAGCGCTCTATCTGCTTCCTGAGCAGCCTGGATTTTGGATCTGCTGCTTTTTTTTTTTTTTTTTAACCATTTTTTTGGTCTTTGAAACGATGGCACGTCGGTTTGTCTTTCTTACTGTGTCTCTGCTATCTCTCTCAGTGTTTCTCTCTCTCTCATTCTGCTTCCATTTAGGCTACGCTGGGGAGGGAGGATGCTAACGAGCAAATTACCCTGCCACTACAATTCCCATTTGTCTTCTTACCACTTCTGACTACCCGCTCTCACTAGTCCTTCAGTATTATGGTGCTTTTCCCCCCCACTAAATTAGATTGGCGTAATTAGAGTAGGCAGTGCTGTAGGAGTTAGCAAGCTATTAAGCAGAGGCAATGCCAGAAGGGCTCCTTAAATACCCTCGTGAAAGAAATTATTTTAATGCAAAACATTTAAGACGATAAGATGAAGAAATCACTCAAACTGACTGTTGATTCTGAAAACTTTTTAATTGAACCACAAAAAAAAAGCATTATATCCGAAAGGCTGTTAGCTGCTGCCTTGATGAACACAGTGGAAGCTCGGGCAGACAGAGCCAAAATCACAGAGCAGGTCCAGAAAAGCCGTGCTGCTCTCCTGGCATCTCCCACTTGGGCATCTGCAGGGGCAACGCTTTGGGATCTTTGAACACTGAACCTCACTGCTTTTTGGAGGGAGAAGTCTGTCACAGGCACTTAGAATTTGGGTAATTCAGCATCCATCAAACTGAACAGGATATTTTTTATTGTCTTTCGGGTCTGTTTTTTTTTGCTGTTGACCTCATTTTAGCTGCCACCAAGCCCAACTTCTGCACCTCGCGGTGCTTGGTGCAGTGGATCCAGACCACAACGTCCCTTCCCATGGTACTTTTTTTTTTTTTTTTTTTTTTTTTATGAGCCCATATGAAAGCAAGATTTTTGTAAAGAGACTTAAACTAAACCCAAAGCTCAGCCTGCCTTTGTGTGGAACAAATAGCAGCAAGAAGAGACTCAGAAATGACATCCTGTAAGATCCTTCCTCAGCGTAGTAGGATTTAAAAAAGTAAACACAACCTTAAAATTAGCCAGTTAGATATCTTTTCTGTATTCGTTTTGTTGTGTTGCTGGACACTATGGTAGCTGCTTTGAAGAAGCATCTCTGCTAGGAACAATTCATGCTCACCTTACCATGAATGCCCTCAAGAAACCGAGTCCCAGCTCTTAGGTATTTCAGACAGATGGAAAGCTAGACAAACACTTCTGCAGAGCTACTAATTATGCACACAAACCCAAAGCTTTTGAAGTAATCAATGGCTCCTTTTAGCATCTCTGAGTCTCCATTGACTGAGCATGGAGCCAGTCACTGCTGGGAGCAGGCTGTAGATGCTTGCAGCTGGGCAGCCAGGTCGGTGCTGTGGTCACACACGTGTGCCACAAGCATCCAGCTGTCCCGTTGTCTTTCCCCCAGTCTTGTGCAATTAAAAAGGAAAAGAGGGAAAAAGGGAATACCAAAGAAATATATATTTAAAGAAGCATTTTAAACAGGACTGATTTCCATAGTGAGGTGTCTCCATGCCCCTGTGTGATGTTCTCAGTTGCTGCAGCTGATTTTGCAGGGCGGAGGCACTGCTGCTGTGCCTTCCCAGGTCTGCCTTCTCCTTGTGAGTTACCTGGTACCTAGTTTAATTTCTGTCTGCAGAACACATCCACAGAACTCAGGTACACATGAGTAGTTTGCTTCTAAAATAGACTTTTCATAAGATATCTTTAATTTTTGCCTATCTACTTAGAAACCTCTAAAGCCTGTGCATGGCTGTGCCAGAAGTAGAGCTGGATTCCAGCCAAACAGCCCAAACCTCAACTGAACTTCAGAGTTCTGAGGCCAGGGGTGATCTGATTAATTTTGCACATTATCAAAGAGCCTCAAACTGCAGAAATATGGACTTGAGACCAGATCTGCATTTTTCCTACGGTGTAAGGCTGCAGGTTGGGCTGAGCCCTGCTCCCAGTTGTGGCTGCTGCTTCAATTACACCCTTGCAGGGAGGCAGCACCCGCTTTAGTTCCCACCCTTCTCCACTTCTGCAGGCAGTGAGGAGCAGCACGCACCCAGAGGCAGCTTCATGCTGAGCATCTTCCCCCAGATAAGGCTGCGGGTGGCTCGTGGAGTCCCCTTGTCCTACACCCACCAGCATCACCCCTGCTGCCCTCCCAGATGACGGGAGGCTCAGGAAGGATGCTGCAGCCCATCCACAACCCTTCCAAGCAAACAAGCAAGGAGAGGCAATGATTGCCAGCAGCAGGGCTTTGTCTCTGCACTATTTCTGCTCTCTCCCTCTAAATATTTTTTTAAATACTCTTCTGTCTGGCAAAAGCTCTTTTGCCCCACATGTCCATCCTTTTCCTTTCCACATATATATATTTTTCCCAGTCTGCTCTGTTTGTTAACGTTTCGTGTGTTTCTCCCCGTCTTCACCCTTCTCAGTGTGTGTGAACTTTTTTTTTCTTTTTTTTTTTTTTTTTCCTCCTTGCAGCCCCACCGGCTGCCGTCCTTCCTTCCTCTTGCTTTCTGGTTCCCCTTTCTCAGCTGTCCCCCTCAGTCGGCGTGCCCAGCCTCGGCCGAGCTCCGTGCGCACGGCTCGCTGCCCTCTGGCCATGCATGTCGGGGTCCTGGGGCACCAGGAGAGCTCTATCCTGCACCGGGGTGGGGGGCAAGGAAGGCAGAAATGCCTTTTAAAATATTTTCTACTCGGTTGGAAAGAGGGATGAAAACCACTTTGACTTCACTCTGATGCCTTCAGGTTTGATCTCCGGCCCACTGGCAGTTCGGGGTTGTTTGGGTTTACACCATTTATTGAGACTTGGAGGCCTTTTAGAATCAGCTTGTCTGCTGCAAAGGGTCCTGGTTTTTAATATGTTGTCCAGTAGTAGCAGTATTTCCAGCAGGTGCATGTGGACTCTGCACTTTGTGGCTGTTCGCCTACCTCCCCTTGAGGAGGTGTCACAGGACAGCGGGCTGCGTGTTACAGAGAGGTGGAGAGCTTCGTGGTTGAGGTGTGCATACCCCAGCTGAGGGACTTGGCTCGGGGCTTTGAAATGGCTGAAGGAAATGCTCCTGGTGCTGCTAAACCTCTCTGTTCAGCACTGCATTGCCCTAAAGCCTGGGGCTGAGTCCTGGGGATGGGGTGGTGCTGTCCCCAGCAGGGCAGGAGACCACCCAGCCCAGGCAGCCCAAAATGCCTCCAGGGATGGGGCATCCACAGCTTCCCACCCCCTCATAGTGAGTAACTTCTTCCTAATATCTAACCCACATCCACCCTTGCTGTGGCAGGGAGGAAGGCTCAGGCAGGCTGTGTAAAGCTGAGAGAAGAGTTAAATCAGAGCAGACTAATCACAACTAGGTCAGGGTGAATTATTCATAGCAAATAATTTATTCACCGAATTCAGCCTCGTCTTCCACAAGTAGGGCTCCACTGTCCTGAATTTATTCACATTTGGAGATTATTCCCCCAGCACTTCTTGTCCCAGAGGCTGTTCGGGAGCTGCTGGTAGGGTATTAATAATTAAAATCCATCAGGGTGCCAGCTAGCTTTCCAGAACCTGTACCTCAGTGTGCTCCTTGTCCCGCTACCGTTTGGGCAAACCCGATGGTGAGCAAGACTTACGGTGCAAATACTTGTGCCTGAGCTCAACACTTGTTTTCTGGGTCAGGCTGGGAGCCAGCAGAAGACCTCAGCCTCACCCAGGTCCTGCTTAAACCCTGCCTCAATTTTCTCTTGGCTTTTGACACTGGGATGGATTTCCCCGTTTCTCTTGTATGTTCCCTGTCCATATGGACACTGCCCCAGAAATTTCCGAGCAGATCTTCAGAAATGGAACACTGAGCGTGCACAGGCTCTGCCCGTTCTATTTGACACAAATGTCTGGTTTTGTTACCGTATCTTTATTTATTTGAAATTCAGTCTGCCGGGAGGTGCCTGCACCCCTCTGGCCACACAAGTAACTGGAGCAAAAAGCATTGCCTCACGCAGCCCAGCTGTAATCACTTACCATCTCGTTATCTGCTCGTTCTCCTTTTCATGGTGCATAGAGCTAATTAGGGGACTCTGGAGACAATATTGCAGCTCCTGCCTCGGGGCCCTTTTCCTGCAGAAATATTAACGAGCTCTCCACGTGCCAGCTCCCTCTCCCTCCCTCCCAGCCCTCCTGATGAAAGCCCACGGCTGCCCCTCGGGGAGAGGAGCAGGGCTCCACCTGCTGCTGGGTGCTCTTCCTTGGGTGCTCGTGGAGGAAACGGGAGGGAGTGGAACAGCACAGGGAGAACTTTCCTGCCAGGCCTCGGAGGATTTTGTCTTTTTTTTTTTCTTCCATGTCCCCCAGTTATTAACTGACCTGAACACCCTTTATTTGGGGCCATCAATTCCCAGGGCACACCAGAGTAGCGCAAACTCCTTGCTAGTGCAGGGAAGGATCTGCTCTCCTGCCATCTGCATCAGCATGCCCTTGTCATTTCCTCCTGGAGTCTAGAAAGATAGAAAAAATTGCATTTTTTTTTCTATACATATTATAATCGAAATTTTAGAAACCTATTGCAAAGCATGAGGAACCAGTAAGGGTTTGTCTTGAAGCATGACCTCAGCCAGAAGAGACAGCAGAAATGAGGGGAGCTGTTAATTGTATTTGAAACAGTGTACAGGCTAAACAACTGGCTCAGGTTTTGCTTTTATCCACAGTGTTACCTGTGCAACATGGGTAACATTGAGATTTTCTCTTCCATCTTGGTTAGGGATGAAAATCCAAAGTTCCTAATTTTTGGAAGAGTAATTTTAGTTCAGTCAAAATATTTGACTTCAAGAAATGTTAATAATTTCAGTTGGAGGCTAGTCCCTTTTAAACAACACCTATGGAAATGCAAATGAGTTAAAATTCTTGTAGGAACAGAAAGTAGGTTTCAAGTTACTGAAATTCCTTGCTTTGCGCTTGTTGGAAGGAAACATTTTGATGATTTTGGTGTTTTATTGCATTTTCTTTGAGGTTTCTCCTGTGGATATAATTTTTGGCATAAGGGTGTTTTTTATAGCATTTGTGGGGAAAAAAAAAAAGAAAGGAAAAAAAACTTTCTATTTTGTTTGCACTCAGTTGCATTTCGGGTGCTTGGGAAATGCATCAAAGGGTGCTAAAGGCAGGGAGGGCAGCGTCTCTCCTCCAGGTGGCCGTGCCCACACCTGACCCTGTCCCCTTTAGGGGGTTAGGGATGCTTGTAGCTGTAACCTGCTAGGCCTAGCTGCAGTGTGTTATAAGGCACTTCTGTCACCTTTCACATCTTTTTTATTTTTTTATTTTGGCTAAGAAATGGGTATCTGCTCTGCCTTGGGAGGTGCAACTTGCAGCGTCTCAACTGGCTGCCAAAAACCTGCCCCAGGAGAGGATGAGGAGGTGCCTCCCAGTTTGCTACCCCAATAGAGGAGAGAGGGAGCAAAGGGGTGACCAGCAGCAGAGATCCTGCTGCAGGGGCTGCTCCCCCAGGTGGGACCAAGGCTTCCATCTCCTGAGGGGACGGCTGGAACTGCCCAGCCCCAGCGAGGTCTGGGTGATGTGGGAGGACCTGTGCTGCGCTCTCTGCAGGTTGAAGGTTTATTAGATTGGAAATTGCCTTGGCCTAAAGGTGTCCAGGTTGAGCTGTTTGACTGGTTTGTATGTTGGAACACTTGGAAGCATGTTCCCCCTTCTTTCTGTCTTGGGAACATCTCCCTTTGGATCCTTCCCCCTTGATTACAGTTTAGGAGGAAAGACCATCCCTCATCCCTGTGCTCTGCCTCCCGGTTGGGAATTCAGGCTGGGAAGTCAGTGGGGAGACCTGGGACATCTCGGTCCCCAGATGATGCTTGGTGTTGGTTTTCGTGAGGATAGAGCTCTCCTGGAGGAATTATTTCTCATCTGCTTGCTCTCACTGCCATGCACCTCCTTTCTCTCTCCATCTGAACTCTGTCCCACTGCGGTGGGATGTGGTGGGGCTGTCAGTGGTGTGTGGGCTCACACGGATACAGTGATTCTGTGCTAACTTTTTGTGCGCTGAGGGCAGGAGTCTGAATTTAAATGGTGCTCCATTTGACACGAGTGAAGAGAAAAAAAATAAAGATGTGGCCTTGCCAGCATTTGCTACCGTCATTGAATTATAAAGGGAGGGGAGTCCTGCCTTTGGTTTCCCCCTCTCAGAGGCTTGTTGGACATGGAAGATAACCTCTGGGCACACTTTAAAAGCTTTTTGAGATCACAGTGGTTTGTCTCAGCCTTTAGGAGACAGGGTATGTTGTTACAGGAGTCTTTTGTGCGGCACATAATGAGATCCAAAGATGCGTACCAAGATAAACAAGGAGGTCTCACCTCCTTTTCATGACATTCAGGTCTTGAAAAGCAGACTTTTTGCACCAAACCTGTGCCCTCCATCCCCATCAGCGCCAGCAGGACAACTCCTGTGTGTTGGGGATGTCTCCCAGCAGCCCTCAATGTCGCAGTGCATGGAGCAGGAGCCTCCCCGCTGCAGCCCCACGTGGATCACTCAGCGGCACATTGGGCTGTGCTCAACAAAGAGAGGGTTTCTGTGCGCTGATAGGGATCAAAATAACAGCCCCAGCAGCTTTCAGACACAGATGAAATCCACTCCCAAGCGAGGGGCCCCAGCCAGGCTAATGCTCGGCTTTGCAAGCCGCTGTGGAGCTCTGCGCAGCTGGATTAATGCTCAGTGACTTCTCTCGGAGAGCAGGAATGCGGGGCGGGTCTGATAAGGAGGTTGCTGAACGGCTTTTGAAAGCCGAGGAGCTGAGAAATGAGCAGATTGCCAAAGGAGAAGAAATCCATCCTTTAAATGCATCGCTCAGGTTATCAGCAAGGCTTGGGGTGCTTCCGCCCGTCTGCATTTAGCTGCTCTGACGCCAGACGTGTTAAGGGAGCCACGGCTTCCAAAGTGCTTGCAAGAGATGAATTTGCCCTGCCAGAGGTGGTCCTGACTGGTGGTGGGGAAGGAGTTGCTACTAGGGCTAAAGATCTTGGAAGGCACGTGCAGATCTGGACTGCAAGAGCACAGGAGGGGGGAGTAACACCCTGCTCTCTCCAGCCTGGCTCCTTCCCCTGGGGGTAAGAGCTGGAGCGAGCTGTGTAGCTCACTGACTGAAGAGAGGAGATCTTCAGAGCTCCTGGGATGCCCACAGGGAAAGGAGGCAGGAGACCGAACCCAAGTGTTTCCAAACATGAACTTTTTACCCCTTTACCCATTAGCAGCCAGCCCCAAACAGCCCCTGAGAACCTGAGCCGTGGTCACTGTCTGCATAGAGCCGCATCCTCTGGTGGTGGATGCAAGTCCTCCATCCTCTCGCTCCAGCTGGCAGTGCCAGGTCTCATCATTAAAGGTACTGATGTAGGAGCCAGTGCTGGCTTCTTTTTCCCCCATTGTTACACAAGGACCTGGCAGGGGAGCACAGGTGCCAGCCATGTGTCTGGGCTGAAGGTAGGGCCATAGCTGGAGACCATCAGGAGCAGCGTAGCTACCTGAAATGGGGTGAGGATGTTAAAATCCGCTTCTTCGGGAAGAAATCTCTTTGTAGGATTACGGTACAAATGCTGGCAAATCAGTTGTTTAACAGCCACAGCCAACGGCTTGGACCTGCTCCAGGAGAGGGCCTGGAGCTGTTGGGGATGAGATGCCTGAGCTCAGCGCACAAAAGGCTCGGGGCGGCAGTGGGGCAGCTGTGGGGCTGCCTCCGGGGGCTCGCAGGAGGGCAGGGCCGGGGTGGGGGGGAGAAATCCCGACCAGCGCTCACAGTGCCTGCCTTCCTCCCCGCAGCGCCTGGTGCGGATGAACATGCCCATCTCGCCCGAGGACCTGACGGTCCACTTCACGTCCACGCTGATGGCCCTGATCCGCACCGCCCTCGAAATCAAACTCGCCACAGGTGAGAGGGGGGTGATGAGTGACCGCGCGTGGGGCCTCACACCCTGCTGCACTGCGGCCCTGAAACCACAGAAATGCTGACACCGTTGGGGTGACCATACCCCAGCACAGCAGCTGAGATGTGCCGGGCTCCCCCGAAAGCCCCAGGCAGCTCCTTGCTCTCTAACAGCCGCATGAGTTTCTGCACCTTACTTCTTTGCTATCCCAGCACGGGGGTGAAAAAGGCAGCGTTGCTGTCTGCTGGTGGCCCTGCAGTGACTTGAGGCGCCTGGAGACAAAATTAAGTTATTTAAGTATTTAATCAGGCATGTGCTTGACTTCCCAATTAAACACCGCAATGTAATAAAGCACGCCGGCCTTTTCTGTGGGTCGGTACGCTGTTTAATCAGGCTGGCTGGGGTCACAGGCAAGGCATGATGGGCCAAAGCACTTCTATTCCTAATCTAAAAGCAAACAGGAGGTAATTTGCTCTTGTGAGCAAAGGGCAGGCGGGGTTGGGGTGCTGTGCTTTTCCCAAGTGGTCTTAGGCCAATCTTCCAGCCCCTCTGCGATAATTACCTGCCTCAAATGTTACTGAAACTTTGTCTTTGATGCTTTGGGTGTGCAGTGCTGAGAGAAGACAAAACTTTGAGGCTGCTGGAGAGCTCCCCCCGAGTGACCCCAAGTACCAGATGCTTGTTTTCAAGGACACACTTAGGACTGTCTGGGATTCTAGGGTCCTAGTTCCCTGTCAGCAAAGGCAATTCCCACAGACTTTTTCAGCTGACAAAGGCCCCTCTCCTTTTTTTTTTTGCCACATACTGGAAGGGAACCAAAGAGTCAGTGCAGCTGATAGTGCTGGCACCGCCAAAAGGGTTGTGAGCTCCTGACCCACTTTGTGGCTACGTGCTCAGTTTTGTGTGCTATGTTTAATCGAGTCTTTAGTGGGACTAACAGGCCCTTAATAAACCCTCTGTAATGAGACTGAGTGTGGGAGTTCAAACCGCCCTGTCGCAGCACCCAGAGTCTCCTCCCATTGCTTTCCTCTCAGAAAACTAATCTCTGTCACTCAGACGAACTACTTAATTGCTGACTGTGTGGTGTATTCAGCTGGGAGTGGGCCTGTTGGCTCACACACACTTTAATCACTTTCCACTTGTCTACTGAGACCTCACTTTGGCCACTTGAATAATGCCGCTGTGTTCGGCTCCTCCTGGTTAAGTTGTCACCCAGCCTCTGTTTGGTGCTCTCGAGAACTGGCAGTGGGGGAAATGCCTTCTCTTGCTGTGCAAGCAGTGGGATGTGCTGAACAGACAGGGCTTTTCATTGACGTGCCTGTTTCCTCTCCCTTTTTTCAGGGGGTGTCAAGCAGCACCAGTGTGATGCTGAGCTGAGAAAGGAGATCTCACTGGTTTGGCCCAATCTGTCCCAGAAGACGCTGGACTTGCTGGTGCCTCCTCACAAACGTAAGTGGTCCACCAGCAAGCACCCAGCCCTCCCCAGCCACCTGAGAAGCCCCCTGTAGGTTTTCCCCTCCCTGCCTGCTCTGTCCCAAGCCCCATCGAGGTACATGGGCATCTAGGGGCCGCAGCAAGGGAACCTGGTGTTGATTAGCACCCAGGTGCCACCTCTGCAGGCTTCCAGCCCACATCTCTGCACCACGGTCATCCAAGGAGCTGGGAAGACGAGGTCTCATCCAGGCATGAGTTCTGTTACGTTACAGTGGGTTTCACATCCTTAGAGCAATCCAAGAAGGGACCAAAAGCTGTGTGGCCTCTTCCAGACCTTTTTCACAACTTTTGTTTGCCTCCAGCCTGTGCCATACAGGACAGGAGAACAACATCTGCTATCTGCACTCAGTTTGCTACAGAAAACCAGGGGAAGGAGATTAAAGGTTTGCTGAGAACTTACAGAACCAGAAGTGAGATATCTTGGAGCTAAAGGCCTTTGTGTTACTCGATGATGTCTTTAGGTGAACATGCTGAGAAAACGGAAAGTTTGCCATTATCTTGATTGGCCAAAGCGAGGGCTCTGGATTCCTGATTAATGAGAAACAGTGCAGAGCAATAAAGGCAATGTTAATTAAGAAAAATGAGGGAGTTGAGAAGGTGCAGATCAGTGGGTAGCAACTACTGAATTCTTCTCCTCCCCACCTCTCCGGTTGCCTTTATATCTGGAGCTTTAACTCCTTGCTGTAAGGGACGTGCTCAGCTGCAGTGCGGGGAAGGGCTGGGAGCAGAGCTGCGAGAGTGAAAAAGACATCTGGAAAAATGCAATACTCTTTAAATGTATGTATGTTAGCCCATTATGCCTCAGTTGACTGTAATTCAGAGAAATTGGAATAAGGCTTTGTTGATAAAAAGTTAGCTATGGATCTGGCATTAATTTACTGGCTCTTCCGTTGGCAATGCTTGCAATGCCACAGAGTTTTCCTGCCTGTTTCTTTTCCACCCAGCATCTGCAAGTGTTTGCCATAGAGAGTTAGAGTCAGGGGCCTTCCTCCCAGCAACAGACATCAGCAGGCAAAGATCTGAAGAAGTCTGTTATAACCTTTTCTTGCTTTTTTGCCTTTCCCCCATTTTTCCCTGTGTCTGTTTTGCCTCATCATTCCAATGCCACCACTTCTTCCTCCTTGTTCTTCACACCCGTTTGATGTTGCTGTTTCTCATGCACTGCGACTCACTCATCACCCCTGGTCCTTTGCCTTCCCTCACCTGAACGTCCCTGGACAGCTGATGAGATGACTGTGGGGAAGGTCTACGCAGCGCTCATGATATTCGACTTCTACAAACAGAACAAGAACAGCAGGGAACAAGTCCACCAGCCTCCGGGGGGCCTGTGCCAGGTACTCAGCCAAAGGCTGCTGCTCTCTGCCCTCTCTCTCGGGCAGCTTCCCCTCTGAGCCGCGAGCAGAAGGTCTGGGTGCTTCCCCAGGCACCGCTTGAAAAATGGAAAACCCTCCCAAAATTCTTTCTCCCACCATAAAGTAAATAAATAAATAAAAAAAGATGCAATTTCCTTTTCCACTAGGTCTGGAAGGATATTTAAAAAAAAAAAAAAAGTCCCAAATAACTTGGCAGACTAATTTTCAGTCCTGTTTTAAGAAGTGGTGTAAACACTGAGGCATACTGTGAGATGTCTTTGGGACACAGAAGAATCACTGAAAGCTGATATTTGGCTCCAAAATGTTTTGGTTACTTTTTAAAATGGAAATTGTTCATAATAGATACATATACGTATTATCAATACACTTGAAGACTTTTACAATTTCTTAAACGTATTTCCACACATCTGGCTTGGGATTGAAACCCCAGATATTTCTGGTGTGCCAAATAGCTGCTTGACTTCAAGGTGAGCATCCAGGTAGCCTCCAGCGTGGCACTGTCCGCCTGTCCCTGGTGACAGTGCCACAATGGGGTCCTCAGCGCCAGCACTCACATCAGGGTACGAAACCCCTGCCACACTCGGTGGGTGTGGGGGGAAAATTTCTCTCTGACCCCTTCCCTTTACTTCGCAGCCCGGCCCGGTGTCGCTCTTCCACCCCCTGAAGGCCACCCTGGAGCAGACCCAGCCCGCAGCGTTCAGCAACGCAAAGGCGTTCCTCCGCCAGAAAAGCTCGGCATCGCTCAACAACGGGGGCACACTGTGAGTACCCCCCGACACAGCCATAACACATCCGAGGGGAACAAAGGGCAAATGCCAGCCTTGGCCCTGCTGACTCAGTTGCCCTGGATGTTGTGTGGCACCTCCAGTGACCCCAAGCCCAGCAGCTGCTGCGTGCCTTGGCTGGGACAATGTCCTGCTGGTGGCTGCCAACTTGCTGCACGTGGCTCTGCCTCCTGCCATGGCCTCGGGTGCAATTGTCTACCCACTATAGATGGTGGTGGCACTGGGAGCTCCAGAGCTGCATGTTTCCTTAGTGGCCTCCTCCAAATCTTAGAGCTTTCCATCGTGGCTAGTTTTAATTGCAAATTTGTTTACAGGATATTGGGATCACTGCAAAACAGCCAGACAAATCCCAAACCAAGCACTGAATTGCTAATGCAGTGGGTTCCTGGGAGACCAAAAGGTCCTTGGGAGCAAAGAATTCCCTAAAGCTCAATGCACTTGAAAACAGCAAGAGCTGCCTGAGACTTTCCAGGACAGAATCTGGCTCTTTGGCCAAAATAATACCTCCCGAGACACCTTACCAAACAGTTGCAGTAATGGCAATCCCTAAATGTTTCACCTTTTCCTGCTCCTCAGGTGACTTTTTTCTGGGTCACACATGCCATGGATTTTTAATGATGGATGTCTGAGGTCGAAATGTCCTGAATAACCCCAATGGGAATCTGACCTAAGACCCAGCAGTAAAACCTAGGGCTACCTGTACCATTCAGTGAATGTAGGTTAGCACAGCCACGAATGTGCTTGACCCGTATCACTTAGGGCTATTTGTCTAACTGGTTTTGCATACATAATTTGCCTGAATTCCAGAATCGATCGTTCTTCTTCATCAGAAATTAAGCAGCAGAAGTTGATTTCCTCAGTTACTGAAAAAGAATGCTCTGACCTGTTTGGTTTCCTGGTTGCTCAGGGGGATCTTTGGGTTAGAAAGAAAGTGGCCCTGGGAAAACCTAGGGGACTTCATAGCTTCACCAGCCATCCTGCATCCATTTTCACAAGTGAGACATCAGAGGGTACCCAGGTGCTTTACTGTCAGCACAATCCCTTTGCAAAAGAGTTCATCTTTTTTTTTTCTTTTTTCTCCTTGATCTTCTGGCAGGCCACCCCCAGAGGGTGGAATCAAAGAGTCCAGCTCCTGGGGGACCCAGCGCACCCAGGACGTGTTTTATGAAACCAGGACACCAGCTTTTGAACGAGGCCACTCAGAAGAAATCCCTATTGAGCGGGTAAGCAAACAGGTGGAGACGGGGTGAAATGCAGTAGATTTTAATAGATATCAAGGCTAGATGCTTCCCTGAGAGCTGAAGGGGTCCTCTGCCCTTTGAGGTAAGTGTTGTTCACTCTCACAACCCAAAACTTGCTTGAACATTATAGAGAAAAAGCAAGCCTGAGAGCTTCAGCACCGATAGCTGTACTTGTTGGCGTGCTTATCCTGGGACTACGTGTCTGCTGAGATAGGTCACTTAGGGCTACATCTTCCTTGTCATCCCATTGTCCCAATCCCATTGTTATCAGTGTACAAACCCAGAGAAGAGGTGTCATGGGTCAGGGCTCATTGCCATGGCTGGTGGATGAACTTGTCCCACCTCTGCCCCTGCTGAAGGCAGTGCTGTCAATAAAGAGTAACTTGGGCTCCATGGCTCCAAATTTATTCCCTTTCCCCTACCAGCACCCCTTCCCAAACCAAACTTAGCAGAAGCCTGCTCAGATGATGATTTCAAAGCTGACATTTGCATTCTTGCTCCTGAAACTGTTTCTTGGTTTGGATCAGGTGGTGGAAATGAGGGAAATCAGCCCCACTCTCACCAATGGAGAGCACCAGCCGGGTCTGGAGAGCCAGGGGCGGGCAGCTTCCATGCCACGCCTGGCTGCCGAAACTCAGGTGAGCAGGGAGGGAGGTTTTTTGGGGTGGGAGACAGAGAGCGAGCCAGGAAGGCAGTGCAGTGCATTCTTTGTGCTCAAAGTTGCCTGCAAGTTCTGTGAAGTAAGGGTGTTCTCTGAACCTGGAGCCAGGTAACCAGCCTTGGGGCTCGGATCGTTTGTGTGCAGGCACAGCATTTTCCCAGGTTTACTCATTCCTGATTGCAGAAAAAGAAGGAAAAGAAAAAGGAAAAAGAACACAGAGAAATCCATCTGTCTGGGTTGCTAAATGATGACCGCCTACCATGGAGTGCCTGTTCTGATTAACTGGGGACGATAATGTTTGCCAGCCTATATTCCTGGAAGGCATGCGTTTCCCATTGGCAGTTGTTTGCCATCTATCCAGACAGACAGCCGAGGCATGCTCCAGTGCTCCAGCCATAAAATAAGCTGGAGATTTCCTGTGGTTCTCTTTGATGAATGCAGTAGGTATGGAAAATACCAGGGAGCCTGTGCCTGGAAGGCTGCACTGAGACATTAAGCAGTCTCCCTGTGTTTTTCCCTTCCCACAGTAATTAGCATATCTTGCATTGTGACTTTGATTAGTAATATGTTGTTAAGGATTTCATTTTCCTTGTTTGGCTTCTTGTAAAGAAATCTCATCATTAGGGTTGACCTTTACAGCAACTTGGCGACTAATTGTGGACGCTCCTTAGTGCATAGGATGTCATGGTTTTCACAGATCATTTTTGGGCACTCCACGTGTTCGCTGCCAGCTTGTTAACCCAGATGCTCTCCAGACATCATCCTGCCTCCTGTGTGTCTGAACACCCCATAGTCGTGTCTCTCTTGCTCAAAGGGCCTGATTCATGCAGTAAGAAATGAGCAGCCCATGGGCTCTTCCCCATTGCTCTCCGTGGGAAGCAGGACCTGGAAGATGTTCTGCATCCTAAAACTTAAAGACTGTGTCTTATGTGCACAGAAATAGCTCCAACAGATTAAATAGGTTTGCAAATGTGCTTAGGCTGGTGCAAGCTACGCTTTGCTGGCTAACAAATTTCCCAGCTGACATGAGAAACTGCACTCTGTGTGAGAGCTCCAGAAAATCACTGAATAGAACTTTGTCTTCTGGGATGCTCTGGGTTAGCAATACTAGTCGAGATGCTTGATAAAAGAAACAGACCCCAAAACAATCCAGTACTCCCTCCCCTCCCAGAACAAAGTTGTCCTTTATTCCAGGCCTCAAGTAGTATCTTCCCTTGCAAGGCGATGGAGTTGCCAACAGGAAAGCCAGTGGCACGAGCCTTTCCTTGGGAAACTCCTCTCCGTGGCAGTCCCAGACAGCATGCCTGCGATGTAACACTGTCACGGTCAGAGACAGGACAAGCCCTTTGCTTGGAGCCCCTGAGTAGAGAGAAACTCTCCCGGGCTGCTCCTGCTGCACCCTGCAGCCACTGCTGCCTTTAGGAGCAAGGATCCTGTCCGTGCCCAACCTCCCCTTGCTGGGGGCACGGTCCCTGTCCCCAGGGCGCAGCTGCCCCAGGAGAGCTCTCTAGGCTGGTATGAATCAGGCCCGTGGTACCCGAGCAGATCTGTCCTCACGTAGTAATGTAATGTTCTGGTGGTCGTAGCTTCAGCCGAATAACCGATGTACTCTCTGTGTGTCTTCCCCCTCCGTGTCCTCCACCCTCCCTCTCACACGCTGCCTCTGCTCCCCCAAACTTTGAGTTCTTTATAACTTATTTGTGATGCTTTCTGTTTCCTCCTGATTTCTGGACATCCCCCTTCTTGTTTATCTGTCATTCCTCCATCTTTTTATTTTACTTTGCCATTAAAAAACCAAACTCCCTATGCTTTCAACCCCCCTCCTCCCCTCTGTCCCTCCCCGCCCTCCCCGTGTCTGCTGCCCATCTGCCGCGATGTCTGACCATGGCTGTACTGTGGGGCTGCTTCAAATAATGTCTCTCATCTTGTCCGAATTGTTTGCAGAGGAGCAAAGCACGGTCACCTGGGAGTTACCTAGCAGTATGTAGTTTGCACTCAGTTGTATCCTATTAAATCCGTGTTAAGAAACGATTAACCTTCCTTAACCCTTTACTTTTCTCCCTCCCCATCTGGAGCACAATGTTGCACCGGCGCAGCTGCTGTCTCTTCCCCCTGTGCTGCAGTTCCCTCCACCCCCGACTGCACGCCGCACGCTGATAGCAGGGGTTTTTGTTTGGTTTGCTTATTTATTTGGTTTGTATGCCTTGTTGCGCAGGGATTTAGGAGGTGAAAACTATCCGCTTGCTAATGAAGAGGCAATTAGTAAGTCTCCGAAGGGTTATGGTTATAGTCTCCTGAGGCTTGTGTGCACCCCGTTAATGTAAGAAGAGGATTTTTGGGGAGAGTGTGCTTTGCCTTGCTAAGAGTCACTTCCCATTAGGGTCAGCAGCAGCCTCTGGCCTTGGAATCAGCACAGAATTGGGTCCAAAGAGAAACATCCATTTTTTTATAGATTTGGCTGGCTTGTTGTTGGGAAATCTGTCTTCATCCTGGCAGTTCCTAAAAGGATTTAGGAAATGCTGATAAGTGTTTTTGGTGGGAAGTATTTTCATGTTTTTTGCTCCCCATCAGTCAATTTGTGAATCTGACTGCCACGTTATGGTCCTCCTTCATCATTAACCTTCATCTCCTGGCCCGATGGTAAGCAGGGAGGACAGATGTGAAGCCCCAAAGTGTGACTGGGAGGAGAGCGGTGTGGCACAGCACAGCGTCACCTCGCTGCCCAAGCTGGCACCCCCGGGCACACCGCGATGCTGCAGGCTGTGCTGTGTCCCCCTCTGGGTCTGCAGCACACTTTGCAGCCCTAACAACTCGCTTTGCACAAGGGAAACACCAAGGTTTGGGTGGAGCAGCTGAAAATGGAGCTCAGGCTGCCCCTTTGCATTCAAGGAGAGAGAGCTGTGACAGCACGGCAGGGAGAGTGGCTCGTCCTGCCTGAAATGCCAGCCAGGGCTGCAGAGCGACCGGCTCCACGTTGTGCAAATATCAAGGGGCAGCAGAGATTGGAAACCCAGGCTAAGCAAACGAAATAGCAGGGATGGTAAAAATAACGCAAGGCTCTCTGGAAAGGTTACGGAAAGCAAAGTAAATGTTGTGCTGGAAGTGGCCCTTGAGGCACGTGTTGGGCTGAGGACTCAAGGCTGAGGCATGAGGGGCTAAAGGACATCCTGAGCTCCCTCCTGACCAGGCTGCACCTCTGTGCTCCCAGGGCTTTCCTCTGCCAGGAGCTCTGATGCAGTGATGTACCCCAGGAAGCCTCCAGAGGATGGGCAAAGCCCTGCCTTCACCTCGGAGCAGTTTGCAAAGCAGCTGGAGGCCAGCAGAGCGAAACAGAAGGAAAGACGGATTTTTCCTCTTTTCTGAGCTCTATAGCTGGTGGCTGGGCAGTAGGGAGGTGAAAATAGCTGCCCTGCAGTCCGCTTGTCTTGGTTTCTGCAGAACATCTCTGTAAGGTTTTGAACCTGGAGGGAAGGGAGCAGAGTCTGGAGCTGCCACTGGGGCGGAGGCAGTGGCCAGCAGTGCCCGTGGGAGGCTGGAGGGCTGCACAGGGTCCTAATGTTTGGCTCTCAGGCCATGGATGACTTGAAAACTGCCACAACAAGCCTCAGTAGTCATTTCTGGAGATGTCCTGGTGGAGTTGCAGGGAGCAATGTGATCCAAGCTTGTCCCAGCTGCAAAGGCTTTGAGGAGCAGTGGTGGGACAAGGGGGGAGGTTCAGCAGTTTGATGGAAATCACCCCCAAGTGCAGGGAGACAGACACAGTTATTAGGTGGCTTGCCCTGCACCTTGCCCGTTTGTTTATTTCTGATTTTCCTCCCTTTCCATGTGGTGCCCACCAACGCTTTCATGCTTCCCTCTTTGGAGTTGCTTTGGGATGCTCCCAGGCCCCGAAGCAGCTTTGGGTGAGACTGGTCTCGGAGAGCTCCCTTTGTCAGATGCTTGGCTGCCGTGCTGCCGTGCCCCTGCTCACTCCTGCTGCCTCCCGTGGCGCCGTGCTTGGTGTGCCGTGCTGCGTCCTGCTCTGCCGTGGTACCTGTGGGTTGGCACAACGCTGAAAGCAAAGCCCATTTCAGCAAACAGAGCTCACGTTTACTCCTCAAACCTAGCACTAAGTCTGCCATTCCACAAGTCCTTCTGCCCATTCCAGTCGTAGCCGGTTAACCATTTCTCTCCTGCCCCTCCTTGCCCCCGTCTCTCACCCTAAAACCCCCTCCCATGGGAGCCGAGCGGTCGAGCAGGGTGCCTGCAGCGCCTGCCCTCTCACCCGGCTCCCTGTGCCCCTGTCCCTCGCAGCCCATCCCGGACACGAGCCCCATGAAGCGCTCCATCTCCACGCTGACCCCGCAGCGCCCGCACGCCATGCACCTCTACGAGTACTCCCTGGAGCGCATGCCGACCGACCAGGTGCACCACCACCACCACCACCGCTGCCACCGGCGGAAAGAGAAGAAGCAGAAGTCCTTGGACAGGTCCCCACACCAGCTGGCCGATGGGGAAGCCGGTACGAGCTTTGCCTTTAGCAGGGATTTGTCCTCCTCCTCCCTTCGGGGTGGGCACTTGGTGCGATTTGGGGTCCCGTCCCCGTGGAAGGAGCGTGTTGGTGACCCCCGACCAACATTCTCCTTCCAGTGGCCCAGCACGGTGAGTCTTCTTCCAAGGACAAGAAGCAGGAGCGCGGCCGGTCCCAGGAGAGGAAGCAGCACTCCTCCTCCTCCTCCGAAAAGCAGCGCTTCTACTCCTGCGACCGCTACGGCAGCCGGGACCGCTCCCAGCCCAAGTCTGCTGATCAGAGCAGGCCCACCTCGCCCAACGGGGGGCCCGAGCAAGGCCCGCACAGACAGGTGAGGGGGCACGGGCTGCGAGGAGAGCCCTGGGGTCTGCCAGGGACCCGCACACCTCTTCTGGGGTTTGTTTAAGATAAAGGAGACGGGCAGTGGGAGGTAAAGCCTTCGAGGTCTTGCTTACTGTAGGATGGGTTGGGCTGGAAGGAACCCTTACAGGTCACCCAGTCCTAGCCCCTGCCATGGCCAGGGACATCTTTCACCAGGCCAGGCTGCTCAAAGGACTTTGGACACTTCTAATGATGCACAGCTTCTCTGTGCGCCTTGTTCCAGTGTCTTAACACCCTCACTGTGAAAAACTTCCCTTTATACCCAACCAAAACCTAGCCTTTTTCAGCTCAAAGCCAGTGTCCCCTGTCCTGTCACAACAGTCCCTGCCGCAAAGATCCTGCTTGCTGCTTCAAGTGCAGGACAGGGATGGAAACAAGGCTTGATGGCTTTTTACCAGCCACCCACGGAGTGACTCAGTGCCTCTCGCAGAGCCCCCGCTCAGTGATTCCCTTGCTAACAGGTTCAGTGCAGCGACCTGGAAGGCCCGAGCCTTGTCTGGGCTTGCTGCTGGTGGAAAATAATATCCGTGAGCCCAGGCAGGCTGGAAGTGTGGTGAGGGATGCTCCATTGGGCAGCCGAGCTGGCCCGCTCCCCCAGCACTTGCCCAGTGCCACAAGCACTTGGTGACTGTAGGATAAATCCTTGCCATGGCCATGCGAGCGCAGGGGCTGCAGGCAGCCGAACCCCTGATTTCAGCTGGGTTTGCTCGTGTCCATGGTGTCAGCGGTGTCAGGCTCCAGCTGCTGATGTGTGGGCCTCAGAGCTGTCCTGTAGTGTGCTGTATTGTGGAACAGGTACATTTATTTATCTCTTTTTATTTCTTGAGAATAAGTCCTGTTCCCCTGGTGACAGATCAATCCGCAAAGCTCAGGAGGGGCTCTCTTACATGCTTGGTTTACCAGAATTTTAAATAGCATGTATGATTTTAATTATTTATTTTTTTTTGGTAAGTATTTTATTTTGAGCCTCAGAGCTCTGGAAAGATTTGGGCTTCCTCCCTCGGACAGTTTAGGTCACCATGTGGTGGTGAGCATCTCCCTCACCTCCACCACCATGGGGAAAGCTTGGCTGAGACCATGGGGCTGTAGCAGAAAGGGTGAAGGGATTTTTAAAATGTGCTCCCAGAGCTGTTCATGCCCTGCCCAGGCAGAAGGTGGACAGAAATGCCAAACAAGGGCTGCTCCTCTCACTCAGGGCACTTTTCTTCCTTGTTGTAGCTTAGTTCATGCCCATGCACCACTGTTAACAATGCAGGCAGCTGCCGGTCTCTTCTACCATTCAGATAGTACAGGTGTAATGTTAACAAGAAGAAGGTGAACACATTTTTTCAGGATTTTTCTTTAGGGAGCCCTCTTGTTAAAGCCAAAGCCTATCCAAAAATCTTTTTATTGCTGTTTCTTCAGGAAGTATTTAATCAAAATGCATTTTATTCCTAAAACTATGAAAAAAAAAAGACAGTCCCCAAATCCTCCTCCTACTTTGTCCAATTTTGAGCACAGAAATGATCCCCAGCATCAGCACTCACATCCATCAGGTGAAGAGTCGAGCAAAAAATTGCCCCAAAGCAGAGAGTGCAATTTTGCAAAATTGTGTTTGCCAAAAAATAAAATAAATAAATAAAAAAAAAAAACAGCAGGTTTTTGAGCTGCCCACGGCATTGCTGAGGTAAGGGGCATGTCGGGACTGTGTGTGCTGTGGGTTCCTTCCCCCCGGGCAGTGTCCCCTGCTGTTGGAGCCGTCTGCCAGTTTGCGTCCTACCGATGCTCTGATCGTTTCTGTCCCTACCTGCTCCTCGCAGACCCTTAGTTCTCCAGCTCTTCACATCTCTTGTTTGATTATTTCTCGAGAACCTCCTTCCCCTGACTGTGCGTGTCTAAACTCTCTCTTTTTTTGCTTCTCTTTCCTCTTGTGACTTGTCTCTCCCCCCTGTCGCTTCTCCTTCTGTTTTACACCTGCCTGCCTTTGTGTTCGTCCGGCGTTTCCCTTTTTTTTATTTTTTTCATTTGCTCTGTTCCAATTTTTATCTAGGGCAGTGGTTCGGTTAACGGGAGCCCCTTGCTGTCGACATCTGGTGCTAGTACCCCCTGCCGGGGTCGGAGGCAGCTCCCGCAGACCCCCCTGACCCCACGCCCCAGCATCACTTACAAGACCGCCAACTCCTCGCCCGTCCACTTCACCACCTCCCCGGGCGGCCTGCCCCCTTTCTCCCCGGGACGCCTGAGCCGCGGTCTGTCCGAGCACAACGCGCTGCTGCGGGGGGACCAGCAGCCGCCCCCGGCCGCGGTGGCCCGCATCGGCTCCGACCCCTACCTGGGCCACCGCGACGCCGCCGACAGCCCCTGCGGCGCGGCGCCCGAGGACACGCTCACCTTCGAGGAGGCGGTGGCCACCAACTCGGGGCGTTCCTCCAGGACTTCTTACGTCTCCTCCTTGACCTCCCAGTCTCACCAAGCCCGCCGGGTGCCCAACGGCTACCACTACACGCTGGGGCTCAACACGGGCCCCGGCACTGGTGCCCGGGGACGGAGCTACTACCACGAAGCCGACGAGGACGACTGGTGCTAGCGGCACGGCGAAGCCCTCGGAGGCGTGCAAAGTCGATGAGTTTTATCATCTGGAAGGCTGTGCGCTCAGACACGCGGTGCCTGGGGGCAGCCCCCGCCGCCAGAACTGCTCTGCCCCGCTCCGAGACCTCCGGAGACACTTGTGCAGCCTCTCTCCTGCCCTTTTTTGTTTTCTTATTTTTTTTCTATTTTCCTTTTTTTTTTTTTTTTTTTTCCCCCACTAAAATATACCAAGGAAGAAGGCTCCCTCCTGGGGGGCAGTGCATCTCTCCCCCCTTCTCGCCCACCTCCCTGCTGCCTTCAAAGACGTGCACCAGATGCCAAACCTGCGAGGCACGCGAGGAGCCACGACGGCGGACGAGCAGGCCGTCCATCCTTTTCGGGCTTGGCACCGTTTTGGTTGGGCTATTTCTTTATTTTTTTATTTTATTTTTCTCCCCGCCCCAGCCAGGGTGGGAGTCGGGGTTGCAAAAACGGACACCGGCGAACAAAGCTTGACCCCGCGTTTTATCTCGTTCACCGCCGAGAGGGAAGAGATCTACCTAAGGAACTGGGAGAGGAGGAAAAAAAAACAACCCGCAGATCGGAACAAAGGACGGTCCGTTGGGACTTGATGTTCAGCCGCAGCGCCCCTTCCCAGCCGAGCCAGGAACTCGCTGCTTTGCCCCCGCCGCTGCGTGGCCCCCTCACGCTCATCGCCACTTCGGGTCCTTCCCACCCAGCCACCAGAAAGCCACCCGAGAGCCCCTTCGTCAGGACTGCTTCCTTGCTGCTGAGACTTTTCTTCCCGTCCCTCTCTCCTGTCGACTGCAACACGCCCTCACTGTTTTGTCTTGTTTACAATATAAGCTTGATTTAGCAAAAAAAAAAAAAAAAAAAAAGAAAAAAGAAAAAAAAAGAAAACCTGAAAAACAGGAAAAAAAAAAAAGGAAAAAGTGTAGGGGTGAGAAGAAGAAATGTTATTGGTTTTATATCAAGCTATTAGATAGAACTTTAACTTTTCATTGTGTGCATTTTTGTAAATTGTACAGTAAAAAAAAAAAGAAAAAGAAAGAAAAAAATTACTCTTTATGTAGAGAATCAGTCCAATTGTCATTCCAGGTCCCACCGTTTCTACCGAATGCTCCAGTTGTTCACTACTAAGTGCCTAACCTTTGAAATCTTTCACAGCGACGATGCAAACCTCTCGCTTCGGACCTGGGGGAGCGCGGGGGGCAGGGGCAGCGCCCGGAGGAGCCGCTCGGCTCGGCTGCCCCCACACAGGGCTGGAAGCTGACAGTGGGGAAGGCAAACACACTTTGGGGTTGGTTTGGGTTTTGTTGGCCTTTTTTGTTTTTATTTATTATAATTTAATTGTTGGGAGCGGGAGGGGTGTAAGTGCAGCAGAAGAAGCTGGCCTTTGCTCGTTGACTGGTGTCCTGGTGGGAGAGGTGCAGGGGTGGCGGCGCAGCGTTTGCAGCGGTGCTCCTGCAGGAGGAGAAGCATCTTTCGCACTGCATGTCTAGTCGTAGTCGGGCTGCGAGAGCTGCGGCCGTGTCCCGTGGTGCGTCGTTTGTGTTGGGGGCAGATGGAGAGAGTCTTGTTTTTATTGCCTGTTCAAAAGAGAAAAAACAAAAAAAAACAAAATGAAAAAGCAAAACCTCTAACTCTGATTCTCAGGGATGAGATTTCTGTGTTCTTGCAATGACTTTTGTGTTGGACGATTTCTTTATTTTGTTGCACGTGTGGATTTCTGCACTTTGAGCCTGGGGAAGAGGCAAAGATGACATGCCGGCAGGGAGGAAGCGCCAAAAGAAAAGCCTGGGCAGGACACGGTGTCCGTGGCTTTGATGAACTTTGATGTAGGGCTAATTTGGGGCACAGGGAGGCCAGAAGACGCATGGTACGCTGGCAGAAAGTTAGAGGAGGAGGGGTGGGAGGTGCTGGTACAGCACTTTGCCCAAAACAGTGATAGGAAAGAGGAAAGGACTGGACGGATGCATTCTGTGGGAGGCTCTACCAAGCCCCAGAACTGTGAAACTTCTTAAGGCAAAGCGATCACTTAAACCAGGGGGAGATCCCGGTGGGCCCTGGTGATAGGTTTGGCCAAGAGGGGGGTTTCAGGGAATGCTGCCAAAATGCTCAGGAGGTCGCTGATGCTCTCGGCAAAGTCCTCCGGCCTCCCACGGGGAGCAGTCTGCTGTAGGGTGGTTCTTCACATCTCCTGTAGCTTTTCTGTTGAGAAAATTCAACCTGTTGCGTTTTCGTTGCGTGTTTTTTGTTCCGTTACTAAATGATAATCTCTGGCCGATCTCATCCCTGGATTCTGCTAAAGGATAACTCCTGTCTCTATCTCTGTCTCTGTATTTATGTGCACTTTGAATAAAGGAAGTGCGGTAGCCAGAGGTCCGCTATGGGTAATGGCTGTAATTTGCAAACGGAGGGCTATGCAACAAGATGACACGTAAGGAAACACATCCACACCACTGACAGTCAGAAAGACCTTCATCCATTCTGTAGCTTTATCTGCTGGATCTTCCTGTTTCAGGCTTCAGCATGATTGTGACCAAATGTTTTATACATTTTCCTTATATGAAGGCACAAACACTTTATTTGAAATTTTAAAGGAAACATTACTATTTCACTCCAAGGAGGGAGAGGGAAAACGCAATCTCTCTGACAGTGCATGCAAACATTGTACCCACACCGGAAAGCGAAAGAGATGTCTTTCTGTACCCAACAATTTTGCCTTTTCTCCCCTCTGCCTTGCCCCTTCCCCCAGCGTTTTAGACCTCAGACCCCCCAGCCCCTCACTAATCCCCCCCTGGAAGCGCACAGCCCAGCGATGGCGTGGGATCACTTCAGTCCTCATGCAGAACACGAAGAAGAAGCTCCAGTTGTCCAATCCTCCACCCGCCTCGTAGGCGTTGCTTCAAACGCTGACGGTGACAGTCAAGCCTGACCACGGTTGTTCATATAACCCTTTTTCCTCTATTTTTACAGCCTCTCTGCTGTCTCTTAAATGCATACATCATATTTCCAAGAATCCTCATAGTGAGTTGCCAAACTTGAATTGCACCGATCAGTTTTTCTGCATCCAGAACCAGTCTCGTAGTGGCTGTACTTTGAATAAGTAATGTTTGCATGTAAAATATATACATATATACATATATATAAAAAGTATGTGCATGGAAAATGTTTATCTTCGTACTTTTTTGATACAATGTATTCATCAGTTGTTAATTTTTAATTATATTTGATATAAATTGGGGGTTTGTTGCAA